>NC_092594.1:38922000-39536000 GCF_047663525.1 Anas platyrhynchos
AGCCTGAAGTGATGGTGCTGAGTACTCGCTGCACTTCATCTCTCCCCCAGGGCGTTAATGAGAAAGACGTGAAAACTATCATCTTCGTCTCCCTCTCCTCTGCTAAAAGGGCTCAGTAATTGCGTTCTGCTCAGTTGCTGCTCATCTGATACCACCAACATGTTTGCATGAGTCAGGCGTTTGTGCTGGGAAATCAAATTCTACAACTTATGTTCCATCCAAAAACGACGCAAAGTACTGCAGAGTCTGGTTTCCTACCCAAATATTTTCATTTTGCTTTTAAATGTCTGAAGGAACACTAAAAACAATGCATGAAATACACTGGCATTCAGACAGGCGCAGAAAATATGCAAAAAACCTCCAGCTAGAACAGGTTTCATCTTTTAACATTTTAATGAGCTTTGGGACTTTTATGCATATTAGTTATGTTGCCCTAATTACTCATTATAATTCTAATGTGCATTTTATATTTAATTACAATGCTTATAAAGATTTGGTATGGACAGTAAATTATTATAACTAGCATGTGCATAATGATTAAGAGCTGAATTTATTAACTTTTACACTAGCATTCAGGGCTGGCAACTTTCAATTTCACCTTTGTGATTAACCATATTGTCTGATTAAACTAACATTTTTGTGGCATTAATTGTAAATGTCAAAAAAGTCTTTTATTTTTCCTGTTTCCATCAGATTTTAATTTGGCATCCTAACGTACTCTTTTATTAGTGAAATTGCTCTCCAGTGTGTCAAGATTGAGCCTTTCAGGTAAGAAAACAGGTTTTCTAAGATCTGTTTTAAGCTACAGAAAAACAGGTACAAGCAATATTCATATATTTACTTTTTATAGATGTATTGCATCATCCCAATAAAGGAACAAATCTTTGTAAGTGAAACAGTATTACTTGTACTTTAACTAATAAAGGTGGTCTTCCCATAGTCTAGAGGCTTTATTCTCTCTAGCTCGTTCAGAGCAGCAGCCCCAGCCCTTCCCAAACGAATAGTTTGATAGCTGCCTCTTCATATCAGAAACTTCTCCAGGCTGTGGCAATATTTGAGATAAGCGTCCTTAAGCAATCACTCTGCTAAACAAGTAAAAGGCTTATTTTTTCCATTTCTTCTTGATGACTTCTGAAAAAAAAAACTGAATTCAGTAGGGTCTTGATGTATATATGCATATAAATTTTAAATGCAAACATACAGCCTGTAAGTAAACGTTCAGTTCAGCTTCTGCATTTCTGGATGTGACCTAACATCTCTTTTCTGCTCCTCTTTCCGATTCAGAACTTAACTTCACCAAACATTATACTTTATACATGGATTAATTAAACAGACACGCAAATACCTCGAGCTAGCTGCCAGAGAGTAAGCAGAATCTCAAGCATCCTTTAGCTTCATTTTGCATGTTGCAGGGTGCATCAGAATTTCCTGGAATGTGCGTCTCCCTCAGCTGTGTCTAATGGATTGCATTATAACAGATCATCAAAATCACTGGCTGCTGTGCAATTTATATTTTTTGAATATAAAACCTCCCAGTGCTAAGTTGAGAGGAAAGCTTAAAATCCGTAAGTAATTGTTTTGTGGGGAAAAAAAAAAAAACACACAACAAAACAAAAAACCCAAAACAGCAACACAAAATAATACTTGGTAAATAATAGGCTAGCAGACAGGAATTCCTAACAATGTGTTTTACAAGTACTTGCACGACGAGAAAGAAGAGGAATAAACTTAACTCCAAGACCCAACAAAGCAAATGTATACCTCTAGAGTTCTACATAAGGCAGTGTAAGCAGGCGAGCACATAGATGGAAGGGCAGCTTTGCTTTTTTGTCCAGCAGATTTTATCTTACTGCTTCATCTACCTAATCCATTTTCCATCAAAGCCTTTTCCTAACCGTGTTCCCTTCAGGTGCCCCTGTGCAGGTACTTCTGTCTGAAGCTCAGTGGGATGTTCTGGTGTGGGAGCAATGCCCGGGCTCCCCTTGTGGCCTCAGGGCAGGTTCCTCTTGCCACAGCCACGCCACCAGCACTGCATCGCTCGGACAGTCGTGGCATTACCTGTACATGGGGCCACGCACGGCGTTTGTGATTTCTGTAGCAGGGACAAAGCTGCTGCTTCACAGCGGGTCCGCAAAACCCATCTGTGAATGCAGGCACTTTCCTTGACCACGTTCCCTGCCTCCAGGTTGGTGCTGCCCGGGCCCGCGTTGCTGCCAGACGCTGCTGTGGGACCTCCACCAGCACCAGGCCGGGCCCCCGGCCCCATTTGTGCCCCCTCTGCCCAGGCCTTGCCCTGTGCCATGGGAGGCCCAGGGCTTCTCCCACCCACACCCATCTGCTGGCATGGTCAGAACCATGATGGATGAGCACGAAGCTAACCCCACGTTTGCATACAAGGCTTGTTTGTCATTGGAAGGAACAGATGCACGAGACATAAAGGGGGCTATAAACGCTTGGTGTTTGACATTGTTTGATACAGTGGAGTTGGTTTTAATCTTTCATTGGCCACTGAAGCTTGATTCAAATTTAACTGAAGTCAAAGTCTTTGTGTCAACTTCAGTGGGCTTCGAATGAGGCCTGGAAAGACCTGTAATAAAAGGGAATTTCACAGTCTTCAAAACAAGCCAACAAACGAACAAGGCAAAAAAAGCAACTCGAAAGAGCACCAGTGAAACGAAATAACTCCTGTCATGTGATGCCTCTTGTTGTGCACCATTGCTCTGACTGCTGTAATTTGAGGGAAAAGTTGTCATCGACACTTTCTCATCAGCAAAGAATGGCTGAGGGTCTGTAATTACCCGAGTCGAAAAGATACTTTTCTGGCTCCAGCAGAACCACTGTCTGCTCCGCAGCACCTGAAGGGGATCTGCAGGGGAGGATTTCAGGCTCTGACTGTGGTCTGCAGGGAGGTGGAGGGGCATATCACCGAGCCCCAGCCGATGAAGAAGCAGAGCAGTGCCTTTGCTGCATGCGCCTGGGCAGTCCCTGGGGCCAGGAGATCCCAGAGGCCATGAGCTTTGTGCTGCGAGGCAGGCAACAGCTGTGAGGGGAAAGAGAAATATTTCACTCGGGCCAGCTCGCTGTTAAAGGCTGCAGTGCACAGCATGTGCAAGAGCAATGTCTTGGGGCAAGGCTGGAGGAGTGCAGCTACCTTGGGACGGGGCTGTACCCGCAGGGCAGGAGCAGCACCCCTCAGTCTGTGGGGGAGAAGGACGTGGGGCTGGGGGCTCTGCCGGCCGGCCCCGGCCCCCACAGGCCCTCGCACCCACAAGGCTCCTCCTCGCTCAGCAGCTGAGTGGGAAACCTTCCTCTGAGGCAGCGAGCCCTGGGCTCTGCCGCCCTTCCTTTATCTCAGCGAGTTATTCAAATGCGTGTGTGGAGGTGAGAGGGGAAAAATGAGTGTCAGCATCCTGGAGCTGTACTAAGGAAAGAGGAGGAGGAGAGGGGATGCTTCTGTGCATTTGATGCCGATCCAGAAGGAAGAATTGGCTGGGAGCCTGGGCGAGAGCAAACAGGAGTGCTTTTACTGTGCTACTTCTCTTCCTCCAAGGAAGATAAAAGCAACGGACTTCAACAAGTTCCAGGAATTACTGAGTAGGTCTTTTGGCAGTAAAGCTGAGGAGAAAGGGAATTAAAGCAAGCTGGTAGTTTTTCAAGGAAAGATATTTTGGAACCAACACACAAAACACCCCAGCGCAGGTCGGAAGTGCAGTAAGAGAGCTGCTCAAGTCCTACGTGAGCACCTTCGGGAAGCCAAAGCACAGAAGCAGATGAAGTAGGCAGGAGACATCAAGGGTAGTGAGAAACCATACCACAGGTACGTTAGTAGCATTATAGGAAAAAGACAGCAGGGCCCAACTATTCTGCTACTCAGTACTACCCCTGTATGGTGCCCAGACCACCGAAACACCCGTGGTGGCACCTCTGAGCATCAGGCACACGGGTGCCCAGTTCCCAGCACCTTGACCAGCCTTCCCAAGGTCCCAGAAGCAATGGTTTCATCACGGTTTGCTTTATGCAGAGCTTCGATGAAGTCTACCAGGATCATCTGATGTGTTCAGAAAACAGCTTATCCAAGACTGTTCCCTGCAGGCTGAGCACTATTAGTCTGTCCACAGCCTACTCTTGTGAGTCCACAGCACAGAGGAGCTGCAGGAAGGCAGCTGGCAATGCACAGCACTGCGAAGGCAGGCCAGCCCTTCCCAGAGAGGCAGGACAGTTGTGTTATCAACCACGGGCTTGGTGGGGCACTGGTATGGTCTCAGCTGAAGTACCAAGTGCAGAAAAGCTGAAGGACTTGGGGTTGGTGTAGCTGAAAGAGATGACTTACTAGCAATGCATCACTAAATATGCACAAGAAGAAAAATGGAATCAGCTCTTCCCTATCTCATTTATGGCAGGTCAGGCAATGATAAATTGAAACTGAACCAAGAGAGCAAGAGAGGTTCAGGTTTGCAAAGCTAAGTTATTGCTGAAAGAGGTTGCTTAAGGAGAATGTTGATGTGTTTTTATTTAATTAAAAAAATATCAGCACCTGCATTTGGACAGCAGCATCAGATTGACTGCTCAGTTCCTCCTTTGGGTTGGATTTTTGTGATCTCCCAGACATTGGAATTATTAAGCATCAGAACAGCTCCTTTAATGGCAATCTCCTTTACTCAGTTCTGTAGATCCTAGTGTTGTATTTAAGGTTAGGTACCATTCTTCAACACAATGGGAAAAAGAGAAATTATACTTGTCCACACTTCCAATAGTAATAAAACCTTTAGGTTTATGCTTAGCTACAAAAATGAAGTAAATACTGAAAAAGGATATAGAATTCAGAAAAAAAAAAATCAGATGACAAGTAGAACTTTTTTGTAGAAAACTTATCTCCTACAGCTTGGATCTGATTTGATATATTCTACATACATAACAAAGTAGCTAGGTGTACTCTCCAAAATGATATTTCTAAGGACAGTACTCATTACTACTGTATAATAAATGGAAGCATAAGTCAGAGTTAGCACTGAACAGATTGTTTGGGGTTGCAAAGACAGCAGCTGTCACAGCTTGACAGCTTTCTTGTTAGTGAATCAGCTTTACTGACAGTCTTTTTGATTGAAAACCACTGTTCGCTGACAGTGTGTTATAGCTGATATACATATGTATCTCATGAAGAATGAGAAAGAGCCATAAAAAGTCTAGAAGCAATTGCTCTATATTAAAAAGAAGTGAAGTTTACATAAACGTGTCCCCCTGTCGCCTCCCCCCGTGTTAATCTGCAGCAGGTACACGTTTGCAGGAACAGGACAGCGCACTGATATGTGACAAGCACACATGCGCACCGAGGCAAGGCAGAGTCCCTGTTCTAACTAAAAGCAATAAAGTCACAGAAGTACTGATTGTTTTCAGACACTCGCAGGAAAAGTTTCTGTAGCTCAAAACAAAGTAATTATAGAAATAAAACCCAATGTCACTCTGACAGGCAGGTAAGGCTTCCCAGACTTCCTGCTAGCCCAGAGGGGGATCCACTGGAGTACGTCCTTCTCAGGGAACTGTGACTCAAAGAAGAACCAGTTCACTTAGAATCACATTTTACTTTTTCTTACATACTGCATCTGTGTCGATGCCTTCGACTGGCAGCTCTGTGGGACAGGGATCATCAGCTTCTGCTTCCCGTAGCACACGCCAAACACCCGTGCAAAGCCACCACCGCCACTGCTGTGTGGCCAGCGCAGTGCCCGCTTCCTCGATCATCTCAGTGAAAGCACAGAATCGTTTCTGTTGCAGTACCTCAGAGTCGTCACTGCACACATCATCTGTGTGTACACGTCACCAAAAATTAGCTGGCTGCTGTAAAGGAGGCATTTTATTGAAGCAAATGCATCTCAGGGGTCTGTCTCTGCATTTATTTATAAGATTGTTCATATAAAGTAATTCATTCTCCCTCATTTTTGTGGTGTTTCAATGGATAAAAGCCAATGAAGTGCACACAATGGATGCCACCTTCGATTTTGAGATCATTGCTTAAAACAAAGTACGCGCCCTTGTTCTGAGGAAGACCAAAGCCAAAAGACGGCAGCCCCCTATGGACACCAGAAACCTCCAGGGCTCTGCAGCTTTGTCACTGATAAACATTTAGTATTTTTCTTACAACTGCTCATCTTTAAATAATGTCTACATGTTCTTCAAGAGTAGACAGTATATCTCAACTCAGCACAAGGATGCAGACATGACTTTCTTTTCCTGAAGCCTGGGATACTGGGATTTTCCCCTCACACATTCAGTGGCTGCACTGAAAGATAATTCCTGAGATGCTCTTTAGCCATTAATAATACCAGGTGCAGAAGCAGTGAGCACCTGAATTTTGACTTTGATATCAATCATATTTTTGTTCAAATTACACTGGAGACCGTGCATTCTGAATTGCATTTTTATCTTCTTTCAGTCTAGAAATGCCGATTGCGTTCTTATTGCTCATCGTGCAACAGCTATCGAACCAGCTGAAGCACCAAAGCAATATGATCCGTGATGTTACTCCGTCTTCAGGAAGGAGCACCAAGTGCAGCCCTGCTGCAAGGCTTCAGAGCTTTCATTGCAAGTGTTTGTGTTTGTTTTGTGCCTGCAAAATCCAAAAAACATACCAACCTCAGAATAGTTCCTTCTTATTTGAGAAGAGGTAGAAAATATGAAGAGAAGCAGACAAAAGCTTTATGGATTGTAACACCTAAAGAACGATGTTGGCAATTTTTCCTTTCTTCTGTGTCGACTGCACTGCTTTGTTTTAAACTATAAAAGCAGAAATATTACTTCTCAAAGCTCCCCTAGCTCAGATCTAGTGCCTATACCACACACTTCCTAATACCAGCCAAATTGCAGAAGTTATTAAAACCTAATTTAGCAATCTCACCAGGGTACAAACAAGTTGTAACAATATCATTACAGCCTTATCAGGGACTGGATGTCTCTCTGAAATGCCGAGCGTAGTCGGGGTAGGAGCCAAGCGGGACTGTCGCTGCGTGGCATCGTGGCCATACCAGGCAGCCACGAGTTATGCTAAACAGATCTCTGTTGCAGAACCATTTCAAAGCAGCCGTGGCTGCTGTTGGAAGAAATAGATAAAAATAATAATCAGGGAACTGAGAGTTTTGAAAGAGTGGACGCTCCTCAGGCCTGCCTTTCCTGGCTCCAGTTGGCGTCACCAGCCGCACTGAGAAGCCCTTTAGACTCTCACCCCATGAAGGCTCTTCCCTTGCAAGGAGCAGGGAGGACAGGCCGACAGCAACAAGGAATACTACAGCTACCAGGAGAAATATTGCTTTACAATGTGCAGACTATTACAAGAAATATTTTAAGTAATTGTTTTTGCTGAAGAGCAATCTGGGCAAGTGAACACTCCTGGAAGCTGAAGAGCTCTCCATTAATTTTGGCTCTAGTCTGGGGTATTACAGAGCCTGCTGTATACTTTAAATTGCTTCTTGAAATGCATAAGCCCTTTACAGATGAGTCATCTTCTATTAATACTTTAATTTTTGTGAACTGTATTTCAGCTAGTGTTCAAAGTGGGATCACCTGGAGGCTGAGGAGCTAGCAGTGGCTCAGAGCTGGGAGGAAGCACTCACTCCAGACAGGATTTACTGCCCAGAAGTGCTTTTCTTCAGTCACTACATACATTTTTTTCACTTTGCATCCCTCCAGGTTTCAGGGAGTTCACATCCCACCTGCAGATCTGGAATTTTATCACCTCTGAGCATAACAGCGAGCCACACGTGGAGGGAGCCAGGAGGGCACCCTGCAAAGCCAGCCCCGCGGGGAGAGGAGCGCTGCTGCTCCTGCCCATCGGTCTGCTGCCTCGGGGAGGAAGAGGTGCAAGAAAGGGAGCCTCACCAGCAGCGGATGCACAGAGATGTCTGCAGCCTCACCGTAACCTTGTTTTGGCTTTGAAATGATAGCACAAGTAGAAAAATACACAATAGTTGTTAAAAACTTCATTAACTTTTGTCCACTCACACTCCAGTGATGAGCAGACCCCCCCACTTTCACCAACAGTGGCCTGAAGCCTTTACACTGTGCTTACAGCCATCAGCACCACGCTGTTGAGAACATTTTTCACGGATATTTGGAGAACTTGCCATGAATGGTCTAGTACTTGCTACAGCAGTTTCACAGCGATGCATAAGCGTGCTGTATGGCATCTCCTGGCATCCCATAATTATACAAGATGCGGACCTATAACTACAGACAGAGTGCAAATATGTGCAAATTAGTCCAGTTGTTCTTATTTCAGGGGTTCCTGGGGACAGGGAACAGAGAGTACTTTCACAGGGGCAGTCAGGGCAGTCCTCAGAATTAACCACGGCAGAAATGGCAAACAGTCAGCACCCAAAGGCTCCTGAAACAGTGAACTCCGTGTTGGAATTATAGACGTAATCTTTTGTCAGCTAAGTCAGAAATACCATTTCCCAAGAAAACAATGCCTGAAGAGATTTGTCTGCACATGGTTTTATGGCTCTCTAACTCCTCAGAGGGGCTCACGGGTTTGTGCTGGAGACACTCTTCACTTAGGGAAACGAGAACCTGAGGTGCTTCTCGGCATCTCAACCTTCTAATTTCCCTCTGAAGCCAAGAGCTGGCTGCTGTGGCAGCAACGCTGGTTTTATTTCGGAGCAGCATCTCCTCTTCCACTGAAGAAGCCAAACTGCAGCCTTGTCCTGCAGCCCCAGCTGGTGCCACTGCTGGGCTGGACACCTCCCTGCAGAGCAGGGGCAGCTCATTGAGCAGGCTGCTCCCCTTGCACATCTCACCGTGCCGCTGCCAACACGGGGTGCAGCCCCCTGCTCACCCCCAAAGTAAGCCAAGAATCACTCAGAGGGGCTAGGCAGAATTTTCTTCAATATGAAATAGAGACTGCTTATCTACTGGAGGGATATCTTAAGTACTAATACTCTAACTTCAAATACAAGACCTCATTTCGTGTTGCCAGAGCCCTTGATTATGAGCTGTGGCAGCAGAATGCCATCTACGTGAAGGAACATTATAATCAATTCTGTCACGCTTCAATATAAGCAACACTTTTCAGAAATAAGCAGCAACCACGCAGCAGTTTGCAGAACCTAATAGTAAACTACTACACCACAGAAAGAAATCAATGTTAATTTCGGAGCCAAATTGCACTTGAGTCAGAAACCTGAACTATATTGTTTTAATCTGACTTCTGAAATGCTAATAAAAATACCTGAAGGACATAAAATGACAAACATTACTTTCATAAGAGGCTTCTTTCCCCACCAATGAGGAGAAAACTATTTTCTTCATATCAACTATATTCTCCTCCCCACTCCAATTGAGATGGATTTAAACACATGACTGGTTTTTATTGATCTGAACCGGTATAAGTTGTTTTTCATTAAGTGTTACTATGAGATGGTACATCATATAACTCACAGAAGTTATCTCAGTCAGTGATAAGAATAGTTTGCAAATTAAACAAATCAGAATTTAGCCCTAATGCTGACCAAAAACCCAACAAAACCACAGTATAAAACTGCAACCCTGATTGCATTGTGCATGATCAAATTTTAAATCTCCATTTAAAGAATAGCAGAAAATTCCTCAAAGATCTTTATCTTAGGTCAGAATAACTATTCTTACAAGCACAAGTTTAACTTGAAATATTTTGCTATTAGCTCCTCTTCTGGATGGCTGGACCCAAAGACAAGCTCCGCTATTATTGACTCAAATCACAATCCAAGTTTTCCTACCAACTGCGTTAGCACCTCACCTCCTTTAGCTAGGGTGGGTGGCTCTGTGTCCTCATGTAGTTGACCCGCAGATATAGAAACTAATTACACCATTATTTCTCTGCTCTCAGCTGTGTATTCTGTGATGCAGGAAAGACATCTTCTCCATCCTTCCAAGTAAAGGTCTTCCTACATCTTTTTAATTAAAATAGTAGCTCAGACATAAATGTTACACCTACTGAACCAGAACATCGGTACAACGCAGAGAACCTGATTTTGAGAATTAGGTTAATATTTAACAATGGCAGGACAAACAGGTCAGGGGATGGTCCTGATGCACAAACCCCACACCCACATCGCTGCTGACTCCCTGCCAACACGTCCTTCCAGAAGCTGCTCCTTGGTCCCCAGCAGCACGCCGTGGAGCAGCGCTGTTCTTACCACCCAGATCATCCACCCAGCTCTGTGTGTTTGCTCTGGTGGGGCAGCTTTTCCAAACAAGAGTGCAGCAAGGGGAGGACTCTGTGTGTTCCCTGGGTCTGTGCTAGATGGGCAAGATGAAAGGGAACCAATACTCAGCCTTCATCCCAAAGAAAACAGAAAATCTGTGAAAAATGGGGCAGCCTGAGGTGACACTATGGACACAGCTCGTTCCTGGCCATAGTCCTCTCCAATGACCGCAGACTCAGCCCTACAATGCAAGCCCATGGTGCGCACCAGCACTGCCCTTACCTGCAGGTCTGACACCAAGAAGACTTGAACAGAGTAAGGAGTTGACTTCTGGAAAGCTCACACACACTGAGCTCCGCCAATCTATTAACAGAATCAAATATTAACCAGCAGTCAGATTTTCAGGAGTCCCCAGTGTGACTTAGAAGCCAAAATCCCATTTTGAAAGTTAACTGGAGAATTCAGAGAAGCATGTTTCACAGGAAGTCAATGAAACCGCACTCCGGAGTGCTTTTAACTTTTAAAAGTGTAATTTAGATACTTCAAAACAGTATTGCAAAGTTCAATCTTCTGAGGCACTGTGCACACGTACCTCCTGAAATGGTCAGTGGGAATTGTGGCTACCCAGTGCCTGCAAATTGCTCTGCGTTGCTACAACGCCGAGCAATACTTCAGACCCTTGTGATTAAAGGAAGGCTGGCTCACATGATGCAATTTTAAACGTGTGAATTTCAGCCAAACGGATAACATCAGCCACTGCCACCTCAAGATAAGGTCCTTCTGCACCACGGTCAAATATGAACATACAAGTTCATCTCATCTGGGTGCAATAGTGTTTGAAGAGTCGATGTGACCGAGTTTACTGCATATAAAAGGCACGGGAAAGAAAAGCAATAACTTTTCCACACGGTTATGTTCTTTAGGGGAACTGGTGTTAACTGGTTGAAAAGAAAAAATCTTTGTCATTGCATGGAATTGTCCTCACCAACAGAAAAAATTCTGGCCCAGTTTGAGGTCCTTCAGGCTGTCGGATGTCATCAGGCGTACCCTTGCCTGCAGCCGCTGTGCTCCATGTGCGGCACAACAGGCACACGGGCTGTACCTCTGGCTGGAGGGCTGTGAGCTCGCTCAGCCCCAACTGTGCCCATCATTGTATCCAAAAATATCCCCACACAGCTTTGAGAACCCCCAGACAGACACCTAGAGGTCCCCAAACACCTCATCCTGCCAGTGTCAACCCACAACTAGTCTGTAAGCTGCACCCAGGGCAGGCACCAGAGAATTTGCTTCCTCAGGCTGCGTTTGCCATCCTGGCATCATGAAAGCAAACAAAAAAGCCTTGCATAAGCAAAGCTGCAAGCAGATGCTTGCAGTTGTTCGGTTCACCGTCCGTGCTACTTTAAGAGAAACAATGAAGTTGCACCTACGGCTCAGAACAAACTTATGCCGACCTCCTGGTTTCGCCAACACAAGGACCCTGCTCACTTGCTCTCCTAGAGCTGCTGCTGACCATACCCCGCCTTCTGGTGTTAGTCAGGGCTATAAAGATGAAGCTCCACATCTGTGGCTATTAAAAAGGGAAAGAATCAAAGTTGCTTATTTATGCTTAAACAGAATCCCTCCGTCCCCTCCCATATCAAAAGAAAATGGAAATTAAAACTGCAGATTGCCCTGGCTGTTTTCATGCTTGGTACCAAAGCAGGACAGAAATGAGACCTTTGCAAAATGTTTGGGTCATCTTTTTATTCAGCTTGATTGAAGGAAATTTTCTTTGTTGAACCTAAAATAAAAAACCTTGCCCAGGAAATGTTTTTCTTAGGTCATCAGCGATGCACGGCCATGCGCTTTCTGGGAGCATAAAGTCACGGCCCTGTGTCCAGCTATCAGGAACCCCAGCAAACACCGAAGCCCTATAATGTTTTTCCCAGTAGGCCTAAGGTTACAGATATAATTAGGTTAGAGTGGCTTGTACAGTATGTCTGATTTCAAAGTAAAATCAGAGTATTATGCATAATATTATGCAAGTGCCATAGCAACAGTAAGGCAGACTTCCATGAAATGCTAATGAGATAAGCTGTTCTGCAAAAACCCTAACCTGTCCAAGCAAAAACAAACACATTACTTAAAATTCATACAAGAAACTCACACATTCCTTCTATTAGAAAAAAAAAAATCACAAAAAAAAAACAAAAAAAAACCCACCACCACAACAGAAAAACAGCCCATGACATAAAATATCTTATCAAGCCATCGCAGCAGGAACGAAGCAGGCAGGGAGCGAGGCAGATGTGTGCACAGCCACCTGTTGCCATTGGTGTGCTGCTCCAGGAGCACCCCGACGAGCTCCTTACCCGGAGAGTAACCTGGGGGGGCTGCCCAAAGCCCCTCCAGCCCGGTGCGAGGTGCTCCTGCCCGTGGGGGGGGATTGGAAGCCCATGGTCTTTTAGGTCCCTTCCAACCCAACCCATGCTGCGATTCTGTGCAAGGCAGCACCATTCCAAACACAGGATTGGGCTTGTTTGACCACCGATATAAAAGAAATATTTAATCAAAGCTTTCCAAGCAAGCTTTGGTCAGGATGCGGAGTATTTTGAGTTCCCTCCGTACCACCCCATCCCCTGCAAGGCTCGGAGGCCCGGCTCCCCCCTGGGCTCCTGCTCAGGGTGCAGCCGTGCTGCTGCTGCTGGCTTTCACCTCCCCGCTCAGCAGCAGTGAGCCCGGCCATTGGATTGCAGCGTGATGGGGTTCCCAGAGGCTGGAGTTACAGCACTGCCTCCTAATTTTTGCTGAATGGCTTTTTTTCCTCTCCGAAACCACTGGTTTGTAATTCAGTAAGGTCCGCAAGACCCAGCTTTAACAGAGCTGTCTGAGACACAATTACAGAAAAACAGGCCCTGAGTGTGTATGGTAAGGGCATCTGAGAAGAAGGATCACTACAGTGCAGCTCCACCTTAAAAGCCCACGTTTGCTATTTATTTAGGTAATTGACAATTTCATGTAAATTAAAATAAATGTCAGCTTCATGATGCACACGTCTCATTCTTCATCATCTCAGCGTGGCCTCAGCACTTCTGGAGATTTTTGCATTTAGCGACTGCCTTTAATCTTTTAAAGTCTGTCACTAATGAACCAGAGGGGCAGTGGAGCTACAGCAACGTGTGTACAGTTACAGAGCAGCTTTCAGATGACATTAAAATCTTCCTAATCCACACACCGGTTTGTACAAAGGGGGCTTCAAGATTATCATCCATAAATCAGTATTTGCTTTATAAAATATAATAGAAAATGCTAATAAGATTTGCTTCTGAAGTGAAATTGGATTATATTTTATCTATTTTAACTTCGTTTGGTACAGTGTTCCTTCAGAAACCAGCATCCTCACACAATCTTATGTTAGGATCTCGTTTTTTTCCCTCTCTCTGAGTTCAGACAAACACACCACAATTCTCAGGCCACCATTTTAAAAAGAGAAGTGATGGGGGACGTACATGAATTAAGTAGAAAATGTAGATTATGCAATGTGAAACAGTATAAAGAAAAAAACAACCTAAACCAAAGGCATCGGAGTTACAATGGATGCGCTGTAGGGCAGGGAACAGACTGATGCTTTATGTCTGGCTGGGGGCTGCCCAGCTAAGGAACTTGAAATTCAGAAAGTAATTTAAACCTGGTCATTTTCTTGTATTTGCTTGGATGACTGAACAACCGCTATACGAAATGAGTATCCATATTCACAATTATGCTTATATTCACTGTAGCCGCTCGGGGTTCATTGATACATTCTATTAGCTGGACACAATAAAGCCTTGATTTATTCTCCACTTATCAGGTCTGCCATAAAGAACATTCCTTTTAATAACAGGCAAACAGCACTAAAATTGTCAGAAGCAGCAGTTAAGCGATCATGCTCATGCGGTGTGGTGCTGCCATCACCCCCTGAGCGGGGCACGGCCTGTCGGGGCGCTGCGCCACGAGCCATGGCAGAGGGGTGCTGAGATGCAGCAGGGGTTGCTCCAGCTCCAGCTCCCAGCACACCCCCATCAAGCATAGGAGCCCTATTTCCTACAGCAAGGCCCTTCCCTGCAGGAAGCACTGGATGTGGGCACGGCGATAGGCGTTTTGTGGAGTACGGTCAGGGCCTTGTAAGGCCAGAGCAGGCCCGCTGCCAGTGAGGCGGCTGTTCTGGTCACTGTTAGGTGACACTCACCAAGGAGCTGGGTCACAGGTAAAGGAATTAAACACCCGCTGGAGCCACCCGGGTGGTGGGCACAAATCCCTGTACCAGAAGGGTAATCACAGAATAACACGCGCGGGGTGAGGAGGGAGAGGTGCTGCAGAACTAGCACTGAGCCCACGCTGTAGGAGTTGAGGGAGGCTGAAAAGCTGAAGGAAGGAAAGGGATGGGACTCTGGGGGGAGCTGGGGGCAGAAAGCCTTGCTCCTTATTGAGCAAGAATCTCCTTAGCAAAAGAAACCCTCAGTACTGGGGAGCTGACTGGTGTCTGGGCTGTCCAGGCCCGGGGGTGGGCTCGTGGGGACGATGGGCACGGGGCGAGCTCCCCCAGCTTTGGTGAGCTCCTGTCCAGGCCTCTCCTGATCGCAGCGAGCCACTTTTCTGCCTGGTCAGAATTAATGAGCGTTAGCAGCGGGGAGCAGATGTTGGGAGAGCTTTTGCATTGCGCTCAACTGGCTTGGGGACAATGTACAAATCAAACAGAAGCGTGTAAGCAATTAGCTGACTATGACAAATCTTTCACATAGACAAACGGCTTCATGCTGCAGCCAGATCTTACTTTTGCATTGCCTTTTTTTTTGGCCATTTTCTTCTTTAGTTGTAAGAAAGAAAAAAAAAATGCTCTGCATGTCCCCAGTGCAGACTTAGCAGTTTGCCTGAGCCTGGCACAGGAATTCAGGGCCAGGTGCATCCCCCCACGGCCAAAGGCGCTTCCTGACGGACCGCAGTAGCTGCAGCCGGAGCTGAGCAGCCCTGCCTGCGGTCAGCCCTCCCAGCCTGCCCGTCCTCCAGCTCCGTGGCACCATTTCTCCCAGTGCTCCCAGCTTGGTGTCGAGGAAGGGCTTTGACAGGACAGCTCGGGGCACACGCCAACCAGCACACCAGCTCTGTGTTGCATTTAAGCTTGAGTTTTGGCTTTGGCCAACCAAGTTGATGCTTTCCTCTGAATTAGGACTCACAGAAGCCTCAGCCTTGGCTCGGGAGGTGAGGGAGAATTGTGGATTTGATGATTTTATCACCTCCTCTGTGCTTTCTCAAACAAAACAAGTGCTAAGCAGCACTATCAACTTCTCCCTTTTCGCCATCACTTAGAAAGCTCCTGACCCAGCCACCCTTATTAAAACTAAACTGAGCTCCCTGTTCCTCCCGGGTCTCTATCACAAGTCATTTATTTAACAACACGAAATATTTTGGAGCACAGGTTGCGTGAAAGGTGTCACACCACAACACCCAGGCCACATCTATGGAAGTATCTGCTCAACTTCCCGTACCAACAGTGTCCCAGTAACAACACACTCAACAAAAAACAGCAGTCACTTGCTCCATGGGCCACCACCCCCCCCAATTTTTCCTCCCAGGTAGCCCACAGTTTTTAGAGACAATCATGATGGATTCAGCACGAGGCTCCTTGCGCTGCTCTGCGCACAGGACAGCGCTGCAGCTCCAGCACCTGATGGAGGAAACCCACCCGTGGGTTGTAAAGCAAGGAGCCACGTCCAGAGCATTGGTGTGTAAGCATCAGGAGCACAAGGAAGGCAGGGTCTGCAACCAGGGGCACTAGGGGACATGACTCAGCAGCACAGAAACTGAGACCTGCGGCACGCTCAAACTATTTGATAGCTGCTGGGAAGCGAGGGGAGCCCACTGGGAGCCCATAACCACACCGGCTGCTGGGGACTGGGGCTTTGCTCCCACAGCACATGGATGGGGACGGCACCCGCTGAGGGGACACAAAGCCAGCGCCTCAAACGTTTATAGAGTCAGTAATGATGCCGCAGCAATCTTCAAAGTAGGAACTGCTACAAATTACAAGGTAATTGCACTTAGCCTAAGAAAATTCGTAAGTGGAATGAATTAGTGTAATTATTCATATATTCTTTCCATTTTTTACAATTTGGAGGGAAAAAGAACACTGTTCTGAATGTTTCACGTCACACCAAGTGTTAAACCAAATTCAATCCCAACCGGAAAGCAGCCCATTTCTGTAGAAACCCGACAAGGTCAGAGCTGGTGGGCTGCAGCACCACGTCCCCGGCTGTGCCTGCCCGCTGCGCACCGGGAGCTGGGGGCACCCGGGGGCACTTGGCAGGCTCCCCCCGCGCAGGGGCAGGCAGCGCCTGAACGTCCCCCAGCCCTGGTGAGAGCACCGCACGTGTCCATGGTGTCCATCACCACCCAATCATCCAACAAAAAACCTCACCAAGTTTCTCATCTCCCTATGTTGTTGCACAACCGTGACGAATTAAACCAGAAACATTGAGTCCAACAATCACAGCAGTCCTCAGAAAGTACTCAGAGTCCGCAGCTAATTACTCCAAGGATTACCCAAAAAGTCCGAGCCCGGCAGCAGAGCCCAGCCTGCACTGAGCACAGGCAGCTCAGCCCATCACCACACGCCAGCACCGCGGGCATCCCGGCAGACAACAGCAGGATCCGAGCCCCAATCCTGCGTTACCTGCCTGGGGCCAGACCAACTCAAACACCGCAGGCTTTTTGCTCCTGCAGCACCAAAAACCCCTCCGACCTACAGCTCCAGCACGAGCAGCAGTACAGTGCATTAGGCTTTTCTTCTCAGCCGCGTCCCTCTTCTCCATTGGATTTAGCGATTAAAAAACAACACGACTTACAGTTTACTGTGACTTTTACTTTTTTCACGTCTGGGACTGAGACGTCGTTCTCTGCACTGCATTCGTATTCCCCAGCCTGGTCTCTCGTAATTCCATAGATGTCCAGGTACTGTCCGCTCTCAAATGGTTTTGCTGAAATGAAATAACCAGAGAACGAAATTACAGGAGGCTGAGCACAAAGCGACAACGTCCATCTGGCTCCGCTCTTACACCCGCGCAGTCCTGCCCGAGAAGAGCAAGGCCGGGGCGCAGCCGGCCCTCCCCAAGCAGCAGCCACCCCCCAAGGGGGCACATCCCTCCCGGGGAGGCCAGGCTGGGTGTGCTCTGCCCTAACAAACGTTTCAGATTTTAATGAAGAATAAAATAAAATAATAGCTCTCCTGCCCCTGCGTGCACAGACCCAAGGAACACAACCCAGACTGCCTGACTTCTGCACAGAAGTAAGGACAGTCACTGTGAGCTCCTGTGAAAATTGGCAGACGTCAGATTTACAAATCTGTCTGATGCAAAACAAAGACACAGCTGAGAAACTGGTACATACAACTCCTCAGGGCACTACATCTGAAAATGGTAACTGTTTTACAGAGCAAGAAGAAAATTGTAATTCGGAAGGTAATTGCTGTCCACTTGGCACAGAGTCATAACCCACCCTGAAATTTTTGCAGTTTTCTAACTCCCAGCATCTCCTGGCTGTGCCTTCCTGCAGTGCCTGCCGTGCCGTGAGCCCTCTGACACCCGTCAGATGAAAACTGCTACCTGCTTCAAAGTCTGCCCGTGTCTGCAGAGCACTGTGCTGCCAGCGGAGAACAAATTAATTACCCCAGATTCCTCAGAGGGCGTTTACCACATAATAAAAGAAAAAAAAAGTTAACTATACTTATTGACTGCTAATAACTTTGCAATTTACAGAGCAGTGACTAAAACTGGAGCTGGGTAGTGAGAAGCAAGTAGAAATATCATGCCCGTGTCCATCACAGCAGATAATTTCATTTCCTTCTCTGTTGCAGACCGGTGTTTTGAGGTGAGTGAGGTTCAGCACATCAGCTGTGGCAGCGCGTTGCCTACCACGATGGCACTCACCTGGCATGCCACGTGCCTTGTTCATGGGACAGAGCCCGGGAAAGCAGTGATTTTGCAAAGCAGAGAGATAACACTGAGACTGGAAAACGGTTGTGCATCGAACCGAACACTCATAAAATGCAACGAAATGACATTCAGTATGCGAAAAATCGTGTGGGGATGATTTTTATGCCATTCCCTGCGGTCCACAGGAATGAACTCTACACCCCCCCCGGCCCCCAGGGGTCCCAGCTGTTTCTCTTCACACGGTGGGCACTGTCCTGCTCCACTTGGCCAGGCTCACTCGATCTCCAGAACTTCCTACTGCTTTGAACAGAGAAATATGTTTTCCGTCTCTACCACACAAAGTGCACATTATATGTTTGCTTCTGCTTTGTTTCTAGTACCAATAAAATCCTGTAGACTGCAAGACTCGCCCGTGTTTCATATTAAAAACGACTATTAAGTTATGAGGTCGTAATGCTCTCCGGTGTAAGTACATCTCTGGCTATACGGTGTGCATCACGTACTGAGTCCTGCAGTCTATTTACATCACATTCTGTCACAGTCCCCAGCATCAGTTTGAAAATAAAACAGAGCTCTCCAAGTGCCTGGAACTTCATAAAAATAGCCGTTCCTGTTTGAGTTTAGCACAGCTAAAACCTCCGCTTTGAACCTTTGCTTTAATGCAAACACAGCACCTAGTTCCTCCTCTCCCGTTGATGCTTTTCTAACAGTTCCTTGCCTGCAGCTGTGTTTTGGGTGTGCTTTGCCACCTGCATGTGGCAGCGCTCAGCGCCCCCGGCCACCGCAGGCAGAGCTGACAGGTTTCTGTGCTGGGCCTCGGCTCGGGTGAGCAGGCACTGCTTTGGCCAAAAAACACCAACAGGAGCCACATCTGCTGGGACAGCAAATCCTGCTGGCGGTGCTGGTGGCAGCCTTGGTGCTGCTGCGGGCGGAGGGGCTGCACCCCAAAGGGCTGTGCTGTGGGGATGGGCTGGGCATCCCGCGGTCCTGATACTCTGCACCCATCAAACATCTGCACCTTCCATGGCCCTGCATTTATAGGATCTGCCCTGCAGAGCTGTGAGTCTGATTTACGCTGCAGAACTATGTATGTATTTGTATAAAGCTGCAAGCCCCGTTTTATGCAATTCACACACACGCACTTGGAAATTTAAAACTAAATCATTTTTAAACCCTCCTACCCCCTGAAATTTTGCATCCTGATCACATGAAGAAGCTTTTAGTAAATATTCGAGATAAATATTTTTCTTGGGGAATATACAGACACTGTGTTTCATCTTTCCTATTCTTTCACATAATATTCCATCTTTCTTAACTGGTTTTTAGTTTCAGAGATTTCCCGTGGCTATGTGGAAGAAATTAAATTGTGTTATGTGAACAATAGATGTATAAGTGTATGTAGGCACATTATGTTACATTGTGCACATGTCCAGCTCAAAGAAGATATCCATGGACATCTGAGAGAATAAATTGTGTATGGGGACAGTGGGGTATGAAGAGCATCAGGCAACAATTGGGCTTTCTCACTGTTCAGATCCGCTTCTGCAATGCCTCCCAAAAAGACTGGCAAGAGAAAGAGTGACTAGATCAGGAGCAAACAGTAAATAGAGTGAATAGTTTCAGGAGGCCTCGGCTGGGTGACGGGAACCACTGCTTGCTGAACAACCAACCACCAGGGTGCCTCAGGTCCGAGGAGCCCCTGATGGGTCTGCAGAACATCTCTTAATTCAGCATGCTGAAATGCTTACGGATTTGTAGGAATCTGCAGGATATCTCGGGTTATAGGGCCGGGTTCTCTAGCCAGGAAGGGAAGCACTGTGCAGCTGAGCTCGAATGCCTGCTCCCTGCTGCTGCCCTGTGGTGAGGTGCCTGTTAATCATCACATTTGTAGTTCCCCAGGAGAGTACACAATTAAGACTGTGTTTTCTTACCACGCATATGGTATCTGGCATCAGGTGTAGCACACATACACCTAGCCATATGGACAGGTTTTCGAGGCGTGGATGGATGAGCTTTACAACGGCAGCATTTTCCTCCCCCGGTGTTAAACATAAGTCAGTAAGAGGAAAAATCTGGTGTAAGTCCAGGGTAGCTCGGAAAAACACTGAGGACTTCATCTGGGCCAAGTCTGTTTTGTTGTCGTTTCCTTATTTGCTGGGGTATTAAAGAACTGCAGCACAGCCCCAGCCTAGGAGCTGTGAAACCCGTCCAGCTCTCGTGGCTGGTGTCTCCTGTGCGGTGTGAAGGTCCCGGCACGGGCTCATCCGCAGGTACACTGCCTCGTATGGGCACGGTATCAGCGAGCAGGAGGTCTCCAGCAGTGATGCTGTCAGGATGCCATCCCATTATCGCTGAGGCTTTGAGCAGCCCGTAGTCCATAAAGTCCTTCTTGATCTCAGGGGCTGGGAGGAGACAGAGGACCCAGGAGGCACAGAGACACCTTGATTCTTGCCCAGAGTTGTCACTGGATGCTGAGAACAAGCTAAGCAATTGGATTCACAGTCTGAAGCTGTTACTATTACTTGCTATGCATTCAGAGTTTAAAATTACATCAAATGCTGTAATTGTATAGGATGTGCTCCTCTCCCAGGAACTGCAGGTAATCCGAGCAGCTTGCATTAGGCACCATTTAAACACTGACGGTGTAAGGCCGTTTAGCTTTAGAGAAGGCATGCTCCACATTTGAAAAGAAAAATCAGATAAAATGTAAAGAAAAAAATATCTGAAACTGCCAGATAAATTGAGAGCTGGAGGAGATCTCCCAGCTGAAGGCACAAAACAAGAAAAGCGGGTAGAGCAGTTCTGCAAGCAAGGCGTGCTGATAAAAGCAAAGAGATGTGAACACAGGCTGACAAAGTTGAAAGTTTCAGAGGTGGAGACAAACAAGGTTACATCTGTCTGTGCATATATCGGTACAGAGGGAAGCATTCGGAGAGCTGGCTGTGTGCGTGCTCATCGCATGGGCAATGCAAATCTCAGACAGCTCCCAAGGGACGCTGTGTGTCACAATAATTCACATTCTTCTGATCAAGCTGTGTGACAGTGTCCCTTTACCATGAAGGGTAAGTCAGCAAGTAACATGTTAAAGAAAAACACATTTTCCCTTTGTTCTTGTTTTTTCATCTAACAGAGACAGAAGGGCAATGGATATTTCATTCACCACTGTTTCTTTGGAGCTTCTCTGACTCACCGGAGTACAGGCTGGTCCTACAAGGGAAGCAGGCACATTTAGTTTTCCTCCTTCTCTGAAGCTACATTCATTGGTTTCTGCCTCTGCACAGGACGGCTGCCATGCTGCACTAGGTGCCTGGGACATGTTATATTACAGTATTTTGGAGCAATATTGAATTTTTCAGTTGCAGACTTCATGCCAGGGAACACACGGTCAGCTCATGCTCCAGAATATGTGCTGACTTTTCTGCCTTAGCAGCTGAATACCAGTATGATGGAGAGCTCCATTTCAGCACTCAGAGACAACATGGTCAACCAGATGTTATTTGGGAAGAGAAAACCACCCACTGGAGACGGTAGTGCTTTTAGGTATCTGCATGGCATGTCTTCTGGATATTTACAGATTCATGGCTATCAGATTGCACTCTTTGATCTCTTTTGAGCTCTTCAAATATTGGTACTGCTGCAGAGGTGTCAGTGCAGCCTGCCACAGATGCCAGGCTTTCCCCTGGCATCATTACTTCAGGGTTTGACAGTCTCACCGCCGTAATGAGGGCCATCGTGCGTCAGGACATGCGAAGCCCCCTTCGGCAGGAGGAGCTGGGAAGAGATCCTCTTACTGCAGAAAATAGCTAAGCGTGAGCATCTTAACACAGCCTAGAAAATCTTTCCCTAGAAAACCAAAATTAAACCCGTGTAGGGAAGAACGGGAAAATATTCTTTATAATATGAAAGCTACACAATTAAATCTCACTTGAGCTTATTTATAATGCATAGCACTTCACGTGAGGATTTGGCTCTTGGGAAGGGCTAATTATTCCCAGTGAAGCCCACGAGCGGTTTCCTTGTTGCCCAGTCCCTGGCAGGGGCCAGTCCTCTCCTCCTGCCCACAGCCAGCGGCAGACACGGTGCCCCAGGCAGCTGGAAGCGGGGGACAGGACGGTGTCACCCCTGTGTGTGCCCTGCAGCAAAGGACGGCAGCACAGCCTTCGCAAAGCCTTTCTGATGCTCAGTGCCTGCACGGCAGCCCTTCTGCACGTTGTTATCTCAAAATGATGCACTGCAGGTGATATCCTATTAGCTACTTGGCTAGATCTATCCGACTCAAGCACATTTGCTGATCCCTCCCATTAATTTTCTGCCTGTAGTTTGTTGAAACTGGAGGCATTACTAGAGTTAAATGAATCATTAATGACTATTTTTTTTTTCATATTTCTTCATATCCCTCAAAAGGTATTACCAGTTTTTATAAAATGTGTGCATTTTAAAATAATTCTCAATATGTTTAAAATATGATTTATTCATAAACATGGCCAGAAGAGATGATTCTAGGAAATCAAAAGGAAGTACTGTGAGCCTGGTACCTGCAGCTCGCTCGCTGTCACCTCCCCAGAGTGTGCCCAGCCTGCGACATCTGCCTGCAGCCCCGGGCAGGGGCAGCACGAGGTGCTCCAGCCATCAACATGGGGCAAGGTAGAAACGATAATTATATGCATAAAGGAATAACAATAATAAAATGTATTTGAGAAGTTAAATAGGAAAAAGGAGAATCTTTTTGGATTTTGGAGAGCAGCTGTTACTTTCCTCAAAATATTTGTGCAAGCCTCAGCACTGGCACGCTCTGTTCAAAGACCAGAATCAAAACAGCCGTGAAGGATGCTCCATCAAAGGAAGGAGAGAGAGGGGGAATCTGCAGTTGTTTGGTTTTGAACACTACAGACTTTGTTTCACTGAAATATCTTCAATGATTCATAAACCGCTCACTCAGGAGTGCATTACTCTCCAATAAAAATGAACTAATATCAGGGGCAGTAAACTAAGCATGCATTAAAACTTAAATTTTCATAGCATTTTATGAGTTATTAATGAGCTAATCTACTTTTATTGAAAAGCAAGAAATTCTTTCCTGTTGTTATAAAATTGTCAAAAATCCATAATTATTTCTATGCTATGCTTTTGTACGGTTTTCACCTCCTTATATCACTAAGACTGTAATCTTACTCTCAGCCCTCAGTTCCTTCACAAAGACCCAATTATTTGACCACCTTAGCGTGAATATTCTTCTCCTGACAACTGCATTCTAACAAGAGGGTTTTTTTTTCAGGCTGTTTAAAGTTTTTAAAAGACACGAGGATTTCTAGGAATACCTTTAATTGTTCCTGAAGGGATGCTCAAAGTTCAGGAACAGGCCTGATAATAACGACGTTTTTCTAAGAATTCTCCCACTAATCGCAGCCAGTGTAATGTCACTTGACCCCGGTGCGACGGATCGTGATGCTGAATGTCACTTAATTGGATCCTAATACGCCGCGTATCCCCCAGCAATGGTATTATGAGTATCATTAAGGAAAAAAGAAGGCCAAAAGGCCCATAGCCTGAAATCAGAAGCCATCATATTTTGTACGGGCGAGGTGTGATTTTGGAGGATCATTATTTTCCCTTTATCCAAAGGCAAAGGAAAGAATCGCAACAAGCAGTTTATATTAAGTGCTAATATTTGCATTGCTGCCTTTAAACTATTAATTAATCCCCTCATTTACTCTGCGTGGAACTCCACACCATCTCCTCCTGAGTTCCTGGGAAGCTGCCAGCCTGTTTAATGTTACGGGACCGCTGATTTACCAGCACGTGGTGCCTTCCCCAGCTGAACACTACAGAATCACATTCGGGCCATTACATTCATATCCAGTATTAATCACAAAACTTTAATTCCCCGAGCGGGTGTAACACAGACTGATCTACCCACGCGATCGCCGCCTGCCCACCATGTCCAGGTGTCCCCCGCACCCCCTCGCCATGGGGTCCGAGGCAGGCCCCAGCCTCGTCGTGTTCCCTAGGAGGTGCCGGCCCGGCCCGCAGCACCTTGGGGGAAAGAGTGGCTCAGGCAGGTGACAGCAGTGAAGCAGCTCCATTTTGGGCTTTCAGCAAGCCCATGAGCTGCACGCCTTGGGCAAGACTGTTGGCAGGCAGCACCTAGCCCCGCCGCCCAGCGGGCCTCCAGCACAGGCCGGCAGGCCCAAGGGCACCAGGCGGGACGCAGCCCCGTTTTGGGCAGGCACCCCTGTTCCTGGAGCAATGCAGGGCAAGGGGCTTGCCCAAAGCACAGAATGGAGAGCTCAAGTCGAGGCAGAAGAAGAAGGGGTCTCCTCCACAAACCCAGCCTGGGATCAGCACACGAAGGCTTTGTACAACCCCCAGGCACCTGAGCCCCAGATCAGCATTTGTCTTTGTCAGCACCATGCACTGGAACCAAAGGCATTACTTCTGGCACCAGCTGGTGCCACGTTTCCAAAGCAGAGGTGTGGTTTGTGAGCTCCATTTGTGGCTCCGCAGGGCCGAGCACCCATCCCTGTCCCCTCACAGCCGGCATGGAGCCATGGGCGGATGGCCGGGATCACACGGAGCCGTGGTGGCACCCCTGCCTATCCGGCCTCATCCGACACTGGCGCCGATCATCCTCGCCCTGGTGGATCTCTGGAGGCTTCCTGGCTTGTCTCCAGCCCTCCCAGCTCAGCTGCAAGGAGCAGATGTTTCGGCTCAGCCGGGTAATGCTTCACCTGAACGAGGAGCTCAGCGCCGGGCCCGTAATGAAGCTGTTGCCGGCGAGATGAGTGATGATGGCATAAGGGAGGCACATCACTGTCGCTGCTTATCAGATTAGAGCGCTGAATTATTTTACATTCTGCTTCCCGGACAGCTGGAGGGAACGAGCTGCGCTTTTGGTATGACGCGGCCATAAATCTGCCCACAGGTAGGGAAGGTGGCGGGCGGCAGGGCCACCCAGCAGCCCACCTCTCCAGTGGCACAGGTGCCCGTGACACCCCGCAGTGCTCACATCGCTGGATCCAGGCTCAGAGCACCTCTCCTGCGGGACATCCCGCTGAGCAGAGATGGCTCCACTGTTACACAAATAATCACCTGTTTTAAGCTCTTTGGGATGATGCAGATGCAGTGAATGAGACCTGGCACCCTCACCAGGCCCCACCAGGGAGCTCTTCCAGGTGGGACAGCTCCCAGGCTGCCCAAGCCCCTGCAGGCTGGGTGTGGGGCTGTGAAATTGGGAGATGTGATCCTGCAGTGAGCTCCTGCACCAGCCTGGTTAGTGCTGGCATGGGCTCTGCCAGGCAGTGCTGGCAGCGAGCAGAGGGGGGGTGGTAGCAGCTTCTTACCCCCCATCATGCACAAAGCAAGTATGCTAGAGGGAAACGGCGGGTGTGGGATAACCCTCAGCAGCAGTGCTGCCTGGTAGCTTTTCGGTATTTAGAAGGGCAAAAGATATAAGCCAGAAACATTTTTTTCTGCTGAAACTTTCAGCTTTAAAACCATTTTGAATCAATAGAAGCAGCATTTAAAAAGACAAGTTCACACTTTGTACACCCACAAAGCCCTGGAAATCTGATAATAATTCATGTCAGTTAAGTATTTTCAGCCTGAAAATCCAGGTTCAGAGTACTTGCACGTCAAGGAAATGCTTCTTATTTCTGTCACGTGTGGATGTGTGGATAACATCTGAAAAATTGTGGTTCTCCAGCAGAAGTGCAAATGGAACAAAATATTTGACATTAGCTGAGCTCATATCAAGCTTTTGTTTGTTTCTTAGGATTTAGCTAGAAGTTTAAAAAAAGCCTTTTTGATTTCTTCACACTTCCCCCCCCCGGATAAAATCCCAGCCTTCTGTAGCAGACTACATCTCGCAGGAATCACACTCTGCATGTTCAGGGGCTGGCATCGCCTTTTGTCCTGTAATTGAATTGAATCAGCTCTTAGACCCTTCTTCCCAGACAGCCCTATCATTTGAGCGCGCCAAAGATGTATTACACTAATACATCGTCAGAACGACAGAGCTATGATGATACATTAATGCAATACATCTTCGCAGCTTTAGGGCTGTCCAGAAACAATAGGACCGCTGTTAGGCTCAGCTCACTCATATCGCGCTCATGCACACACCCCACAACGGCAACTGAAATGTGAGTGTGGAGCAGAGGGAGCACGATGCGAGTACGTTCAAACCTGAAGTCAGGGCAATTTCTGGAAAATCGTAGCTCTCCTCAGTGTTTGTGAAAAATCTGTTATTTTGCATGAGCAAAACAAGAGTGCCCTGGTGGTAGGGAGTGGCCTTTCACTCAGCATGGGAAAAACTGTCTGCATTTGGCTAAACTAATAATTTCTGAAAAACTGCACTCCCAAATGCACGTGTATGTGTATGTGCTGCTCATCCTCGTGTTTTAGGAAAATAACAGGACACTAGACTGAAAACAATGGTGATAAAGCTGTGAGAAAAGGGCAAAAGGATAGGGAAGTGCTGGAAAAGATGAAACTTGGAGTCACCAGGGACCATGCTGAGGATCCAGAGCAGGGAGTCGTGGAAGGCAGAGGGGACACGGGTTCCTTCGGTATGAACAAGCCACGACAGTGAGGTCAGTAAACACCACAGCACGGTTGCAGAAAAAAGGACATTCTCATATCTCAGTCACTTTTTCTGCCTGCAGCTGTGAGTCCCGCTAGCAAAGCGCACACCACCACACCTGCCTGTTGCTGAGAGGCTGCTGCTCAGTCTGTGCGAGCAGGTGGTGCACACGATGGGGGAGATGTGGAGGTTAGCACTGCACTGAGGACCCACAGCCTCAGGGTGGGTATTTGGGGGCTCTGCTTCAGGCAGGTCCAGCCCCGTTAACCTGCCAGGGACTGCAACAAGAGTGTCACATCCTAACCTTGCTCGTGAGCGCTCTGGGAACGACGCAGCTCCAGCATGAACAAGCTGGGGTTAAAATGCTTGTTGGAAATGTCTGAAATGTGTGAAGCTTCACCTGAAAACACTCATGGTAAATACGACGGTGGAGTCAAGCACCTTAAACACAAAGGTGGGGCTGCTCTTGCAATTATTTATGCTCCTCTCTCCATATGCACTTGATCGAGACCTGCCCTGGTCACTACTGCCTACCCGCAGGTGCCCATCAGTCACACCAGGAGCACGGACCCAGGGGCTCGGCTGGTGTGGCAGGACGCAGCCGCGCGTGTGGGGCCTTGCCAGCTCTGTGCCCTTCCCAGGGGAGCAGCAGGGCCACGGCAGACACCCTGCTGGGTGGTGGAAGCAGCTCGGTGCCTCTCGGGGAGCTGGCTTCAAACAGAAAGGCACCAAGGGCCCGCTGCGTCCTGCATCAGAGCGTGGCTGCCCGGCCCCAGCAGAGAGCTTCCTCTGGAAAGCGTGGGCAAAACCCAAGCGGGAAGGGGCTTCAACGTGCAAGGCACCCGCATTTTGCCAAGCAGTAACATTGATCCGAAGTCTTTTGGGCAGCTCTTGGTTTTGCTGTTCGTGGCAGCGTTTGCAGAGGTTGCTTCTCAAAAAGGAAAATGTAACACCGTGCCTACAAGTGCTATGAGCTGGAGTTACGGCTCAGGCAGACCTTAATTCTTTAAAATTCTGGTTTCATTCTTAAACTATTGATGCTGCACTTTGCTCCTAAATGTCAGAACAAAATAAGTAATACCTGCAATTTATTCCGATGACATTTCAACAATAGAAGATTTTCAGATTACAAGCTACACCTCCGTGTTCCTTACGGTGTTATGCTGAATGTGTAGATTTTGTGGATTTACATAATGGCTTTCTATAATGAATATTTATATAATGAATGTATTTACATAATGACTGCAAGTTAAACATGCACCATAAAGATTACAGGCCAATAATTTATGTACTAAGTTAAAAATCACCTCTAAATACGTTTTATTTTTATTCCTCTGAAAGGTTCATTTTATCTCTTGTTCAAAAAAAATTGAATCCGACCTTATCCAAGTAAAGGCTGCATCGATGCAAATCACGATAATATTTTGGCATTAGTCTACATTGAATCATTTGTATTCAGAGTTTTCAGTTTCTTATCTTCCAGTAGCAGCTTTGACAAACAATTCCAGAATATTATAAATATAATTCTTTAATATAATTTAGTGTTGTATTCTAGATGTGATGCTTGTACGTAATCCTCATTAGTGCCACTGGGAATTACGGGAGAAAACTGATAGAAATTATAAAGTGCAGATGAAACTTATGTGTAGATAAAGGTAATTTGCTGCAGACCAAACATAAACCCTTACAGAAATCTGAGCTTTTCAACTCTCCTGCCTTTAACTGGAGTTTAGTGCCATTTATAACTGTCCCTACACCAGACCCAGACCCAGAACC
This sequence comes from Anas platyrhynchos, assembly GCF_047663525.1. Classification (NCBI taxonomy): domain Eukaryota; kingdom Metazoa; phylum Chordata; class Aves; order Anseriformes; family Anatidae; genus Anas; species Anas platyrhynchos. The sequence goes on from NC_092594.1 coordinate 38,950,476, forward strand.
AGAGCTGGCCCGGTGTTACTGAGATGGGCAAAACATTCTCTGTTTGGTTAGACACGGAGGCAGGACGCGTCCTGCTCACCCTCTGCTTGCTCCCCTGCGTGCTGCAGGGGCTCTGGGCACAAAGCACCCGAGACCCCACGGCCGTGAGCAGCGCGCCCTGGGTGGGTAACGAGGTGGGGATCGGGGCTGGAGAGGGAGGGCACGGGGTAAGGGGGAGCTCAAGGAACAGCATCGGGTGCGTGCCGAGGCACGGCGTGCAGGAAGCCAGGGGCACCACAGAGCTGCAGAGCAATGAGGGGGGAGGTGTACGGGCATCAGGCATGGAGATAAACCCTGATGGCATCCGAGCGGGGGGAAGGAGAAACCTCAAACACGAGCATCATATTGCTGGTAAGGGACCCTGGATGCCAACAAGTCGCCGTGACACCCCCAGGATGAAACCACCCGTGTCCAATCTGCGGAGGAGAGGGCTCCGGGGTCTTGTACCTGATGGGGGCAGAAGGCGATGGACCCGAACTTCTCAGGGGTGGCAGTGACAGGACATGAAGCAAAGGGCTCACGTTGAAACACGGGAGTTGCCATTTAAACAGATATATATATATATATATATATATATATATATATATATACACGTATATATATATATTTTTTTTCAAAGTGAGGGACCAAGCACCAGCAGAGGTTGTGCACAGCCTTGGGGACCCCCGGAGCAGACCCAGCCTGCCCCAGGGGAGGTGTGGGTGCCTTTTCCTCACATTTCATTTCCACTGTCACCGTGGTACGTGTCCCTTGAACGTCCCCCCAACGAGTCCCTTGCCACACGGATCGCATTTTTACTCTTGCCATTCTCAGTCCTTTGGTCAAGACACAAAATCAGCGGTTCACTGAAAGCCCTTGTGATGATGTGCACCAATTTTGTCTGGACTCGAGATGAGGAGGATCTAGCTCTTTCTCAGGCCCCTTCTCCAGTCTGAGTGGACTAATTCCCCTCTTCTGTTTTTTTCCTCTCAAAAAAAAAATGGTAATGGCTGCTTTCTGTAGGAAACCTAATGCTTTAAGCTATTACTCTGAAGTATCACCACAATTTCCAATAAAATTTTATTTGACATTTAGTTAAAATCCATTTTTTGCTGCAACTGATTTTTTCCCTACTCCCTCGATGGACACTTCCAGCAGAATTCATTGTCATTGTCTTAAAGGTCAAAAGTTGTTTTTTTTTTTCCAACTCTCGCTTCGTAGGGGAAACTGTTACCGGGCTTATGACACCCTGCGGAAAGCTGCAATAGCCCATGAAACCGCTCTTCCCTGCAATTACACGGGCTTCAGAGAAGTTGTGTGAGCAAACAGAAAGCCTTCGCTTCGGAAGGAATGAGAATTGCAGGGCCCTGTAAAAGAGCCCTCGCACCCGGCAGCACGGGAGGGGGCTGCGGGCAGAGGGGAGCTGCCGGGGCTGCCCCCATCACTGCGGGGTGCTGTCCTGTGGGGCTGAATGTTTTGTTCAAATGTGTGATGAGGGATTACGAGTACAAAAGGGAACATCAGATTAAATAGAAGCGGTAGGTTTAGATGGCATTTTGTTTGCAGTTTTTCTTACATACGTGTAAGTGTGTTTGATAAAAGCATCCTAGGAAGCGGCACCGTGACACGGAGTGACTGAAAGGTCGGACGGGAGTGAAATTCCTTCGAGTCTGGTGCAGGAGGTGTTGGTGCTTTCAGCCCTCACTCCTACTTGTAGAGAGTCCTTTGTGTTCTTCATTATTTCCTTGCCTGGGTTTATCTGATAAACGTCTGCAGCCTGTTAAAATGAGCTTCGGCTCAGAGGTCTGGGGCTGTTACTGACACTGCCTCTAACCCGTGTCCTCAGGGAGCCACCCAGGCCCAAATTAAAAACATATTCTTGTTTAGGGTGCCTTGATTTCTACCTTCCCAGTTTACGGTAGCATTACAGTTTTCAGTGATCTCAGCTTAAACCTGCTCTGAAGCCTTCCTTTTCTACAAGTCTAGTTAGGCACACGTTCCTTAAGGCATGCAAAAGCAATGCTGTCCCACTTCCGAAACTGAAAATGCAAAAGCTGTGAGTGGTGAGACTTCGCAGAAAGCTCGAAGTGACAGCTACGTGCGCTTACCAGATGGTGAGATGTGTCTCCACGAAATGGAAGGCTCTGGTTTCCCTGTGGCCAGGCACACGAGGGTAACGTTGCTGCCTTCGTTCACGATGATGTCACTTGAAATACGAAATATCTTCGGAGAAACTGAAAGGAAACCAAGAGGCAGTTGTGAAGGAAAGCAGCCGAACCAGAGCAACCCCCCAGGGCCCAGGTAGCGGAGCAGAGCCGTGATACGCACATCGCCGTTACCTCCAGGAATACACAAAGCATGCACCTATGCAAAACAAAGCTGTGTAAATCGTGTTTCAGTGTGACCACAGCTATTTCCATCATGCCTGCAGATGCACAGCCCGTGGATTCGAAATGCTGCAAATAAGAAAGCAGCGATTTCCTCTGGTTTGTGCAGGGCAGGCATTGCTATTGGGTTCCCAGTGAATGGCTACTGAAGGATGCTCTTTTTGTGGGAGAAGGCTGAGCTGGCCTGTGACAGCTTGAAAATAAAACAAAATGAATTTTTTCTTCTACTTTTGAAAACAATGATGCTTATTGCCTCTACTCTGTATGTACTTTGAGTGTCATATCTGTTCATGGAGAAGACCAAAATACATTTGTTTCTGTTGCTTTGTACTTCTTTTTGGCCTGTGATATCGACACAGCTAAGGAAGAAAATCATCAGCAGAATAATTTTCTAAACTCCACTTTCTGTACTATCCACACACCTGGTCATACGCCAGCAGAGCTCCACGTGGATGGAAAACAACGGGAAGCTGTAAGTGGCCTGCCCTTACAGGAGTGCACCAGGACTTGTAACCTTAAACAGGGAAGAAGGGATTTCAGGACTCCAGCAATAAAGGCAGGGATTTGGGATTTCAAAATTAATATTCATTTTGGATTATTATTCCTTTATATATTTCATTGTATGCTTGCTATAGAAACCAAATCGATACAGGAACAAGTCATGCCCTATTGATGTTTCGGAAAGGCACCGTTCTGTAAGCAATAAATAACTAAGGTGTGGAAGTCGCAGCTCTGACATGTGGGTGTTTCCGAACCTTCCGTAAGGACTGAGCTAAAATCAAAGCATTCTGCAAGATAAATGAGCACCAGTGAAATGAGAAAAGAAATATATGTTGATCTTCCTGTTTCCTAAATGGACACTCCAAGCTGGAGCTTTACTTTCCCTAATGCCCCAGTCGTGTCTCACTGGGTTGCTCCCGTTTGTCAGAGCCCAAATCCCACCAACACACACCTGTGTGACCATTGCAGCAAGCGGCCCATCCCCTGGGATGTGCTGTCAGCATCCCCTCCATGCGCTCTGGGAAGCACAGAGCCTTTTCAGAAATAACAACCTGCGGTGTCGAGGAAAGCAAGTTGCCTTTCAGTGATCCAACCCCGCATTTCATGGCGTGCAAAGGGCCCCAGCTGGGGTGGAATTGGGCAGCTGTAGGGTTAGCACTGGGGCGGCACACCAGCACCTGCAGCAGCTGAGCCAAGGCCGTGGCTGCGCTGCACAATCAGGCACTGTTCACGTCCCTCCCTCAGACACTTGCAGGCTGCCCGAATGACTCAGAGCTGCTGGTTACAGTGAGCCGCTTGTTGTGGTGGTGGGTTCTTTGGATGCTGAGCGCAGCCCCTGGCAGGCACTGGCAGGAAGTTTTCCCCACGGCCGTGCCCACGCGCAGCCGCGCCGTGCACGGGTGCAAATCTCTGTGCCCAGCCTGGGGACCACGGGTTGCCTCTGTGGGGCCAGGCACCTCGTCTCTTCTGGCACAAACAAGGCTCCTGCCCCGAGTGGCTCTGCGTGCTCTGGGACCTCCACCTGCAGACGTTCCCCAGCCCTGCCACCGGTCATTGACTGCAAGTTGTTTCATCAAAACGAGCCGGGGTCAGGAGGCTTCAAACAAGCCGCAAATCCTCAGCGCTTGCTCGTGGCTATGCATTTGTGAGCAAAGAAAATTAAAAGTCTGCGTGGTGTATTGTTAATTAGCAGAGAAACACGTCTGCAGGGAAATCAGAGGGCTGGGGCAGGCTCAGCCCTCCCCGTCTCCTACGAGAGGGAAGTTCACTGTTGCCATCCTTTGAAGTTCAAACAGGTTTACACACAGCCACTGACACAGGAGAGCTGTGAGCTTGCCAGCCCAGCTCAGGGGCAGTAATCCACTCTTCCTCCTTCCCTTCAGGACCTGAAGAAGCACCCAGTCCTTGCAGAGAGCTTGCAGGAGCTGAAATGTGCGACAGATTTATTTCCAGGAAAGGAACAACTCCTTAATCAGGTACATTTGCGGATCCCTGCAATGAGCCCATCGCTCAAATTCCCCCTGCAGAAGCCTGTCCCACAGCAGGCTGTGCCCCTGTACCCTGCGCCCCGAAGCGCCGCGGTGCCGGTGCCGCTTGCCCTTTGAGGCAGGTTTTGCCCACGTTGCTCAAGAACCAAATCCATCCTATTTTGTCAAAAGTTTGGAGTTTGATAAAATCGTACATTCTAAAGGCAAATGTTCAGAAAATCTTTCCCCGGTGATTTCACAAGCAAGGCACAGTCACGGAGCACAGCTCCAACGTGAGTGAAATTCGGGTGACCGGGGGATGCCTGCCCAGAGGGGCTGCTCGGGGCAGCCTGGGCTCGGATGCTCAGGCTCCAGACGTGTCCCAAGGCTTGGCTAAGGGCTGTGTTGCAGGGAGCTGCCTCAGCCTGTCCCACAGCTCCAGGTGATGCTCATGCTGCCGCGCCGTAAGCACTGCCAGCGATTAAATACCCCCTTCGCTGCTGGGAAATAGCATCTTACTTCAAAATTGCATTTCGCTAAATTCAGCTTTCAGAAATCAGATCTTATTATGTTTTTGTCTGCAAGACTGAACATCCCCCTTACTATCAAGTATCTTTTCTATGAGTAAGGACCCATAAAACATGATAAATCACCTCCCTTTTCATCTTTCTCCGCAGATGATTTAAGCACCACAAGCTTAATTTTTGTACGGCTTCCTCGATAATATTTGTTTCTCTCTTCCGAGGACCATCTGAATCATCCTGACATGTGAACAGAGGAACGAGGCAGAATGGCCCAGCGAGCCGCTCTGCACAACGCTGCGCACAGCAGTCAGCCCGCTGTGTTATCTCAGCTGTGTTCCCTCTGTCCTGGTGCCACTGCTCTCCTCCGGGCCCTTGTCCCCTTCCCCTGCCCGCTGCAGCCCGCCCAGCAGCAGCAGGGGCCGGGGGGCCGGGGGGCTGCGAGTGGCAGTGCTGGAGGTGGGCAGCTTGCCGCACGTGTCCCCTGCATGGCCAAAAACATCCCTTACGTGTGAGGAGGAGTGACCCAAATTTTCAATTATTATTGCTAAATTATTTAGGAATTTCTAAATGAGTTAGGAATGACCTAAATGCTAAATTATTATTCCTGAATTATTTAGGAATTGCTAAATGATTTAGGAATGACCTGACTACCCAGAGGCTCCTGCTGGCCCGACTGCACGTCCACCTGCGGCTCCCTCCTGAGCACTCCCCTGGGAACCTCTTTGCCTACGAGAAACATTGGGAACTTTCCTCCTGGGAACCGCGCAGACCCAAGCTGGTGCCTCCAGGCAGAAGGAGGCAGACGGGAGCCTCGCAGGTGCCTCTCGGCCGCGGAAGGGACCTGATGGAGGTGACAGCACGTCTGAGCCCATAGCTCTGCCTGGGGGCCAGAATTATGGGACCATTACTTTGCGTGGGACTGATGGCGAGCCTGTACTTCACCGAGCCTCGTTTCTCATTTCCAAGGGCTGGAATTATATTCTCAGTTACATTCAAGTGCACATAAATGATGCAGCGTAATAAAGATTACTGCTGGGGTGGGAATTACGGCAGGGCCAAGCTGCTCCTGTGGCTGCTGTTGGTTTTTTAAGATGGGATAGGATGCCCGATTTTCATCACAGCTTAGAATCACCAAGGAAATAACCCGGGGCCTCAGCACACACGGACTCATCCTGATCCTTAAGATATGTGCTGAGCTCTTCCCCGCTATCAGCCCCTCGCTGCCAGCAGCTCCGCACGGCCCCAGCCCACAGCCTGTGTGGCCACACGAGCAGCTCGGTTTCTCCGGGAAGTGTCCCCGGTAAAGGTGGTTAGTTATGAACCATGATTTCATAGTAACGTTTATTAAGACATATGGCAGCCAACCCCTTCTCAGATCATAATGCAACAATTCCCTTCATGTACCGAATGTAGGCAAACCCGATAGAACATACAAAAGCTGCGAGAATTGGATTGTAAGGATAGAAGAGCTACATCTGGGACTTTGGAAAGAGAGATTTTGCCACCAGAATTACCTGCTTCATCCCTCCCAGGTGCTGCAAGTACAGCTTCTGTGCTGCTATCAGCTTAGCTGAATGTCCGTGTGCTTTCTTTCCAATGAGGAGTGACTTTTTTTTGGTGAAAGGGAAGCACTGCAGAGCCTCTTCTCCAAAATCCCCAATACCCTGAAGTTCTTCAACCAAACGCTGGGCTGCACACCCCACCTCTCTGTCTGCAATGGCAATTTGATTTTTTGCTGATTATAATTTCATAATTAAGCCATAAACATGGAGTGGGGAGGGAAGATGCTGGTTTCAGCAGCTTAACTGGCCGTTTCTCCTGGACTGGAATTAATTCGCTGACTGATCCATCTGTGCACATGCCCGTGTGCTCCTCGCTGTGAGCAGGCAGCAGGAACGACACAGGAGGGTGGGAAACGTCCACTCCCCACGTACCAGGGCTCCCCTGCACTACGCCCTGCCGCGCTCCTTACGGGCTGTGTTGGGGCACCAGGGATGCAGTTTGTGAGGGCTCAGCCCCGGCAGCAGAGCAGCTCGGCACAGCACTGCCTGGCCCGGCCCCGATCCAGCTGCAGAGGCAGCAGGCGTAGGGCAGGCAGAGCTGCTGCTGCTGGAGGCCACAGGGATTGGGATGGGCAGAGCCCTGCCCTGCAGCAGGAGCTCACAGTGAGCCCCGGGAGCTTCTTGGCCGCTCCACGCGCGCTGTGGCTGTGCTGGCTGGGGCATGGGCACGGGCACCGTGCGGTAACTCGCACTCCCCACGCACAGCAGGAATTTGCTCCTTCGTGTGGCATTTCCTGCACCTTGCCGTGCCTCCCGGAGGCAGGACACCCCAAGGGCAGACACCCCAAGGGCAGACACCCCAAGGGACAACTCAACGGCCCCGATTCTCCTCCCATGGCCCTTGGGAGCCCGCAGGATGTGCGTGTGCCGCCCTGCTCGCGGCACTTGGTGCCCCATCCAGCACCTCCAACATGAACAATGCACACACACGGCTTTGAAACGCGTGGCATTTTATAATAGCATTTATGCCATGCCTAGGAGAACGGCTATAACCATGCAAAGTCTCCTCTTTTCACAAGGGAGGCTGCAGTGACAGGGTGCCCACCACTGTCCTGGGTGCCCACCACTGTCCTGGGTGCCCACCACTGTCCTTCCCCACCGCTGTCCGCTCCGCAGGGCGCTCCTTTCCCCACAGCCTGCCCCACGTCTGCTGCAGGCCCACAGCCGAGGAGGGTCTCATCTCCAAGTGCACACGCTGTGCTTCTTTCCAAGGATTATCACCAGGAACTCTGCGATATTTTGAAGGGAAGATTTCAGCTGCGCCATGGTAGATGACGGAGAGTTTTTCAGGCTTACAGAGTGCAGATTAAGTGATTTTCTCTCAAGTACACGCCTTGTTTATTTTCTAATTGCTTGGGTTCTGCTTTAATCTAGGGTTTGTAATGGGGAAATTAAATACAATCTAGTAGAAGATGTTTGAAAGTCTTATTGCAATGAGACTGAACAGGTTGCACAATTTGCTCATTTCCACAACAGAATTAGAAAACAAATGAATACAAGCGATGCATTAACTGAAGTAACACCCAGGTAAACCTGGCAGAGCAGTCCTGCTCTATAATGTAATTCTGTACAATTACAGAAACTACACAATAGGATCATACTCATGAACAATTGTAGATTTTATTTTATCAATTATTTTCTATGAAGAACTTCGCTACGATAGGAATTGGCTTCTCTGGCAAGTATTTCTGGCACCTCGGTGTTCGAGGCAATGCTTTCCGGCAGGCTGCTGCATTTTCTGCTCCTTCCTGACTCTCAGGGATCATTGCACCCAGATCACCAACATCCGTGAAATGTATTAATTACGGCTAGAATATGTATGCATGCTCACAATGGAAGGTTAACATTTTAGGAAGACTTAAAAACCGTTCATTTGGTATACATGCTTCCCATAATACCTTTTAATACTATGATCTACGAGCAGGTTTAGCTTTTAATATCTGCTCCGCTGAGCTCCCCGGACAGATTAAATCCCCTCCAGAGCTCCCAGCCCTTTGAGCAGCCCCAGCCTTTCACCCCTCCCACATGGAGACAGAGAGGGTCAGAACAAAACTGCAACAGAGCAATGAATAAACACTTGTGCAGTAAATAGATTAAAGAAACGCATAAGGAACACGATGAGAAGCAGGGATGGCAGATGAATTAAAGTCACAGCTGAGTTCTGCGCAGGGGTCCAAAATGAAAAGTGCTTCACAGCCATTAACATTTTTAAGATGGTTTTAAAAGAATACATGTACCTTCCCATTTGGGGAGAGGTACAGAGACTGCAGGAACTACACAGGGAAAGGAATCAAAGCTGGACATCTGCTTTCCATAGCTGTAACAAATCGAGGGCATGGTTAGATGTGATGGGTGAGCTTGCAATAAATGTGATGGGTGAGCTTGCACATCAGCCTGGCCTTCAGCCTGGGAGCAGTCTGGTCATTGCCAAGATGAAGCCGGGAGATCTGCGTCCAGGGCAGGCGGTGGAGCCCTCTCAGGTCCCTGTGGGGAGCTGGGGCTGGTCCCAGACGCAGACCCCGTGGGACAGCACAGGACAGCACCTCTGCCCCGCCGGGGTTTGTGCGGGCAGCACGGCCACAGGCACGGGTGGGCACTGGGGGGAACAGCCGCGAGGCCGCAGGGCTGCCTTGCTACAGCCTAGCCCGTGGCCTGACTTTCCAATTAAGTGTTTTGAGTGATTGGGCACCAATTCCCCCGCTGCAAACTTCAAATTACAGAGCTGCCGTGCCTCCGGTGAGCTCTGCATTGATCCCGGTGCTTTCCTCCCAGCAGCAGGGAGCTCTCCATGGCAGCCGAACAGGAACAGCCCAGCACACCCTGCCAGAGCTGGGAGGGAACAGCACAACAGGGAAAACAAAACAAAGCAAAGCAAGAGCAAGCACAGACCTCCAGAGCCTGCCGCGCTGGAGCAGGAAGGTTCTCAAAGATCTTTGACCAGTTTTGAAGCAGGGACTGACTACAGAAGCTCCGGTCTGCAGCTGCAAACACGAACTTTTCCGACACGGCCAGCACGCTGCTACAGCAGGGACACGAGGCACGGCACAGAGCCTGGCGGGGGCAGGAGCAGCGTGGGACCAGGTGGAGCAGCATTGCACATCCACAAAATACCTCCTAAAATGTGCCCTTCAACACCCGTGACACTCGCTCTCTGTGTGCACCCTGCCTGCCAGGGGATGTGCTCATGCCCCCAGCACAGCAGCCAGGGCTGGTGCCTGCACAGGGCGCAGCAGGGCACGGCTGCGGGGATGGGTATGGGGAAATGGGGTGCAGCAGGACGTGCCTGTAGGGTACGGGTACAGTGCCAGGAACACCGCACATCACCTCCGCAGGGCTAGGAGACCCAGACAGAGCCAAGAGCAGTGCCAGCAGCAGCGCAGGCAGCACGCTACCCAGGCAGACAGCACTGCAGTGCAGTGGAAAAACATCTCCAGGAACCAGAACCAGGAGCTTGAGAAGTTCCCCCAAACCAAAACGTACAAGCTCTACAACGCTCCCGTTTAAGAACTTTATATATAGCCTTTTACAGCTCAGAGAGGAATACACCAGGAGCCTGATCCTGCAGGGTGCCACCATCTGCCCTTGGACCCGAACGCAGCCACTGAAGGAGCGTGGGAAGCGCTGCACGGAGCACAGAGCACGGAGGAAATGTTCTTGGCTACCTCGTGTTCTGCGAGATGGAAGCATCTTACCGACCCCCCCAGCCTCTGGTACCTTTCCAACATTACACTGCCAGCCATATCAAATATTAAAGGCCCTTTTGCCCTTGGTCATCTTCCAAGAGTCCAAAATAAATGGAAACATTTTGGTGTTATCTAAAACAAATGAGAAAAAATTAAATGACTCTTTCTGGTTTTGCTGATGAAATTTAAAGTGATGATAAAAATCTTACATTTTCCTTACATTTCAGCAGAGCTTCATCTTCTGTTCAGAAAGCAGCCTATTATGTTGCTCTGCTTAATTTAGATTAATTGGGAGAAAAACCCGGAGCAAAAGAGCAACACAGAGAACCAAAGGGTCTTCAACCTCTCAGCAAGGCAGGCAGGCAACCCAACATCCACCGTGTTACAGCGAGATCCTCGGGTGCCAGCCCCTCCTTACAGAGTTTTATACGTGCACCTGGCCCTGCGTGGGTGACTGTGCTCTCTAAAACATTTCTGTATATGATGAGCACCTGCAAAATTTCAGATTTTTCCATTACTTGATTTTTTCAATTCTTTGTTGAGAGTAGTCATCGTACACAACTTTAATATGCAATTTCTCCACATTATGTGATAGCAAAAAGGACAAGGGACACTCTCAGAACCTGTTGTTTGTCTGGTTGTTTTTCCCAGTGTTTTGTTTAAATATTTACCATGGCTTATATCCACTACTGCATTAAATGAATGAATCACCTCTATTAGGAGCACATACCCACAGGCAGGAGGGACACAGCGACGTGTTCATTTTCCCTTGGGCTGTTTGTAACAGAGAGAAATAAATTTGTTTATGCTTCCCAAAGCAATTAAAACAAATGGAATGAGAATGAAGTTCAGACAAGCCTTAATAGTGAGCTACTAAAGAAGCAAGTGTGCAATAATAATGATCATGTTAATAATAACTACCAGAATTTTATTCCACCCTGATGCTGCTGAAGTGCAACTCATTGAAACTGGTTCCTCTTGCAGCAGAGCGGCCCAGACCCTGCTCACTGGCAGGAGCGATGCATGGTGCAAATCCCTGGGCTGTGAATGGAGAGGGGCTGCTTAAAAAACCTCCCCTGCCTCTGCACCACTGCAAGCCTGGGGCTGGGAGCTTCTGCCCTGAGCTGTCTGGTGTGGGTGCTGGAAAGAACGAGGTGAAAATTGATTTCTCTTTGCAGCCAGAATAATTCATCGCTTCGCTTTCCTAATATGCATATTGATTTCATTAACTTGTATAGTATCTCGAAATCACTGACATGACATAAGAAATAGATTATTGTTCTTCTTTTTATGGCTTGGACATAATAATTAGTTTGTATGACAAATAAAAAGAAAAAATTAAAGTGTGCTTATGAGGGTTATTAAAACCAGTGATGAACTCCATTTGCCACTGATTGAGAATCTATACGGCTTCAGTTTGCTACCATCACATCTCCCCGCATCTGGAAAACCTGCATTTTGCAAATGATTCTGCATTCCAAAAGTTTGCATGAATTTTAGCATCAGCACTTGCACTGAGATTTGGTTTTGGTAAGAAAACCCTAAATTGCTCTTCTTTCCTTTCCTTCCATCTCTTTCCGTGTTAGACAGAAAGACAAAGCAAATGTGACTCAAATAACAAAACACAACCATAACACCCAGGTATGTGAAAATAAAAAAAAAAAAGAAAAAGAAAAGAAAAGAAAAGGCAGTTAATCAAAGGAAAGCTCTTATGCAAATAAATAAACAAATATCTCCTAGGTTGAGACGTGGCTATTAGGAGTAAGGACTGTGTTTGAGCCATATGTAAATGGAAGGAGGGGTGTGGGTACAAGGGGTGTGGGTACAATGGGCAAAGGCCACCGCACCATCTGCAGCGCTCCCCACTAACAACCACCCAGCAACACAAAAGTCAGAATATTGCCAACTGCGGACCACGGCGACTACAGTGAGGTGTATTAATTAGCAGAAACAGATGTAATTTATTTCCAGGAGATTATGCTGGCCGAAGTCCCGCGCAGCAGCTGATACTGCTGATCCAGCGGAGGGGCTAATTAGCCAGCGGGGCCGCGCTCGCCCTGCACAGTGCCCGCCCGTGCTGGCGAGGCCTCGCCGCTTGCCCTCGAGTCCCAGCCCAGCTCCTGGGGGGGTCTGAGCGAGGCCGCCCCCAGCCCGGGCACTGCCTGGTGCCAGCTCCTTGAGCAGGGTCTCGGGGAGCTCCTTCAGGCTGAGCTTTGTGCAGATCACCGCCAGCCCAGTGGTAAGGGAAAGTCACAGCATCACCGTACAGAATGCAGAAATTCTCATAAATCAGGGTGCTCTGAATACTAATAAGCAAGCAACTATTTCACTGTTCTAAAAAGCCTTACATTTGTCGAGAATTTAAAATTATTTGTATCTACATAAATCCTCTGCCTTTCTGGCAAACGTGTACACCGTTTTCATCCTCAGACCTGTAAACAAAATTTTCAGTCCTCTGTACGCCTCTAAATGCCACATCCGAAATACCTTATTTAAACAAAAAACAAAAACCCACAACCCTAAGCACCACAGAAAAGATTTTTTTCAACAAAATCATTTTTGTAGTCGAACATATTGCACCACAGACTATCATAAAAAAAGATAATTGTGCTTTTTAGAGTTTTAAAATCATTTGTCAACGCTTAAAAAAAAAAAGCCTGCTCCGCTTTCGTATACTTCTTTTTTTATTACTTTTTCAGAATGCGCTACAACTGCCACCCAAGAAATATTATTATATTCTGCTGCTTTGCCACAGGCAAACGCTGCAACACGGGGCCTCCCCTGAACCTGGCACACCACGAGAGCCTTCTCCTCCTCGCCGGGGGCCGTGTGCCCGAGCAGGCGGCACAGGGGGTCCGGGGGGGCAGCCCCAGGCAGAGGGACCGGGAGCAGCGAGCTCGGGGCAGCCCTGCCCAACACAGCCCTGCCGGAGCACGGGGTGACAGCACAGAATAGCCGTGCCCAGCATTCAGTAGCGTATAACATAGCCCCCAAACATGTGTGGTTTTGAGAGCACGTTTAGCACAGTTTGTAAATCGGTCCCCTAAATAACACAAGGAAGCAGCCGCCAGCCTGTGCTGGCGTGGCTCAGACCTTCACTTCCAGGGCAATCAGTCACCAACTGGGAGAACCGAGGTTTTTTTTTTCCTTCTTTGCATTTACATGATTAGATCTTAACAGCCGCATGATTGAAGAGCATTGCCTTACGGTCCCCACCTCTTCCTTATTAAACACACTTGGGCTCGTGTGCGGGAGTGGCACGGGCACGCTGCTCCCCATAGAAGAACTCGTGGGTGGGCAGTGAAGAAAGATGGCTCTATTTTGATTTATCATTTTTTTTCCAATTTATGTCAATGTAAAAGTGTGAGGAAAACCTCATAAAAGTAGTACTTTTCTACCAGGTTTTGATTAAATCCCTTGCCTCTTACCTCGTTCGTATCATTAGCAGGATAACCATCATTTGTATAAAGTACCGTAACATCCTCTATATTTTAACTGGAAGTTTATCATCATGTTATCTGTGTATGTAATCCGTAAATTACCTGTTATCAGCAATCAATTGATTTTAGACTGTTCTGAACATCAGCCTTAAATTACAGAAAAGTCCCACAGAGTTGTGCTATGCAGAACTGGAAGGAGAGATCAAGTCAAAGACCCGCAAGCAACCCATGCAGCAAGCGCCTCGGCCCCAGCCCCGGTGTTTCCAGAGGAGGGGAGGCAGAGAACAGCCCCAAAACCTCACCTGGAACAGGAGCCTGCCCTGCAGCGCGAGGGGACGGGCCCTGCACAAAGGCTGTGGGCACAGTGCGCTGTGACGCTGAAAGTGCTTTGAGAGGTGAACATGACAGCTTTCTTTTTTCCAAGTAAATCGAAGGATCTTCATCTCTTACCCACAGTTATTTTGTCATGCAACCATTTTTCCATCAATGAAGAAGCAGGCTCTCTGCAGATAATCATTCTTCAATTTCTGATGCCATAGATTTTCCCTATTTTCTGTGACTCATATTGTTCACCTGGTAAATGCAGAGAGAAGGGAAAGGACGAGCACTTGTTCTCTCTGCAGCCCTTTCATCACTCTCCTACATTTTTTCATTACTGTACTCAATTTATCACTGAGAAAATACAGAAATAGAAAAGCTATATTCTTTGCCTTGAGATGGATTTGTTATCAGCAGTTTGATGCTTTGTAAAGCAGAAGAAATGTAGAAAATACAGTAGCCATTTCTGTTAATTGATTTGCAAAAATCTAGTTTTAAAGCAGAAAAAGCTTACAGAAACAAAAAGCCAGCGCTATTTTATTTTTCTTTCACAGCTGTCCACCTTTTTCCCCCGGGTGGGGAGCTGCCCACAGGCTCACTCCCGTGCCCACTGCTGGCTCCCCAGCCCGCTCATCCCCTCGCCGGGTCCCTGGGCTCGGGCGAGCACAGCCCTGCTGGCCAGAAAGCCCCCACTGCCCATCCCCAGGACCGTCCCCTCTGGGTGATGTTGGTTCTGACCAAGTGCATCTCCCTCTGACTCCAGTACTTCTCCTCTTTCAATCCCAATCTCAGCTGTACTTAGCAAGCTGGAAATACTGAGGTGTTGTTCTGTTGGTGATGTAATTGTTCTTAACTTTTCTAAGCACAACTGAAATTGGTTAAAACGAAAAGCAGGGCACTTGAGTTACAGCAGCCCTTACTGATTCCTGCTTCTAATACCACTGCTATGGGATGACGCAGTGTGATCTTCCTGGTGTAGAAAAATGAAATAACAGGAAATGAGAAAAAAGTGTTTCTGCAAGCCGGTAATTCCCCAAAGCGTTCCCGTCCCACACGTGTGCGTTGGGCAGGGGCCGGAGGGATGCTTCCTGGCTGCAGGGAGGAGCCCCATTTGTGCAAAATAAGGATTGTCAGAGCAAGGGCAGAAAAAGAATTATTTTGTCTGGGAATTCTTCCTATGCGGGTGCAGAAGAGGAAGGTCTGTGTGCGGGATCGCACCGTGCTGTCCGCAGGGAGGAGGTGAGCTGCCCAGCGGGCTCTCCCACTACCCACAGGAGCTTTCAGGCCTCTCGCCTTCAGTAAGCAACGCTCTTCAATCAAACCACTAAGGATTTAATCATGGATATGTTAAAAGAAAAAAAAAAAAAAAGAAAAAAGCAATAACCTACTGGCTAAAACTAAGGTTTTCCCAGCTGGTGACTGATTGCTATCAAAGTAGAAGGTCTGAGTCGCAGACAATATTCTATTTTAGTTGCATTGTTTAAGCTAATTTAGCACATACCGATCTGAAAGTACTCTGAAAAATCAGGGATTCTTTCTGTGTACCTTACAGACTGATAAATAAGTGATGTATTTAATTATTTCATTGTCAAATAACATCAGTTTTACTTCTCATTTTGATGCTGTGAGGGTTCCTTTTCTGCTTCTGATCCTCCTGCACACCCAGCAAACCCAGCCCTCTGTCCTGCACTGGCAACTCGGCTCACACCCACACAGCTGCTTCTGTACGGACCTGAATGCAGTCCTGGGGGGATGTGGGGAAGCGTTATCTCAGATAATCAATGCAAAAGCCTAATATGCAGTAGCTGCGGTAGCGTTTGACTACTGAAGTCATTCTAAATCATCAATAGTGCAAATAAATATTAGACACAAAGGTTGTTCTTAAAGATTCTTTCCAATTTTGTGATTTCAAACATTCAGCACATCCACACCTAGACTACAATGTGACTTTAATGGTGTATCATTACAGAAAATAGGTACACCAAAAAGAAAAAAAATGATTAAAAATATGAGAGAGGTGAGTATAATGCAGTATGCAATCTAGCTCAGAAAATGACTCTCCCCAACTTAACTTCACACACCAGCATTTCAGGGGAATGATGGCTACGATAAGAAGAAAGTCCTTACACAGGGTAAGGAAGGAACAGCTGGGTGGAACAGCATAAACATTTTTCAGTTAAAATACAATCTGAATAAATTTGCATAAAAGAGTGAGAATGCTTCAGAAACCTCATGGTCCATGGGAGCTTCCTGAAGATCTCTCTGCAGTTCAGCTGACTTAGGCTGGAAGAGGATGGCAATATCAAAGCAAAGATGTATAAATAGATCTGCACGGAGACACTTCCCTCTGTGAGGTACCATTAAATACCTACATCTGGTGCCATTAAATACCTACATCTGCTGCCATTACATAAATACCTACATCTGCCGAGGCCCCTGAACCAGCAGCTCCCCCAGCAGAGTCTGCCTCTGGCCCCGGGGAGCAGCCGCAGCACAGAGCCCACGGTGCCGGGGCTGGTGGCAGTGCAAGGGGTGAGGGCTGAGCGTGGTGCCTGGTGCCTACAAGCAGCATGTGGCCCAGTCCTTACAGTCTGCCAAAAACATTCTTAATCCTTCCTTTCTTCCTGTGCCACTGGATGTGGGCTACACTGTCCTCATTTCTCCAGAAGATGTCAATAAGTTGCTGGTTATTAGGCTAGGACGTACAGACATTATTTGCTTAAACCCCTACAATTCCTCTTCCCTTCGCAGTCAATAACCAAAATGCTACGAGGTCCAATTTAAATTCAGCTCAGAGACAATCACAGCTTGCTCAATCCAATGCCACATAACGTAACAATTCGGAGTAAACTTGTATTTCCCTTTCCGTATTATTGTAGATAAAGCAACAATTGTGTTCACAGCAAAACGGAGAGGCTGCTTATTTGGGGTGTGCAGGTTACAGGCTGCTGCTGTTGTGCACGTTTAGGTATTTATACACAAACAGAAACAGAGGCCATTGGGAAGTGAGAAGCAGGGAAAATGCTGAAATCGGTTTGGATTAGACTTTGGAAATGAAATAAAAAATAAGTGGGCTTGGAGATTTGCACTGAGATATTTTTATGCAATGTATAAAATACATCTAGCGGTAGAAATAAAATTTTAGAATAGAAAATTAGAGGTGAACACTATGGATAATCTGATAGGCAAAATGAGAATATTTGACGTTTTTGGCAGATTAACAAGAATAGACTTGTTGCCACTCTTGCTGTGCTATGAACTATATAAAAGATCTGTAACGACCCAAGATGCTTTCTTGTAACCGTACATTTTTTTATTTCTTAGAATTTTATGGGTTTGATTTTTCTCCGGTAAGGCTGGCTGACACACTTACGCTGTATTCCCAAAATAGTTATTAAAATCATTTCCCTTGACAGATCCCTGGCTGCATCACTCCCCCTTCTCTGAATCCCCACCGTATGTGCCCAGTTCCTCTGCAGCCGCCCCAGCGGCCTGGCAGCGGCCAGCACACGGCTCCGTGGCCTGCACCCACCCGCACCTCCTTCAGAGACGCTGCCGAGTGTCAGCTCCTGGGATCCCAAAAGCTTTTGACGGTCAGGGAGGCCTCAGCAGCGGCGTGGGCCCGCGGTACGCAGGGAAACGTCTGTGAGGGCAGCTGGAAGGAGCTGGAAGGAGCTGGAAGGAGCTGGAAGGAGCTGGAAGGAGCTGCCCCCGCCTGTACCAGAGGCACTGCGGGCACGGCGCAGCGCTCGCCTTGCTCTGTGGCGAGCTCCTGAGGCGACCTGCTCGGGCTCCTGTCCCCTCACAGAGCAGACACTGCCTCCTGCTCTGGCTCCGTGCTCTGAGGGTTTCCTGGCTGTTTGTCCTGCCCTCTTTGTGACAGCCGGGTGGATATTTAAAGGACTGCTTCAACCCCCGTTTTATTTCAACCGCATCCATTTTATTTTTAAACTCTTTTTCCCAAACTGGGCATCCCATTGCAGCTAAGGCTTCATCGGGGCAAACGAAGCAGAAGAGGCACAGACCCCTTCCCCTTCCCCTTCCAACCCCTTCCCATGCAGTGGCTTCCTACGGCTCCATCTCCGTCTGGCTCCTGCTCCTTTCCAGCAGCGTTATGTCACTGTCTGGGGTTTCATTCACGGCCCACCACGACTCCCCCAACCTCTTCTGAAGCACGAGGCAGTTTCCAGACATTTGTTTATCTGATTTCTCCTTAGGGCTGCTCTCTTGCTCTGTCGTTATTGAATTTCATCGTATTGATTCTGGACAATTTCTGAAATCCATCATCTTGAATTTGAAGCCTGTTGCCCCAAATACTTGCACTTCACTGTCGCCTGCATATTGTGTAGGTATTCTCCACTATGTCACCTAATTCATCCATTGAAATCAGTCCCAAATCCTCCTGGAATCCCCACGACCCCCTCTCACCAGACAGTAAGCCAGTGACGGCCGTTTCTCCAGCATTATTTTTGACAAGCTGCACACACGCATTCTGGACTGTCTCTCCTTGATTTTTGGATGAGAAGCCAGGGCTGACTGTGTGAGCACCTCCCTAACGTCATGGTGTGACTCCCATCTGCTGCCTGACCTTTTCCCGGGAGCAAGTTACCTTGGGAAGGAGATTAGGCTGGTCTTTCGTAATGCCTGCTTTAAAAATGAATGTCGCCTATTTGTCCTTTATTATCCCTTGGCTGTTTATGAGATTTTTTTTTTTTTATTCACAAACGCATTAATTCCAGACCGTTTTTCAGAAGTTAAGCTTGCTTGTTCAAAAATTTCTGGGGTCCTCTGTAGATCGCTTTTCAAAGCTAAATACTGAGTTTCAACTTCCCCCCTAATTTTCCCAAATAATTTGTCAGTGTTCCAGAAGCTTCAGTGCGAATGTTACCAGTTGGTGACCATATTGTGAGGCACCTCAGCATTTCACTTGATCTTGCCCTGTTTGGGGGCCCCTTCCCAAGCAGCCCCTGCTGCAGCCAGCGGTGGTCAGCCGGTCCCAGGGAGGTGCTCCCTCCACGCAGGGAGCCGCAGGGGAACGTCGGCTTCCCTTCTGCCTTCAGGCGGGATGGAGAAGGAGAAGGAAGAGGAGGAGGAGGCAGAGAAGGAGGATGAGGATGCAGCACCACAGGGGGGAGAGGAAGGAGGGTCCCCAGCCCCTCCCCGCATTGCTCTCGAGGCTCACACACCCTGGGCAGGTTGGACCACGCGTGCTGTGCCCGAGGGATGCCTGCTGCACGTAAATGCAAGCAGTATGATGCTGCGTGGACATGGGAAGCACTACTATTATGGGATGTTAATATGCACATATTAACGTCCAGCTCAATGGATTTTGAAGGGAAGGGACGGGTGTGCAGACTGCAGTCACGCTGTTCAGCCTGCCCGGGTCTCTGCCACTCTCCCTTTTCCAAGAAGAGAGAACCAGCAAGGAGTTGGCAAAGCTCTTGTTCCTCCTGCCCATTAACGTGCCTGTCCCATGAAAATACAAACAACGGCAGAGATGCTTGTGCCTGATGCAGTCATGCGCTGCTAGGATGCTAGGTTGGGGGGCTGCCATCACCATTTTCAATTTTAATTAATTTTTTAATTTAACAGTGATCCTTAGTGAGACTTTTCCAGCTGTTAAAAGGCGCCTCTGCAGCACGGAAACCTCACGACCAAACATTGCCATCGGTGGGTACTTCTGTCAGGATGAGATCGGTATTTGCAGTGTGGGGTTTGAGGATTTGCTCAACATTGTTTTTATTCTTTCCACTGCTCAGTAGCAGAGGTTATTAAGAACATCCTGTAAAATATTAGTTTTGGGACTCCATTTTAATGAATTTTTCCATGCTGGAAATAGATTAAAGACTCACAGAGTTAAAACCACTTCACCAGTTGAGGCCTTTCTGTCCATACAACTGCAGTTCTGGAGCAGATATAATTGTCTAAAATTATGAATTAATTACGGAACTTCTTATTTGTGCTTGAACTATTTTTTTTACATTCATTTAGGAAAGATTATGGGGTCATGGCTGGAGCAAAAGATAATATGTTAACTTTGGTTTTGAGCTCCTTGGCTCCTTGCTGGGGCCAAAGGGTCTGTGTCAGAGGAGGCACACCCAGACGTGTGCTGACCTCAGGACGGCTCTGAACAGCTCACGAGGACCTGGGAACAAATCCGAATTTGGGCTCTGAGCGTGTGATGCAGCCACAGAATCTGAGTGTCCTGAGCTGGAAGGGACCCACAAGAGTCACCAAATGCTCAAGTCCAGATGCTGTGGCTCTAGTGGCCAAATGTGAGTGCTGTAACAGGGAGAAGGGAAGATTACAATCCAAATATATAAAAAAGCAGAGCTTGTAAAGCCAAACAAAACTGTATTTATGCAAACCAACCATTTCCACAAGATCTTATGGATGCCAGGCGTGCACACTGGATGTTGTTTCTCACCATCCTGGACCACGAAAGAAGAGGGAAGGTTGTGAATTTCAAACCAAGGGCACCGCACCTGTCCTACGAAAGAAACCTCACAACTTTCCCTGTGTTTCAGTAGTTTCTCATGTCAATTTACATGACTTTCCATATATCCCATGGGAAGGGAGATAGCTGCCTCTCTTGTTATGCCTTTTTAAAGTAAAATAAAATGCAAATTTTGCTTGCTGAGCTGTCAATGGGGTGTAAAGAGCTCCCTCAGAGAGCTGGAGTTCCTTGAAACCAAAATCTTTCCCTTTGAAATGAGTGGGGAATCTCTTCACACAGAAACTTGGCTGTTAACGGCTTGTTTACAGAAATTAATGGAAACTTTGAGAAAGAAATTACTTCTTGTTCATAACAGACTCAGTCTATCTGTTCGAAGCAGAATTAGGAAGGAAATAATTTACCGTAGCTCACGCACTACAGCTGGAGCAGCATTTAGGGGGCAGCGCGCTTCTGGGGCACTGCTGGAGAGCCTGGGCCCCTGCTGAAGGGCACACACTGCCACCAGGGTCCCCGTTAGAATGGAAATTAAAGAAGAAAAGCCAGATGGGAGAAACCTGCCAAGTGCACTTGTGGGAGCTGATCAGAAGTGGTGCAACGTCTCTGACCAACAAGCCAAGCTGCTACGGAGCAGAAAGCAGAGCTCCCAGACACACACACCCCGCGTGCAAGTGCCCTGCAGAAACGATCACAGAAACTCCATCAGAACATGAGGTACGTTTCCATCTGCCTGCTGGGATCAGACTGACATGTACAAATGTCCCTGCTGTACCTGGCAGGACTCAAAATGGGCACGTGCGTGAGTGAGTGTAAAGGTGCAAGACCCGCGTCCACTTGTCAGATTGGTCATTTGGGGCTGGCCATCTGCATGTGCTTCCAGGCACCTGGGATGTAGTCAGGGAACCCCGCTGAATATTTAGCCACAATCTTGTATTGAATGCAATTTACTGATGATTTAAATAAAGAACAAGACAATTTCTTTGGGGAAATATGAATGTTTCATTCAATCTTAACCAAATCTTAACCAAAACCGTGTTCCTTTTTCAGGTTACAGAAGTTGTTTAAAAAGGACAGCTGAAGAAGCTGAAGGCATGAGGCACTGATTTCTAAAGAGTTATTCTAATTATCTGTTCCTGCATCTCATTAAAGGGGCTGTCATCCCTAATTCACCCCTTGGGCCCTATTGTGTGATAAGTAAATGACAAATATGACCCCATTCACGTAATGGCATTTAAATTTAACACTGACTTGAATGGGATCTGGATTTTATGAACTGCTTTCAAACTCTTGACAAAAAGGACTGAGTGCCTATGGGTGAAACCTTCCTGATTTCACTGTATTTGTGTGAACCCTGAATTAGTTCTTATCTTTCTGTCTCCCTAATTTGGGCCTGTATTTCTTTCATCAACATTATTAAAGTATTGCCTGTAGTCTATCAGATACAGAAATTGAATGTTTTAAAATCATTAATCTACAAAGCTGGTTTTGGTAGGAAAGCTTGTTAGATGTAATATACATAACGTTCATATTTTTTAAACAAATACTCTCTAAGTCTGATATTAGAAATAGCAAAAATTTGCAGCCTAATATTTCTGCTTATTCAGTCCCAGTGACAAAGGGGTGTATTTGTCTAAGCAAGCTATATAATCTTCAGCAAATTTTAAAAAGATCAGCACCTTACAAAATGTTTGAGATGAATACAGCATTGGGAAATAAATTACTCTAACATTTAAAGATTACATGTGCGATGCAAAACAATTCTTGTAAACCTGGAGTTGTAGGCATTCTTCAGGTGGCTTGCATTGAATATCTATTTGAATCATATTATAGCACAGCAGTATCTATATTGCTATATTAAATATTAATCACAATATTTATGTACTGATTCTGTTCTTCATTTCTATTCAGTCTGTGTCACAATAAAGAGAATAAGCCATCGAGGACAATGCAATAATGGTCTTATATTGAAAATACATCTTCCTGGAAAAGCCCGATTCAATCAGCCACCTTCTTATCAGCCTTCTGAAAGCCAGCGGAGCAGTCCGAAAGGCAGAGGCAATTAGTGCCCCATTATTTAATGCGGTGTTTAACACCGGAGTTATTGCATGAATGGTGACACAGAGGTGTCTGCAGAAAATTGTTTAACTTAAGGAGAGGTTTTAATCTGAAAAGAGATGCAGGAAGAGACTTATGGCAAGTACTTTCAAACTGTGAAAACCTTGGGCAGGACTCACAAGCTAGCGGCGAGGCGCTTCCCCCCCGCTTGCTCTTACCACACGCACGGGTTTTGAGGTATTTCTGGGCAAAGCACTTTAACACATTCAGTCCGTTCAATTCACTACCAAAACAAAACAATGTGTTTCCTTTGAACTATTTCAAACAGAAAGATTCTTTTTTCATAAAACAACTCTTATTATATAATGGAAGTTCTGTGTTAATTATCTTTATTTTTCCCCCCAAGGATCTATTTTACATAACAAAGCAAATCTGCCAACTTTTAAGGAAATTTTCCAGTTTTCTCTTACAGATGATAGAAGGGGAACTAATATATGTAAAAGGCAAAGTGGGGATCATTAAAACTTCAGGCTAAGTAAAATAAGAACATTTCTGAATCCTAAAGACAACAAAACAAGTAATCTGTTGGGGACAATATAATAACTGCCTTACATTTCTGTACTTTAGGCCTTAGTATTATAAAGCATTACAAGTAAGCCAAAATTTAACTATATTTTTTTTTCTCTGTAATGTCTTTAGCAGTACTGGCCCTGAGGTAGGTTTAAAAATCACAGGCTTATGAATGTGCTTGTTTTATCCAGTTCCTAAAGTGCTTTATAATCCATTCAAATCTGGGCACTCAAATTCAAGTTCACAACTCTCTTGTTCATTTTTTTTTCTTTCTCTTTTTTTTTCTCTTTTTTTTTTCTTTTAAATCAACACATTAACCCAAAGCGATGAATGTTCAAAACATCACATGTGAAAAGAATGCCAAAAATACATCATAAATTAACAAATTTTGTATGTGCATCTCCTTGAGCACAGTTTTCAAAATTTACCCATGGGGCTAGGCTATTCTATTTGCAAAAATTCCTAAGCCATTATCTGAATAGCTAGGATAAAGGACCTGTGAGCTGTAGTATAATAGAAGTTAGAGTCATATTATAGGATTGCATAAAAAATCAAAGCTATACAGTTTTCATTTTGCTACAGAGTTTTCTTGTGTGGTGTGCAATATATTATATCTTGTACCATTTATTATCCTTGTTACTTGATCATAAATTATAATATACAAGAAATACAGCCCCAGTAATTTACGTCGTACAGTTTCTATTACATGGTTCCTTTAAGGAAAGTCTTCAAAATACTTCTGTGAAGGATTTGTTCCTATAAATGAACAGTTAGTGTTATACGACTTGTTCTTCCAAGGGAACAACATATCACTTAGTCACGCTGGATAAAGGGAGATAAAATCCTGAGGTATATTCAAATCCTGAGCATTATCTGATGGAAGCATAAATGTGAATGTAAGCCCTTTAAAAATTAAATGGTTTTACTAAAGTATTGAAGGATAAAGATGTGAACCGTGACTTTAGGGTACAGGGACTATCTATATTTTCGCTTTGTAACCAAGTGTTTTGCTGGATATATCAGATGGAATTAAATATCACAGAAGAACAACAACACGTATACTTCTTCAGATCTGGATGAAGCCGGGGTTTTATCTTTCTGCCTTTCTCCCCTTTACTGCTGCTTGGCACTTCCCCTGTCCCCGCAGTGACTGCTGCTTGTCTTTGTCACTGCTCACTGGGTGTAAGGTGGAAATCCCAAAGGGCATCTGGCTGCAACTGTAACTCGCCAGAAGCGGGGTTTATGTCAACGACTCTCCTTCATCACTCATTTTATTGAAAAGATGCTTATATATCTGGATGAATAAAAAAAACAACTCACCAAACTCAGCGCTGTGTTAGATACTCGGCTCTGCTGCCCTTTGAGCACACTGCACGGCACTCCAGAAAGTTGTAAAATTAAGCATTTGCAAAATCAGTGCAAGAACGGCATTTTCATGCCTGTTTGCTTCAAAGGAGGCTCTGATTTTGCTAATTGCCTCAAAGAGGTCTTCGATTTACTGTTTGCTACAAACAGGATTCTAATTTAGTTTATCCTGTGAGCCTGCAGCTGCATTTGAGTATGGCAGTACTTGGGTCTCGCTGAACTTTTCTGCTGAAATTGGTTCCCTCGGTTCTTTGTATGACATGGTTTTTTTCTTTGTAGACTGGGCTCAGTGCTTGCAGTAGACCAAGACTGAGACGTAGTGGCCTTTGACATAGCCACCTCTCCTGGCAGGAGAGCCAAAAATATTTTCTTAGTGAATATATTCCAAAACTCTATATCATCACTGTAAGTATCAATAGAAAAGAGAATAATTAGGATTATTCTCTACCATAAACCCTGAGTGTTAACAAATACATTTTAAAAACTTCTTTCCTTTGTTCTTTCTGTTAAGGGATTCCAGATTAATTCATGCTTGCAGTCACTACTGGGCTGTTTTTTGCAACTTGTTAACAATATTATAATTACCGTTTCATATACCACATGCAGGCCCTTTCCAGATGAAACCTGCAGCTGTTTGGTTACACCGGGGCGGTCAGTACAAACGGGACGGTCAGTACAAATGGGACGGTCAGTACAAATGGGATGTCCTTGCAGTTATTCTGCATCTAATGCTCCTTTGTTACCTAAGGACTGAGACATACTGAAACTATGAGTCATTTCCCTGAAATATTTCCCTATTTGTAAAATCCTTGCTCAGATACATTCCTATCAGTCCTGCAGATACACTGTACCTGTAAGAGAGCCTTGAAGGCGATGGGGAGGCGGGAGGTCATGCAGGGAGCGCTCAGCCTGGGGGGCACGCAGGCTCCAGCTTCCCACGCCGCAGCACTTTGGAAAGGGCAAAATCCTCTCCCTGCTGCCAGCTGGAGAGCAGAGCAGCAGAAGCTTCCT
The DNA here is from genome assembly GCF_047663525.1 of Anas platyrhynchos. Lineage (NCBI taxonomy): Eukaryota > Metazoa > Chordata > Aves > Anseriformes > Anatidae > Anas > Anas platyrhynchos. Next base: position 38,975,830 of record NC_092594.1, read on the forward strand.
CTGCTGAGGGCCCAATTTAGAAAACTAAACCCTCCAAAATTAGACCTCAGTATGAAGGTATCTCAGATGGTGGAATTGGGAACAACAGCATCTTTACTTCCCCCACAGAGACTGCACCATGCAGCCTCAGGTCAGGTAACCTCTGCATTCGCTGGCCCAGAATAATCTGATCCATAAAAGCTGTAAAGTTTTCTTTACATCTTTATGAAAGCTGTACAATGAAAGATGAACTTTTTCAAATGGAGATTTTCCAGGCAGGAAACACTTAAGCCGTGTCCTTTAAAGCTTTCTTTCAAATTCCTTACCGTTCGGTATTACAGTAGCGATCTGTGACTTCACTTTCCAGGTTTTTTCCTAAACTAACACCGGGAGTTCTGTTTAAAGACACACATTTATTTTGCTCTTTCCAACTGGTGGATTTTGCTGCTTTAGAACATCGTCACCATCCTCCTTCCCTTGCTTAAGCCAGAAAACCAAAATTAATCTGCAGAGGATTCCAGAAAGAAAAGTGTATGAGAAGGAACCGCTTCGATAAATCCTCCCCATGCTTGTTCATTCCTGGCAATTCTCTCATAACTATGAATCCAAGAAACTCCTTGTACAAAATATTCCTCTTCTGTAGGTTCCCAGTTCATAAAGGCATGCAAAGATGTAGCACCAAGTAAATTCAAAGGGAAGAACCACATCCTGATACACTGGAGGTGGGATTTAAAGAGCTAATTCACCATTATTATTTTTTTGTTTAATTAAATCACCTGTGCAATGCAGAAAAGTTTGCCGTAGCTCAGGGAAAGATGTATGAACATGCAACAGAACCAGATGCAGCAATATCCTCGGCAATGGACGCAAATATCCTCTCTGCACTGTTTAGTACTGTGGGCAATTTTTTTATCCTACCGGGTTTCACCCAGTGATAGATCAGACAGCCTCCACATAAAAACCTTACAAAGAAGAGCATGACACTTATATGTATTTTTTTCAAGACTGATTATCTTGCAACTATAAACACCTGCAGATATTCTGTAATTAATGGAGAAAGGTCATATCTTTATTTAATATTCTGTGTGTATGCTTATGGATTGAGATCCCTGTGAATTTCTAGAAAGCTGCTGCAGTTTTGCAGTGCAACCTACGGCTGCCTCTGAAGCAAAGGGAATTCCTCTTCTCAGCCTAAACAGTCGTTTTCTTTGACAGAATCTCCAGTTGTTCGAGTTCATGTATTTTACTGTCGTCTGGTTTTCCTAATGAGATCTTTCCACCCCTTCCTGTATATGGATTTCTATTAATGGACTGGTCACTGGAGGTAGAATATTTTTGCCTATGTATAATTTATTCAGCTTTATGAAATACTCTGGTATGCTACGAGGTCATGCATCAGCTTTTACTAAAGCAGAGTTAGCTACAAAGGATATAAATCACCGTCCTCTGCACTGTTCTGGATAATAATGCCATCTCTCAAGGATGTCATTAATTTAAAAGCAGGTACACAAGCTCCGCAATTTCCTTCACCCAGCCTATGGCTGGAAGCAGAGCAGCAGCATGCAGTGCAGGTTTAAATGCTACGTGTTGTATAGAGAAATAAAAGACAAACACGTTCTGTCTGCCATGAGCATCTCCAGCATTAAAGATGGAAATGCAGCACGGAGCATCCAGCTCCTTTTATTGCACGTATCCGATCAGGGTCCCCCAAGTTTACTCCTCGTCACTGCTTACAACCCCCATCCCATTCCTACTGGTGCTTGGCCTAGTTTCATTCCTACAGCTGATGCTTCTGCAAAGAAAAGCAGTGTGGGAAGAGGCTGACAAAGAAATATGAATTGCAAAGCATTTAGAACAACAGCCACAAGGCAGCCCACGCCCCAAACACCTTCCTGCTGGCCGGCACGGCCGGGCTGGGCTTCCTTGCCCGGTGAGCATCGAGCTCCAAAGGTGATGTTGGGGTGGGGGGCGAGGTGGGAGGGAATAAGAAAACCTTGCAAACTGCAAACCTGGCTTGGTGCTACAGAAATAAGGCTGACGGTGGTACTTTTAGATAACAGTCCATTTTAAAGGAGAACGCTGCTGATGCAAATCTAACACACTTAAGACCAGAATTTTGCTGATGCTTCACTGAGGCACTCTGAACGATCCAGAAGTTACAGCACAAATTGCCTGGCATTTTGGCTCTGCGTGTTTGGGTGACAGGCCTTTGAGCCCAGCTTACACCCGTGGTGGCTGCTGGCAGCACTCCCCAGAGCTCCCCGCTCTGTGTGTGCGCACAGCTCGCTCACAGCCCTTGTGCCCCCGCCTCGGGCAGACGTGCACGGCGTTCCCCACGCAGCAATGAGGAGCACGAGCAGCACCTCGCTGCCTTGGAAGGTGCAGCACGGTGATGCCACAGTGGATCTGGGAGAAATGCTGCCTGTGGACCCCTGTTAGGTCAGAGAGGAGGGATTATCTGAGAACCACACCGGTGTGAGGGACCGTGCTCCTGCCTCCTCAGAAGCAAGCGCGTTGCCCGGTCCCATCTAATGCTGTGCACAGCCCTTGCTCGTCCTGGCTTTAACACTGCTGCAAGTGTTAGCAGATACAATGCTGCTTCTGTAGCTGTGTGCAGACACAGAAGCAAAGTAAAGTATATCGGCAAAGACTGTACAGGGACAAATAAAATAAAAATGGTAGAGACTAATTACAGCTGTGTTCCTCAGAGAAGACAGCTTGATTGTTTAAATTTCATAGAAAGGGAAATCTAAAACAGATCTGTCAACAACTTTCTGAAGAGCCCAAACTACAAGTCATTTCACGCTTTTACAGATTTTACTGTCTAATTATTCCAATAAGACTAATGCTTAATAGGGTTTCAAAATTCCAGACAGTAATTTCAATGTTTTTAGTTTTTTAAGCGCATTATATCGACACTTACAACTGGTTGGGTTTAGGGCACAACATTTTTACCTGTTAGAAAAGCAAAAGTTATGTGCAGAATTACAGTCAGTAAGTAGAAGAACTTTTGGACTGGAAGAGAGCCAAATCTTCTACTTCTGACTTCTAAACATTCGCTACCGACACGCACTGCTAACACAGCGATCCCTCGCAATTACAGAATCTTATCTGTTATGAAAGACAAGTATACAAAATATCCCTCCATATTCAGCCTTTATATTCACCCTATTTGTACTGAACGATGCCATAATTCAACCTAAAATCTGAATACAACTGCTGGGCACATAAACACCACGTGCATATGCTCAAGCACCCCAGTACAGCCATTACTAACAGATGGCATTAAGGCACAAGGACTCTAAAATCTCTTCCTGCCAGTTATCTGGTGTATGACTGTGGACATGTCACTTAAAAATAAATGTGGATGAAATATCCACCGATTTTATTTATCTCCACCAATGCCCTGCTGGCTGGATTTTCATATTGCTAAGCATCATAAGTGCAATTTCATGCTGTGAATTGTGCCCATTTTCATTCTCTCTAGTCTGTAATGGTCCCCACTCTTAAAATGCAAGATAATACTTTTCTCTCTTTAGCAGTAGTTATATAAATTTAATCCTAGTTTAAACAGAGTCCAGCTATAAAAGGACAGTCATTATTTATTTGTTGACAATGCATTGATTTTAGTCCATAGCTAATGTAAAAAACTTTTCACTGTATAAGTTTCCAATATGTCTGATCAGTACAGCGCAAGAGACCGAATTTAGAATGATTTGAGAGCAAATTCAGAACAGTGACAAAGTCAAGCAAAGAGCACCAGGAGCTGGAACGTGACAGGGTGCACAGCTGGCAGCCAACTGCCTGCTTTTTGAAGAAGTAACAAAAAGTTAGAGCTATTATTTCTACCATGTTGCATTGCTCTAGCAATGGTTCCCTAAAAGAAATTACTGTCAGCTTCTTTATTTTTACCCCATTTCCAGCCTCTCTCTCTTGGTCTGCACTAAAAAGTGAGAAGCAAAGCTGGGGTGGAGGCAGGAGGGCTGGAAGACGCAGGGCAGGAAGGCGCTAGCAGCAGCATCCTTCTGTAGTGGTTCTTGCAAATCTTCTTGGATTTACAGCTTGAACCTTTTGAAATGCTTTGGGCACTGGTGAATTTAGGCAGGCTGGGATTGTCCCCGACTGGCTGACCCCACAGCTCCAGGCCGCCGGGCAGCAGGGGCTGCACGCAGGTGGGAACCAGAGCCAGAGCGGCAGCTTGCAGCCTCCACGGGGCACTTCAGCAAAGTGATGTGTTAATGAAAACTTGCACCTAGGTTTTCAGAATTTCAAAAGGTGAAGTGTTATAAAGGTTTTTGTTTGTTTGTTTGTTTAATTAGACTAATTTTAATTACATACAAATGCCCATAATCACCTGCACTGGTACTAGGAACACTATTCCCAGTGTTTACAATTACAGTTCTTTGACCTGCAGTATAGCCAGCTAAGCAGTTTAAAAGGTAACGTGGAATTTCATTACTGCAGCAAAAGACTGGGTAATTCTCCAAGTCTTTGCTGTTAACCAGTCAATGTCACGGTATACAACAACACACACAAAATTGGTTCTGCCCTCAGGTTTCCATGGTGCTCTTATCTCTGGCTTTAAGAAGTTTGCAGAAGGTGTGTCTCATTTCCAGGTTTGCCCTGCCCGCTACCATCCCTGCCAAGCAGGACGGGTGCCACTGTCCCATCCTCAGCACCCGCACCCGATGCCAAACAGGAGCGCAGGTAAGGGCCAGCAGCCCCCTGCGCCCCTGCCCTGCTCCCACAGCCCCTGCCCTGCTGGGGGCTCGTGGCCACCCCTGCACTCCAAGCAACAACTGCAGGATTTTGGCTAACGTGACAGAGGGGAAGCATGACTTGGCTGGCACCTAGATTCCCACAGAGCAAATCTTCATGCTGTTGAGGTGCCGTTTAATTGCATTTGTGGTAAAATGAATCATCTTTTGTGCCCTGGAGCCTTGAACAGTCTATTTGTTACTGTAAATGAGCGATGGGTTCTAAAAGTACATGTGGACAGAGCCTGATGTCCACGGAGGCACGATCCTCTCCATCATCCCTCAGCAGCACCAGAAGACAAGTGATGCTGCAGGGAAAGCCTCACTCTTTGGGAAGCAGGGATGGGGACCATAAATTCAGTTGCCATTTATTTCACTTTTTAAACATTAACGGAACTTGACAAAAGATTTTTATCAGATTATCGTATTTCAGCTACGATATTTGGTATGTCAGCTGCCATTAGTTTTAGTCAGTCTAAGAGCACGCTGCTGACAGAGGCCGTTCCCGCAGAAGTGCCCAGCACCCAGCAGGCAGGCGCAGGATGCTTGGACATGGCCCAGGGGCACCCACCTGGGCCTGGGAGCGAGGAGCAAACCACATCTACCACCCACCCTCACGGCACAGTGCTCTTTGAGGGGTTGCTCCATTTTACCGTTTCTCTCCATTCCATCTTTACTGAGGTGGATTTCATATGTGGATCAGTTCCTTTCCTAGTTTGGAATGAGCAGAATGCTGGAAGTAGCACCTTGTAATTGCTATGCAGAATGCTGTGCAGAAGAACTTACTGAAAACCTTACCATGCCAAAGTTTTCACTCTAAAAATACTTTTATATCTTTTCTCCTCAACCACATAGAAACAGAAGATAAGGATTTTCCAAAATGCTTAGAATTCATCTAGGGAAAATAAGTGTTTTTGCAGCCTCCTAGTTGAACTTCACTAAACATTTAGATTAAAGTCCTTTCTGCAAGAGAAAACAAAAAATTCTAGATGTAACCTGCACCAGGTGGGATAATTTCCACATATATTTAACTTTCTGTCTTTGTTAACAATGCTCCAAGGAAAAAATTAACTTTAAAACATGGGACACCTTTTTTCTCCTGTCAACTGACAGTCTAGAACTACAGAAGCGTAAATAACAGGAAATCCAATGAAAAAAGAATCAGATAAATCACAGTAATCACAGTGATCACAGTGACAGGCAGCAGAAAGCTCAATAAAATATTACACTGTTTACTCAGGGTAGAGACTACCAAAGCTGCTTGCAGTGTTGCAATGATGGTAATGAATAACAAAATAATTACCATCTCAGTTTTTCCAGGCCAGCCCAATTGCCTTTAATTGAAACAACAGGACTGTGAAGAGGCATTCAGAGAAGGAATAATAGAGCCTGTAGGAACAACAGTCAGAAGAGCATGTGCTTACATGTAACCAAACCCGTCAAAGTGTTATAAGCCAGATTTTACATCTTTAAAATCTCCTGTACTTCATTGCTGTTATGAAATAAGGTTCTGGAGGATGTGTTCAAATGAACTTGCATTTGAATAAAGTAATTGTAATTAAAGTCTCGGCATTGCCACAACCTATTTTCAGCTGATGATTGTATTTCTGAGGTAGTATGACCAAAAAAAATGAGCATTTTAATTTTAGTCTTCGAAGCGACTCTTGACAGAGTATTGACTCTTGAGTGAAAAAGACCATCAGTGTTTGTGCTGCGAAATTCTGTGGGAGCAGCACATTGGGTGACAATGAAAGCTCCCAGAGTGGGCAGCCCTGGAACTGGCTCAGCGTGCCAGGCACTGCCAAGGGGCATTAACCTGGAAATTGCCTTCATGTGTACCAAGTCAAACACTTCCAGCTGCAAATTCCTTGACAAAAAGTCTTTTTGTTGAGATGGGGAAGAGTAGGGAGGTCAACGGCACTTTCAGTAGAAATAGGAAGAAACTAAAAATCTGGGTGCAGCTCTGGGTGCCGCAATATGAGAAGGACATAAAACAATTAGGCAGTGTCTAAAGGAGGGCTATGAAGGTGGTGAAGGATGTAGAGGGCAAGATGTGTGAGGAGCAGCTGAGGCCTCTGGTGTGTTCAGCCCTGAGAGGAGCAGGCCAAGGGGAGGCCTCATGGCGGCCTGCAGCTCCCTCACGAGGGGCAGGCGCTGAGCTCTGCTCTCTGGGGACAGCGACAGGACCCGAGGGGACGGCATGGAGCTGGGACAGGGGAGGGTCAGGCTGGGGGTTAGGGAAAGGGTCTGCACCCGGGGCTGTGGTCAGGGCACCAACCCTGCTGGAGTTCAGGAAGCGTTTGGACAACGCTCTCAGACACAGGGTCTGGTTTTTGTGTGGTCCTGTGTGGAGCCAGGAGTTGGATTCAATGATCCTTGTGGGTCCCAGTTTTTATTCACACCATCCACTTCAGTTATTCTTATGCAAAGCTATGGATTTGCCCTGTGCTTGCTGTAATGCTGATAAGCCCCAGAAGACAACCGCCCCACAGCGCTGACACAGCCAGCAGCTCCCTTTGATACATTCTAAGCATTCCGAATTCGCTGTCTCTCTAAAAGCCTTTTTAAAATCTTTCCTTCAAAAGGGTTTGTCATTCTTTCGACAAGTTGAGTGCCACACAGCTTTTCCAGCTGGCTGTTTTTGCTGTATTTGGGGTGATCTCGTGCTCACAGAGCTCCCCAGGCCGCGGCCACGGGGCTGCTCACAGCCCCCTCCTGTGCTGTGGAGGCAGCGGTGGGCACCCTAACTAAGCTAACTGACTCCAAATGCAGAATTTAATCATCCACATTTTTGCCCTTCGCATTCAATTACTATGCTCATTAAACTAAGCTGTGCGTTTTTGCTTTACGCCTTATTTTTCCCTTCTCCCTTCTGCTTCTGGCACTGTTGCATAGTGCAAGGAGCTGCTGAAAGTCACCTTGGGCTCTGCTGGACACATCTTTTGTAAGGCTCTCACAGGTCACAAAACAACTCATTCAAATTAATTCAAATGTAACAGAACTAATATACTTTGGACCAGAGAGCAAATGATTATTTTGTGTTGATTATCCTTTGCCTGCAGATTTCAGAAGATGGAAATTTCAGGCTTATAATGGAAATTCAGTTGCAGCCGTGACTGTAAAGCAGCTCCAACATCACAGAATTATGAGTTTCAGACTAGTAGAGCCCTGCTGTACTTCAGATAAAATATTCCCGATTTACATCCTGGTAAATGAGATCACCTGCTAATGCAAACATTTTCTATGATTTAAGGCTTTTAAAGAAGGGTAAAAGCCATACGTACCCATCTCAGAGCGAACGAGCCCCTGCAGCTCATTTGAATGCCCTGAGCTCTATGAATGTGGGAGGGATTGAATGAATGGATGAAAAATACAAGAACTGGAGAAAATGTCCTGATCAGTCATTAACGAACTCTGCTGCGGATGCAGCCGCTGGTAGCAGCCAGCCCCACAGGTGGGTCCGGGAGCAGGCGGTGTGGTCAGCGGTGGGGCTCTGCAGCTGAGCCCCTGGGTGAGCCACCCCACCCCTGCAACCATGCCTCTGGGCCTTTTTCTTCGTGTGCTGAGCAGGGACAAGATGATAACAGTGGCTGGCACTTGTGAGTTAATTTTATAACGAAAACTGACATCCTACTCGAGTGCTGGCAATTTAAAAGAGTAATGGATTGTCAGTTTTAGCTGGAAAGTGGTTGTTATATGATTTTAGAAGTCTTTTGCATATTTATTTTGTCCCACTTTAAATAAATTTGGGTAAGATTTATCTCGTTAGCTCCAAACGCAAGTCCCTCTCGGCCTGATTGAGGAAACAAATTAGACTTTGCAAACATTGCAAAGACTAAATCAATACATTAATATTTAGGGGACATTAAGGAGGTTTATTAAACAGAAAAAGGGCCTTGAGTATTACTTTGGAAATATTATACATGTTTAAATCAAAAATATAGGTTGTGGTTTCTGACTGAATCTATAAATTGCATTTGCATAGACAACTGAATTATTTACACGCACGGAGTTCCAAGCACAGACAGCGCACAGGCACGGGATGCCAGGGGCAGCACAGGAGCACGGCAGCAGCTTGCATGCCCCGGGGCTGCTCCCGGCGTGGTCCCAAGAGCATGGTGGACCCAGAGCATACCAAAATCAAAGTTAGGGCCTCAAGAGACTACTGTAGGAGACTGTTTGTGTCCCCGTCTCTGCAGCGTCAGCACTTTGGTGCCCATGGAAAGCATTGACGTGTCATCAGTGGGGCTGCTACGCCCCCACTGATGGGGTCGAAGGCGTTGGGTCTTGTAGTGGTGCAGTCCTTCAAGCTGTACGTTTGTCCCACTGTCCTGGGACCCACACCACACGTATTATTAAATGTCACGAAATTCCCTCCCAGCCCTTATTTTGCTATCTTGAGCGCAGCAATCTCCTCTGGTGTGTCCTGTGTTCCCCAAGGAGCCCAGAGGCCCTCCCTGGGTGTCAGGGGGTCACACACGGTGCCCCCCATCACCGATGGCCAGCACGGCCAGCACCACATCCTGACACCTGCACGCGGGTGGCAGTGGGGCTGTGACCTTCGGCTCAGCTTGTGGGCAGAATTAACTCTGGGGGCTGCTGGTAAACGTGTCTTAGTATTTCTGCACCTTGAAGGGGAAACACAGCTCGGAGGATGCAAGCTAAACTTTGATAGAATAAATGTCAGATTAGAAATGGCAGAAATGGCAACCTTTCCGTAGGAAAATTATGGGCAATGTAGTATGGTAAGAGGTATTTCATTTTTTGACTTAACTACAGCAAGCTCCTGATATTTAAATCATCTGCAGTTCACGACTCTGCAGATCAAGCATCTGGCTCTGATGTAGATTAAGTTGATTACAAACTCCTACCTTCTAAACTTTTAATTAATTACTTCATAATTCTCACTCCCATTTAATAAGGTCACCGAAATAAAGTTAACTGGATTATCTTCCTCTCTTTCATCTGTTTTTTCTTTCACTGATGTAAATGGGACTAAAGACACATTAGGCTTTTTTCTTTCTTTAACAATTATCTCAAATAATTCTCATGGCACAAAAAGGTCTAGCTATGCAATAAGTAGCACTGATCTAAACTTGACCTGGAGGTCTCGCTACAGCTTTGTGCAGGGATTTGGCAGGCTGAAGTTCAATGTCAGGCTCTGCTGGTGGCCAGCTCACCAAACCCTGCCGGGTCTCTCCCTGTGTTTGCACATGGGGCAGGGATGGAGTGGCACCTCCTTACCTTCAGCTGTTTTACTGATCATCTCACGGCATGGGAATTTTTTGTGCACAAGATCTGTGGTTTAACCTGTGAGTGTACAACATGTGGTCCAATGCAGCCAAAACTATGTTTGGGGATCCTCTTGTAAAGTGCCAGAAAACAGATAAAAGTGGAAGTAATGGAGGCGGGATGAATTTATTGAACGTTCGTGCCAAGGAAAACAAAACAGGAACCATCCACAGGCTTAGCCAGGGAGGCTGGCAGAAATGCTGATTTTGTGGCTTGGACCTCTTTACCTTTCTGTGTTTTACTCATGGAAATTAAGACATCCTTAACCCACTAAAATGTATTTATTCTCTGAAACATTTAGATAAATAAGATCAGAAACTGTCAGCCCAAATAGCAGAGTAGAGAGTATTCAAAACGAGAGCTACAGGATCTGTGTGTATAGAAAGATCTCACCAAAGAGAAAAAGAGAGAGAGAAGACAGAGAGGGAAGCAGAGTTGGATTTACACAGCTTTTGAAGTGGAGGTTTCACAGCAAATAATTTTTCAGTCTGGAGTTTAACCTATTTGAGAGCTTATGATCAGACATAAGTCTTTATTCATTTAATTTACAACCCACTGCATACACCCCTGGCTCCTCCAGTTCTGCTATTTTCAGAAAGAGAATGTCTTCTTTCAGTGTTATTCGATGGAATACAGCCTGTAGGGCAGAGGAATTTTAAAGGGCTAAGTCTTTGCTTTTAAATTTTTCTTTGCTCCTTTATTTCATGTGCCGCTCCAGATCTGCTGCTGATCATTTATTCACAGTGTAAATGGAAACCCAGCCCTTTGACTGAATGATTTTACTTTGGCTAAAGATGTGCTTTTCCCTTCATTTATTTTTCCCCACTAGCAGAAGTTATTTCTAATCTTTCAATACGAAGTCATGAACAATATAAAGGGGAAACATAAAACTGCCCCCATAAAATGTTATTATGTCATCCCTGCGAACCCCATTCTGGAGGAAAGCACACATAAGCTACAGCACCAATTAGCTGTTTGATGTTTCCTTTACAGCCTCAGTTACTTTCAGACAGGTCTGTCTCCATCTCAAAGGACACATAAATCTCGTGCCGCACCTCCTGAGCCCCGGCACAGGGAAGGTGAAGCAGGAGCTTTGTTAGCAGCGCAGCCATGGGTGACCCGCTCCGGACGCTGTGCGTGGGCACGCTGTGGTGCGGGGCTGGGACGCTGAAGGCAGCAGCGAGCACGAGTGCAGGGCTTGCAATTACCTAAGTGCTATTAGCTAAGTGATAATGGCACAACACAGGAAAAAGTAGTTGGTGATTTTTTTCAGCTTTGTCTTGAAAATGGTTCTCTTGTTCTAGCTGCGATTCATAGAGCTGCTACTTCTTTCTTACATAAAACTGAATTAATATTGAAGAAATTGAATATATACACAACTGAAATAATAATTGATGCTGTCACAGCTTCTTCATTTCAACTTCCCAACCCAACTGCTTATAAAGAAATCCGTCTGTGTTCCCTGAAGCCCCCATATAAGCAGAACACACACAGGTCTTCACAGAACAGCTGCCTCTGAGGAAAAGTTGTAAAAATGACTGAGTGATGGCTTTCTGGCTCTCCTGATATTCTTTATGCCACAACTACCCTTAGCGCTTACAAAGTTAGAGTCTAACATACAAACCGTCGGGGTCTGAAGGTCCAGCGGTTAAGAATAATTAGTCCGAGAAGCATTTCATACGTGTTACTTGTAAGGGATTCTGGTGTGCCATATGGATTAATAGAGATTGCCATTTCAATTCTTCTGTTTTATATTCATTGCTTTATTACTCATAAAAATGCAAAAGAAAATGTTAATGATGATTACACCAAAGACTAATAAATTAAAGCCTTAGGTTATACTTTGCATTTCTGAAGATATAAATGCAATCGCTTAATAATTATGCATATTTTAACTATTGAGTTATTATTTCTCTATATTTTTGCAGTTAGCCTAATTAATTTTAAGCTCCTGTTTATATGTTTTATAAATGCAATTAATTTCCAACTATTTTTTTAGCCCCTTGTGCGAGGGCATTAACTATTACAAAGATAATCAGAACTAAGAATTGTTCACCCTGGAACAGCGCTATCAATACTGCGTAAAGCTGACACCCCTGTTCTGCAGCGCCTGTAACAGAAAACCATCTCCTGGAAATAAATGGACTTCTCTACTTAACGATATTGGGATCTTAGTCAGTACTTCCGTGAGAAAATTGCGGTCTTGTTGAAAGAAAAACTACGGATTTTTATGTTACAGCAAAATCAGCTTACATTTGTCTTAACTTGTTTATTTTGGTCTTAATGAATTGTGCATTTATATTTTTGAAAGAAACCTGCTTTACTCACTCTCATTTGGCTGATGAGTTAATTCTTGCTGTTATAACCGTGTTTGTGATGGCACACACTCGAGGTGCTCAGATGAATTACTCTGCCTTTCACACACCAGCTGAATGCAGACAGCCGGGTGAGAGCCCCGGGGACAGGACGCCCACCCCATGGCCATGCTGAGGGTGATGGGCACAGCCAGAAGCCCCCGGAGCCGTGGCTCACCGCTGGCATGCAGCACGGCCCTGGCACTGCTCCTGCCCGGCCCCGCTCTTATTTCTGAACACGTCTTGGCAGCACGAAGACAGTGGGGTTGTTTCTGGCAATACTGGGTTTCAGTGTGACAATGCAGAGGCTGGAAACCTTCTCCCAACTCTCTACATGAGCATGCACCCATACACGATGCCTAGGCTGAGCACAATGCAAAGCAACCACATTTTGAGCCACACAGGAGACTACAGCAAACGGAGAGACACCTGCACAATACCATTCCAGGGAACAAAACTGCTGTACTTGTGTTTTCCTTTCGTATTTTTGCCCTCCACATAACAAGCATGTTCAGGTATTTTTCATTAAACTGTGCACTGAGACAGCCATCATGAGCTACAACAGAGCACGTCTGTTTTGAAATGGCCTGCTAGGACTCCTGGCCACTTCTAGCCCCCAAAGGAATGACTGCAGCTGGGGATCTGCTCCCCCAGCAGAGGCTGCAGGTAAACCAGGCAATGTCAGAAATTTTACCAAAAACGGGCAATCAGAGCTAGCGTCAACTGCTGAACCATTCAGTACTATCTATTTGTTGGGACCTGGAACCGACTGTCAACATACATTCCAATTTTATGCATGACCAGTGAAGGGCAGGTAGACTTAAATAGATCAAAGATTGGATTGCGAAAACACTTTCTATAAAATATATACAGTCTGTGGCTGCATATACCAAAAAAAAAAAAGTGCTTAGCTAGCTTTTCCCATCTATAAACACAGATTTTTCTAGTACATTTTCCATGACAATTTGCGATTAGTTTAAACACATACCTTGTACAGTTAAGTGCACCTGCATGGTTCTCGGAGTATGCTGAGTTTGCACAGAGCAGGTGTAGGGACCGTCATCTGTCACATCCACGTCCTGTATCTGCAGGCTGTATTCTCTTCTATTTGCTGTCGCGATTGAAACTCGGGGATCTACTGACCACTTATCACTTCCAGCAAAAATAATACTTGACCGATTCAGCCAGGCACCTTTTGACGCTCCATCTTCCAAATAACACCTGGGGAAAAAAAGTGAAACCATTAAGTACACAAATCTAAACATTTTCAAACACCATTAACCTGCCATTGATTTTTTACACTGAATACAGCTACAGTACCTTAGACTTGAACCAAAATACATGAGTCATTTGTTAATTCGCAAATCATCATAAAACCAAAAACCGATCTTACAAGCAGGCAATAAACAAATAAGTCTTTCGCTATGTTCTCCCTGTCTGATTTCCCTGCTGTGAGTGCTCAGGGCAGCAGCAGGGAGGAAGCCTCGTTTTTTCCTGAGCTCAGCTCAGTGCCTGCCTGTCGTAGCCCACCCAGGGTCAGCCCACGAGGACCAGCCGTGGGCCTGTGCAGAACTGCTGTCCTTCTCCTAAGACGCAATAAACTTCTGCTCATTTAGTTAAGGAACCAAAAAACTTTCTCCACCAAAAATTATAATGACACCTTAGAATGTAAAAAATGTCTTTTTCTTCTCAACAGAGAAGAAATTGCTGATCTCCTGCTCAGGACATCTTGTTTGAAGTAAGCGTGCACTCAGTTAGCACGGAGTTTCCTGCAGACAGCAATGAAAGCTAAAGCATAGTTCTGCTACAACCTTTTTAAGACATTTGTGGTATGGTAGTGACACAAGTAAGCGTGATTTGTTTAAAATGCCATTCTTTAGCTTTTGCACAGTTATTGTTTATTAGCACAATTGCATGAAACACGGTGTTCTTAGGGGCAGAAGACTCGCCTTAATCAGAGCCCGGGGAGTACCGACACCGTGCAACAGACGCAGCTGCACCCCAGACAGACCCCTTTCTTTCTACATTGTAGTTCAGAAGTATTCCTCCAGAAAGACTTTTTTTTTTGACTGAGTAAAAAGTGCAGCTGTAGAATGAAAATACATCTATCTGAAGAGTTTGACAGCATTTCGACACAATACCTCAGGGGTTTGAACACGGCACTGGAGATTGCGAGGGAATTGTGAGCTGAATGCAGCAGCCCCGGTACTGCCAACTGTCCAAAAGTAATCAGTTGGAAAATACAAAGAACAAGGTGTATTGAAAAATCTAATCCGTAGTCCATTTCACCATCTGTAGAATCAAATCCCAGTAGGACTATTAAAGGTCAGTGCTAATTGAAAATCTTTTCTGTAGATATGCGACCAAAAAAGAAAACCCAAGCCAACATGCTAGCATAACGGCAGTACAACCTTCTCCTAAGGTAATTAGGCCCTGCAATATACTGCTGTTGTCAGTATTTTGTGTCATGCGTTAGGAAACATTTGCAATTTCTCTAAAATAGCTTTTCCTCTCATATTGCTCACTTACACGCTGGGACGAGAAGAAACGCACTCTTAGGGATACCACAACGGGTCCCTGACAAGTCCCAGGGGCAGGGCATCCAGCACAGTTACTAAAACTTGTAATAGCAGGAATAAGGAAAGGATAAGAAGGAATCAAGGAAGCGGGTAAGAAGCTAGTGAGGAATTCTGACAGCATTTCTCAGCAACTGGCTCTCGAGTAAGAGGCGAGCACCTAGCTGGGAAGGGCAGCTCGCGCCTTCCCTGCCTGCAGCCGTGGAGGTGCGGGAGCGGCAGCACAGAGGCACGGATCCTGATGGCTTAGGGCTTGGATTAATCCTTCTGAAACATCTGGAGAGAGCCTGGGGACATCGGTGATGGGTGGGAGAGCGGGAGGCTGGGCAGCGTTCACAGGCACTCGGCAGTCCCAGGGGCACTGCGACATGTGCTAGGGCAGCGCCGTCTGGGTTCCACCCGGCTGCAAATAATGATGAGCAAAGGCTGTCTCCACTAGGGATGCACTCTTGAACTGCAGTCGGAGAGATGATTTCTGTGAGCCGCAAGGAAAACACATGAAGGAGCAGAGAGCCAGGAAAGAAAGCATAATGACGGGAAGAAAACCATTAAATACCAGCAAAGCACAGGCTGTGCAAAGTACGGGAACACAGCGAGAAGGCAGGCACTGGAGATACTGCAAGTACCTCCTGGCCACAGGCAAGGAAACACCAGCTGCAAGAAGCGAGTGAGGAGACAGGAGGTGAGACCTGAGCAAAAGAAATCAGAGCTAGGTTGGGCAGCAAGCACAGGGAAACAAGGCTGGGAGAAGCGTGCCCAGGAGGAGCAGCTTGGACCTGGATCGAGCAGTGCCCAGCAGCGCGCCGTACGGAGCAGGCAGAGCACCTGACGGGGTCCAGGGCAGGGAAAAGTCAGAACGGATCCATGGCTGAGAGCAGGAAACTGCAAATCCAAAAAAAAAAAAAAAATGTAATAAAAAGGTACTATGTGACTAGAAAATAATCACCATTATCTACATTTAAGGAAATGGGGAGAGTGAATCAGGCAAATGTTAGGCTAACCACTGGGACCACAATGGAAGTCAGGGCTTTAAAATGACTTCAAAAGTTGAAGGAAAGTAATTCAAAGTGCAACAGACTAATGGGACATTTTTATTTGATAAAGAGGTTCTTTACATGAAGGAAATCCAACAGCAGAAGATAATGCAATAAATCTCTTTGATAAAACATTAAAATAGTGCAACTATGGAAACTGTTAAATAGAAGAAAATGGTGATTTAGTAGCTTAAGCATATGGTGGCATTGTTTAAAGGGAAAAATGACATTCCCATTAGGAATAAGAAACTAGAAGCATCGGGCTGAAATTCTTCACAAATGGATCATGAAAATAACTATTCAGTCATTTAATTAATGATCTCAACATGGAATCTGAATAGAAAGATAACTCTGATAGCAGCTGCGTGCGGCACGGGGTAAGGAACCAGTTCATATAGCGGAGAATTGGGATGTCAGAGGGAAGCATCGCTTTGAGGACAGAGCTCAGCAGAAACTTGTGAGTCCCTGCAGGAGTTCTGTGGGCTCTGGACTTGTTCTACAAGTGCAAGGAGCTGCTCTGAAAGTCCTCCAAACGCTGACATATTGATGAGAGCCAACAGAGGGTTGGGGTGAAGCAGGGAAACCTCAGACCTTCCCCGGTATTTCTACAGCGCGTTTCTGCAGCAGCTGGGTGCAGTCAGTTACTGATGGGTGTTTCTGGTGGTACAATTTCACTTCACACTGGCGCTGACATTTATTTATGTGTCACTGTCCCCCTCCACCATGCAGGAAGGCACTCTCACCACGATGAAGCCAACCCCTCCTTGCCCAGCACACAAAACAGCCTCACAAGTGCCCCGCTGCCTGGGCAGCTCGTAAGAACAAATGAGCTTGGCTTAGGAAGAGAAGGGCTCACAGAAGTTGAGATTTGTGGTTAAGAATTAACGACAGAAGCAGGATTCCCATCAGATTTAAAGCGAGCCCCAGGACGGTGGCTGCTGTCCTGGCTGGGAGCAGCACGGGTCCGACCGAGCCCAGCCTCCCGAGCGCGCTGCCCATGAACACTGCCCGGGGGTGTCGGGGCTGGCACGCTGAGAAAAGGCAAAACGGAGCAGCACAGAGGGCAACGTGGGACCTCTTGCTGTTTTATCTGATACACAAAAGTATTTTACGTGCAATAGCTTTGTAAAACAAAGAAGCTTTGAGTATTAATGCCTGTACTCTCCTAGTGCAGGGGTGTCGTGGATAGAGGTGAAAACCTGATAAAACCAGCTGTCTTTTATGCAGTGCTAATTAACAACAGGAATGCAGTGTACAACTGCGGTGTAAAACATGAAAACCGAGTGATAAAGATGGAAGAGAGTTTTAGTTGTTGAGGAAGACTTTCAAGTTTGATGGAAAAAAAAAAAAAGGTATTTCTACAAAAGTAACAAGGAGAAACCATTTGGGGCTCTTGTTCAGACTGTCTGAGCATGTTGGGTTGTGGAAGCACACCGGGTCCAACAGAAGATGCTGTTCAAAAGGGCTCGGATACAGGTCCTTCCCCAAACAGGCTCCTTCAGTACCCCAGAGCAACCTTTTCTCTACATTTACTCAGAACCCACACATATTCCCTAACCCTGTGAGAATGAGATGACGTGGAAATGTTGCAGAATTTGGCAGAAATATTTTGCACAGAGTAGCCTTTGAATTAAATAGCAGCCAACGTGCAGTATTTTCCCAGTACGCACGCAATACACAATGGATTAAGTGCATATTTACTCCATGGAAGAAGCAATCAAATGATTCATCTCAGAAATGTTTTCTAATCTAGCCAATTTTATCCCTTTCTGTGTACAAATCACTTCTCATTTCTGAAAATGCATTTATGGCTCCAAAGTGTCCTGCAGGCAGCTTGGATTGCACATTCGCCCAGGCGTGGGACCGGGCACTGCAGCAAAGCTTCCGCTCTCCACACCTAATTTCAGGGGAATGAGGGCGACAAATGAGAATTTTTTTCCCTTTAAATGAAGGATTGGTCCCCAGTTTTTCCATGCATTTATAATTTTCTACTAAAGAGCAGTCTTTCCATACCCCAAATATGGGGTGTAACCAGCTGACTTTGTATGGATGAATGTTTGCAAAGAACCACCAGGAACAACAAAGCTGTCGCGTCCTGGGGGCAAGGCGTGGGCAGGAGGCAGCAGGGAGGAGACAGGGGCCTCCCGGGGGAAGCCAGCGAGAGCTGTGGGAGGTGAGTTGGGATGGGGCACAGCGGGGAGCTGAGCCAAGCCTTGGCCTTTGGACTGCAGCAGAGCACTGGAGCAAAACGTGATAAAAAGCCTCAAAGAGGAGTCGCCAAGCTAAGCTTTACAAAAAGCCTAAAATTTGGTTTTGCGCTGTGGGAAGATTTGCCCTGGAGGCTTGCAGACCTTCCAGGGACCTGAAGCACACCCACGAACGTTTTCAAGAGAGTGTGAGCAGAGGGCTGCTTCCATGCAACACTATGAAGAACTGGGAGCCTCCACTGTTCCTCGGGATTAGCCCAGTCCTCCAGCGAGGAGCCCGACTCCTGCTCAGCACCTTCTGGGTCTACGAGCAGCAGATGTGGCACCCGATGAGGCCGGAGCCCCACAGGCCAACCCCACGGGAGGTGCCCGATGCCCCCTCCTCACCTCTGCCTCCATTCAGTCTCCCTGCGCATCACGGCAGCACTTCGCCAGCGCACATTTTCAACTCCATGCACAGCACCGATTATTTTTATAAGTTAATAATAGCATAGGAGTACAATTAAGGAAAGTGTAACAATCTTTGAATAAAAGAGAGTTTTGCTCTTTTTACCTTTACATTGCTTGGAAAATTATCGATTAAATTACAGCTGAACGCAGAAGATATTTCTTCTATTTCTAAACTTAGAAGATTGGAAAAAAACAATTTATTTTGTAACTGATGATGGTAATCAGAAATTCTCTACTCAACAAGCATAAAAAGCAGATTTTAATGTTAGTTGTCATGCGGATGAAGGTATTTTACAATGTTTCTAATCATTATTAATGGGGATGATCTTCTGTAATTTGTAAGCACAGAGAAATACAGTCTCACCCAGTTTCCTCAAAGTTTTTAATCCTCTCTTTTTGATGCCTCCCACTTCCCCAGCTCCCCAGTCCATTATTTCCCAATAATGAAAACACAGACCTATTAATCTCCGTAAAAGCATCCCTTCCCACTTCTTTAATTAGGGCTGTGCACGTCCTTTTCCACGACTGCCCCCAGGGTGCCGTAGTGGAGCTTGTGCCCCTGCCCCGCACACCCCGTGCCCGGGGCACACACACACAGCCGGCCTGCCCTGCGTGTGCCTGTCCCCTCTGCTCATCTCCGAACTGCCCTAAATGCACGGTCTGGGGCTAAATCTGCGTGGTGCTTGGCCAGTACTTAAAAATTAGAAAAAAAATCTTCATTAAGTAAGACCAAAAGCCACCATTATCCCCAGTCCTTGTGCAATTACTTACTTGACCTGAATCGCACAGCCGCGGATAAGAACCCTACACGCTGCCCTACAGGCCTGCAGCTGAACGCAGGCCCCGAGTGCCTCCCCGTGGTGCTCCCACCCCCCGGCCCTGCTGGGGGCAGCTTGTGGCACCCCGGGGTGCTTCCTCGATAAATCCCCAGCAGCAAGGCCCCAGGTGGGACACGAACCGCTCGTGTGTAGGCTGCCTGTCTGCCACCAGCAGTCCTGCTGCCGTCTGTGTGGCAAGGCCCATGGCGTGTACCTAGAGCCCCGGGATCCTTCCTTTTTCCCCGAAAAGTGAGAAGGATTTGACGTGAAGGATGCCTGCAGTGTGCTGTGAGCGCTGCTCTGGGTGCCAGCTCCCTCAGCAGCCGGCAGCGTCCCCCTGCCAGCAGCCGGCGGTGGGCGAGCTCTCACCGTGGGGAAAGCAGGTGTGAGGCGCTTAATGGAGCTGTTATTGCTTACTGCAGCATCTTTTCTTCAGTGAAATTGGTTTAGGCACTGAGCTATAGCTGCTTTTCATTCAAAGGGAGCCTTTCTGCAGAACGCAGGAAACCTCTGCAAAAAGCAGCGCTGCGGAAATGTCCCGGCCTTACCGGGGCATCGGCCGCGGGCCAAGCGGCAGGGGAGGGGAGGGGAGAAACAGGGGGTCAGGGATGGGCCGGGGAGGACATCAGAGAAGCAACATCTTTCCCCAAGAAGCTACACTATTTCGGAAACATGCAGATGTTAAAATATCCTGCAGAGGGAGACTGTTGTGTCACCAATGGCTGGAAATCTGCAGACGGTTTCTGGAAAGTCTGATAAACAGGAGTTATGTAAAGCCGGGGAGAGCAGCAGCTGCCGCGAAACAGCATCTGAGATCAGACCCGCAAAGCTTGGTCTCACAGCAACACCAACACACCTAACAGACGTAACTTGGCTTTGCCTGGCACCTCCATTGTACGGCAGGTCCTTAGCTCTACGGTAAAAATGCGTTCTGCTCAAAAAATATCAGCAGCGTTCAGCCGGGATGTGAAGGGGCTTCTGTGCGTAATGGTGCACCTTCCCCGCACACACTCACCCCCCTGTGCTGAGCCCCGTGCCCTTTCCTGGCTCACAGCAAATAAAAACCCGTTGCAGATGCGTGTGCTCCATGTCTGCAGCAGCAGCAGATGGGCCAGCATTAGAAGATAAGTGGTGCTAATGGATGGAGTATAGATTTCAGGTCCTTTCCTCGCTGCAGCCACTGGTTCCCAGCAAATGCTTCTGAACTTCGCAGCATTCGATTTAAAGGTCCTGCAAACACTGCAAGTGCTGCGTTGTTTCCCCAGAAAGCCCCTCAGTTCTGCCCCCCGTGCATGCCCCAGCCCCTCCGGGTCAACCACATCACCGTGTCACTACAGCACCACCTCACCACGGCCACCATGAGGCTGGGGTGAGCTTCCACCAGGACGAGCCTCCACCAGGATGAGCCTCCAGCCAGGAGCAGCCTCCGTCAGGGACGAGCCTCCCACCAGCCGTGCTCGGAGCCCCCCTGGGCAGGCAGCACACAAATGCCTCACGCTGACAGCAAACAGGTGAGCGATGTCGCAGCATCTTCCCCCCTTCCAAGCTGAGCGCACTAGACACGTCTGAGACTTTTTTACCTGCTGTTTGCATCTAAGTAACTGATTTAGCACGGTATCACTGCCCTTACTCCTAATTACCTCCTTTAGAGGGGGACTTTCTCCCCCACCAACCTGCCTGTTCTGTGGCGCCCCGCAGCCCGTCACGCTGCCGTCCCGAGCAGCCACTTGGAATGGAGAACTGCAGGTTCAGGCAGAAACCAAGATAACTCTTTAAATATTTGCTGACCCATGGACTTTTTCAAAAGGAATAGATAACCGTATGAGCGTTTTATCTGGCAAACTGCCTGAGATAAATGGGGATTCACGCTACCTGAACTGTTATGAGTAATTAGCATAATTAACCTCCCCGCTCTGCTCCTTCCACCGTTCCAGAGCACCGACACAGAGCCCGTAACGCCAGGACAGGTCAGCTTTTGTGCCCTGTAGTGGGGCACGACAAAGTTGCCCGGTGCCCACCGACCTGCCGAGGAGACAGACGATGGAGAGGGAAGGGCAGGGGGGCGGCGAGTCTGGCGCAGCTCCCACCGGCACCGAGCCGCCCTGAGACACCTCGGGACTACAGCTGCCAGCAGAGCAAAGGTGGAGTGGTGTCTACATGGGAAACTTCGTAATGGAAAAGCGGTAGAATATAAGTAAAATGTAGCATAATCAGACTTTTAACTGAAAGTATTTATATATATATATATGTATTTTTTTTTTTCTGTGAAAAACGTTTTAATCATTCTCTAAAAATATTTTCCCAATCAAGGGCCAGAATATCTGCATTAATTGAAGCAGACCCTGCTCTAATTCAGTGCTTATCTGTTTCTGTGCTAAAGGGTGATTTTAGGATATAAAGGGTGATTAATTAATTAAATATTAATTAAGGGATTAAATAATTAAGGATTAGTTAAAAGATTAATTAAAATCCTTTAGGACTTTAGGACATAACAGGTGATTTCAGGAGCGGTAACTATGGGATGTATGTGATGCAAAGGCTGTATTTTCAAACCGAAATTGATAAATCATTAACTTAACTCTTCACGAGGCCATTCCCATTTTCACCATACGCAAGCGGACATCAGACCTCCGGACACTCGGGAAGGAGCCACAGGAACCAGGGAGGTTCTGGTGTCCCCTGGGGATGCTCCAAAAGAGCTTTGGCAAATTGATTTGTTCAATCCCAAGCAAGCTCAGCACGAGCTGCAGTGACAAACTGGCTGCAGAAGTACTTCTCCTTCTGCTTGTTCGATCTGCCCTGCCTGCTGCTCTCGCTCAGCACCCCCAGGGACATCCTGCACCCCCGCCTGCCCCAGGAGGTGGCCCCGTTGGGCAGGGACAGGGACAGGGAAAGCATCCCAGCTGCCAGAACTCATTTGTGGCTGGGTTTTTACTTATATATTCCCACCCTTTTTCTCAGATGTTTTCATATCAAAATGAACAAAAAGTACAGCGCAAAGCTGCAAATTATTATTTTTAATTACCTCGTGGAAGCACAGATTTTCTCTTTGAAGACCCAGAAACAGCACGGACCAAGGTTACTGGTTCTGACGGTCTCGGTTTCATTTTTAGTAACTCCTGGCTCAGTCCTATTGTTTGAAACTTCGCAAAGTGCTGGCTGCTGCATTTGGTATTTATTAACTCTGCAGGTTTGTGATACAGGAACACGCACTTCCCAAAATTAAGGAAAAGAATTTTCCCATGCCGAACAGCCAGTAAACAATTTGCTGCGTGGTTTTGTCCTCATTATTCTGCACTATTTCTTAAGGGAGAGGAGTCTTTGAAAATTTGAGAGCCCATCATGTTTGTTTTACAGCAATAGATAAGTCAGCTGTTTCTTCTGATGGTGAAAGCCAATCCAGATGGTAAATTCTTTCCCTGCTTTTCGCCACATGACAATGAAACACAAATTAAAGGAATGAAAAGCAACATAAGCTCTGAGACCATGGATCTAGGCAAAGGATCTTGCCTAGAGGATGAGAAAGCATCGGGGCTATGAAAACGCTGTGTTACTTTCCAAATCTTCAATATCACAGCATTTTCTTCAAGGATGTTAGCATTCAGAAATATATGGCGGAATTAAACCAGCTATGATACTAATTAACTGCGGTTAGTTCTGATTCAAAACAGATACATCAGTCCTCGTTTTTAATGCTAAAACAAAACAAAGATTTCCTCACTGAAGTTCTGACAAAAAAAGAGGGCTAACAACTGGAGATTATTACGGTCTCACACACTAGGGAAAAAATAATGAGTGTGGGATGGCTGCTCGGCTCCTCAGCCACACAAACACGGCAATTTGCTAACGAACACGGCAGCGCGGCTGCGCCAGCTCCAGGGGTGGCAGGAGGCAGAGGAGAGCCCAGGTGGGCAGCGTGGCCAGGGGGGAGGCCGGCCAGGAGCTGCCCCGCTCCCCCCAGGGCACTGCCACCCTCGTGCCACCGGGTTTGTCACCGGCACCGCAGGGACACCGGGCTGCACCCCGACAGCCCCGGGGAGCCGAGCCGGGAGTGCTTCCAGTACTTGGACATATACAAAAAAATGCAACAAGAAAAAGCAAAATGAAAAGAAAAGACAGGCATCCTTTACTGGCCTTCACATGGGTCTGCAGACCTTTATTCTGTATTTTTAGAAGTTACTAACTCCTGGCATACCGGTCTGTCTGAGCTGTCTATTACCACAACTCATGTCACTCTAAAAAGGATAAAGTGATTGGGCTGTTTCCTCTGCCTTCTGATTTCTTAATATTCAGGTTTAATGTTTCACATGTATTTTTTTTATTTTTTTTTCTGAATAGCCTATTTTTCACTCAAGGCTTAATGAAAAAAACATTATTTCCAAGTGAAACACGTTGTATTTTAAGATTTACTTATAATAATATCGACACTATGGGTAAATAAGATACACAAGACAGGAGATGATTGTGTACCGTGTCGTGTCCTTTATCGGATCGGTATTGACCCGGGACTCTTGTTCGAGGAGGTAATGCTAACCCTGCAATCCAATTCTCTCCAGGTTGGTTTAAGTAAAATAATAGAGTTAATGACAGAAGCAAAGCTACCTAGAGAGGTATAATTCATCATGGAGTGTTTCATGCCATTATCTTAAAAACATACAGTGTAGTAATCACTTGAAGTAGTGATAACACATAATTGTATGCTTCTCATAAATTATAGGTGAATGGGAGTTTCAGCTAATGAGTGCCAAATAGCAGCTCAGGAACTGTAGTGATTACAGAAGATGTGGTGATGAATGCATTTATTATTGGGGTATTGCAAATCTTTTTATAGCAGAGATGGCAAGCTTAGAAATAAATAACCAGCCACAGGGGCAGCTGTGAGTCTGGCCAGGACAGCCAGGCTCTCCGCGCGCGGTTCAGTGGCCCGGCACAGCAGTGCCGTGAGGCTGGTCAAAGCGAGACGAAACGGAGAGCACAGGAGTCACAGAACGTCTGCATCCATGTGCACACGTGCTGCTTGCCCACCACATGCCAAAGAGGAGCATTCTCCACACGAAGCCATCTCTAACACCAGCGCTCAGAGAAGCACCGCACACACGGGAACAGAGCCATGGGGAAAGGGCGCACAACAGAACTTCAGGGAAAGAAGATGTGTGTTTAAAAAAAAAAAAAAAAGAAGAAAAAAAAGGCAGAAAAAGAAGTAGGAATCCAGCAGCAGTGGTGCTCCAGTACACACTGCAAATGGCAGGGCACGGCGCTCTCCCACGGCTGCGTCCTGGGCGCAGCGGGGCGGCCGCACTCCTACCCCGCCAAACCCCCTGCGGGTGCTGCACATCTGTGTTGGTATTTTTCCTCCTTGTCTGCAAATTCCAAGCTGTCTGGGTCAGCTAATGGTGCAATATTTTAGGATTTTTGTTGTAACAATTTGAGAATTCCCTTGCCTTATTTTTTTTAACTTCAGAGAAGCAGATTGTGAAAATATATTAATTTTTAAAAAGAAAGGAAAAAAAAAAAGAACTAAAATATTCTGGCATTCTGTATTGTATTTTGGCATTTTTACACATTTCCCTGCAGCAATTTCTCGGCAGCCTGGCAGGGTGCTGTGTGAGAGCAGCCACTGTTGCTTCTTTCATCACCGCGCAAATAATCCAAAGGCAGCGCAAGAGAAGCAGCCCATTTCTCTGAAGTTTCTGACATGATCATAGGCCTGGGCTTCAGTCCCTGCTCCCGACTTGGAATGATCTATGGCTGAAATCTTTGCTCTTTGTCAGGCAGAGCAGAGACTACGTGCAGGTGTACTATATTTCAGGTCAGGATCTAATACATTTAGGGAAGTGCAGCCAGCAGACAAGGCCATTTCACCAATTCCATTTTTGTGGAAATATTTGAGAGGTTATTTTCAACCCACTGCAAAATGAAAATAAAATTTAAAATCTCAGAGGCTTCCATGAAATAGAATTTTCCACCCAAACTAATAACTAAATAACTCAATTCGCATGACTTCTACTAGGGCTGATACATGATTTCGTCTGTGCTTATCTCCTGGAACATTTAGTTTTCTGATATACTGCTGTTTGGAATCTGAGTAATAAATAAAAATCATGGAAATCTAATTGTGCTGCAACCCTTCATTATTACGAAGCTTTCAGGAGGAAGAAGAATGACCTCTGTTCTCAGAAGAGATGAGGTTAGAGCCGGAGCTGCGCTGCCTCGCGCACACCCCGGAGCCCGGCTGCAGCCACTGGTGCTGCCAGCAGCACAGCTCCCGGGTGCTGCCAGCGGCACTGCTCAGGTGTCATCGCCACTGGGCGAGCTCCCCAGTGTCAGCAGCACCCCTGTAAGCCAGCGGGGCTGTTCCCCAGGGCCTGAAGCCCTCAGGGCAAGCCTTTGTACAGACGTAACCCATCGGTGTCTCCAGGGTTTTGTAGCTGTGCCTGTGGAGTAACCACAGGGGGTCCCTGCGAGGTGCCCTGTGCTGGACACGTCCCCGTCCCCGTGCTGGCCCTGGTCTCTCTGTTCAAGCACTCTGCGAGGAAAGGCAGGTAAAGGCCTCGCTTCACTGCAGCAGCACGCCCCTGAACGCCATCTGTTCTGTAGTCCCAGCACTCGATGAATTTTCACCTTTTAAAGGCTGTGTCCCGGATCCAGTCCCTTCCACACCACTCACATTGAAGATTCAAACAACTCTTGCCACGCATGATAATGGAAAAGGTTCAGAAAAGCATTGGCTTTCAGAATGGCAAAGCAGAGCAGAAAGGCTTTGGAATCACTGGAAGATAATAAATCTCAGCTCTTGTTTCACGTAGTGCTATGTTTTTTAGTTTTTATAGACGAAACCCCTGTGTAATCCGACACACTGTGTGCCTATCTTTAACTCCGCGTTGCAAAGTGTGAGGCCAGTACTGGGGGTTTCGGTTGCCCCAGCTGCAGCAGTGGTGCCTGTCCCTGTGGGGTGATGCTGAGCCACCACAGCGCAGGATGATGGGCAGCAGCGCGAAGCTCTGCACTCTCACAAACAAACTACGAGGGTAAGAACAGGCCTACGCGTGTCTCTTAAAATGGACTGAGCTTAAGACACAAATGGGTTATTATAAATCTGAGAGGATGCCTTAAATTTTTTACAGATCTTCAAATGTTGTGCCTAGGCTTGTCATTTTTATGCCTCTCCTGCTAATGGGATGAACGCTTCCTGAGCACCTTAGCAGCCTGTTCTCATTTTCCATGCCGTATTTCCACCGGACACATTCATTGCAAAAATAAACGCTCCCAGAGCAGCGCAGCCTTTCCCAGAAGGCAGCCGAGGCAGCAGATGCCTTAGCACCACCGCCACCTCCGCTCGGCTGGCTCTTTGCTCGCAGCAGCCACCTGCGCGGGGGCTGCCGTGAGATGCTGCCCGCAGGGTGCGGGGTCTGGGCAAGGCAGGACGTCACCGGCTCTGCTCAGCCTGCCTGAGGGCAGCGCACGACGTGGCCCTCCAGAAGCTGGCTGCTCCAGCAGCACCCGCACGGTGCCGCTCAGTTCCTACGCCTGCTCCTTACCTGCAGCCCTGCCAACCTGCAGCCAAACGCGATGCCCAGCCTGGCAACCTTCCTTCCTGTTCCCAGCCTCCCAGTGGGAAGCAGCCCGGCACAC
The DNA here is from genome assembly GCF_047663525.1 of Anas platyrhynchos. Lineage (NCBI taxonomy): Eukaryota > Metazoa > Chordata > Aves > Anseriformes > Anatidae > Anas > Anas platyrhynchos. The sequence goes on from NC_092594.1 coordinate 39,002,929, forward strand.
CCACCCGATGCTGACTGCTCAGTGTCAGTCGTGCAGAGCTCAGAAATGAGCCCGGTCACCACACCGATGTTGGCCCGCTAGGTCTGATGCCCGCCTGCTGCCTCTGTGCAGCACCAGCTCCTCGGGATCGTGGCTGCCCGCCAGGCACCGCTCACCAGGTTCTCAGCTGAAGATGTGAGTGACCAGGGCACGCAGAGGTGATGAGCAATCTATACAAAAAGACATCCATCGACTTACTGCATGCAAATATCTTTATAATCAGTGGGAAAGCCACTTTTGAACCTGTTCAGAGGTGACTGTAGGTTGTGTGGCTGCTCCGAGGCAGTCGGATATAACCCGACAACATTTGTGTAACCTTTGTGTAAGAACCAACTGCTCTTCGGGGGTTTCCTTCAGTACCTTACCTACACACAGACCTCTAATAATAACTAGTGGGAATTCCTTTTTTTCTTTGCATTTTATGTTTTCCATTTGAAAAAATATCCAGCTGTCTTACTGATGTTCAAAATACGTTAGCTGATCATTTGACTTGCAAAAGAGGTGGAACGGCAGAACCGCCTCTTTTGAAAGCAAGGATCTCACATCGCCGGTGTCACAGAACAAACCGGCTGCTTAACAATGAATCAATTATTGATAACCTCCGTGTGTGCTGTATTAAAATGCCGAGTGGATTAACAGGTGAGGTAATCAGACTGCAAACATACCGCGTACATTAAAATTCATATTTAACTAGAACAGCTGCAAACAAATCTCTGTACGTTTTTACATTAAATAATGTCTTACGCATTTTTGACTAATAAAGCCAGTGCTGGCCAGAGAACGATTGCGCGGGCACTGGTTTTACAAACTGTAGCTAATTGGTGGTAGAAGCAGCAACAATTCCTCCCGTCCCGCGGCTGGCCCTTTGCTGGGCACGGCTGGCTCCTTGTGTTGGGCAGTGCTGGGAGCACTCGGGCTGCCCCATCAACATCCTCGGCGAGTAACTCAGTGAGTAACTCAGTGAGTAACTCAGCGAATAACTCAGTGAGTAACTCAGCGAGTAACTCAGTGAGTAACTCAGTGAGTAACTCAGCGAGTAACTGGGCTGCTTGGCTGGATCGCGGCGCCTCCTGCGTCTCGCCCTGCTCCACTGCAGTCACGGTGGCTCTCTGGAAGCAAAACAAACCAAGTCCCTACCCAGGCAGCGTGTGACTGTCCTTTTTCTGTATGACACAGCTACACACACCGAGCACATAACCAACGGCAACTGACGCGGTAACTGTACATGGTGTGTGCCCATCGCTGTGCAGCCACTCTGTAGGAACACTTAGGATCCCTACGCCTTCTCGGAAGGCTGTTTGAAGGTAAAATCAGTCACGGCCAAACCCAAACACGACCAGGTAGCATGCTGAGAAGGATGGAAAGGCACTGGCCAAGTGGTGCAGTGACACCACACGTTGCCCTGTGGGGCCGCTGGCACTGGGACCCCCGTTCCCCCCGGGGCGCGCTGCACATCCCGCATCAAGAACGGGAACGCTGCCCTGAAGGAGCTATGCAGTACGCCATCCTGCTTAAACATGCGTCCCACATATACACATCTATTTATCAATGTTTATTGAAATCAATGGAAAAAGTATGTTTCCTTTTTTAATTCCTGGAGCCAGGCAAGAGCCAGCCAGCAAGCACAGCCTGTTACACCCCGAGCACGCACAGGACTGCTGAACACCAGAGGGTTACAGCCCGTGGAGCTTGGGAGCCTTCAGCATAAGAAACAAACACTTTTTTTTTCTCTTTTTGATTAAATATAACTGGAAGGAATTTAGCCTGACTCTCAGCAGTAAGCTGAATTCAGAGTGCTGGGAAAGAGAAAAAATAAAAAAAAAACAAACAAACCCCAAACCTGACCACGTTCCGGGCAGAAATAATTGAAAGTCCATGCGGAACCTCACCGTGACATTTCTAAAGAGAGACTTCATTAAAAATAGCTACATTTGCTATGACTGCTAATGCACCTTTCCCACTCCTTCCTAGACAAACACTTTAAATGCTGCTTCCCAGAGAGCACAGAAGGGTTTCAGCCGCCCGCCCACTTTGAGCCAGTTTTAGGTTTCTGGGTTTCCTTTTATCTGTTGCTTTTATTAATGCAGCAGCCACACTGATATAAAATGCTCAGAAGCAGACACAGAGCGACGGAGCAGTGCTTGTCCTCGGGTGGGCACGCAGGGCAGGGGCACACCGGCATTATCCCCGCGTCGCAGCTCCTCCTCCACGCGGCTCTCCTCGGGTAACTGCTCTGCAAAGCGAGGGCTGAACGGGAACAGAGGCTTCACCGACTGCAAGCAATATCCCAAGCATATTTTTATATAAGAATTAGGGTCAAAGACCTTACTCTAGCAACTGCATTAAAAGAAAAAAAAATCAAGAAAAAAGTCTGATCCCCACAGGCAGTAACACATCCAGCCGCACGCTGTCGGTGCTGATAGTCCTGCTGCAGGGTGCGACAGAAAGCGGCTGCGTGCTTTTAAGCGAGGGTTGCAAGAACAGAAGGAATACGGTCAGCCTGGGATGGTGAGCTGGGATGGCTGGAAAATATTTGCTCCACATCTTCTCAGTATTTTTAAACATACTGCATTTGCACCATAAATAGCACGAATCAGAATGAGGTTATTAATCTTCGAGAGCCACATACAACTGAGATTAATCAGCTTGTCTCGTAAACAGTATCTGCAACTCCAGAACAAAAAAGAAAAACATCTTCCTAAAGAACAGACATCGGCATTAACCTCTTTTCCTCATCTTAACATCACATCCCCATTGTAAAATATTAAAATAAAGCTTCTTTTTTTAACAACAACTAGGCAAACATCAATAATTTAACCTGATCTATAACAGAGGAAAGACAACGGGCTGCAATTTACGGGCTTATTATGAAAGCACGGACCAAGCCACAAGTGGGGCACTGCCTGCCCACAGCCCCAGCCCCACGGAGCCGGCTGCCCCCAGGTGGGTGCAGGATGTCCCCATGGGGAGCTCCCTGCACCGCGGGGTGATGCCGTGGGTACCGCAGCCTGAGTGCTGGAGCTCGGGGCTGGGGCTTTCCCTGGGAGGAAAAGAACCCTTCAAGAAAATGGTCCAGACCCACCCGATACTGTCACACACGCCATGTATGTTCATTTACCTCTATACATTTTCAGGGTGGTGCTCGGCTAGACAATTAGCACCTTTCTGATATTAAAGTTGTTATTCCTTTCACTGCAACGATGTAGATGTACATGCAATACGCTTTATTTTTTGTTAAAGGAATAATATTACCTCTGATTAATCAAAGAGATTGGTGTCTGCAAATTTCAGAGCTTTCTTGACTTCCCCAAACAAAAACGTAAGTCAGTGCCATCCCCCAAAGTCCCTGGTCCAGTCCCAGGGAGGACCTTCTATGAAAATTTGCAAATAAGTGGAAGAGACCCAAAACACGGAACTCAGAACGGCAGGGCTGTGGCGCAGGGAACCATAATATCATTTTGACAGAATAATCAAATTTCCGAAGCTGCTGCGTTCCAACTTTTGACTTACACAATCCGCAGAAGCAGGGAAAGCTGCCGCTGTGCTGCCCCGCCGCAGGATTGCCCCCGCTGCACTTCCCCCTCGGAGCCACGGTGGGTGCAGGCACGATGCACGTGCTGCTGGGCACCGCCACGCTGACAGCACTTTGATGGCAGCACGGGAATAAAACTGACGGGCCTGATTGCAAGGACTTCCCATTATGCATTTCAAGGGATGATATTAGTTGCAAAGAGTGGAGAATTGGAACCTCGTGGTTTTTAAAAGTAAGCATGTTTGGCCTTTGTTTCTTGTTTTTGTTAGCAGAAGACTGAGAATTTACCTACATAATTGCACATAAATTACATATTTGCAGACCATTGTAAAAAATAATGACCTAGCTTTCAACTGTTACACATACTCAGCTCCAATTAACTGCAGTGAAAGCTCTGTGTTTATATCCAGGGAAGAATTTGACTTAATTATTTCCAATATTTTTAATACAAATCCTGTTTGTGTGTACAGAAGCGTGTTTATGGCTATCCATGCACTGCAGGATAATGGAGGGCTGACTTCGTGCACTGCCACAGATGCCTGATTGCATGTTTATCTATAATGGGCATTTCAGTGGAATGACCCAATAATTTTGCTGGCCAGACTTATTTCAATATTGCATGTTAATTGCTAGAGTGAGCTGAAAATAGATCTTAAAATAGGATGTAGGTGGTTAGCCCCAGGGGAAAAGAGGAATGAAAGATGGAGTGTGTGATGCTGGCTGTGGTCAAAAAAAAGATAAGCAGATAAGTTAGGAGCAGAGGTAGGAGTGAGTAGGGGAAGAAAAGCTTTAGGTATCTGGGGAGCTGCAGGGCTCCGATTTCCACAGCAATCCCAGTGCTGGCTGCTGTCGGAGGGGCTGAGCAGTGCCCGCCACGTGCCTGCACGGGGAATACCTCTGAAAGAGGTTCAAAGGGCCCCTAGCACGATTGCAGAGGTGGCTAACACAAAAAATGATAGAAATGCATTGCTGTGCTGGGAGAGCATCAAGAGGAGCAGTGGCTGCCATGGGGAGCTGCGTCCCACCGCTGCCAGGTCGCGGCAAGGCAGCTGCTAGGACAAGCAGCGTTTGCACATGGAGCATTCCTACGTTTCAGCCTGAAGGCCTTCTGCACAGAGAGAACATCAAGAAGTACTCCAGCCCTTCTGCAGCCTGCTCATGGTGCTCGCCCGGTGCCAGGGGCACACAGACCCCTCCGACGGCAACAGGGCTCCACGTCGAGGCATTTCCTCACCGGTATCCCCCTCCCTCCTCTTCTGGAGTAACCTTGTCTTAATTGTACTCACATTTGTTGTCCGGAAATTTAATTTTTACAGTTCTTCAGTCATGTGTCAACATATCAAAAATTCCTGTAATATTTATTCTCCTTCTGTGGATAACCTTGTCAATCTTAATTATAGCTTAGGGTAGGCAAACAAAATTGACTGCGTGGCTCCAGATGAGATGTACCATTGTTCAATATGCTGCTGTAATATATTCCGTACTTTTAATGCACCAAAGCATTTTAACTGCTGTTGCACACTGTGCACACAGTCATTTGAGCTCTCAACAACATTTATTTATTTAGATTTCAACCTATAAAACATAAAATAATACATTTCCGAGACTCTAGGTGCCCTTGACAAATAATTAAAAAGGCAATTCGACAAACTCTCAAATACCACTAGCACATCAAAAACTTTTCTCTGCAGAAAACTGTACAAATGTCAAACTTCCTTACCTGAACTGTCACAAAACTTTATTTCCTCCTGTCACCCACTGCCACTAAAATAGCAGCATTTACCTGCCTTTCTCACAAATTAAAAGCCCTTTCAAGCCAAAGGGAGTAATGGAGTCTCAATTTCCAGGAGTTTTCTGGAAAGAACTCTGCCAGTTCTCCATTTAAGCTGTTCCTGCAGGCAAGTCCCATTGAGCTTCCCCAGCCATGCCAGCCGATCAGACCTGGCAGCTCCCTGGCTCGCGGCCACTTGACAAATGACAGCCTCTCGCACCACCTCCCTGAGATCGCACTGCAAAGGGACGGGATGCTGCCTTTCCTGGCACCCCACACTTAGAGGGGCCAATGCGAAGGGCGGCTGCCCATGGATCTAGGACGCGGTGGAGGAGGCGTTGTTAAAGTCAAGGAGGAGGTGATGCGAACTGCTGCGGAGCAAAGGCTGCGCCTGTGGACATGGCCAGCTCCCACTGCAGAGGAAGAGCAGGCAACGGCGTGTGTGGGGAACAGAACAAAACTGCACATACGTGCATGGCTCCTGTGCTGTGGGCATCTGCCCGAAGCAGCCCCAGGGGCAGCGTGCAGCAAACACGGGAGCCGTGCCCAGGAGCCCCAGCGTCACGGAGCAGCGCAGTGGGGCAGAGCCGTGGGGCAGGGTGGGCTGGGGGGGCTTGGGGGGTTCTGGGGGGCTCCAGGGGGCTCCAGGGGCTGCCTCTGGCCCAGCACAGCGGTGACTTCCTCACCAGGCCATGCTCTGGCACCCGTCCCGTTCAGCCCTGCAGACCCTTTATAAAGCACAGCCCGTGCCCACCCAGCACCCAGCAAGGCCACGGCGACCTGCCCACAGCGTGGAAGCGCTGCCACCCATCCGACAGGCAGCCAGGGGTCTGCGTTCCTACTGCCATGCCTCTTCTCCCCAGCACGTTTTCTGACATCGGAGAGGCGATGATTTAAATGCCCTTCCTTTCTCACGCTGTGTTACCTGATTCCTCCATGAAGTGTAAGGAAGGTATCAGGAGACACCACGAGCAGCGGCCAGAGGGTTGTGTTAGTTGACTCAGAGATGCTCTTTCATTTCTTTCTGTTCTCTCTCTAGACTCAAGGATTGACAAAGGAAAAGGGAAAATACAGAAAAAAGAAAAAAAAACACAAACAACCACAACCTCCAGAATTCCTTTTGCTGTAGGTGATCACATCTAACATGTACTCCTTACTGCAACAGGAATCATAACTGTGTGATTTCAGAGTGACTCCATTCCCAGCAAGTACTTAGGACTACTGAAATCCAAGTGGTCCTTCACCAACAACACTGACTGACAGTGTTGTGGAAATGACAGGAGTAATGCCTTACAGTTGTTAGACATAAACTATCTCTGTTGTATCAACTATGGTCCCGTATAAGGGAAAAAAAATAAAAAAACAGAGAAGAGGAGAAATTCAAAAAGGAGAAAATACAAACAAATCGGAGAAGCCATTTCCAAGCACACGGTAGCACTTTTGTAGTGCTTACCCACTACATTTTAACTCCTTTCTTTAATGGCATGTAGAACTCATAATTAGTATTCAAATTGCATGCTCCAGAAGTGTCACACGAGTCCCTCACGAATCCTCACCCTAATCCTGATGCAGAAGAGCCCAGCTTCAGGTCTGAGCAGATAGCTCAGGTCCTCCGCTGGTAGCTCTTGCAGCACTCGTGAGCTCGCCAGGCTCGATTGCCACCACGTGCCTTTGGAAGTCTGGCCAAGGAGGTAACTCATCGTGCTGCTGAGCACCAAACAGAGCTCCATGACAGCACTATGCCAGATACCCACTGCAGCCCTCAGACAGCGAGGAATTAACAGACTTTAAACATTCGAGTTGCTTCAGGATTTAAAACTCCCATTTGTGGAAGATTCACAGAGAATAGGGTAGCACATACTGGTAAATATTTAAGATTTTGTGAAGCGCTTAGAATTTACTGCAAATATTCTACAACTGCAAACACATTTTATAGAGATTAATTAGGGGAATTACTGAAATATCTCAGACAGGCTCCTGTGTTAGCCCACAAAGAGAGAGCATGCCTGGAAAGGTAAAACGGGAACGTCGCTCATGCCTGGAGATTTGATTCCTAGGGGAAGGGTTCTGTACAAATCTTATTTTCAGAATGTGGACTGGAAAGTGTGGCTGGAGCACCTTCATCTAATTTTGGTAAAGAGTCCTGAGTCAGCAAGAAGTACTTATCCCAGGATATAGATTTTTGAGAGGAATTAAGAAAAAAATGATTTCTTAGTTATATTTTCCCTAAGGCAGCTTCAAGTGGAGGAAGATGGACTTATTTAGCAAATTATCAAGGTTGAATTTTACATATACGGTGATACTAGCAATTATTAATGATTTGCTCAGAGGCTAAGTTCTTATTTCCCTTCTAAATTCTAGTATAGGAATGAAAAAAAAAAAAAAAAGACAAAAAGCATGTTTGATCAACAATTAACCTTTCCCCATATGGATGAAAAGTAAATGAATCATTGTGCATGTATATTCTGAGCTCCCATCCATCACGAAGCCATTTCTTATAATAAATTAGAAAAAAAAACAAAACCCAACAAACCAAACCCCATCCCTGTAGTTAGTAATCAAGTTTCTACTAACTTCAGTAAGACCCTGCTCTCGTCTGCTGTTGGAAATCAGTTAGAACTAAAGATCTTGTAAAAAGGTTCACAGAGTCCCGGGCTGGTTGAGGCTGGAGGCACCCCGGGGTCCCTCCAGCCCCCACACCCCAGCAGGGACCCCCCCGAGCAGGGCCCAGCCCCAGCCCCAGGTGGCCCCGGAGCTCCCCCTGAACCCTCCAGCACCTCCTGGTCCCTGCGCAGGGCTCGGCACCCCCCCGGCACAACGGTGCTGCCTGGGGCTGGGGGCAGCCTCTGGGCCCCAGGCTGACGTTGCACATTGGTAATTGATTGGAATTCTTGTATTTCTTAGACCACTCTTAAGCTTAAAGAGCAAGCCTCATAATCTACTGACAGTGCCAAAATATTTTTCAAGGAACAGAAGTGAAAGATACATTTTTCAAATTCCAAAGGAAAGGAAGTCTGTAATTATATTTGTGGACAGCAAGCTAGCACTCAGGAAAATAGAAATTCATGAGGTATTGACAACAATTTGCCAAATAAAACCAGGATCAAGAGGTTTCCAAAGGCTTTTAAGAGCTAAGAGGTTCATGAAGCTGTGAAATTCATGAGGAATTTGCATTAGTATCAATTCACAGATCTGTTTACGGGTGGTTTTTCCCTCTGGCATGTAAAAAGAACATTTTTGAAAGTGGAGTCCTTAAATAAGAAAATTGCTTTAAAAATGCTGCTTAGATGCGAAAAAGACCCCCAAAAGATCAATTTTTAAACTATTTAATATTTTGAAATTAATGAAATGAACGCAGTCTCAATACCATATTTCATTAGGGTACGTAATGACATGCAGCTTGGTCCAGAGCCCACCCAGCTGCGTGGGGCCAGGCCAGTGCTCGCACCCATCTGAACGGAGCGCCAGCACTCGCAGGAAGGATTTGCACCTCTGTCCATGCGCAGAGGCCGCTTGTGTGAAAGCAGAGGAGTGGTGCTGACCTGCTGAGGACTGAATTCACACCGGCTCGGTGCCCGCAGTGCCGGGGTGAAGCCTGCAGCCGTGGGGTGCAGCAGGTCCCGACGCTCGCCCTGCTCTGCTTGGCAAAAAGCTGTGGGGGTTGTTTTGGGCAGTGGCTCCCAAACCCCTGACTGCTCCTGCCAATGCTAACGTGCCTTGGACTTGGGGCCACAGCCCAGGTGTGCTCTGAAGGAGCCAGCACGCCTGCTTTCCAAATAGAAGTGACAAACTTCATGCTCTGAAGCAAGGAAGTAGCTGCTACCTGCTTCACCCTTGAGCTAATTAACTGACTGATGTTTCCTCCTGCATGAATCATCAGGCACCCGATAGCCACAACTTCAAGAGAATATACACTGGGGAGGTTTGAACTGAGGGTGACACATACCAAAGCTAGTGCAGTACCAAAAATGATGCTGGAGAATGGCCTGCCTCATAACAAACTCATCTCTTTGCAAGCAAGAAAAGAAATAGCATGATGGTATCACAGTGCTTGCTCACCGAAGCCTCATAAACTCGTATTCTGGGAGGAGCACAGCAATGCTGTCCGAGCACCAAGGGATGAAGTTAGGAAAGCTGAAGCCCAGGCAGAATTGAATCTGGCCAGGGACGTCAAGGGCAGCATAAGGGCTTCTACAAGTACATCAGTGATAAACACAGGTTTGCTCACTCTTCTCCCGATTTCTTAAAACCCTATCAGTTTTTAAGGCTGACAGGGCTGGCTTTACAACACAGCAGCTGCTCTGCTCTGCCTAGTGCAATATCGATTTTTACAACAAGCTCTGTAAATATCAATATTTTTGTACTTCAAGCAGACAAAAAGCAGCATAGTGAAATGTACCCTGCCAGCCACACATGCCCGGTCAGTCTGGAGAGAGCTGAGACAAATTTAATGAGAAAGTAACACCGACAGGAAGAAAAAGAGTTTGGAAATGGAAAATAAGGCGAGGAGGAAGAGACGAGAGCCCCAGGGAAAGAGAGGACAGGCAGCGAGAGGAACGGCGAGCACAGCTGGGGTCTGCTGAGCCTGGCAGAGAAGCGGGGAAGGAAGGGCACCGCGGAGAGGGACCGCACGGGGAGCCCCCAGGGCTGCAGGTGCAGGACAGGGGGCTTCTGCCTTTGGGCGTTACTTCAACTGACTAGTCTCAATAAATCAGGCTTTTGGTTTTGGATCCCACCAACCCAAACAAACTGCAGAGCTGCAGGCTGTGCCCGTCCGTTCACAGCAGGGATGGATGGTCGGCCCTGTGCCAGTGGCACGGAGACGCGGCCTGTGCCCGCAACAGGGGGGCTGCCGTGCGCGGGGCCGCCACAGGCAGGCCAATAGGGCCAACTGGGCCAACAGGGCCAACAGGGCCAACAGGGCTGACGGGGCTGACAGGGTCGATGGAGCCGATGGGGCTGACAGGGCCGTGCGGGCACTGCTGCCTGAGGGCAGCGCCCAGCGTCACTACCACGGGACAGCTGAGGGGAGGGCCGCACGAAGGGACGTGCTTCTTGCACGCCTTTACTTTGGTTTTGGTTTTGGGGGAGGTTGCTCACTGAAATGTTCGTGAACTGGTGATTCAACTGGAAAATGCTTTGGAATGCCGAATTCTGGCTAATTTTCAATTACGCCAGAGATTTAAATGGATCGTTTTGAGGGGACTGCTCTTCCGACAGAGAACAAGGCAGACAACGCACACGACCTGTTGCCGGCCCTAAGTGTCCTTCTGAGGCTCAGATTTTCCAGCTGAGAAGAAAATGACAGGATATTTTTTCCCCACAGCCTTAAATTGGCCTGCTGTCACCTGTACTAGGACACAGAGTTTATTTAAATAAAACTAATATTTTTCCAGTTGAGCATGAAACTATTCTCGGCACAACAAGCCGTAGCCAACTGTACCAGGGCAGCTCTTTCCAGCCTTCCCTACCCCAAGTGCCGACTCCGTATCTTTCATAACTTTCATTTAGAGTAAATTATTGTATGCTTCTTGTATGCTAGGTACGATGTGCCTCCACAGCTCTTAAATAAGAGTATAGTAGTCTTCCAATGTGAACTGCAAAAAACTCATTTTTCAGATGAAAACATATTTCTAGTAGGCAAACAGGTGTGCCGTTATTATTTCTGCTATTAATTATGTCATTTATTAATTTTAACCATTTTTCCCCTGCCACATACAGATTTGAAATAAAATATGCAAACATATTCAGTGTCTAAAAAAAGGGTACATTCAGCTGTGAAACAGAATAGATTTCCATTTTCCTAATGCTTTTTGGCACTTGCCTCTGTCCAGTTACATTAGTCTGTAAAATGTTTCCAGCTTTATCAGCCCCCAAGAATATGCCAAACATATAAATATGAATTTATAATTCTGACTAAATAAGTCCCACACATAAGGTCCTTCAAGAACTAAGAATATGTAACAGAAACAGGTTGTGCTCTTTAGACGCCTGTAATCATAGCACTGCATCCAAAATGTGAGATAAGTTCCATTGGGAAAAAACAAAACAAAACAAAACAAAAAAACAACAACAACAAAAAACAGCCATCTTTTCAGGTAAATTCTTGACAAGACATAACCTTAATAGCTGCCTTTTTTCTGCACTATGTATGATTTTGACAGAGAAAAATAGAGGACATTTCAGACACATTCTGTGTGTTGACATTAAGTAACTAGCAATTAGGCAAAGTACATAATTGCATCTTAATGCACCAGAAGAGAAAATAACAAAAAAGTCTGGGGAAAAGTTATAAAACTGGGGGTTTGACGATAGTTAAAACAACAACAACAAAATCTGGAAAACAAAACAAAACGGAACAAAAAAAAAGGAAACGAAACCACAGACACTGAAATCACTCATAGCAGGCACCAAGCGGAGGTAGGTGCGGTTGCCAAAACCTGCGTTCCCACTTCAGGCAAAATTCCCGTGAGGTACTTAGAGGAGCTCGCTAAATACACATGCATACAGCTCCAGTGCTATTGCTGCCATACAGTAAATTACTAAGCTAAGAAAAACAACATTTCTGGCTAATCTTCTTTGTACACAGCTCGTTGTGAGAAATGTCCTACATGCTATGGCATCTTGGGTTTCCATAGAAAGGGTAAAATAGCTGCTTTGAAGATGAGTGAGCCATGTGGTACAAGTCAGTTTTGGAAAATGGGGTGGACTGAAAGCCTGGGGTACAGAGCTGGGTTATGTTCATGGAGGCAAATGAGAGCAAAGAGCAGCAGCGCGGCTTGCACTCCTGCCAGCAAAGACTCCTACAAACATCGGTGACTCGCATCCAGCCAGCGGGGGGAGCACAGTTCTGCATCTGCTCGCAGACAGGAGAGAAATGCAGGTGTGATCTGCTTTAGGAAAGGATTCTCCAGGGTGGCTAGCTCTGGCAGCAGCCCGATTCACTCCGCATGACTGTACAAAGGGGCTGGTTCCTACATCTCCTCGGTGACGGCTGCGCACCCATCATTGACAAACAGCATGTTACACCTCTCTTGGCTCAAACACTTGTCCCCAGGGATGATGGTACAAATAAATATGGAAATATTGAAGATTAGTCTCTAGTTACTGAATTGCACGTAGCTGCAGTTGCCATCGCACAGACCCTGCAGCAATGAATGCCAATACCCTTTTCAGAGGACCTGCTACATCCACAAGCTCTCTTGCAGGTGGCCCGTGACCTACAAGAGCTCCCTGCCTGCACACTTCGCAGCTCCTCTTGCACAGATGGGTTGGTTAGCAAGTCCCTGGGATGGGTGAGGGTGCACTGGCACAGGCATGCTGCCGCTGTGTCTCTTCTGCACAGGGACATCTCCTCCTTCATCTGCCTCTCTGACTCTTCTGCCCTGGATCATCTGAGGAAGCATCTTCCTTAATGAGGGTAAGGGCGATCTGCTGGAGGTGCCTTTGGTACAATTATTAGTTCAATGCCAAATTTGAGAGGGCAATTATGATAAGTCTTTCCTGAATGCACTACCAGGAGATTAATCAAACAAGGGAGGATGTGTCACGCATCTTGCAAAACAGTGGATGTAAAGAAGAAGGCAAAGGAGGAAAAGTGGCACAATTTCCTGCCAACAGTTCCACTGCTGTATCACAGATCCCCTTCAGATGACCTGGACAAACTCAGCACACTCCAATCTTTGCTCAGCAGGTGCTGATGAGAGCTCAGATGGCACAGAAAAGAACAGGAGGAGAAAAAAAGTGCCTGTGGAGGGAACAGGAGAGCATGCGGTGCGTGCATGGGGCATCGCGGCCACAGCTTCCCAAGAAATGTAAAGTACAGCTTCATAGAAGGAATCCTGAAGTACTCCTGGTTTTTGGGAAGAGTTTCAAAATCCTGGGTGTAACCTGGGGTATTTCAGCCCATTGTTTCCTTAAAATGCTTCATGTGAAAATTAAAGTTATAATAAACTGCTATTCTGTACACTGCAGAATTTACCAAGGCCGTCAGAGTTCAGTGGCTGGTACATGTCTGCTGAGAAATGAAACGTGTGCTCAAGTAACTTCACTGGGTGGCTTCTCCTGTCCTGTAACCACCAGCACAACAAGGCACGAGGACTTCCCCAAAGCCAAGGTTACACAATAAATCCGTACTGGTAGTGTACATAGGGACAGCCACCCCTCCTGCAGCGGTTCACTTAAGTGCATGCATTTCCATGGTTAAGGTCTGTCTCCCAGTCTCAATACTCTAAATGCAGGCTGGGTCCATACATGCATGCACATGTCAATGGGGCACATAAATTTCAAAATGAATAGCTAAGCAATTTTTCCATGAACATCAAGACTTTCTGTACCTGTATATGATATATAACAGTGATCAGCTTTATTCTAAATAAAACTGTTATGCAATTGAAGTGAATTCTCATCACCAGCACACTCACAGTTCTTCACTCAGTCTTAGGAGCAAATCCTTTTGAGCAGAATATTGTGAGATAAAATAATGCCTCTCAGCAAGTGGTGCCACAAAGCTATTAAAAGTTTTTAAGTTATAAAACACACACCTGAGGAAAAAGTCTATATTTGCTGATACATTTTATTAGCAAGGCAAGCAAGATGTCTTTATACTGAAATTCTAATGAACAGATTTTCAGACAATCTTCCCTAGGTTACCGGGAATGGCACATAAAAATGCAAAACCTGATCTTCTGGAATGTTTCCAGAGCCGCACTGCACTCCATCACGGTGATCGCTGCACTCAGCATGGTATTTATCGTCACATGAAATGCTTCAGCACTATTAGGAAACATATGAATGTTGCTAGCTTGCTAAATGTGACAATTATAGACCTGTCACCCATCACTTTTAACATAAAGTCTGACCACATCGACCTCATTGCTTTAAAAGGACGACGTACTCTGATGTCTTGAAAGGTGAGTCCAGATTTCTGTGCTCATTAGCATATTGGTATAATGAAATTGGCTCTGCCTGTAGGGTGGCCAGTCAGACTGCGCAAATGGGGTTGCTCGTGGAGTTGTTGAAATAATTTGCCATTTGAGAGTTATATTAGAACAATTCAACCCTGCTTTGGTACAAAGGAACCAAGACAGAACCACAAAGTCTCCCAATCTTCCAGCAAATACTCTGCAGTCTGGAGAGAAAACCTCCTGCATGTCCTCTGCTCGCAGGATGTCCAGCAGGGAGCCTGTGCTGCACCACCCGGTGTATGGGATTTACCCATTTCTGTAAATAGTAGCCTTGGATTTGTGGGATTAGTTATGTGAGTAGCAGTTACACAAGCGTGAGGCCGAGCCCAGCACAGGCAGCAGCCACTGAACCTGATCGCGCTCGCGTCCATCAGCCAGAATCCAGGCATCACCAGCACGGAGGCACCACAGCCCAGCAGACATCATCTCCTTCACTCGAACAGTCAAGTCACATCGCCATTAGGCAGACTAATAACATAATATTAATATTTGCAGATCTCGGGAGAGCCTGGTTCTTTAACAGAAGGGAAATCACCAGGCTGTGAAGAGGCAAACAACGTTCAAACCACCAGGCTTGAGAGGCAGCTCAGAGGTTTGCTCGACAAGCGAGGAGCAGCCGTCCCCAAAGGCCAACGTTGTGTCCCCACGAGCCGAGGAGCCCCAGCACCACGCAGCCACTGCTCCAGCCCCTGGTGCACACCAGCGATGTGTCTGCACGGCCACAGCTCCCTGCCAGCTGGAAATGCTCTCGTGGTGCCATCCATGTGACAGTGCCACGCGTGCCCTGCGCTTACTGCTGGGTTTCATTGCACAATGTTATTCATACACTGCGTTACATACCACCAGTGGGTTTTCATGGGATCAGCACGCTTCTCAGAAGCAGATAAAGTCAATCAGACCAGCCCAATATAGTTGGGCTCAAATGCAGTAAAATAACAAAAAGTAATCTTCTTCATAATTATAACTTTTTACTGTCAGCAAGAACCACGCAGCACTAGCCTCTTAAAACCTGGAAACCACTTCCTTGAATAGATGCTGTCATATATTCACAGCTATAAATGCCAGAAACAAAGACCGTGCATTTTAGGTGTATGGAATTTAGACATTCTGAATTCTGATTTCATTTTACTTTTTAGCTTAATGTTTGTTGTTGTTGTTGTTGTTGCTTTTTCTTTCTGCACAAATAGATCCCTTATGTCCAAGTACCTAACTACAAAGAAGAAGGAAGAGGGTTAGCTAACCAAATTAGCCTAAAATTATGCATGCATAATAATGCAGAAAGGCCGAGGTCAAAAAGAAATTAATGTTTATCAGTTTTGAGTAGGATACAGAACACCATCAGGCAGGAGGCAGTTGGAAATGTAAAACAAACACGATTTACATTGTTGCTGCTGCCACCACATATTTGCTATTAAACATCGTATTACAGGACAAGAAAGCACTAGGGTATGTGATAGCATCTTCACCACTTTAAAATTGAAGAATTTGCCGACATTAATACAGATCAAAGCTTCTTGTTACTCAATATTGATTGCAATTCTGTAACGAACGATGGGACTGCTCTCGAGATGAGTCCTTCGTGCTAGAGGTGTGTGCGGATGCACGTGGTCCTGCCTCGGGAGGAGCAGCGGCTCTGCTGTCCCTGCACAGTCCCACGTGCACGGCCGTGCTCAGGAGCAGCAGCCCGACACTGCCGTGCCCTGCTGCTGGCAAAATCCGAGCCTGCTGGTCTGGCTGCGCTGCCGTGGGGACAGCAGTGCAGGAGGGGCGTGCGGGAGCGCTGACGACCAGAGCATCGGTGCCAGCGTGAGCTCTGGTACTGCCAGGGGTGGTCCTCAGCATCAACGAGACCCAGATCAGGGCAATCATGAGCAGACACGAGGAGTGCCTGCACTGTACCGGGGCGCAGCCCCTCTTCTGCAGTGAGAGGAGTTGAGAGGGAAACCCAGGCATTGTATCATGAGGTGCAGCAATGGAAGCATTACCTAGCATGTACGTGAATGAGAACTAGCTGATAAAGCACCTCTGGCTTTTCAGAAATGAAAGGCACAGCGGGAAGGTAAGAAAACAGAAAACATTTTCTCAGTGGTGTAAATGAGCATAGCACTCCCACGGCCGATGGAGTGGTGCTTCTCAGCGCTGGGCTGGGATCTGCTGAGCACTCGGTGCCAGGCCGTGAGCACGCCGCTACTCAGCGCGCACGAGGAGCAAAACCTTTACAAACTCAACAAGGTAGAACATTAGCATTACAAAAGCTGTGCCCTTTAGGCTGAAAATATGATGCAAATACTTG
This sequence comes from Anas platyrhynchos, assembly GCF_047663525.1. Lineage (NCBI taxonomy): Eukaryota > Metazoa > Chordata > Aves > Anseriformes > Anatidae > Anas > Anas platyrhynchos. The sequence continues at coordinate 39,019,530 of NC_092594.1, forward strand.
CCAGCATCTCCTCTCTAATTTCTGGCATAATTATTCTATGTCAGAAAAGACGCTAAATCGAATGTCCATTTAGAGCACTGATCAAATTGATGCCACTGTCGGAATTAAATTATCTTCTTAGGTTTTCAGCACCGCAACCTAAGGCAATGTATGTGTCTAACACGACATCGATGTTTGTTTGTATGCCTATATAATCAGAAATGACAACAAAGTGAAGTGTTTTTTAGAGGACTACCTTGAAATGGCTCTTTTCTCTGCACGTATTCCCCCGGGGCAGCACACAAGGAGCACGGCCACAAGGTGGGAGCACGGCAGGGCCTCGGGAAGCTGGCCCCATGGCGGGGTGCGGGGGTAATACAGGATTTGTCACTCTGGTTTTATCTGAACTTCCCATGAGTGCAGGACCACAAGCGCCCGAGCCTTGCAGCAAAGCCAAGCAGCGGAGCCATGAGCCTGCTGCTGCTTCACCGCCAGCGCTGCCCAGCCAGAGGCAGTCCCAGCTGGGATTTGGCCCTAGTAATTGTGTCTTGTCGTTCAAACCTCCTTTCTTCCCAAGGACTCCAGTCAGCCCTTCCATCTTGGCCTACCTCATCTACAGGGAACACGGAATCACAGAACCGCTATGGTTGGAAAAGCCCTCCAGGAGCATCTGGTCCAGCCACCCCCCCCCACCACTGTCCCCACTGAACCCTGTCCCCAGGCACCACCTCCAACGCTCCCTAAACACCCCCAGGGACGGGGACTCCACCACCTCCCTGGGCAACCCGTCCCAATGCCTGACTGCCCTTTCTGAGAAGAAATGTCTCCTATTTCCAAGCTAAGTTTTGTGCAAATTAAACCATGCATGTTGGGTTTTGTTTTTTTCAGAACCTGAAATTCTGAACTAAGACCAGAGTGTTTTTATCTGGCCACAAGTCTTCTGTACGTAAAATGGCCTATAAAATGCTGGTATTGGGTCCTGGACCCGACATGAGACTTGCACATCCTTTCTTTCTCTTCTACCCAAGTTTTCACATAAAGAATTCTTGTTGTCTGCACAGATTCGCCCTAGTGGGAGGTCTTTTGCTGGCCATTGGCAACACTACCAGATGCTGATTTTTTTAACTCTCATTTGAATGGTGGTTGTGCAAAGTATTCTCAGTTTGCTCTTTATACAACAGTTTTTAAAAAAACACATTAATAATGCAAATCGAGCACTACTAACGACCAAGTGTACAGCCACCCTAACCAGCACAGTTTCCAAGGAGTGTGCCTAGTTAGAAAATAGTCATTTCTGTTTCAGAAAAAAACAAAAAACAACAGACTTTTGAAGTAATCCCCTAAATAAGTCCTTTAGTTGGAGAAAACATGAGCCTCCCACTGCTGCATGACTACTGACGGCTTTACCAAATGTACTCCAGCTTATGGTAATGTGAAGAATTAGCAAGGTCAGGGATGCTGCCTGCCAGGAAGAGACTCTTTTGTTGAGTCACTGACAACTCTGCAAGCACCGATTAGGATACAAGAAGTAAAAAGAAATGTGGAGATAAGGTTGGAGGTTTTTCAGTGTCTTTTTAGTGTTGCTTGGAGATGCAGCTGCTGCTTATTATTGAGATACAAACCACAATAATATTTTTAATTGTAAAATGGATAAGGACAATGAATTATAAATGCTTTTAAAGGACTATATTAATGAATGTAGGATATGAAGTGAAATTTAATTAAAATCGTAAAGTCATAAGCCTTTAAGGATAAAGTGAATTAACTAAAAGGTTTTATAATGAATTAATATAATAAATGAACTGGAATTGAAATAGATTTTAAAGGTATTTTAGAATTTTCTTGTATGGAAAACTAGCAACACATGCGACTAACTTTTTAATTGGCTTTGATCACCAGGGAAGAATAGTTGCTGGCTTTGTTTTATTTGAACATCATTTCTGATTTATGCATATTTATTCTCTTTTTCTGATGCTAATAGAATAATAGAAATTAGGTAGCTATGCAAACAATTTGATTAGGTTAGGTAATCGCATTCATCTCCAGCAGCGTAAGCACGTCCCCTATAGCAGACAGCACGCGGCAGTGCCTCTCCGCAGCTCCACTGCAAACCTCTCGGTAACCACAACCAGCCACCCCATAACCACTGGCTGCTAGCCAGGATCAGTGTGCATGATCTCGCTGCCAGCTCTCTGCTTTTCCCCTGGCTGCTACACTTCACATTCTGCTGCATTAGAAATGGTGCTCTCTAGGGAGCCCGAATGATTTGGGGAAAAGCTCACATTGCCTGGCCATAAGGGACCTGGAGGTTCCCTGCCCGCCCCACCACGCCGCCCTGCCCTGGGATGCGCTCGGTGCTCCCGAGGCTGCAGAAACAGGCGAGTTGTACCCGTGCCCTCCAGCAGCCCAAAGGCACTGCATGTTTCCCTGATTTCTCCACCCAGTTCTCTTACAGCTGTTAATAACATTTAGCACTTTCAGTGCAAAAAACCCCACGTGCAGTATCCATGGCAGTACAGCCAGACACGGCTGCTCAACTTCTTGTTCCCTGCCTGCTGCCCGTGCCGTGCCACCTCCCCGAGGTCCATGCCTTCCACTCTGGACTGCCAGCTCACCAAGACTGATTTCTGGTTTGTTCTGCTGAAGACTAAGTTCGACACCTCTAAGTCCTCCGGCTTATTCATAGCATTTTTGCTCTATCTTAATTTTTTGGTCAGGCTATCCATGTCTCTTCTTCTTTCTTTTCATGTGTAGAGATAAGAATGTCATGGTAACAGACAAAGTTATTATGTATATTTGGATGGACTACCAAGCTAAGGTGATATCACTCTGATAAAACCACTCCTACGATCTGCTATCTAAAATGGGTATGTCAAGTCGTACTGAATCTGTCATTAGAAGGGACTGATATGACTTGATGACCTAAAAAAGTACCCAAGTACACTTGAAGAAAAGTATCTCTGAAAGGAGGTGACTCTTTGAACTATCACAACATATGCAGCGACTAAAATTTCAAGACAGATCTTGAAGTCTGTTTAAATTAATACTGGAGAGTTCATCCCATAAGTTTCCCGTGTCACATGCGAGTCCTCAGGTAAAGGATTTCCTTCCTCGAAGATGTTTAAGCTGAGAAAGAGCCTGTGCACTGGATAAATAACAACGGTGAGATTACAGAGCACATCGATTAGATAACCATTGATGAGTTCTTCAAGGCTTACAATTTATACATGAATTCAGTGGCAACAGCACACTGCACTGTACATGCCTCTGCAGCAGATGCCTAGTTTGGACCACGCGGGTGTCCTGGATCCTGCCTCTGTATCATCTTCTGGTTGACACCACCCAAGCCGGACTGCTTTATGAAGAAACATCGCTGGACCAGGTAAAGGGAAGGCATGCGATGCGCTCCACCAGCTAACGAGCACGCACGCACGCAGCCGGGAGCAGCGCCTGGTGGTCCTCTGGGCCCACTGCTCTGCCCCACAGATCCTCTCCTAGGAGCCGCGGCACTCGCTGGTGCAGCCACAGCCCCTGGGAGCCCCCAGTGCAGGCAGAGGGATGGCACAAGCTGTGAGAAACACGCGTGGACAGGAGAGCAGAGCAGCCCTGGCAATGACAAGAGTGCAACCAGTTATTTCAGAAATCCAGCCTTAACATTTGGCTGGCATGTCAGTGATGAAAAATTCATTAACAAAGACTACAGCATCTGACAGCTCTGGCCAGATCTACCATGTTCTTGTATTCTAATATATGCTTTAGGAACAGAAAGATGTCAGACACACGGCTGATCAGTCTTTGTTATACATTTTCATCTTCAGAGAATGTCTACCTGTAAATATTTCAGAATCTGATGTTTTTCTTAAATTATGCTGAAGTGCAAAGAAATGAACATTTTCTGTGAAGAGCCACAGGCCAATAGGAATCCTGAAATCTCCAGGATCCTTAATAGGTTTTAAGAGCAATTGCTGGAGACAAAAAATAAATAAATTCGAAAGCCTTCTAAAGGAAAGCAATAATCTAAATGAAGCGATATCCAGTGATAGTAGAACAATAACCTAGATAAGAAAGGAAATATTTTAACTTAGTCAAGAGAAATTGTATTTTCTAGAGAAAAAAAATGACATGAGAGACATAGAGAAAGTTAGAAAATGGACGTGCAAAGCTTTTAAAACTTCCCAAGGCACCAGTCTTAACCATGGAAACCCTACGTATAAAGAGGGGCAAAAAATGATGCCTCTTGTCTTTTCACTTGAAAAATGAAGTCTTCTGTGCAAGGACAACAGCATTAACTGCAGAACCGTGACCACAGACTGCAATCTACAAGTACTGTGATATGTTTTTCAGCAAAAGGGCAGGAGAACCTGCAGCACGGAGAACATTTGTGGCTCACCCTGGGGTGGTGGCGGTGCTCCTCGGAGGGATGAGGGAGGCGGTGGGCCTCGCAGGATGCCCCTCGGTGCCTGGGCTGGTTTCTGTGACAGCAGCCGTCCCAGCTGCTTATCGAGCTAAGCAGGAACCAGAGGGGGCTTAGTGGCTACAGCCAGCAGGTAGATGGGGAGCTCAGATTCCCACGTTCGAGCACACAACGGCTGCAGCAGCACCAGGCACTGCACTTCACTGTCCACTTCACTGCAATTCTTGATTTTCCTCTTGAAGTTTACAGATACAGTATTTTGGTCAGATTTTCTTGTTTTGTTTTGTTTTCCCTTTTTAACCATTATTTCTTTCCCTAACTGAAGATGCCTCTATTGCAGCCCTCCCTGAAACATCCGTATTTCTGTTAGAGCAGGCTCCAACTACAACTAGTGCAGCTGGAAGCTCTGGGTTCCTGCAATATCAGGAAAACACCCACGTTTGAGTTAATGACCTGTTGTCATCCATAGGTAGCCAATGTCAACGATTACTCTAACACAGAAAAAATGTATTTTTTTCCTTTCAGTAAATTCAAGTATTAAACCTTACTTATCAGAAGCATACAGACCACGTGGCCCCTTCCCCTATCACACCAAACTGCCTTCAGGAGATGCCCGTAGATTTCGGAGGCTGACGGTGTTGGGGCTGTGTGTTTGTGCCGGGGTTACAGAGCACAGCAGCCGGGAGCTTTTCCTCAGCGCTGCCTCTCCTGAGCCGTGCGGAGCTGGGCAGCTTCCAGCACTGTTTACTTAAGATTTTGGCAAAGGCCCTATCCTTGTCCTTAACAAGCTTAGCTAAGCTTTTACAAGCCCATGGCAGGTTCTGCTTGTTTCACATAATCTGATGGGATGAAGTACTTTTACCTGTACTGGAAAATAATTGCTTGCCTGTCTTCTGCAGTGCTTTGAACTTTCTCCCGTATGGTTGCAATCACTTTGTCAGTTCGCTGGTCTAAATTCTGTGAGCCGAACGCGTTCCCTGCTCTCCTTCCTGCTTCCCAAGTTGGTAAACGAGCTGTTAATGTCGTGCTATACAGACTGACTGTAAACAGCTAAAAACAATATAAAATACCATTTTGGTATGACTTGATCTTAAATTGAGAATGGAAGAAGTTTCAGTGTTTTTCTTCTCTGCCACAGCAAAGGAAAATAAAGTAATTCTGAAATGACCAGAAGTGCTTTTCTGGTTGCAGAAATATGCATTAAACCTGAAACTGGCAATTCCATTAACACAGCAGGAGGGTCGCTGAAGAGCAAACTCCCTACAGAAGGTACAGGGGCACTGATTTCCGTGAGGCGGGCAGCCCGGAGCAGGGAGCCGGTACGCCATGCCCTGGTCTTCTTGTCCTGGTGTGAGCGAAAATAGCCCCGCATTTATGTGTCTGTGTTAGGCCAACGGGGCTTTCTGAAAACAGCATTCTTTGTGTCCCTGTGCTTCTCGCCGTGGGGCCTGGGTGAGACCTGCAAACGGGCTGCGAGGTCCCGTGCTGGCCTCCCAGCCCCACGGCCCAGCCATGCAGATGGTGAAAGTGTTTCCGAGTCCGGTGTGCTTAGCTGTCCTGAGAGGGGGTACCGAGCATCCAAACCCCCCAGGGACAAGGGGCACGTTACATTTGTAGGAACGGTGTGAGTGATACTCCTCAGCCCTCGTTATGGACCCGCTGCGCTTCCACACGGTGCTGGAATAGCGAGGCTGGTGGTTTCACTGACAGGGTGCTTGGTTTGGCACCACTATAACATGGTTGGGCTCAGGCTTTATCAGAATTTCCTGACAAATGTATTTATCCCTACTGAAGAGAAAGCTCCTGCTCTGGTGGAAAAGGCATGCAAAGGAAACCATGGTTACAGGAGTTGTCTGGTATGTTAAATAATGTAGTAGAGAATCATTTTAAGCCTCTGATCTCATTAGGATCACACTGCAGCGAAGGATTAAAATAGAGATTAGAAACAGAGCAGAAGGATACCCTGTCCCTCTGCAGGTGTAGGGCAGAAAGATTCACACCACATTGACTAGGTTATGGAGCGGATCTTACTTTACTAATTATTTGTACCGTACATGCTCTCTTGCAGGCTTACAGTCTCACCGTGCTTTTGAAATGTCAGCTGCTGAGGCAGAGCTGGAGCAGGCTGCAGTGCCTGCCGCCACCGGGAGGAACGGGTCAGTTCTGCCTGCTGCTGCCCTGTCCTGCCTCCCATTTCTCAGGTTGCTACCAGAGGTCTGAGTCAAATTAAAAGAACGATAAAAACCAGAAAACAAAACCAAGGTGGGAAAAACCAAAATGCAGAAGGCGTTCCAATGGTGCAGGCGACAGAAGGGTCTGAGGGACTTCAGCCCCAAGGGCTCACAGTGGGGTTGGGGCTCTCTGCCACATTTCACAGCCCCGGTGTGGCAGCAAGATCAGAGGTTTAAGCTCTGAACTGAGGCGAGGTGCTGGGATGTGCAGGTAAAGCCGGGTGTTTCAGCGCCTGTCCTGGCAGCTGGGCAGCCCGCGCCCTCCCCAGCAGCAGCAGCTTATTACATTTGGATGCAAAATACAATTACCCTCTAACTTAGCCTCTAATCTTTATGAGGTAAGCCTACGTAGTTCTGCTTGCCTAGGAACATTTAATGAAAGATCTGCATCATTTACAGTCAGCTTTAATAAACATTTTATTTACAGCTGTCTCGTTAGGAGGAGTTGATGCCGGTAACCCTTTGCAGAGAGCTGCGGCTGCACGCAGCCACGCCGTGTAGGGCCGTGCTCCAGCTACAGCAGCCCTACAGAGGACAGGAGGGGGCTGTGACGGTGCCAGCAGCCCTGCTGCATGCAGCACCCACTGCCTGGCCATGAGCAGGGCAAACGGAGCTCCTGCCCTCAGCACAGACACGACACAGCGCCTCTGCCCTCCCTGCTCCCTGCCTGTGCTTCCATTCAAAGCCCCCCAGCGATCTGTTACCCTTGTTGTTTCGGTTCAGATTAGTCGGGCAATACACAACCTGAAGGGACGTCTGAAGGTGCGGTAGATGACTAAGAGAAAAGGTAAAAGAACAAACAAGCTAAAAGGCAGACTCGCGTTCAAATAACAGATTCTGCGGTTGCTTGAGATAAACACGCGCTTCTGGGTGAGTCATTAAGCTGATGAGACTTTTCAACCAAACTCGGAATTATCATTATGCAGAAAGTTCATCAAATTAAAGCAGCAGCTTCGTTTCAGAATATAGAGAACTGTTGATTCATCTCCAAAAAAAGAAAAAGACTGAACTTAGAAACCTAACTTCTCATGTGGAGATGTTTTAACTGGACACGGAGGCTCCGAACCCGTGCTTTTCCACTCCATCCATTAACCCCAGCAAACCGACAAGAGACTCTCCAAAGCAGTTTTTGCCTAAGCACGGAGAGGAAAGAAAACCACCAATTACTTCATTATGAATCTCATTACAATAATTTCAATATTTATCAGCCATAAGAGGTATCTCTTACCTCTTAGCACTCGCTGTCTAAGAGCCATATAGTGACCCTGCCTGCACATTAGGGCATTTAATATTCTACATTTACTGCATTTAAGGGGTAGAGAACTGAGCCTTTCAGGTACCCTGACCTTAATTTCTTTGTCATCAGAAGGGCTTGATTTCTGTTATAATTTTTGCATTTGCAATTTTTTGCAGGGGGGGACTGCCAGTGCCCTGCGGGGCCAGGGCAGGGCGAGGGGACAGCCGGAGAGCGGTGCCAGCACCGCGGGGCTGCATGGGGACATCGCCTCTCATCACAGCCCCGCAGCTTCTTGCCATCACCTGCTGGAAATGACTTTTCTGTTTCGGTTTGACAAACCCATCTCGTCTGAAGTGTGACGGTGGCGCTGGGAAACACCAGCACCTGACACTAAAGGAAGGGGCTGGGGGCGTGTGCCTGCTGCTGTGCCCCACGTTCCCACTTCACAGCCCCTGTGAACAGCCCCTGCTCCTGGCTGGGTGCCCACCTGCGCTCCCTGCCAGGCGCTCAGCCCCACCGCCCGGCTGCAGCCCAGCTCCTGCAAACCTGTGTGCCGCTGGGACGGGGAGGGTGCACACATTCTGGCCGTATTTCTCCACGCTTTGGATGCTGCTTATCTGCAGACACAGGCCCCTTTATTAAGCACGTGTCTAATTTAGTTACACGCCTACATCCAGGCAGCAGCAGAGATTCCCCCAGAGCTGCCCTGCAGGGAAGGCGCTCGGTGCAGCCGGCCCGGCCGCGGCACAGCGAGGGCACCGTCCTGCCGAGCCTCCCCTGCTCCGGGGGGACCCTGGGCAACCTACCCCAAAAAGGATTTACAAGACTTAGAAAAGGTGTGAGAACTGAGACAAGAATGGTTAACCAACTGGAAGGGGTTCTAGTCAAGGGAAGATGGATAAAGCACTCGGAAAAGATGCATATGAAATCCTGTATGGCAGCAAAAGTGGGAAATGGCAAACAATTATTTGTTGTTTCTCGGAACGCAAGAACAAAGGGTTGTCAGAAAAGAATTAGACAGTAGGTGCAAAACACACAAAAGAAAGTATTTTTCACATACTGTATAATTAAACTGTGGAACTCATTATCACGGGATGCTGGGGAAGCCAAACACACAAATGGATTCGAAAAGCAATTAGACAAATTAATGGAAGAAAAGTCCATCAAAGCCCATTAAACACAAAGACGCGGATCCCGCTATTGACACAACATCCATCACCAGCCATGCGGTGCTCCCCTCCTGCCACGGGTACCTCGGAGCTGCCGTCCCCAGGGGCTGGCTGGGGGTGCAGCACCGCCCAGCACCGCACAGCACCACGCAGGGGAGCAGTGGCTGCTGCAGGCACACGGCTGCACCTTCCCATAGCTGCTGGCACACTGCTACAGAACGAAAAGGCGCCTGTAAATTAACTACACACACACAAACACTGGAAACGCCAGCAATGGCACACCTAGGAACTACCAGGGCTGTTGCTGCTTCCCCAGCGGCCCCCGCACGGCTGCTCCTGCTCCCACCTGCATCGTGCCGGGGCAGGAGCAGGGTCCCGAGGGGCTGAGGGCACACACAGAGAGCTCAGGGAGGAGGTTAGCGCTGTGTGCCTCAGCTGATGCCAGAACATTGCTTTGCAAAGTTTAAATCTGCTCCTGATTATGTTGAGATGCCCCAGCCTACTTAATGCCGAGTGAACGTACTACAAATTCTTATTATGCTAATAGCCTTTCACTTATGAAAAAAATTACAGCTAGGGTTATTTTGCAAGATTTAAGGAATCATACTGAATTGAAAAGCATTTTTCTTGTAATTTAGAATCTAGACAGGAATAAAATGACAGCAAGTATCAGCCGTGGATTACTGACACTGCTACACCAAAGCGAGGCGCGCTGAATGCAAACTACTCCAAATGGATGCATTTCACAACAAGATCTGAAACCGAACAGCACAGGAAAAGTTACAGTTAGCTGTGTAAGCGAACGTTTCCTATCAAACATATCGAATATTGGATACTTTTATCTCAAATTATAATTCCAGTAGTAGGATATGACTGAGACATTTGCTAAGCTGAAAAATTAGGATGTGAAATCCAAACTCTGTGCTACTTGGCAAACCTGCTGCTTGTGCAAACATATCACAACAGCAATACTCTGATCCATTTGTGAGTTATGCTCACATTTCAGTTTTGTAACTTGGAAAGCTGTAGGATAAAAATGCCATAAGGTCTTCTGGGATTATACAAAAATACCAAATGGAAAAAGAAGTCCAATATTCTCTAAAATGTATTGATGATTTCAGTTAAACACAAGTTTATATTTCTGACTAGTTTTGTTGTTGTTTTTTTTCCTCACAGTACTGCATCTCTGATTTTCTAAACAGATGCATTGGTTATATATCTATATATACACAACTGCACATTGTAAAGTGAAAATTACTTTTTCATAGATCTGGCATGTAAAAAAAGTATATATATTGTTTTGTAACATCAGTGCAATGTTGGTAAGAAATAAAAAATGCTGACATTAAATTCAGTATATATGGCATCATTTCCCTAGTAGGGTAAAGTCCTTGCAGGGCTCAGAGTGAATCCATTTAATCAATTAGGTGGACAGAAGTAATATCTATTGTACTAAAAAGGCACCCAATTACTGAAAATGTTGCTGCCTCTGCATATATTACCAAGCTGAAAGTATATAAAGTAACACCACAAAGTCTGTAAGACTCGGAGTTGAGTAATTTCATTATCATCTAGATAAACTCAATTAAAATGAATTGATTTGCTAAAGAGATTAAAACATTGCCAGAACAACCACAGCTGGCATTTTGGAAACATTTAGCAAATAACATACCAGGAGGGCTGTGCCAACAAACAAACAAATGTCCTAAGCAAAGAGTATGAATTTGATCCTCTTCCTAGGAAAGATCAGAAACAGGCATTTTTAAGCAAAAAGTAGTAAAGAATAGTCCCATAGAGGCCAGCCAGGCATGCGTAGTTTTTAAGAACACTGATTTTGGTCTTCAGCCTGTGCTATTTCAGGAATTCGCCTTTGTGTCTGTACAAAAAAGAGAGAAATCCTTATTGTCCAAAATGGTGCCCTTCCTAATTTTCACCCCCCAACACCCTCCCTCAACAAAGCACACAGAAGCTGCTGGGGCAGCTCCGAGGAGCGCGGGGAGAGCTCAGCCCCAGCTCAGTGAGGGATCCCGGCCACGCCGTGCGAGAAGTGCTGAGCTTCTGGCTGAAACCTCCAGAGCTCCTTCCATTTTTGTTCTTCTAATTATTAAACGCGTCGCTGAAAGTCTGCGGAAGAAAAGGGGCCTGACAGAAAAATAACACACACTGATTGCTAACGAAGCTAATCAACAGGAGTTTTTAATTCTTGGCTTCGACAGCCCACTTTCCCTTTTTATTAATATGCAGACAAGCACAAGTTGTGCAGTCTCCTCTTCTCAGCAGCAGCACTATTGTGCATAATGCTCCAAAACTGTTTTCCTTGACACTGTTGGGCTGGTGCAATAATGAGCACTGCGAGACCCCACTACAGAGTCCGGTTTTGCAGAATTTTAACTTCTGCTAGGAAAAGCGGGTGGATAGCAGAAAATGACCATCACATCCAGCATTCCAAATGGGTAGACTCCAGATCTCTGCAGCCTCTGAAATGCCGCTGCAATGATTACTGCCTTCCTGATGGAGGGAGAGTTGCATTAATGAAATTGAATGGGAGACTTATAGAGGTCTCCAATAACTTTTTAATTACAGCTTTTTGCTGTTTTCTATCCCTTGTAGAATTGAAATTTCTCATGTTATGGCTGTATTTCATATACAGTCTTTCTTTTTTTCCCCAAGACACTCGGAAAGCCATGAAGATGCAACCCACCAGTAGCGCCTCAGGCAGGAATTGTTCCATGCAATGCATTTTTGCGATTTCTTTCCGAACTGCAGAGCTGCTAAGGAAATCTTTTTACAACTTAGAGCAGACACCTACAGCCGTGTGCCCCAGCTGGGCTTCCAGCCTCTGCCGTTCAGCCCATGGAAGGGAGCATCTCCTGGAGAGCCAAGGCGTTCTCGCAGGCTCCTGCCCTGCCTGCAGAGGCGAGCGCTGAGTTCCCTTCTCCTTGCCCTCTTGCCTGGGGCCAGAGGCAGTTTCGAGGCAGACAGGAGGTCTGTCAGAGGGTGCCACCACTCCACGAAGCAGGGGAGGACAGGAGGAGGAGGAGGATGGAGGAGGAGGGCTGTCCTGCTGGGAAGCAGCGCCGCAGTGCGCGTGGTCCTGACACGGGGACTGGTGGCGTCCTTTTGCAGCTTGGAGCTACACCTGGATTCACCGAAGCAGCACGGCATGGCTGCGTTCATTGCCATGCTCAAAAAACAGTACTTTAAAATTCCTATAGTGTATAGTATCTGCTCTCAGACTGAATGAATTAATCCTGATTATAATTACTATGAACACCAAAGGAAACATTAATAGGAAGGCGTTTTTATGTAAGTTCGCATTGTCACTTTCAGTCCAGGCTTCCGTGCGGCAGTGCACAAAGAGTGACATTTAGGGAAGACAATACACAATGCTCCCTGGTAAAAACTCGACGTGCAGAAACTTTCGCGGTCTAAAGAGTTATAGTGACTGTAGTACAGCCTCACAATATAAGCCTTTAAGAGATATAAAAGATGACATTTCATTTTTGTTCGCTAGAACATTTCTGTTTGAATGGAATTCTTTCAGCAAATATCAGAAGAGGAGTTCAGAATGCCAGTCCTGGTGCTGCAGAGCTTTGATTTTCAATGCACAAATTCCAGCAGACGAGCTGTACAGCCGGACGACTTTCCCTGTTGATGGCAGCAGACAGTCTGACTTCCAGCCAGACCTGGAAGAGACGGTGTAAATCATCACTGTCTCAGAAAATTATCTTTGTGCAATTTAATCTTTTTCTCTCAACTGATCATATTGTTAGCTAGCAATTTGGTAAAGAGGAATTATCAAATGAATGATTTTAAAAGCCTGCCAAGTCTTTTCAGATTATTAGCACAAGTTTCAGAGAGTAAAGAAAAGTTGAAATATTACTCAGATGCAGCAATATAACACCTAAAATTGAACCGGCGTTTCAGGAAATCTCTGAGATAAACCACTTGAATTTCTTCGCGAGGTCACTGTGGCAGAAATGTCTTGGATGTGTTCCATGCTTCGGATGTGAATTGCAGTTTACACTTCTGACACGCTTGGCAGAACATTCAGCATTGTGGTGGGTTCAGCACCGTCTCCAAGTGGTGCCAGCCCGAGGCTCCTTGACACGGGCCATCGGAGACATGCCCTGCAGCACGCGGTGCCCACCTGGGTCACCACCATCACGCACCTGCAAAAGACTCTGAACTGCAAGGTGCCTAAACCAGGACCCAGTGCTAGGTCCCCCTTCGGCACTGCTCTCCGTACGGTGGCTACACGCCCTCCGTGCTGCACGCCGGGCACCTGAGCTTTATGAGATGCACAAACTGCGGACCAGGGGAAGCCAGCAGCTCCCAGCACCTTCTCTTTCTGTCTGGCTGCCAGTTTGAAGAGATTAGTTGAATGTCTGTGCATTCCTACATGGCACAAGTAAATAGCTGTGATAAATAATTATAATTATTAGCCACAAAAAGAAATGTAATAAACAACACAATGCAGCAAGGATGTACTTTCTGTGCTCACTAGCTCGGAACTAACACCGCACTGGTTCTGGGAGGATTACACTGCCAGTCCTGTCCACTAATTGGCTGTTTCTCACTGCTGAGATCAAACATAAAGGCTCATTTATTATTCTTTAATTTAACTAAAATATCAACCAAAATTATGTACCGTTATGTTGGGGAATGTAAGAACTGTTGGTGTGCAGGCACTGAAACACGGGTCAGCTCCAAGCTTTCCCCACACAGCCACACGTGCATGTTAATTGTCTACTTTACTTCCCCAAAAGCTCCAGAAAAGCACTCTTCTTTCTTTAACTTCTGACTCTGCACAACGCATCCCTGACGTTCCTGGCACGGCTGCTAAAATACCTCAGATACCCCACTGACACCGTGCAGCAGGGCAGGAACGCCAAATTCATCATCTCACTTCCAGCAAGTAGTCAATAGCAATGAGTGGATGCTAAGTGAGGGAGGAACACGAATGCCATATCACACTGCAGGAAGGCTGTTCTTAATGCACAAACACCGAGATCCAACTCAACAAACACTTTTATAAAAAACGGAACGGTGGTGCATCTGTGTGAACATATCTTTTTCCTTATCAGTAATTTTAAGAAAGAATTCCTACACAGAAAAACAACATTTGCGTGGTCTGGAGCAATCAATTCCCAGCTGCTGAGCACGTGCCCCTGTTACGGCGGCGCTGTTCAGATTCCCTGGCCTGTCACGCAGGCACGAAGTAAGACACAGTATTGATAGAGTATTTTCACATTGCATTTGGCAGAGAAGAAAGACTCCTGGTTGGAAAGCACTATGAAAATGAGGGTTTTGAAAGCAGACAAATATTCTTAAACAAAGGAAAGGGAGGGGGTCCCCAAGAGGAAAACAAGAGAGCACGAGAAAAGGCCCTGTGCTGGAGGAGCAGTGGTGGTGCCACGTGGTGCTGCCCCTATTGATGGCTATCATCAGCTCTCGGCACGGGCAGCACTCAGCAGGGACGCCCTGTGTCTGTGAGATGCTCGGTGAGGAGCAGTGCCCAGGACAGACCCAAGGCTGCCCCTGGTTTGGGACCACGGGTGCTGAAATGTCAGCGGCCCACTGAGGGCACCCTGGCTGGGCCTCCGCTAATGCAGATGAAATTACTTCCTACAGCAAGGCTGCCAGGCTACCAGAACCTACAAACCACTGGTTCCTACCCACTAGGGACTGGGAATTGGCTCAGGTCTGGATTTGAACCCTAGTTTTGCAATGAGAGGGGTCCCACCCTGCTCAGGAGCAGCACGTCACTGGGGACATGGGGTCTCGCCATGGCCGGAGCAGCTCGGCCTCTCCTCAGTCAGCTCCCTGCCCAGGCCGGCAGCCCAGGAGCGGGGTTTGGGCAGTGCCTGGTGCCCTCCCCGTGGGCATGAGGTGGTCCCGGGAGCACTGCTGCTGCCAGAGCCCCAGGGTCCCCAACGCCACCTCCCCCAAGGCATCTGGGCCCTGCGGTGAGGTGATGAAGGAATCAAACCCAGGCCCGAGTGTAATCTCATGGTCAATAATACATTATTTATGTCTTAAATTAGTTTCTAACGTATGTTATTAGCATAATTGCCCTGTGCTTGGGCCAGGTCTAAGCATGTTCTCTCACTGGAGTTAAACAAAAGCAATCACATTAAATTTACGCAGCCGTTAATGAATTGTGTGCTGATGTTTCCAGGGTTTGGGGTTTGTCATAGCACAGAGCCGTGCTGCAGGACACAACCGTGCCAGTCCGTACAGCCTGAGGAGGAGATTTCCTATTGCACAGCTATCCCCCAGCCCGACCCGTTAGCCAGGAGAAACAAACCCACCTGGGCCCAAACAGCAAGGAGAGTGCTTTACTTTGTACTTTATGGGTACCACAGCCCCAGAACACAACTGAAGCGATTCGGGGAAATTCTGTAAAACACAGTCAGGATGAACAAAATGAGAGAGAAAACGAGAGGATGTGCCATCAGACACCGCCCAGCCGCTGGGACACATTTGGGAGTGCTGCCCCAGACCCCGTGTCCCCGCAGGCAGCCCTCCCGTAGCTGCCCTCAGCCCGCGGCCACCCCCACCATACGGGCAGGGCCTTCTCTGCCCCCGCCATCCCACTGGAAGCTGTGCGGAGAACTCGGGAGTTAATGAAAACGAAACTCATTCCCGGCCCTGCTGCCACTACTGGATGGAGCCAGTCTTGGGGCTGTTTTTCTGTTTGTCTGTTTTTTTGTTGTTTTGTTTTTCCTGGAAAGAACAGTCACCAAATAAACCTAAAGCAATCACTTACTGTTTTTTTTTTCTCACATTTCCCCTGTTACAGCCTTGTCACTTGAAACCCAGCAAGCAAAATAGCATGAGGCAAACTCCTGCCAGCCAGCTTCTAATGCCAACTGCTATTGCATGAGCATGTGCTTATAAAAACTTGCAGGTTTTCCCAGATTCCTTATATTTTGCATTAAGGACACAGCAGGAATACAAGCGTAAGACTGCTGATCTGCTTGCAAGGCTGAGTGCTGTACCGCTGCAGCGGGTACGGCCGTGCTTGGTGTGAACCTGCAGCGGTGCCACACACATCAGGCAGACCCGAAGCCTGGACAAGGGGGCTGCGTTGACTTCCATTACACAATGCCGGTTATAGGAAGCACGACTGGGGCTCTGCGGGATTCTGTGGCACCACCTGCTGCTAGCCCCTGGTAGATTTTTATGGCTGGTGGTGAGACTCAGTGGGGATAGGAGTGAAGGATGGCCACCTCCCAGGTGGCGTGGTGGGGCTGCTGGGGGGCACACCGAGCCCCCACGGCCCTGTAGCTGTGCTGCAGAGACACACCGAGCTGCTAGGCTGTGTGCTCCTAGCCTGGGCCCAGCCTGGCCAACGCTAATTTCAGTGAGAATTCAAACAGCCCCGAGCAGGCTTTGTCTGCATCTCTGAGTGCTGAGCCCTTTCCCCATCACTCTAGGTCTAGGTCTATCAAACTCCACGCTACAGAAACGCCACCTGCAGCAGGCGGTGTCACAGACCTTCAGGCCTTTCAAGGCTGTGCTTGTCCAAATGGGTTGGATATTTCGCTCCTTTTTCAGGACACCACTTGGTTTCCCTTCAGAAGTTATAAAAATTTTACCAGAGGCTTTTGGCATAAGATGAACTGCTTTTTTATTATGAAAACTGTCAAATGTTTGAATTGCTACTCTGCATCCTATCATTTTTCATTTCCTCTAATCTATACCAATCACTAAGCCTGCAATGCTGCTGTCATGTTCATTTTTTTCCTACCTACCTACAACTTTATCCTGTAACAACTTCTTTGTAATGGAGTAATTCAAAATAAATAAATAAATAAAATTCCAGTAATACACATTTCTCATTACTTACAAATAAGCAACTTGCCAAAATGGTCCCAAACAGTCACGCTAGCAATTTCAATTCACTGGCTAAATATAATTAGTAACCTCACATCTTTTTCAAAAGGCATTGGCATCACTTTACAATTCATTATGGGGACCATAGACAAACTGTCTTATAAATCCAATATCAGTAAATGAATCAGAAGAGCAGTAATTACCAACAATTGGTGCAGGTTAGCAGAGCATCTCAGGCTCCTGAAGCACCACATTACGGGGTTAGGGCTTGCCACACCTCTGCAGCAACAGAACTGCTCTGCATGAAGAACCAACCCTATTTCTTTCTTTGTGTCCCGACACCGACCTGAATGGTGCCTGCTGGAGGGAACGGAGCAGGAGGAGCACCCGGCGTGGCCCCAGATGAACGACAAACCCGGTGCCTGCCAGCCCTGCCCGCGTTTCTGCTCTCCATCAGCTGGCACCAGCAGTGCTGGCGCAGACGCAGACCGAGGAGGAGCACGGCCCTGCAGGCAGGTGGAGTTGCACCATGAATTCAGCTGCAGACCGTGCTCAGGGCATCGGGGCTGGGATGGGATGAGCAGCTGGAAAGAGGTCGGCAGCGAGGCCTGGACGCTGCCTGTAAGGCTACCAGCAACGCTGCCAGAAATACGCAGAAGCCGCAGGAAGCTTTTGTAAGTCACTCACCAACTACGATGGCTCCTACATGGGTTTGCACCTTTTTGTTCCCCCCCCCCCCCTTTTTTCTTAAGTCAGGAAAATTGGCAGCATCATAAAGCTGTACTACTTAAATCATCTCTTAATTGAAGTGAGAATTAGAACAAAAATAACACGCGCGTTCTGTTTGCAGACGAGAGAACAGAGTATGCACATTTCTAAGATGATTTTTGAAGGCCTTCATATTTCCAGTGGCAGTTTAGTGCCTATACTAAAAAGCAGCAATAGAATAACGATGCTTTGGTTTAACAGAAAACAGGTTAAGAAGACCAGTGGTAAAACAGAAAAAGAAAATACCTTCAAAATGAAGTCTTCAGAGCTTGGGTGGCCCTGGATGTAATCCACCAAGAAAAAGAAGGTACAAAGACAGTGTATCAATCGTTTTTATTATAAAACGAACTACGAAAAGCTCTGGGAGGTGGATCAAAACTGGCTGAAGAATTTGCAGGACCCTGATACGCACAGAGCACTGTGACACTGGCCGGGAGAACAGCACGTAATTGCTGTTTACCATCCGAGATTCGAGTAATATTGCAGAGGGAGATAAATCAGAGCCTGACATTCAGAGCAAAATATCAGTGACCTTGACAGGTCCTGTCTCTTTCCAGTCTGAGTTACACTCATAGCAACCAGGCTCTGCACTTTCTTGAGAAAACCACCAGCAGCGAGTCTGATCGGTTTTACCTGTGAATGTCCCCATCTTTCTGTTATGCATATTGCCATCCCACATGGTTTTATTAAAGTACTCTGACCTCTATTAGTCATACCACTTACACTAGTCTTACTATTTTGTTTCAAAAATAAATTTGTTGATAAAAAAAAAAACAAAAAAACAAAAAAAAACACTTCAAAGTGAAAATTTCAAAGAAAAAAAGAATTTCTGAACATGAAGCTTACTGGAGGCCAACCAACGGGACACATGGAACAACACATTTTTAGATATGCCTGTGACCCTTTCTTGCCTGTTCCTTTTCATCAGATTTCCTCTATAATTTTCATTTCAGATTAAATTTATTTTTCTGCATAACCTGACATCATAAGAATATATTTATTACAAGAACTGGTAAAAACACAAGTAATTATTCTGTTCAAATTCTTCAGTTCATAGACTCTTGCAGCTGCTGCTGCACTGTGCTGTGAGCCAGCTCTGTGGGTGCCGGGGGTTTGCCAACCTTTTGCCACCAGTGAGGTGACGCCCGACTGACAAGAGAAGCAAGGTACAGCGATAAGAGGAAAAGGACTTCATATACATTAGGAGTAAAGAAATAAAATGTTGACATATAGCTACTTTACCTTCCCTAGAGTGATTCTACCTTCAACAAAATACTGCCTCGTAACATCTGGTGCTATCCCTATTTTTGCCCATGCATGGAGCTGGAGATAGTGCTGATCAAGAGAGGAGGATGTTGACTTGTGCCTTCTCTCATCAGCACAGATTGCTGATCTCTGACAGTCTCTACAAAACATGAGACTCTTAAGCAGAGTAGCCCAAGGTTAAGCTTATTTCAAGTACTTCTCTTGCTGCCAAAGTCTACTTTTAATATGAATGTTCTTGTTTTTCCATTATATGCATGTGAACTTATTTTTGAGATAGTATCTTCAGCACTGAACCATCATTTCTCTCCTGATTGCTGCCATTACCAGTTGCAAACAAAGTATTTATTCATCAGTAAATATCCAAAATAAGATAGCTCAGCTCATAGTTTCTCATGAAAGCTGAACAGGATTACAAGGAACAATAGACTAGGCACATGGCATTTTAGCAAAATCAACAGATTTCCAAACTGTTCCTTGTATGTGTCTTCATTGGTAACTGTTTTATCTAGACTTGTTTGTACTTTGACAAAATTTAAGAATGAATAAGCCACCGATATTTGGTATTAAAAAAAAATATCCCTTATTCAATAGTTAATTAGTTCAAAATATTAAAATATTTAGCCTGTGACTGAGTATCAGGTAGTTTGAAGGCTGATTCACAGCTTCATACAGCTACACAAGAATCTCAGACAGATAAGTACATAGGCTAAAATCAGTGTCTAGATAATAATGTAAGGCCATAGATACAGACCACATAAACTACAGAAGAAAAAAAATAGATTTACAGAGTCATAAAATCACAGAATGGTTTGTGTGGGAAGGGACCTTAAAGCTCATCCAGTTCCAACCCCCTGCCATGGGCAGGGGCACCTTCCCCGGGCCCAGGCTGCTGAAAGCCCCATCCAACCTGGCCTTAATAGATGCACAGGTTAATAGAAACGAAGATGAGATACAAGGATCTTCTTTATAACTGTCATTTAACTATACTTGAGCTTATTCCTGCATCTGGTGCTCTCTTCTCATTCCCTGCCCTTCACTTGTGCTCACTCTCTAAATAGCATTGACCAAACTGAGCCCTCTTCTCCCTGCAGGAAAGGGGCTGGGACACATTCACATAAACCCCAAAATTATGTCAAGAAAGTGTCAGAGCACTTGTCAGTAGGACAAACGTGGAGGTTGTTCCTGGTTTCTCATTGTGAACCACCATGCAGTTTGGTGTGATTCCCATTTCCACCGCAAATTAACAAAGAGCCAGCCTAACTTTTTGCTGTTACTCTGTACTCCCAGCTACCTGTGAGTGAGAGGAAAAGCTCCAGCTGATTTTCGGTCCTATACATAGCACGAGCATGTATCGTAAGAGAAGGCAAAGACACTATGATAACCTGAGTCCTCGTTATACAAAAGGCCAATATGTTTCAATCACATTGTTATTCTCGAGTCAAGCCTTTAATTTCTGACCAAACAGCCTGTGGGCAGATGTGGTTTTTTGCTGCTGCTCGTGCCCACCCCGCAGCTGCAGCTGGCTGACGGCGAGGCAGCGCCTGCCTGCGCTGCTGCAGCCCCACCAGCTCCAAGGAGAACGAACTCGAAAGAACCCAGAGGAGAGCAAAAACGATTAGGACCCTGGGCGGTAACAAACGATTGAAAGAATCAGTTGTTTTGTCAAAGGGAATGCTATTTGAAGACTTGTTTTTTAATCTTCATTAATGACCTGGAGAAAGGAGACTAAGAAAATACTGAATATTCTCGGGACACTGACAAGGGAAGTGTTCTGGAGCCAGCCCGTGCGCAGGGAAGTGCTGACATTCTCTGCATTGTCCCCAGCTCAGCACAGTGACATTTGCAGCAATCCTTCCTGTGCACAGCCCAGCTAGCCTTCCTGATCCACTGACAGAAAAATACAATACGTGTATATGTTTCTGTATGTATATACACACACGCATGCACACACAAGTTACCATGGACTATTGCTGAAAGTTTATAATCAAATCCTTTTTAGAAAACCTCAGAATGATCAATTTGTCTCAAGACCTTTAAGAAATTGACATGTTATTGAATATTTCATCTATTTTTTTCTCTCATGTAAGAATAATTATTTTAACATTTTAGGTAAAGTCTTTTGTTGTTGCCTAGGCTTCTGCTGGATGATGCCTCAAGACAGGATCAGATTTGTACTAATTCTGCATTCAGCCAGGTACATTCTTCTTTGAGCAGTAGGCAAATATTTCCTCAATTTATATATTTTAATTAAATTTTTTCAAATCATTATTATTCAACAGATGCCTGTGCAATTCAGTTTGCTTTCTGGTTTCATGAGAATTCACACCATTTATGAAACTTTCAATTTTTCCCTCGGATGGCCAAACATATAGAGAGCCCTTGAGATTTAATAGCTTCTCTGGATGCAGCAGGGGCTGCTGAAGACTACCAGGTTATTTTGCAATATGTTAATTCATGTTTCTTTGCACACAAATAACAAGCAAAAGAAGCAAATGACTTGATATGACATGCCAGGAGAAGTCACATGAAGGACCGCACAACTTGACCTTATATTATAAAGGCTGTGACTATCTTCAATAACGCTTTGAGAAGTGAGGCAGCTGGGAGAGGAACAGTCCCCATGACATTGCAATTATGCAAAGGTGACATACAAATAAAACCTCTAGGCAAACAGAGCTGCCTTTTCATATTAGGATTGAAATAATTCTCAGATTACGAGTAAACTTTGTGAAAACTGTCATATCAATTAGAGGGTTTAAGGAAACTGAAGTCGTAGATAATGTATTGAGCATAACAAACTGACATTTTGATATGCAACCAGCAGACATAAAAAAATGACAGCTGAGTCCAAAAAGTCCAGAAAGACACTTAAATCGGTAATGCTGAAATGAATAAATTAAATGAGCAATTACTAGTATGTTCGACAAAGCATGATATAACAATGCATTAAGCATATATTAGCTCAGCCTTTACTCACTGATCTTTATCTTTTTTTAATTAATGAATTTAATTGACTGGAAGGGTGATTTAAGAACAGCTCTTTACAAGAGAAGTAGGAAAACCATTTTGTACTTGGGAGAAGAGAAGCCAAGAGAATATGCAGTGGCTTCTGAAAGCAATGGGGCAGAGCCATTCCCAAACTCCATCTGTGCCAAAAACTTACAGGAGAATCATTAATAACTGTTATTTCCACAAAGAATAACTTACCAAAATTAAAACCAGTAAGACATACAAAGTAAGGGAAATTCTACCCAAACTGGAAGGATTCATAAGGAGCTTTTCACATCTTGAAAACGGTTCTTCCAATCACAGGGAAGGTTTGCAGACCTGTGAAGGCGCCGCACACCCCAAGCAGGCTTGGCACAGCCTTGCGGTGAGCTTACCCCCAGCAACACCAGCACTTGGGACCTCCTCAGTCTGCAGGCCGTTTTTCCAAAATGGCTGGGGAGGAACGCTTTTATTCTTTCTCTGAGGCTGGATACAACCAGTTGCCTGCAGGCCACCAGCAGACATCTCCCTGGATGTGCATGCAGTCGTCTGGTATTGCGAGCCTGCCGGCCGGGTACAGGGCACTGTCTGGAGAACCAGCCAGCGCTGGGATTGGAAGCAACCAACTTAGTGCCATGTGGGCAGCGAAACGAGCAGGTGCTGAGCTCTGCTTCCAGCATGGGCGCTACAGCAGCTCTGGCTGGCGAGGACACGTGCTGCTGCTGCTGCTTCCCACCAGAGCCTGCGGGCAGCAGCACCCACAGAGCTGCTCCCTTTGCTGCAACGGGCTCCGATACTTCTTAAAAGCTGCATCATACGTGTGTTATCCATGTTCATATACACATGTGAACATGTACGTGTATTCATAGAGCACACTGTGCATGTGTCTGTATGTGCACGCAGACAGTAAGCCAGGAAAGTGCCGGTACCAGGATCTGAGCTCAGAGCATGTTGGCGAGCTCGGGGCGGCTGTTGCAGTACCGCACACCTCCTCTTCACAGAGCGAAGCACAACAGCAAACACAACTCCCTTTTGTTACCCTGCCTGCATTTCAATTACAGCTGTTATAAGTGTATTTTAAATAATGACTGTTTATAGTTTTCTTTAATTTCCATAGCTGGGGAATTTAATTTATGTTTAATCTATAGAAGGAGTTAAGCCTGAGAACGTCAGATAGAGATGAGTCCCGTGTTTTCTCGTAGTAAATTATAGTCATATGGATTATGACTTTCGTAATGCTAGATATGAGGCATTGCAAAGACCAACACCACTACGAACAGTGAGTTCAACTAGCACAAGACAAGCTATTAATTAACGTGAAGAAAAAATAACAATACTTATTAGACTGGCTACAAAAAAATCAAAGATGGTCTGGCATGGGAGAAAAATGCATCTTTTATATACTGTAACAGGCCTGAAGAGTTTCTATCACATTTTCAAATGTGCTCTATCACGGTAAAAAGTAGAAATGTGCTCAAGCACTCAAACTCAATTTCAGTAAGCAGTGATGCACATACATCCAGGGTGAAAATTTCACTATGTAATTCTTTCGAAGGCTCTATTGATGGGGCATGCAATGATGGGGTGCGATCGTCAGCTCATGCTGGCTATTGGCTATCTTCTGTTTTCTTCAAACATAAAATAATAAGACCAAAAAACATACTCTAAGTCCTGACGGTGAAATTTTTAGAAAGCATATCTCACAAGCAGTGATTGCTCACTCCTCCCTGCTGCTTCTGAGAACAAAATAGAAAAAGGGAAATGAGGAAATCAGTGGAGCAGCTGGAAAGGAAACTCACAGAGCTCCTCGGTGGGAAAAAAGACAGAAGCAGCCTGGAGTGTGCTGAGTGAGAAGACTCCCTCGCTTCACTCTGCACCTTGCATCATCTGCTAGTGTGGCTGAAGGCTGGTCAGAGTTTTTCTTGGCTTACGGTATTGGGGGTAGAAGAACAGAGATTATGGACATCAAAATGTATTTCCTGCCAAGACGTGCTGTGTTTCAAACAAATAGCTGAAGAAATATTCAACACCTCAATGACCTAAATGCAGCAATGAAACAAAAATGTGAGAGTATTTGTGGAATAGAGACTTCACAAAATCTGGGCTGAGTTTGTTGTTTGCTTTTATTTGAGAAATTTTCTTTTCTCACTGTGTCTGCACAGCCTTACAAAATACAATGTCACTAGCAAGGAGAAAAGCAGTCAGCAGGAGTGTTAATTGCTGGTTTGCAATCATCTCCATAAAACCCACAGCCCCCCAAACCACGCCTATCGGCATGAAAAACTGCAAGAGAAAACTGCACAGATAAAGATGAAAAGATTTTGATCCATTTCTTGGATGTGTAGCCACTTTCACCCATAAGTTTACCATCACAAAACTGCAGACTGGAGATTGTCTTCTCCTAATCTGAGCACAGGTTGGTACTGCAGAGCCACATTCCATCAGGGAACACCCAGAGTAACACGACTACAACACCACTACCAACTCATTCACTTAACTTTGCTTGTTTGGAGTGGTGGTGCTTTATTTATTGCAATTCTTTTAAGGAATAAAGAATCATAAACTCTACACAGGTCTGAGTTTTTCCCAGGAAGCTCAGAAAACACTTGGAAGGACAAGTCACGATTTCATGGGAAGGGAAGAGCCGCATGCAGCTAGAGCTGTGACAGGGATGCTGGCAGCGTATGCCATCGCTGACCGAGAGGCAGTGCCACCGACCCCTGCTCACAGGAGCTGTTTTCAGGGAGCTGTCAGAGGAACTTTGTAAAGCCAGAGCAGACACCTGATGGGGCCTGGCTTGCTCTGTTCGCAGAGAGGCGTATTTCTGAGCAGCCAAACAACCGTACATCAAGTGTTTTAATAATCCCATGGCTGGGCAGCTTCCTAGCGTCACACCAGAGGGTCTGGAGTAACAAGCTTATATAGAAGCTCCAGTTGTATTAAATATTAAAATATTGTTAAATATTAAAACAAAACCTCTGAAAGATGAAAGAGCAGCAGAAGTCACAACACATTCTATTATTTTACTTAATTCTGTCTCAAAGCATTTTGTAAGGGAACAGCCTATGGAACAGGAATGGAGCCTCTGACAAGCACAGGACAGCGCAGCGCTGAATTTCAGGTTAGCCATCACCTGCCCGTGCACTGAAGGCAGTAACCAAGAGTTTGTATTTTCACAACAAATCCGTCTTCCTTTTCCCCGCTCCGCTGACTGGAACAGGCTCCGAACAAGCGAGAAGGGGCACCCGGGAGAGCAACTCCTTTGAAATTCCTCCACTAACCTGCTCCCACGACGTGAAAAATAATTCTTTCAAGGAGAAAGCATCCTTTTATTTGTGTGCTTAGTGAGACTGATCAAACCCCAAATATCCCCGTAGCTCTGTGCATTTAGCGGGACTGATCAAAGCCATGCCTGCTAAACGAGGGCGTGAGGCAGAGGCAGCTGGAGGCCGGGAGGAAGGCTGTGCATGTGGTGGCACAGAGCACACCGCGCTGCTCCAGCCTGGTGCTGGCTGGGAGGGCTTGTGCTGGGCCCCGTCCTCACCCTGCCTCCCTCGGGGCAGCTCCGAGGGGTGGTGGGACGCTCACAAGCTGGGGGTGTGAGGGCCAGAAGCGGCACTCCCTCCAGCAGCAGGCAGTAAGCCGCCCCGGAGAAGGACAGGGGAAAAGGAGGCCCGGGCAACACACCCGGATGGATGCTGGCGGTGCCCAGGGCTCGGGAGGCCTTGTGGAAGCGTCCAAGCAAAGATGTGTGTCGCTGACACTACAACAGCACCCGGGAACTGATCAGTTATGCCGCTTTTGAGTTGAGGTGGTCCAGGTATGCCAAGATGCACATCCTTTGACATTTCCTAGGGCGTGCTCCCAGCCACAGCCCCAGAGGCTCCTCCGGCCCCCAGCTCCACGGCCTTCAGGGGAACCGGCACCCGCGGTGAGGCGAGAGCAGGTGGAGCACTGCACCCACACGTCCTGGCCTGAGCCCCCCTGGGCACGGCCGCGGCCCCGACCCACCCAGAGGTGTTTCCAGCTTCCACCTTCAAACCATGGGGCCACCGGCTTCTCCTCCCAGCCCCGGCCCACCCCTGCCACCGCCAGCCCCCAGGCCACGAGCAGGCTTTTAATTACAGACGCTGTGCACCAAAATTGGATAAATACGCCTAATTGTTTTTTGTTTGTATGAAGACAGAAAAAGCACATTGGAAAGATGGTAAGAATAAAAAGTAAACAGGATCTGCAGCACCTCTCAGAATAATTGCACCTTTCTGCATCTCCCGGTGTAACCATGGCAAATAACTGCTCTGCCTGCTCGGCAATTCGCGCCCATTACTCATTCTGGGTGCTGAATTACCTCGTCACAAACAGCCAGTTTGCGAACAATTAAACTATCATAAAAATGGGATTTTTCTCCTCAGAAAGCTTTGGGATACGCTGTGTTGAAGACATTTTTCACATTTTCACGGGAATCTTTTCTTTCCTACTGCAATAAATACCAGCGGTCACCACGACCCACACAGAATTGTGTTTTATTAAAATTCCCTCCACAAACAGAACAGACACAGCGCCGGGACAGTGCGGGTGACCCCTCAGTGAGGGCATGGTGACCAGAGGGAGGGCAGCGGCTGGCTTGGGGGGCACAGGGAGGTGCCAGCCCCCAGGGAGTCTTGCCACAGCCTGCCCCAGGCTCCCTTCCTTTCCCTTCCCTTGGATTTTAAACTGATTCTTTACCACCTCTGCATGTGTGCAGGGACACCGTTTGTGGAACCAGAGCAATGAATTTTGTCCTAATCAAATACACTCCGTATTTTTGTAGCCACCGTATCCCTGTCAGGGCACGCTCTTTACGCCCTGAATATACTGCCTGTATGCAAGCAAGGCTTTGACTGCTATGGAAGCAACAGATATAATAAACTTTGCTGACTTTGCTATTGCTGGGTTTTGTTGCTCAATACCATTTTTTTTTCCCAGTTTGTACAGTACCTGAGAAAAC
Source organism: Anas platyrhynchos (assembly GCF_047663525.1). NCBI lineage: Eukaryota > Metazoa > Chordata > Aves > Anseriformes > Anatidae > Anas > Anas platyrhynchos. The sequence goes on from NC_092594.1 coordinate 39,046,411, forward strand.
CATATCTCGTGTACCTCTCCAAGCAAGTTTCTTCTGAGGAGCTCCTGAACTTTGGGTCCCAGCACAGCCCCATTTGATGCACCTCCCAGGTGACTCCAATAATGTAGCTAAATTTGGAAATGAGAAACCATCCCCACATCCTTCAGCAACCACAAGCAGTGTGGTGTGGAAGCCAAAACCTCAGCAGTGATCAGGACGGGTTTACCAGGCCAACAGCACAGAGGACACAAACCCCCTCTAAGCCAGACACACACTGAGCATACCGGGTTTGTTGTATTCTCCTCTGAAAAATGAAGCTAAACTACAAAAGGTTCATAAACACCAAAGCTGTGTCTTTTAATAAGTATGGCTGAAACCTACATAATGCACCCAGAGGTGTTTGAGAATTGATAATTAAAAAATCTTTTTTTTTTTTTTTATATCTAACACTCCATTTTTACATACTTCTAACAGAATGAAAATTGGAAGAGCTCCACGTCAGCTTCATGGAAATATTTTTTCTGCCTGTCTCCTTCTCTGTTTCTGTTTACTTTTACTGCAATTTCCACAGCAAAGCCTAAGGAGGCCCTGCTGGGATATTTCAGCAGTCGCATATTCCATAGTTCACAGGAAGAAACAAATTCTTTAAGTTCTCTGAATACTGAAAATGCAAGTTGTACAGTGTGGCACCATATCTTTTCCCGAATCGTGCCTTTCAGGAGCTCGGTGCAGGCCGGGCAGGTGCCATTTGAGGAGCGTGGCGTGGCAGCCACCGCACAGACAGGCCGAGCAAAGCAGCACGTGGGGCTGTTGGGAAGTGTCTCCAAAGCAAGTCGTCAGAGACACTTTGAAAATGAATACAACACTATTTCTCTTAAATCCTACTCGTCTACGTGCCTATGTTCAATCACTGATTTTGTCTTTGCACCTCACAAATGGCCCCACGAATGCCACGCGCCCCATCAGCAGCTCTGAAACCTGCCCAGAGCACAGAAACCCTGTGCAAGGGGGGTGAGAAGGGAGCAGCAGCAGAGCACCAGGTATCCTGAATGCTGAGCGGAGAGGTCTCCATCGGTGTGCTGAGGACATGCAGATGGTGCACGGTGCCCCGAGGTCATCCATCGGGAGGCTGGCACCACACACGTAGGGTGCTCCCTCGGACGTGCCATATGCAGGGCTTGGAGCCCTCCTTGAAATAGAACAACCTTACGTGACAAGGAGAAAGGCCATTAGGGGTCAAAAGCCACAGTATCTACAAAAAAAAGGCTAAAGGCACTTCCATTTCAGGCCTCGGCAGATAAATACAAAGTCCTTGAAGGAGCTGTGCTTTGCCATCAGGGGCTGCCACGCATGCTCCGGGTGAGCAAGCCTGTGGAAAGCCCTTTTCTAATGCACCAAGCAAAGGATAACCATCTGTGTAATACCCAGAAGTCAGAAGGGAATGGCTGGAATTAAATAGCATGTCTGAGAGACGTGTATTTTCTGCTATTGTAGGTGTCACTTTTAGCATTATGGCAGAAAGCCGGTGATAAACCTAATAGCTTGTTCCTGCCAGCATGCAAAAGTTTTTGAGACTGAGGAGCCCAACAGCCTGATGTAGAAAGGCAGTGCAGCTCTCACGGACACAGGCTGCCGAATTAGCCAGCACACGGAGCGTACCGGCTGGCAGTAAGTCGGCAGTAATAGTTAGAGCACACCATGCTCTCATTTTTGGGTAGTCAGAGACAAAAGGAAAGGCAATATTTTGCCCCAAATACTTATAATTATTTAATTAATTATACAGTATGAATATCTGCTTCTCACTGGGACAGACGATCATTCAGGAAGCCTTTTTTGGAGGTCTTGCGGTAAGATCCTGCTACTCCTCTGAGCATCCTCCGCAGCCCTGGCTCCCCAGGGCTGCACAGCAGGACACAAACGTGCCATACCCATACCCGTGGCAGCACACTTGAAAGCCCTGCCCCATCCTATCCTATCCTATCCTGTCCTGTCCTGTCCTGTCCTATCCTATCCTATCCTATCCTATCCTATCCTATCCTATCCTATCCTATCCTATCCTATCCTATCCTATCCTCCCCTTCTGTTCACTTCCTTTTCTTCCCCTCTCTGTCCCTCCCTTTTTAATCTTTCTCAGCGCACAGCAGCTGTAACCTGATTAATTAAGTTGACCATTCCAGTGAGATTTGCAAATTGGGTTATAAACTGGACAATTAATAAGCATTATAAATATGAATATAAATTGGCACTGCACTTTTTGGTAGGAGTTGCAGGAAACTCTCCCTTTTCCCTCTCTCCCTCTTCCCCAAAGGTGGGTGCCAGGCTGGGAGCAGCTCGGTGCTGGCCGTACCTGGGTCCCAACATTTATTTTGGTGTCCAGACCTGAATTCTGAAAGAAACCAAGCATTGCCTGTCTCTGCTTCCAGGTGGTTTTCTTCTCCGCACTGCCACTAGGTTGGCTGTTGATTTCAACTGCTATGTAAAATACCGACTCCAGTAACACAAATCTTGCACGTAACTGTCCGTAAAAATTTTACATTCTTACTGTGCACATGGAAAATAACAGATGTATTTAACTCAACAGACCTTATTTCTTCAGCCTGAAAATACGAATTTATTTTGAATTCTTTGTGTAGAATTTCCTTCGTGTGCTGCAGTCTCACTTCTCACACGCTGCACGTAAAGTCCTTAGCCTGGCAAACCAACACAAGTCCCACAGATCTACCCCAGAGACAACAGTTTACCTAAATTTACACCCAGTTTTGCTTACATATTCCCTGCGGCATCATTTAAATGATGTGCCAGGTGCTGTTTGAAAGCCTTTTCAGGACACATTTGTGCTGTGAAATAAGAACTCAGATGGAACTGATTGAACGCTGCCCGTCCCATCGGAGATCCACATTACCCTCTTGGAGAGGCTGCAGCAGAAAGCGGAGCTGTGCCAGAGCCCCCCGTGGACCTGAAAACACCCCTGGAATACGTCTCCTGCCCTGTCCTGCCCTGCCCTGCCCTGCCCTGCCCTGCCCTGTCCTGCCCTGTCCTGTCCTCCCCTCTCCACTCCGTGGCCGTGTCACCAGGGCTGTGTTTTCTCCCAGGAAGGACTCCTGTTCCACACACCTTTGATCCCATCTTTGGAGATGCTGCCACACGCAAACAGTCCCAGCATGGGGAAGTAGGGAATGATTTAATTATATAGTTTTTATTTAATTTTCCTCAAAATAGAGAAACTGGCTGGCTATTATGAACACAGGTTCACCTTTTTGCCAACTTCCTAATGCTGTCACCCCAGAAAAGCATTTCAAAATCCTTTCTGAGATGTCTAGAAGTTCTCGCAAAGAATCTCACAAAACCACATTTACAAAGCACTTCAGTAAGGAAGCAATAATTAAAACCAGCCTCCTCTCAGCGTGGAAGATGCATTCCACTGGAAGTAAACCCACTCTTACATTTCACTGCAAATTTATCGGAACATGTTGACTTCGTCTGTTCTCAGAGAACATGAAACCACAGCTCTCGGCAAGCTGTTCTCATTTATAATACAGGGCTCTTCTAGTGTTGGCAAATGGGAAATCCCAGAGCTGGAGAATACACAGAAACCTTCATCTGCTGTTAACAATCCCTCCGGACCCTATTTGTAAAGAACTGGCCTTTGCACGCACACTCACAAATGTGCAGTATGAACATTTGGCAGAGGGGCTGTGCATTTTAGTCCCAGGCCCTTTAAAAAACTTTATGCTTGTTCACAAAAAAAGTCTTTGTGGAGCTGGCTTAACAAAGGCAATGGCTATGTTTCCAGTGCCGTGGATAATCCCTGCTCAATTACCTCCGATTTAGCAAAATGGCAATCCAGACAAGTCATTTCAGGGAACACAATGTGACAGCACTGCAGACGCACTGTCTTTGTATAATTAAAACACAAGAAAGATTCCTCTTCTAAGTTTAATTCACGAGTCAGTTCCAATCTGGTAAAACAAGATTGCTTCCACATAATGTATTTCCCTTATACTTCAAGGTAAAGGAAAAACACAACGTGAAATATTGGGCAGTATCCAGACTCGATATTAAGCATCATGGCACCAAAATAATTCATTAACATTAGAGTAGAGTCTGGCCCACCTACTAATTTAACACGAGCGGTGTAATAAATTACTTCTTTACAAACGGGAAATTATTTCTAATTTGTGAGGAAGACACAAATATGCACCTTTCTCTATTTGTCAAACTTCCTGGAAGCCTTCACGCATACCGACAGCTCCTCAGCTCCCCGTTGTACCGAGTGACCACCGTTCTGGCAGATGGGTGTGCAAACACACGGGACAGGGACCTGCCCTTGCACCCCCGTGTGCCGGTGCTGGCACAGTGCTGGGCAGTGCCATGGGCAGGTCCCCGCTGCCCCCCCATCGCCTGCCGCTTGTGCCATGGGGGGGGAGTTACAGGTACCGACTGGGTGCCAGCTGCAGAAACAAACCTCTCACTAAGAAATATTCCCAAGGAAATGTTCTAAAACAACAGGAACTTTGAGCAGACAGGCTACAGAAAACACCTTAGTTAAATATGAGGAGTTGTGCTCGGCGTGTGAAAAGGGACACGGTAGCCATTTACTAATAGGAAATGGAAGAAATTTGCGTTTGGCCTGGTTTCCCAAAATGTAAGTGAAGCAGCGGCGTGCTGCTCAAGGACCAGCGGCACCAAGCAGGGCAGTGCCCAGCTCGCTTTGTCCCCACCGCCTCGGTGGGCAGCCTCGGACCTCCCGGAGACGAGGAGCTGCAGCCCTCCCACGGCCCGGCCTCACACCACTGCAGCCCCTCTGCACTCAGCAAGTCCTAAACCTCTCCAAAAGCTTCATTTCTGTTTCCTGAAGACTGCACAGCTGAAAATAATTAGCATTACTGTTATGGAAACGAATAGCCAACTTTACATATATCCCTTCTTTCCACAACCAATCATGCAACACCAAAATCCTTAAATCGTTCCGTCCTCAGCAGACAAAATGAACTTTAGGTCCATGTGTGTCTGTTCTACAGAACGTGCCAGGGACAGACCGAGCACAGCAAAACGAGCCTTAGCCAACACCACGTTTTATTGAGGACTCTGGGATATTGGTAACCAGCTCCAGCGCTCTCACCCCATCCTCCCAGACTAAAGGCTGGGCGCACCCTGAAGCTGTGCATGTGCCCCGAGGGTCAGCAGGCTCTGAGGTCGGTGTCTGACTGCTGAAAGAGCCAAGTTTCTGTAAAGGAGTTGCTGGGAGAGTCCACGTCCAGCTGGGTTTGAATACCTGCACCAATGGAGCTACCACAACCCGGGCAGCTCCTTCCAGTGTCTGAGCACCCTCACTGTAAAAGTTTTTTTCCTGTATTGCATAAAGTGAACCCCTCCTCCTGAAAAGAAAAGAAAAAAAGAAAGAAAAAGAAAAGAAAAAAAAAAAAGAAAAAAGAAAATCCACCAACAAACACTACCATGGGGCCAAGCTAACAAAAAACCAAACTAATTTTTCAATCAAACATGGCAGAACACCTTGTATCTGTGGTTAGTTTGATGCAATGTTTTCACCGAAGACTCAGATTAGGCAGCACTTGACAGGATATAAAATAATGTAATCAGAAATAGTAAAAAACTTTGATGTGGTAAAACACCCTTCGTCTTATGGAAAAATTTCCTTGACTATATCACAGGTTGAATTAAAGTCACCAATTAAAGATATAGTCAAATTTTGAAATTATAACCCAAATTAAGTACTATTACTAAAATAAACATATCTGATAATGCTTGTAACAATTAACCTGTCCTTAAACAGCTGCTGTTGAACTGCTACAGGCTCTAGTGCTATGTAAGAGCATCATTTCTCTCAGGGCAGCCTTTGTGCTCGCTGCTGACCATACAAATGAACACAGAGTACGTGCTTATAACGCAGTGCTGCAGAAGTTCTGTTTGCTTTGACCTCTGAACTACCTGAACAAAAATCACAGTTTCCTTTGATGTTTCAACTACATAGAGCAACAAAAATTATTAATTAGCTATAGGATATAAAAATACTCAAAAAAATAATAATTAGAAGAGCAAGAAGATTACCAGCAATGATTACCGTACGTAATATAATCACACTGGATTATGAAGATGCGTTACATTAGAGGTTTTACAGTACGGCTCAAACCTTCCAAAGGTAAGACACGTGCTAAAATAACAGCTGGAGAACAGCTGGATACTCAAGACAAATAGTATGGAAGCAGAGTAATAAATCATGGGACCTGTATGTCTGACACCCCGACTTGATCAGGAAAAATGAATTGCCCAGCACAAAGTGTAATAAAGAGAGGTGCCAGAAAATAGACATATCTGCCAGTAATAATTTGAAGTTGAAATATAATCACACATGATATATATGATAAATAACTTGAGACAAGGTCTCCATCAACAAAGGTAAATAATAAATTTATACGGAAGTAAGACTTTACACTGAAGCTCTGAAATAAAACCAGAGAGATTATGCCAATGTCGCTCATTCCAGTTGATGACGTTAATTTCTGACAAATAACCTCTAAGGCATCCTGTGTGTTTCCTGGACTCAGAACCAGTATCTTTTCTATATCTAAAGTCCAAACTTGGTAATGTTATAAATGTTTAAAGAAAGCATCATGTCAAACACTCCCTCTTGTCTCCGAATGCCTGTGCGCTGACCCCACTGCAGGGACTGGCCCTGGAGTCAGTGATGCTCTGCTGCCAGGGATAAAAAACCACGGCTGTGACCGTCCCCAAAACTCAAGGCAGGACTAAATACAACAGGAGAAGAACAGATCCACGACACAAAGCACCACGAATGGCAAGGTGAGGGGCCTTGCTTGGCTCTCGGGTGCCGAGCTGCTAGATCCGCGCTCTGTAAGTCACTTTGCCCTGCGATGGGCGCAGCTACCAAAGGAGAGCTCCTCCTGCGCCTGGACGTGACAGCCGCTCGGCGCTGCCTCCACCTGCAGCTCCCCCGGAGCTCCCTTCTGCTGGCACTGCTAACCACCGCGGGCAATTAGCCCCGTGCGTTTTGACAGAAGTAATGTGAAATGGATCCCCGCATCTTCCTTCTTGTCACTTGCTTTGGTTTGCACTCCCAGGGGTCAGTGGTGAAATACAGCCAGGGGAACGCCGTGCCCTCCTGTGGGCTTTATGAGGGCAGAAGCTCCCCTAATCAGAAAAAGGGAATGTGCACGTCTGTAATAACATGAACAGAAAGATGCGCTGTCCTCTGGGATCTTCTGCGCCTATGCATCGAAGGATGCTTGCAAAGTGGGTAGATTTTGTATTTTTAGGCACTCTTTAGAGTAGAAGAATGTAAAACATAATTATCCATAGAAGTACAAATCAAGATAAGGAGATGAAAAATAATAAAAATGAAAATCAGCAGAACTCCAGGTATAAAGTCTTCAGAACAGCGTGTGTAAAGGGAGGACAGGTCCTCGCGTAGCATTTGGGGGCATCACTGGGGTTTGCAAACCTGAGTTCGATGAGCGGAGACCACAGCTAGGGCAGGTTCTGCTGGAGCCCTGAGCCCTGAGCCCTGCTACTGCAGTCCCCGCAGCCCCAGGCCCCTGGAGGGGTCAGCCCTTCGGCAGCAGCCGTGCCCGTCTCATTGAGACCTCCCTGCCCAGCTGTGCCAAACCAGAGGTCACTGCTGCAGAAAGAGGATGCTTTTGGCATCCAGAAACAGATGACATCATTCTTGTGGGCAATCTGTGTTGGGTAAGAGCAAGAACTACCCCTTGCTCAAACTCCACTGGAGGACCTGACGTCCCCTTCTGGGTCCCATCTCCAGCACCAAGACTCCAGTCCTTGACCCATCGCCTGATGAAACGGCCCTTCTGGCGTCAAGTAAAACACGACAGAAAACCAGAACTTGTCTGCAGCGATGTGCACAGCTCTCGCAAGCAGGCAACGGGGAGCAGCAGCCGCCTGAGCCTCAGACGTAGCAGCTTCAAAGCAAGCCTTCATTAAACCTGAGGCCGAGAGCTCAGTGCTGATTGAAATCTGACTAATTGGGTCTATCCACAAACAGACGGAGACTAGAAAGGAAAAATATTTAGGGTAAGCAAGTGTCCTAGAAAACCCAAGGCACACAGTAAATTCTGGTGCACATTCCAGAAAGATCTGCTGTCTGCAATGAAAATGAGACCAGCAAAGCTGGGGCAGTTGGCATGGGGAGGCGAGACCCTGCTCAGGGATCTGGGGGCACCCAGCCAGGGGGCAGCTTCTGGGGTGTCTGCATTGACATGTGTCTGTTAGGCAACCTCACAGATACTTCTAAACACCTTGTAGGATCTCACAAGCAAGGCAGTGCGATGCCATGCGAACAGCCGGTGTCCCCAGGAGTCCCAGCGCTGCTCATCACTCCGGGATCACCGCGTGGTGCTCGGCACCTGGCGCGTGTGGGACCCCGGATGGTGGCCACAGCCAAAGGGCCAGCACCCAGCCTGCTGCTGTGCTGCACTTAGAAAGGAAATGATGACTAATCCCAAAGGTTCTGCAATACTTAAAATAAAGGGCTGTTCTCTGCAACTGGCGAGGGAAATAATGTCCTAAGAATATTTGCACGGATCTGGATAAAAGCTCTGTGCTGGGGGCATGGGGAGGGGAGCCTCATCCTAGCAGATTATCATTTTCCTCTCCCTTTTATCCAGTTCGTTGTTTTGTTTGTTTGCTTGTTTACTATCTAGAAGTTAAAAAGGTAAATTCTTTCTAGGTAATTTTTTTTTTCCCCACATAAATGATAAACTGCTTGTGCTTGTCAGAAATTTAGAGATTAGGAGCATCAGTTATGAGTAATATATTATTACTATGTCATTACTAAAAGATATAACTTTTACATCACCATGCTAGTATTTATACTTCATTATATTGAAGGGACTTATTATATTTAAAGGATTATCTCTCCTGCCTTGCACTGTTCAAAGCAATAAATGGCTGCCAAGTTTGATTAATGGCCAAGAGGAACCTAAGGCATTTAATCAATCTCAAAGCTTTTTATTGCAAATATTCTACAAAGAGCTTATTCCCACTACAAAATAAACTATGGATCAAAAAAAAAAAAAAAAAGAACTATTCTTCTCTCCTATGGGAAACTGCAATTATCTTCTAACACAGTGTTGAATTTTCAAGGGATGTAATTTTTTGCTTGTGTCAAGGCAGACATAGATGTGCATGTGAAAAAAGTGCATTAAAATAAATAATTGAGTGGCATGTGTGGAAAAAGATTAACATTTAACACCTGAGGCACAATTTTCTGAATTATCCATGCAAAAAATGTGCATGCGGTTGCATACCAGCAAGTAATTACCTGATTTGCATATGTAATGAAATACGAGGCCATCACATCAGGAAGAATTTCAGTGTCATTTTGAAGGGTCTGTCCAGTGCAGAAAGGGAATGGACATTAGGCTCTCGTCTTCTCAAACCTGGACACAAACGTAGCGCTCAGAAGAGGACCCTGCAGGAAAGCTGCAGAGACCGAACATCTCCGCCTCTGGCTGAAGTCTGGGCAGGAGCTGTGCGAATGCCCTGGTGAGATGCTCACTGCCCGGCTGGGAACGCAAGCTTCCTGCAGAAGCAGAGATGCTTATAAAACATCCCCATCTCTCTCCTCTCACCACCCAGATCTCAAGTGCATTAAATAAGATGCAAGTAATACATAAGGATGAGAAAAAAAATCATTTCTATAGGAGGATGTGTGATAAATAGGCAGGACTAAGAAGTCCTTTTGGACTAAGAAGGCTTTTGGAAGCCTTTCTGACCACGCAATTGCTTGCCCTGTGTGCATCGAATACATGAGATACTGTACTTCCCAGCACATAGGCACACGAAGGTGGAAGAATAAGATAACCCAACAACAGCAGCCCTTCCTTCACCACCGTGGTCTTTACTATTGCCAAAACAACATACAGTCCAGCCACTACGATTTTGTTCTTATGTAAAGTGCGTGCTAAAGAGCAAGTATTTCCTATCATTAATTTTTCTGGTCACTTAGTCAAACAGTTATGAAATAAAAGCAAGTTGATATTGCTAAAGAAAGTAGGGTTAGGTCTATTGTGAACAGTAGTGATTTTTACTTTTTTACTTTCCTTAATATTTGGGATTAGTTGTATAAATATTTATGTTGAACTTCCACAAAAACAAAGCAGTCCCCTTCAGGGAGATTTTATTTTATTTTGCTTTATATTTTACTTTACTTTATCTTACTTTGTCTCACTAAACTGATATGTTTGAGAAGCATGTATAGAGACTGTATTTCAAAAGATTTTTTCTCCATGTTTAATTCACTGTATCACGTATAAAAGATAGCCAACAATGTAAAGGGGTTATTGACCAGAAGCAATTCAGGAGTCATGCTATTAAAAATATATCAGGAAAAACTAAGCAGATTGCTCACAGGTATCCTGTGTAAAAACTGAGTTATTGAAAATTGGCTATGGGAATAGCCACAACAAGTTACAGCGCATGCCAGCAGGCTGGGACCCTTCCCTTTATCTATTAGATATTGGTCTCACCTGTGCAATGTGAGCTGAATGAAGACCTGCACGCATGCCAGCTGTGGGCCTATCAATGTGCGAGGCGTCCTTCCACTGCTTCAGCTTGCTATCCATAGCATTTTCACGTTAAAAAACAGGAAAATTCATGCCCAAAGAAGAGCTGGGCTTTAATCAATACAGACTAAGATGTCAATAAATTTATTTTCTACAGAAAGCACGAGCAGTTCAACAATGAGAGCAGAGATAACAAACCCTGCATGTCTGACTGGAGTCTCGGTGTAAATGATGGCTGTGGCACACAGCCCCTCAGACGTATCTGCAGCTGCATACGTGTATGCACTTATCGATCCTAAAAAATTACTTACACTAAGCTTTCCTGTGCTATTTCATAATACTGCATTTTATAGCAGCGAAGACTCCAAAAAAAGTAAATTGCTAGAACCAATACTCAGACAATTACACATTTTCCCAGTGACACCAAGGTTATAATTAAGGATTCACTGCAGAAAAGGTGAATGGGACCATAAAAAGCCAGTGCCTCGTAACAAAGGATGAATCAACCTAAAGAATCCGTAACAACTGCCTTCGTGGATGCATTTGGACAGCCTCCTTTTTAACACGACGCACAGCCGCCTCTCCGAAGGTTGGTTATTTGCGTGTCTTGAAGACACCCTAAGTATGGATTCCCATGGACATATCTCCGTTCCTGACGTGGAGAAGCCTGCCTGGGGAAAAGAGAGAGCCGTGCTGCCGCCTGGCTGTGCGGGCGCTGTGCAGGCCCCGCGGCCCAGCGAGGTGCCGGGCTGAGGTGGGCCCGCTCCTGCTCTGCGACTGCCCTGCGAGCAGCTCCTGCCTTCCGTGTGCCCTGGGAAAAGCTTGGGAACCTCAGTGGAGCCCAGGGGTTCAGCAAGGACACAGCCTCCTGTACGGAGCCCTTTCTTCTGTGTTGTCTCTCCCTTGTTGTGGAGAGTGGCGTACGGTCATGTTTATGATCTGCGCGTACCTACAGCCTGACTCCCCCGTGTATTTATTACACCTGGAGCAGTAACACATCAGGCATCTCACATGAGGGAACGTTTTGGGCACAGGAAGCATCTCCTGCAGGGAAAGCAGCTGCTCCTAGGAGCACCGTCCCTGGGGCTGGAGAGGCCGAGCGGGGCCTGATGGAGCGCCTCGACCCTGCGCAGCCCCGGGCACCATCCCGCCAGAGGGGTGGACACGCAGTGCTCAGGGCCAAAAATGACACTAAAGATGACAAAAACAGAAGGGGAACAGAAACATTCTCAAAACGCTAGGTTTCCCTAGGTAATCGGAGAAGTTTTCTCTGTTCACTTTCAGCCCCAAGTACACACCCCTGTTTTCTATGATAAAAGTTGTATTTTCAAACAGCCGTATTTAGAGACATGTACTTGTAAAATAATTTAGCTATGAATTATGAGTAATAAATAAAACCTGAATAATAATGACTGCAATTTTGATCCTACACCGAACTACCCAAGTACCACTCTTGTATGGAAGCTATTTATACGCCCAAGTGGCATCTAAAACGCTTTGGTTGGTTTTCTAAGAGCCTGTCAGCTGGATCTTCTCGTGCTCTTCACATATCAGTGCTCTGAATCCTTCAATAATTTGCCTAGCTGCAATTCATATTTTATGGGCATTAAAGGTCCACAGCTGAGTGTCTTAGGTGGAGAAGATTTTGAAGATTTCCTCTGCCACTCATTTATTGTTCTTTAATATTAATTTGCATCACCAGTGATCCTGACACCTGTCATGAGGAACAAGCCTTTCAACCTGGAAAGATACCACGAGTTTGTAACTGACACGTTGTCTTGGAAAGAAAAAGCAATTTATTATTTTTTTAAAGGAATGCATAATGAAAAAAGGATCCTGGCTGAGCTCTCTCCATTAAAGATGGGAGTTTAAGTGATTGGAATAGAAAAATCTTTGCACTAACCGTGTTTAAAAGCAACTGGAAAGAAAGGGAGCTGGATTAAAAGCACAGAATTTTCTGAGGCTCTATTTGGAAAATTTTAGGTCTCATTTGAGTGAGCTGCTTGATCATTGCAAATTGTTCAGATTTTTTTTTTTTTTGTGGTGTTAAATAGAATACTTCAAAGCATATACATTGTATTTTACTCCAACGTGAGAAATTTGGTGGACCTTTGGAAACTATCTAAGCATTGAGTAGTTCTAAATTCCCTTTTATCAGAGCCTGTGCAAATAAGAAAATGTAACTTTGATCAAGATGTAGAGTGAAAACTGGTTCTGAGGCAATGGCATACCACTCACACCTTGTCTAGCAAAGTGTCTGATGGGTAAGAGGTATCAAGTATTTTAACACCAGATCAACATCAGAATTTAACTTCCAGTTCAAGAATCAAGAATTAAAAATACAGAGCATGAAAATTCATTAAGAAGTTACTTTATAGAAAACAATACATTCTGTAAAGAGAGTTATTACAGTTTTAAAAATCTCTTCAGTCTGTTACACTGAAGGAATAAGCCATTATATTTTAGTTATTATACTCTTAGTGTCATCATCAAACTTATGAAGGGCCAGATCCTCAAAAGCAGCACACCAATAACTCCACGGAAAATAGTTGCATGCTACACAGAAGCTACACAGAAATTCCTCTACATCTAGTGCAAGATTTTAACTGCCACATTGCCAGATCCTTCCCCATCTGGGTCAATATAATACCATTTTTAGATCGAAGATCAGTCTTTCTTTATATTAGCTGGCGTATGCCTCTCACAGAGGTAAAATCCAGGTAGATGGAGCAGGTCATTCACTTTCTGGATAGTCGCGAATAGTACAAACAGTGTAGCAAGGACAGAAAATGCCTACATTCCTTAGACATGCAGAAGTTAAAAGGACAAAATACCCTACATTAAATCTAAACACTGAGTATGATTTAGAGAGGATCCAGTGCAAGCCTGGATTGGAAATCTTAGCTTGTAGGCACCCAGGTCCATCACCGCGTTGTGTTTTCGTTTGCCATGCACTGTATCTGAACTCCATCACCAATACTTGATAGATTGAGTCCTTACGTCTGACTGTCTCACACTGCAGAAAGCCTCTTGTGTCAAGAAGGATGTCTTGATTTATTTCAGTATCTGCCTAATAAGTTTGAGTCCTCTCTGTCAAACTTCCCTTTCTGCTTTCACACACTCTTAGAGGATGACTCTCTCAAGGGCTGACTTTTTATTTATTTTTTTTGGTCTGCATTCTCTATTTCTCTCCAACTTAATTAGAAAAAGACAGAGTCATGGATTTGTGAAGGATATGTGGAGGATACGCAGCAATAAGCTTTTATTCTGTGGTGCCAAGTGCTACAGAAGTATTGATAAATACATACATTAGGTATTCACATCAGAAAATCCTGCTTTAAGATTTAACAAAGTGAATAATATCTTGAATATCAGGAACGGCTCATTGCAAATTCAAACATTTAAACGGTGATGGGAGATTAATAATACCTTTCAGTAAAGGACAATAATTTATTGAATACATCCAAACCAGCACTTATTTAAAGGACGTTGTTTCAACAGCGACTAAATTAATAATTAGTGGCTTAGTCAATAACCTAAAGGCAGTTATACTTTATTTTCAATAATTAACAGTTGGCAAGTAGGCTAGCCTTTAAAAACTTGCATTTTATAGCGAGGGGATCAGGCAAAGTGCCCGAACGGCAGCCTCATGGCCAAGCCGCTGTCACTGCGGTGGCGAGCAGCGTGGCCGGGCCGTGCAGCTCCCCGGGGACCCCGCACGCGGCTCCTGTTACGGTGCCCCCAGCCTTGGCCCGACTGCCAGCCCCCACACTCCGGTTATGTGAGGACGGCTTCCCCGTAACCAGCCACCGCTCAAACACTTTTTGCTTGATTTGAGACCAATGGGCGGCGGGCTGGAAGCCTGTGTTCCGGATGACAGCAGCCCCCCAAAACGCGGCTGAACTCTGCACCCGAAGGAGGGGCCGCGGTGCCCACGTTAACCGGCGTCGGCTGTTCGTGGTGACAGCTCCCCTGTAATTTAAAAACCGCGAGTCCTTTAAAAAGAAATATTGCTTCTGCAAAATGGATAGTTAACATTATTTGCGCTACGTGGGCAGCGGTGCTTGCAGGCACCGGCCTTTCCTCCTCACCGCCACGTGAAGGGATGCTGTCCGCCTGCCCACGCAGCCCCCTGCCTGCTGATCCTGCTGTGTGACAGCCCCAGCGAATGGAGCCGCGGGGCTCCCAAAGACGGGAAGCCTACAGGAGCTTCAAAAAACCTGCCCTCATCCCTGGCTGGGAGGCGAGGAGCACGGCGCGGCCACGTCCTGGCCTGCAGCCACCCCTCCGGCTGCTCGACGGCCGCTCTGCTCGGCGGGAGGAGGAGGAGGAGGAGGAAGAGGAGTGGGAGGAGGAAGGAGCCGCAGGGGCTGAAGAGAGGAACCACTGAGGGGCTGCACAACGCCGATGACAGACAAGCAAAATCTTTGTTGAAAGAAGAAAAATCCAAACTCTGCAGCTCAGCAGATTCAATTCTTCCCTACTCATAGGAAACTTTTTCCTCTACTGATTACCACCATTTATTACGTTCATCCCTCACCCCAGCACGAGACGAAGAGGAGAGCAAACGCAGAAGTGAAGGAAGATCTGTGCCGGGGCTGCCAGGGTTCAACCGGAGCCAACGTCCCTGCTTCAACTGTCCCTTACAAAACCCGCTTGTGGAAGCAGCTCAGACAGTTTTCAGCTCTAGGCAGAGTTCCTAGATCAATAAAGCTTCCAAGGAATACTAAACAACTTTTCCGAGTGAGAAAGGGAATTTAGATTAAACATAAAAATTGCATTTTCCCAGTGATGGACAATACAGACCCAGCTCCTCTTTGCAGCATTTCAGCAAATACTTGCCCTTTTTATATATGTAGTTAGATTGCTTTAATAAGACCAGCCTGCTCCATACGGCAGCGCCAATCCATACTTATTATTTTTCCAATAAAATATGGTTTTATTCCACCACTGTGCAATCACAGTCAATTCCCCACACCTTATTTTTTCCTAATACTATTTAGCTTGCACCATTGTTTCATTTTGTAATGGAGCAGGAATAAAATAACTGAATCTTCCCAATGAAAGCCATCAAAATTAACATGAAAAAGCAACTGAAAAGGAATGAGGTTTCACCCTAATGATGAGAAATCACACTGGCTATCTCCTTACTTATGCTAAGCATCCAGTTTGGGAGCTGCCTCGTTGGCAGCGAGCCGCAGCCGTCCCTCATGCTGCCCCGCCGGCCACCTCGCAGCCTGGCTGCCCGCGGCACCAGGACGGCGTCTCTGCAAGTTGGGTGACCCAGCATTAGCTGCTGGAGCAGCTCCTCATGATGCACCCACCGGGCACAAAACGGGGCAGTTTTCAGACACCCACAATTAACAGCAACCACCAGGAGCCGCGGGGCCTTCCCCCTGCCGGTCACCGCGGTCCCGTGGGGGCTCTCCGGGGGCTCCCCACGCACACCGTCTGCCGCCACGCAGCACGGGGAAACACCTACATGCCACAGGAGATTCCTGCCCACTTGGGCACCAGCAACAAAACCAAGCCACCTCATTCACTTTGTATTTTAGGGAATTGCACTGGGAGAACACAAGCATCTGGCTATGCCCTTTCCTGCGGGTGTGATCCCAGCACTGCCAGCAGCCCCACGGTGGGGTGGCCCCGAGGGGCAGGCTGGGGAGCAGAGGAGGACCCGAAGAGATGCTGGCTTGTACGCTGCGCGCAGAGCCTCACTGAGATGTTTGCAGCTCACTGCAGAGCTGTCTCCAGCGATACCAACGTGAAGATGATGTTCTGCTGAGTTTTTCTAAAACCACGTGCACGGCATGGGCATATGTGAGGGTGCAATATTTACAGGGCTATGGCTGGGCTGGGATAGCCGCCTGCGGTACAGCCCTCTGGGAGCAGGACCGTGAGATTTTAGGATGGGAAAACCAAGTTGCAAAGTCAATTAAAGGAGTACTTCAGTGTACTTTGCTAGCACTATCCCCCACCCGTTCAGGTGGGAGGGTGTAATCATTCTGAACTGCCCTGCTGCTGAGGGATTTGCGCCTGTAACTTCTCCCACGTGGAGCTGGAAGACAACAGCGCAGCGCCTGCCGCCTGCACGGCACGGCCCACGTGCGCCTGAGCGCTCAGGGTAAACTCCCCAGGTCCCATTGCAGCCTCATGTTCCTTCATTTCAGAGTGATTTTACACTGAAACCTTTGCACAAAAACCAGCCGTCTTTGCTTTTGCTAGGCAGAGGCTGCCTGAAGCCTTCACGGACACGCACGATGCTCTCTGCCCAGCAGCGGAGGTGTCCCCGAGGGGCCCGCTGGAGCACGGGGCCGGGTGCTGCAGCACGCTCCAGCACGGAGCAGGAAGCCATCAAGGTTTCATTCCTGTTTGCAGCTCAAACAGCTGCTACCATGGATGAAGAGGCAGGTGCTGATGCATGAACGGTATTACTGCTAAAAGGAACAGGCCATTTGGTGATAACTTTTCTCGCCAGAACGCCGTATCAAAAACACTTTGACATTCCCTAAAGTACTCAGCTGGGAAAGGAAATTAAACCCCCAAAATATTTTGAGACAGAAGAGGAGAGGGAAATGTTTTTGTTACTCACCTTCACCCCTCCATTATTTTGCAATTAATACGGGGTGCCTTTGGCACGAGAGCTGCCTCAGGGAGCCAGGCACAGCTCTCCTGGACGCTCTGCGAGCCAGCAGCCTGGCTGCCAGCAGCACAAACCAGCAGCGCGAGGAGCTGCGGCTTGCAGGGGCACTCCCAAGGGTGCTGATGGCCGGCGCCCAGTGGCTGTGGTGCTGCCCTGGGGAGAGCCTCGCACAGCTGCACTTGCAGCGCTCTGCAACATCCCCGGCACAGTCTGGAGGGCGGCAGCTGCTTTCTCTGGGAACCCACCTCAGCCAGCAGAACACAGAGCCCAGAGCTCGTGGGGCACTGGGATCGTTGTGGTGCTGCTCTGACACCTCTGCACAGCGTACCATTTATTTTTTAATTGATTTCTGCCTTTTAATTCTAGTGGAATCGCTATAGACGCCTTATAAACGAGGATATTGGTTAAATGTGCACCTTAATTCGGAGCTTTGCTTTCCCAAATAATGAAATCTCCAATGTACCTCCTTCCTATAACTTTAAAAAATAAAAAGCTAGAAAAATAAAGTTATTTATTAAAAAAAAGTAAAAAATTATGCTTTAAGCAAAGAAGAAAATACAAGAAGATTTGGAGAAAAGATATATATACATGTAGATATACATATATTAAATTCTACTAAAGTACTTGTTAAGTAAGAAAAAAATCCCTTACAGTAAGCTGGTCTGCAAGTGCTTTTTAATTCTGAAATTCAGCACATTAGAACTCCACAAGCCCAACACCTACAAAGCCAGGTAGCTGCAGGGGGCTGGGGGCAGCCCTGATCACTGCTGCTCCCTCATCACATCATGGCCTGGAGCAGCCAAACCCCCCCTTGTGCCCCCGTCCCCTCCCATCTCTGCTGCCCATGCCTTTCTCTTGGCACTGCAGACCTCCAGGACTCCTCGTACCATCCTGCTGCCTTTAGCCTGGGCGCAGGAGCTGTAACCCCAGAGGGTTCGTTCTGCCTGCTCTTAGGTCACCTGCATCCTACCAAACCCTGGTCACGAGCATTTCCAGCGGCCTTACTTCCACCCTTAGGAGCGTTCCCAGTCTCAGACTACCAATGTAATGCTGGTAAAAGATGGCAGGACTTCAGGGAGCACCAGAGGAGATGCTACACTGACAGGTTATGGGATGCTAAACTTCTGCCCTACTTCACTGTGTAAGCAGCACTGCAGGCAGCACTCGGCTCTGGTACAGAACCACCGAACGCTTTGGGTTGGAAGGGGCCCTTCAGGTCATCTAGGCCAACCCCCTGCTGTGACCCAGCGGGTCCCAGCTCTGGGTCAGATGAAGCCACAGTGGCAGTGACAAAGCACCCACAGCTTCCTTGGGCGACCTGTTGCAGTGTCTCAAAACATCGTCAGTTCAACAGAAGGGATCTAGAAGTGAAAACCGCAGAGCAAATCTTGTTAAAAAATAGTCTCGCCTGCAGCAAAGATGCCCAATTACAAATTTATCTTATTTTTTTGATAAAATACTTCAAAGCTAATGAGAGCTCACACTGAGAGGAGGAAGATAACACAAGACATTTTTGTTGTCATCTCTTAGTAATGATTAGGCAATAAGCGAAAACCTGGATCAAAGTAGGAGGTATGAAAAATAAGTCTGACAATCAGAGAAGGAAAACTGATCCAAGCGACGTTAATAATCTGAAAGGCTCTACAAAGTCCAGTAATTGTGCTCGTGAGGACAGGATGCAGGGACGTGCTGAGGAGAGCACTGTGCCGGCCCAGGGCCGCGTCTCCAGGCCCACAGCTCGTCGAGGCGCTGCCAGCTGGGAAGCCGGCCGCTGCAGGAGCACGCTCATCGCTGCCGGAGCCAGCTGCTTTTCTTGCTTCCTCACGCTGCTGCTCTGCAGATACTCCAGGTTTCAGGAGCCCTGGGCACCCCCCGCACCAAACACAGGGGTAAGCACCCCGCACCGACATGCTCCCTCCTGCCAGATCCACTGGCTGCCCTGGCATCCCTCCTGTCCCATCCCCATCCCATCCCCGTCCCCATCCCCGTCCCCATCCCCATCCCCATCCCCATCCCCATCCCCATCCTCATCCCCATCCCCATCCCCATCCCCATCCCCATCCCCATCCCCATCCCATCCCCATCCCATCCCCATCCCATCCCCATCCCCGTCCCCGTCCCCATCCCCATCCCCATCCTCATCATGCCCACCCCACTGCAACGGGGTGCTCCAAATGAGCACCTGCTCCCAGTCGGGAGGGTCAGGGGAGTGAAGGTCCTCTGAAAACACACACAAAAATGTTTGAAACTCGCTCTTAACATGAACAGTTCCCTGAGCACGCTCCTATTCCAGCTTAGCTGAAAAAGACCACGAGTGTTGCTGTCTCACCGCATGCTTTGCCATCTGAATTCAAAGTCACTGCAAACACTCTGTGATGGGGAAAGACAAAAGTCTCAGGAGGCAGCGAGCTAAGATGGAGGCAGGAAGCGCCGCATTTCCTGCAGCTGGCGAAAACAGGAATCCAGCAGGGAGATGCGCGCTCCCAGCCTCACAGTGCACCTCGCACGAGGATGGATGTCTTACCGGGTTTCTGCCTTTTAACTTCTGACACGGATGGAATTGGTGAGGACTATCTAGATTTCTGCCCAGAAAAAGGATGATCTCCCCTGGCGTAATATATAACGTGTCTTCGTGCTTTGTATAGGCAGCAGCCGGCCGTACAGGCAAAGCTCTCAAACCGCTGCGGTTTCAGTGGCTGCAGTGGCGGTGAGGACAGGCATGGGACAGCAGTGGTTGCTCAGGACCTTGTCCTTTGAATACCACCACAGAGGAGGCTCCAGCGACTCGTGAGGAGGACCAGGGCCTGTGAATGTGAGGGTGTGCACTGCCCGGGGAGTGTCACAGCATGTTGGTGCGGCACCCAGCGTGCTGCCCCCGCACCGTGCCCCCGCAGGACCCTTCCCCTGGCACCTCAGGCAGCTGCCTGGGCACAAGGTGCTCCCAGCCGAGCTGTGGGTGCCTGACCTGTTCCCTGTTTCTGTTGTCCTTTCCATCTGAGTTACAGACATAAATTTGTTTTCTCATTAACAGTCTTGCTGTGACTTGCTCTTCTCCCTTTACTCATTACAAGTATTCGTCTCTGAATAGAAAAACAGAAGAAAACTTATGCAAGATCTCACAAAGTACTTTCGGGAAGCATTGCAGGCCTTTACTGCGGAAAGCCCAGTGCTCAATTATTTATTGAGGGGTTCATTTCCCTATCGTGTTCACAGCATTACACAAGCACAGCTAGTCACCCAAAATTAGCAGTTACTAGTCATTTCTCAACTATTTTGCAAATGACAGTCAATGCAGCCTTTGTGCTACAGTGAAATATGGCATTTTCTTTTCCCAATCGAATTGTGAGTAGGCTTCACACCGCAGGAATGCTTAGCATTCCCACCCAGTGAGTCACCGATGGAAGTCCTTCCAGCGATCCTATCAATTACCGCATCCAAACCCAAGGGAGATGCTGAACAAAGAGCGAAGGCGAGCAGCAGCTGAACAGAATTGCAGCACTTATAATGGAGACCTGATTACAGGAAAATGCCCAAACTTTCTCAAATGCTCTCTGTTAGTCTAAAAACTTAGCAGAAATCTAATGAAGAGCCTAAATTTAATCAGGATTCAGTTGAGAAGCATCTAAAAGATTGTAAAAATATCTGCTCTTCCTTGATTGATAAATTTCACAATTACAAGCATAAGGACCAGTTGACAGCCTCAAAACCAGGCACTCCAACACGCAGCTTTGAGAAGCCTTGTCTACAGGACAGACCTCAAACCCCTCTGCCTGACGGTCTGCCCCTTCTGCACACGAGGCCTAAGCCTACAGAAAACACAGGAAAGGACCTAATATGTCTGTGCCTGCTTTTCCTGCGCAAGACACAAAGCTCCTCCTTCTGCTTAGACAGCGGGGAGCCAGCTCTGCTCCTGATGTAAGGAGGGGGTGTGGAGGAGCCAGGAGGTAATTTTTTCATCAACCCATGCAGGCCAAGTCCTTGCTGCACCCGCCTGGAAGAGGTTCCCATGCTGGAGTCTGAGGGATGTGCTCTGGGGGCCGTGCTCTCCGGCCAGCCCTCCGTGCTTACCGTGCTCACTTGCCAAGCTATCAGCAGATGCCTGAGGGATGAGGGATGCCGTGCTCTGCACACCAAATCCCCCAAATCCCCCACAGCATCCTGGGCACCTCCTCCCAGCCCGCTCAGGGCCCTGATCCGTGTTCCCCAGCTTGGGAACGGCGCACACCGGCTTCACCCTGCAGCGCTTCCTGCGGCTGTGCGGTGAGGTGGGGCTTTCCTGGGCAGAAGTGAAACTTACTCCTGTTGGTGGGAACATCTGTGTCGTTATTTTATGTTTTAGATTTATTCTCTCTCTCAACTACCTAGATTGCCATCATTTCATTGCCATCAATGAAACTAAATCAAGTTGCCTTAAGAGTCTGCTCTTACCTCTTATTGAGATGTCCTCAATCACCGCAATCACCTGAGGCTGAGCGAGACCTTTGGTAAACAGTGGGTTACACCAAGTCAAAAGCTGCTAATTTCAATAAAAATGCACTAAGCTTCGGACTTCCAAGTATTGCTCCAGATATTCATCCAAGAAAATGTAAATTCAGATGTATTGGCTAACTAATGCATTACAATACAAAAGGTCTGCCTTTGCCCCCAGATGATAAAGATTGGTTGAATCTGTTCTCTGTAATTGTAGGTCAACATTCTCATTTGCATTAAAAATTGACTATCATGATTTGTATGAAGGAATGGAAAATGGAAAATTCAGGTGTAAGGAAAAGAAGAATAAATTTTAGTAAGTTTTAGGTAAGAGATGAGCTAGTTTCACTGCTGAAATTTTTGTCG
This sequence comes from Anas platyrhynchos, assembly GCF_047663525.1. Taxonomy (NCBI): domain Eukaryota; kingdom Metazoa; phylum Chordata; class Aves; order Anseriformes; family Anatidae; genus Anas; species Anas platyrhynchos. The sequence continues at coordinate 39,068,428 of NC_092594.1, forward strand.
CATAGAGCACATTAGTGGCAAGATTAAAAATGACACCTGAATTACCTAAAGACTGAAACAGAACTCCAGAAATGGCTACTCAGCAACATTCAGCTCCCACTGAATGACATGGAATTCGTGTGCTCAGACAGTTCTTAGAAAGAGAAGTCGCTGCCTGTCCAAACCTGTAGGACTCTGAAATACCCTAAAGTCTGGCCACCACTACTTTACGCAGAACCATAGGAAGGAAAGTCTTTGAGAACTAAGGCTTTAACAGCTATGTATCAAAGACTATAAAAATCAATCTTAATTTACAGAGACCACCCCTGATATAAGGTGCTCGCCATACACAGTTTTCATATTAATGCACACAACGAGTGAAAAACCATCAGAAACGATGCAAGAGGGAACTGAGAGATCTGCTCTCCTGCCCAGCATAAACCCAACCACAACGCATCCCTGAGGATGCTCCACCTCTCTGGAAGCCTTTTGTTTCTGAACTCCTACAATCCTGAACTCCTATTTCATCCCACTGACCTGACTGTGGCTATAAAAGAGCTTTTCTTCCCGTTCCTGACCTGTTACATTGCTCCTGATAGCACACCAGAGCAGGCTGTGCCAGCCCTGCCGACACCAGCCGCAGCTCCCCCGCTGCCCGGGGCAAGGCCTGGCCTCTTCCAGGTAGGCAGAGCACTCGGCCAGGTCTTCTGGAAAACGGCACCTGGAACTTTAGTGCTCAACCAAGGGTAGCAATACCGTTCAATCTCAGCTGATAAACGTGATGCAAATGTTATGACCAACCCCACGCAGGCCTGGACTTCAGCCTGAAAGTGGAGTGTGAATTCCTGCATCTGACACGTCAACTGCATTCCACCTCTGACACCTCAATACACGTCTACTGCAGAACATCACCACGAGGGGACTGAAAACCCAATTCTTTGTGGCCATGCAGGTTGAGTGTAGCAGCTCCCGTATTGCTGGAGTACCATCTCTGACCATTTTTCTTTCCAACATCACGAAACTGTTAAATGGCAAAGGTGCAGCAGCAAAGTGTTTCTCGTGTTGCAAGGAAGCCCATGGATCTCCAAGAACTTCTAGCTTAAGGTTAGAGAACTCTTTTTCAGTTCAATAAGCAGTAAACTATTGCAGTTAGAATCGTTAGAAGAAAAACCTCAAGAAGTGAGAAAAGTCTTCAAATGAGGAAAGAAAAGACAAATTAGCCGGGGATACTTGGAAGATGTATTATCTTTAGTATGCCGTATTTTAATTACTAACACCAATCATCCCCTTTAATAAAAGGTCAGGTGTTTTGTTTGTCAAGAATACTAACTTAAACCATTTTAAACGTAAGGTGCAATAATCACATTTTCTGCTAATGATTCCTTGTGCGCACTATTTGCTGTTCATTCTAATTGTCGAGTTTAAATACAAATATTTGTGGAGATGCTGCAGAAGCTCAATGACATCCTGCAGCGAGGTTGTTTGTCCTCGGAGCCTGCGGGATGCCCCGTGAAGCAGCGGGCTGGCTGGGGCTGGCTGGGGCTGGCTGGGGCTGCTCCCCATGCACAGCTTCGTGCCCCGGCCTCCAGCCACACCAGCTCGGAGCAGGGGGCATGCCTGGGTGCTGTGGGCCAAGCTGGGATTAGCTCTGGGGTTGTTATGTTTGAAGTAACAGTTAGGGGCCCTGATTTGTAGGGGAAGGCTTTTAGGTTCAGGGAGTTATCTTTTTCTGCCTTCACACATAGGGCTTGCAGGAAACTTCGACCTGCAGCTTTACTCAGCGGCAATGGCAGCGCTACAACCCAGCACGCACCGTCCGTATGGGCAGCAGTACACGTGCTCTTTGTCCCCCTGCAGCCTCTGCACGGGGTGCATCCTGCCTCCGTTCACTTCCTAACACTATGAGGAGAGCACCGTAATTTTCCCTCAGTGCTCCAGAATGTGTTAGTATGGAGAACAGCGAGTAATTACCATGTGCAATTTAAAACTTGGTCACTGAATAAATAGGAAATCTTAACTGACTATATACATTTCAGACATTCATCTGGAGGAATGAGTGAAAATTTCTCATTTCTAACTTTTGTGCTTTGTATAATACTTGATTGTTACCAACCTCCAGAAATTAACATAAAGCCAGAGATAACATAAATTCTTGCAAACCGATTTAGAACTCTGGAGGAAAATAATTGATTAATGTTAAGGAAAAAGGGAAAAAACCTAAAGAGTTAGGCTTCAAGGATTCATGTGAAAAGACTGCAGGATGAGGATTTACATTTCAGACACATCCTCATTCTTTTAGGGAAGTACCGAACACAATGTTTATATTCATCCTGCAGTACTAGCAGTGCTGATTGATGCGAACCTATTCATATTTAGATAACCTATGAATCAACAAAATAAAAATCCTCATATTAAGAAGAAGAATGGAAGAAAGAGAAGGAGAAGATACGAACTTCATCTTTAGCAGCTCTTGCATGCGGGGAGCCTTTCTCCAAGCTCCCCTCCACATGTGCCCCAGACCCCACTGTGAGGGCAGCGCACACCCTCCGGCCTGGGTGCAGGGCGCGGGGGCACCTCTGCACCTCCTGCAGTCCTGCGGTGCCTCCGAGACACGTGGGGGTTCCCCAAACACCAAGAGCTTCTGGATCCACAGACTGATCGTGAGAAACAGGCAAAATATCCCACCAGAGAAACACGTGGATGAGAACGTGTTAGCACAAGTCTAGATGGAGATCATAGGAAGATGAAAGCTAAAGTAATTTGGAAGGATGTGATAATAACAGGATGTGTTACAAAATATTCACTAGAGGTTGAATGCCGTGGAGGAACTGAAGTAGGCATATGTTTTGCAATGAAGCCTGGATTTAGAAATCACTTAAGGCTCCTGTGTAAATTTAATAATGTGCAACAGTACCAAAAAAAAGCTCTTATGTGAAAATGTCTGCAAATTTTCATACTCTTTTCCAAGGTTTCCGCAATTATTTAATTCATTTTCCAAATATCATTCGGTTGCTTTACACATGAACAAGAAAAGAAGGTTGCTGCTTAAAGTCTGTTCTAAGCTTTAAATGCAATTTTGGAATCACAAACTGCCTGTTTGTGGGCAGTAATGGACCTTTAGGAAGAGAGCAGCTTCCAGAGAGAAGAGTTCAAATCTCTAAAACCAACGTGAAACAAACAAAGTGAGAAAAGAAGAAACCGCCTAATATTAAGCTGTCAGAAAAAAATAAAATAGAGCAGATGTGGCAATATGATGTTCACAGTTTAGAAAGCGAAGCATTTGGTCTTCTCAAAATCTAACTGGAATTACAACAAAACCGAGCACAAGGCACCCAGATACGCCATCCATAACGCATCCCAGCAAGTCAAATTGTTTGAATATACAGCTTTGAATAACGATGGAGTTTCGTGGACTTGTAGAAAATACAGGACCTTGGTGCACCAGTGCCAACAGAGCACACCTATTTCTAGATAGCAGGACAAAGCCCAGCAGAGTCACAGCCCATGGAAAGTGCAAGGCGAGCTGCCGGTGCCAGCACGCGCCATTTGAGATCAAGGCAAACTGTTTCTTCCTGGAAAGCTGGGGCAGAAATCTCCTTTTTCTGTGGGAGAGGGGAGCTCCCTGGGGTGGTGAAGGTCCCTGCCAGGGACAGGTGGGTTTCAGCAGGCTGTCAGCGAGCCACGGCAGCGCTGGGCCCCAGCACAGGGAGAGCATCACTGCCCCAAACCCGGGCTGACCGGAGAGGTGAGGCCTGGGGTCTGCTCTGCATTTCGCTGTCCTGAGACTTTTTCCGAGATGCATTTAGTTCAGACGGGAGCATTATCTTCCAATCACGGATTTATCAAGAGTACCACAAATGTAACTGTAAACGCAATCAAGCCGTGACTGGCAGAAATCAGTGTATCATGACTGCCATGAATATTTCTCTGTAGGATTAATTCTTATTATCATTTTGAACTCTTTTTATATAGCTAGTATTGATTTGCAAGAGCTGCTCGCATTTTAAATCACAACTACGTGCTTGTCATTTGCAATTCAATGTCCTTTATTATGGAGGTGCACTGGTAATGTTTCCTCATTTTCTCAGAAAATAGCCAATTGCACCAGCTCTTTCCAAAGTTTCCCTCCCTGAGCCCTGCCTGCTGTGAACTCCTCAGTCACAGGCGGACTTTGAGGACCACAGTTATGGTTCACATCAGCTTGTGACAGCAGACCACGCTGCTCTGAGCACTTCTTTAATTTAGTTCACAGTTCAAAAAACAAAACTGTGCAAGTTAAGTGGAAATAGAGGTGAGTACTGGGGTTCAGTGAATGAGGCATTGTTTAAGTGGGCGGTAGGGCCGTAGGGTGAAGTTGTGTGTCTTTATACATTACTGTTGGAAAAGAAGGGATCTGGAGGAACCAAAACAAAGCCTGAGGTACAGGATGCTCTTCAGCCACCGGGATTTCCTCAGCCTCTTCACTAATGCGAGAGAACAAACAGCTCTTCCATCAGCATCACGGGGACACTGCGGAGAATCACCCCACACTGTGCTGAGCACCAACGTGCTTTGAGCCACCAAGGTCAAAGACGCTGAAAGATCACACGCCTGGGGTGCCGGGACCTTGCCTCCCAAGCGCCTCGCGGGACCGAGACCCGTGTGCCTGGTGCTGGGCCTGCCGGGGCCCTGCTCTGCTGCTGGCCTCGGCCCTCGCCTCGCGGGGTGCACACTGCGGGCAGTGCAATGCAATGCAATGCCTCCGTGCCGCACACAGCAGGCGACCAGCTGCTCCTAAACCTCCCTGCCCTGTACATTAAGTGCTTTAGACACGAAGATCCCTTTCCAACGGTGTCACCAGCGCAGTACATCGCTACATTTCATCTTCCTCCAAGTCAGACTGAGGTGGAAGAAAGCACTCCGGCATCTTTTAGAAGATCCAAGACAGGTATAAAAGCCCTGAACAACACACCGCATCCATTCCGTGATGTAAACGTTTCCCAAACATGTCTCTGAAAGGGAATTTAGTCATCAAGCCAAAGGGGCTCTGCGGAAAGGTTTGCTTCTTTACTTGCTTATGCCTTAGGCACAGAACCTGCTGCAAAGTAAGGGGCTTCAGTCTGTAGTGCTGCATCCAAACCCACCACGGGCCCTTGCACAGATAAGCATTTATGCGGACCACGGGGTCTCAGGCTCCCTCTGCTTTTGGGACCAATCCATAATTACAACCGCACTTTTAATTTCTCTAAGTGGTTTCTTTATAGGCGTAAATATCACGCATTGCTGATACAGTTCGGATTGCCACTGTTGTTCATCTTCCCTTTGATTTGCTGCAGTTCTCTTTCAAATTTCTCCGCAGCAAGAACTGCAGCATAAAACAAACTAATTTTTACTTCCCTCACCCACACGCACGGAAACACCCAATTAATGGTCTGTACAAATCAAACCCTTGATTTATTTTTGTCTTTCTTAGCAGATGCTACAGTTTGTTCACTTCTTTGGATGCACTGTTGATTCTTCTGATGTAGGGAAATTGGTATTATCTCTTATTTATTGGATAGGTACAGTGTTGTTTCATCTCAGTAACCTGCAGCTGGAAACACTCTAAGGAGAGCACGCAAGTTGTCTGTAGTCACCCCATTCTCTATGTAAGCATAAAAATAGATCCCGCTTGAATACAGACGGGAAATGAATCACAATGTGGCTTTGGTCAAAATCACTTTCAGTCAGTGCAAAGTCACCTGCTGCACGAATGAAATCCGAAAGTTGTATGAACTGGAAAGCGTACTGCTGGATTAGACCTTCTGCAAACATCCGCACACGGATCACCGCAGAGCTGCTCGCAAGCACAAAGCTTCCCTGGACCAGCAGCAATTGGCAGAGCGCCCCAAACGGGAAGACTGCACAGCATCAAAATGTGATTCTGAAATCACAGTTTCTATATTTGCTGGTATCCCGCAGAAAAATGATGAAAACAGAGAATCTGCTCAACTTCTCCAAGCGCCGAGTTTCATTAGGAGCTGGAGGAGCCCGGCAGTCGGCCAGCTATGTCAGACGATGGCTGAGTGCCTCACCTGGACATCTGGTCAGCAGTGGTGACTGTCTGGGGCAGTACGTGGCACAGGCACATTCAGCTGGGAGCTGCAAATGGAATTAGCTCGAATCCCTTCAGGAACCCAAGAACATGCTAAATTACAGAGAATTCATCAGGAGATTTCCTTGTTAAGGCCTGGGATCTACGCGTAGCTATATGGCAGTTTACATTTCTTTGTTTTTCCCAAGCACGGGAGGGTTGCTGTGGTTCATACACCGAAATGCTTTAAAACAGTTGGCTTTACCAGCCAGTTCACCAACATGAGATCCATTTTCCATAATCTTAACATCCTCACCATTACCGCTACATTTCTACCTCAACCACTTCATGTTCTGCTCTTCCAGCAAGTTCCTTTGTCAAGGGAGCACAGTGACGGGACAAGGAGTCATGGCTCTAAGCTAACAGAGCGTAGGTTTAGATTAGGTATAAGAAGGAAATTCTATTTATTTTCCCCTTGGACAAGGCAGGCCCCAGGAAAGCGTGCTGCCACCAGCACCGCTCCCTGCCAACAGCACCACATCCTGCTGCAGTGCTGTGAGGGACACTCGGCGGGTTTCCAGTAATTCCACATCAAGTGCCACTGCTTGTAACAACAGATACTTGTTCTGCAGTTCAGATCAAAAGACCAAGCTGCCTTGTGTGTGATACCCTTTCTTACACGTTGATGTGCACCTGTGGAAGGGTAACTGTCCCCCAGCCCCCCGTCCCCAGAAGTTTCGGGAGGCCTACGGCACCTGAGCCGCTCTGTGCTTTGGAAGTTACTCCTCTCGCCTTTCCCAGGTCGGGTGAAGCTCTGCTCTGCAGGCTTTCCTATTAAACACTTTCTTTGAATAAGATAAACTGCTTTAACACATCTCATTTTGTCTAAATACACTGATGTATTTTATATATTGAAATAAGGCATTAAAATGTGCTTTTATCCTCCCCAATATTCCCACAGAAATTTCTAGAGATCTCATTCCTAATATATAACAATTTAAATGTATTCCGACATCAGATGTCTCTGCGTGCTGAACCCAGCAGGCAGAAGTAAGAGCACAGACCCAATCTTCTGTAGCCTCCAATAAAACATTATTTGGAGGGCTCTAACTCTCATGATACAGTAGAAACAGCAAAAGGTTAATTTCTACCATCCAAAAGTGTACGTTTATGTTTTCATTCCACAAACACACTATGGAGTTTCACTTGACAACAGCGCATGTACAGATCATCACATGGCTAACAAGTTTTTATTAAGCTGACACGGGTCATATTTTAGCTATATATTTATCCCAAAATGTGTTGGAAAAAAACACCACAAATTCATTGCTTATCTTTTTTTTTTTTTTTAAATGTGAAATATTCAACAAATTTTCACAACAAGCTGTTGAATGATCCCTCAGGACTGCTCTGCAGCTCTGCAGGCACCGGCTGGCACCGGGGGAGCATCTCGCCCTCGCTCAGCCTCGCATTTACGTTCACACACACTTCTAATTATTTGTTATAACAAGTGTAAATTCCTCAGCATTTCCTTACCCTTCTGTGAAAACCAACAATAAAACTTCCTGCGCTTAGAATTACCTCTGTATTGTTCGAGGACTTGTCTAGCGTCTCGTTAGTAGCTTCCCTTCATCCTGCAACTTTAATTAGCAGCTCCAGCCTGGGATTTACCTATGACTGTCATGGGTGAAGAGTGCTAGCTAATGAATTATTCAAAGTAAATTAAGAGACTAAGGGAGTTCTCTACCTGTCTAGGACTAATACACACTTCATTAGCAAATATTTTCACCTGTGACAGTCACAGGTACCTCACAGACCGAATTTTTATGCTCACCTGAAATGGATTCTGTCTATGTCCACGTTAATGTCAAACCCGGAGTTTTACTTCTATAGAGATTACATTAACACTGACAGTTAGTAAATTGGATCCTCAAGATTATAGGATATCTTCATTACATCTGGGTAATGCCAGGAACGGCGGCGCAGGCACATTTGTATCGCCTCGCAGCGAGCTGCAGCGCCGCTTGTCAGGGCCCCACAACGTGACTTATCGCGGGCACCGCCGCCTTCTTGGCACATTAGCAGAAACTTTCTGAAAACTTTTAGCAATATTTTTTAAACCAAAATCACACAGGAAGCTTCCAGCTCATCCTGTGCTAGATGTGCATGGGTCTTCCCCCCATTAACCCAGCCAGTTCGTCCTCACAGCAGCAACTCGTGGAGCCACAGCGACCGCTCCTCAACCAGCACTGCAGCAAGGCCGACCAGCAGGAACAGCACTGCCCATCCACCCCTGGCAGCCTTAGAAATGGTGAATTCATCAGCGTGGCTAGCAGAAAGATGCTCCAAAAGGTCTTTTCCCCCGTTACCGACTCTATGCCTCCTCCCAGCCCCGGGGACGGGCGAGCTGCTGCCTCGGCACCACGCTGCTCACCGCCCCGCCACGGCAGCAGGCATTTAATCACCTTCCTAATAATTAACATACCAGACAGCGCATCACGTGTGTAAATGTTACCCTCTCACAAAGGAAAATAATATAAATGTATAATCACTGCAGCATTCTGAGCCTGCTGGCTCGGATCAGTCAAAATCTGATACCTGAATCTCTAATGCAGCTTGCCGTGTGAAACATACACCTGATACCTGATAGGTATAAAAGTTGAAGCAAATAAATTACCCGCAGCAATCAGCTATACCCTAATTTCTCCGTGACACGGCAGCCCCGTCATGGCAGAGATTCCCAGCGGACGCAAAGCCTGCTCTCAAGGATATTGATCTGCTCCACTGTTCTTCCTCCTAATTGTCACCGATGCAGGCCCCTCCAATTAGCTCACTCCGCTAACCAGCAGCAGCCGTCGACTCTCCCGGCATTCATTATCCAGGTTGGTGACAAAGTCAAAGCCTAGCTAAGAAAGAGCCCAAAAGAATACAAAAACAGAGCAGTAGTAACTGCTTCAGGCATTTTTTTCTTTACTCGCAGTATTTTAATATGCATCCGGAATTGAAAGATGTCAGTGAGGCACTTTAAGCAAACACTCCTCAGGAGTGCTGCATCAAACAGCAGGGTGAGCGTCCCCACCGCCGGGTTTTCAGGAGGGAACCAGAGCCCAGCACGCTCTAATACCAAGGCATCTTTTTCTTTTTTTTTTTTTCCTGCCAGAAATCACTGGTTCTAGAAGTACCGCCTTCCATAATCCAAAGGTAGAATTGACTATTAAAGCAAAATTGAACTGTTTATTTATAGAAAAGATTTATGGGTTTATGAACAGAGGACACATGAATAAATTGTTTGCTAAATAACTGCAGGGAGAAAACAGCACAGAAATGCTTCTAGTTTACCAGGTTGACTCCATGGGCAATGACAGCAATACCCCTTCCCACCACACAGCGCTGATTTCACATTGATGATTCTTCTCGTACGTATCTAGATCTCAAACCACTCAACATAGCCCTACTGATGTCACAACTTGCCCTATTTTTCAAGAACAGAAGAACTTTTATAGCACTAACTCAATCAGTGAGCAGCAGTAAGGCCAGTGCTCAGCACATGCAGCCTTTCAGACAAATCTCAAGGAACTTTGATCGATTTGGAGCAGTTCCTTCTTCATAAAGGAGCTGTACATGTATATATATTAATACATAGTACTGTTTTTGTTAATTACTTGAATCTGCCGGGTTTTTCCCTCAGACGGGGACCTTCTCAGCCAAGTTTTGTAGCACTCCAAGGTTCAGAGCATCCAGATCCCCTGGGTGACGGATGGCTATCAGTCCTAGATGGCGTTCAACACCTGCTTCAGAAAGCATTTCATGATTCCCAAGTGGCATCAGTCCACTTCTTTCCAGAAGAACGGCTACTTGTTGGAAATCTTAACACTGATGTAAAGACAGGCAACGTACTGCTTCCTTCTAGTCTGAGCCTCTCCTATTGGTAAGGTTTCATGGTCATGAACACTGATGGGATCGGGTACCTCTTCTTTCAGTTACATAACAGAAACAGTACTTGCTTCTTCAAGTGTAAGAAAAATATTTACATACCTACATTTACTTACACAATAATAGAGTATTAAAATGCTCCAGTAATCATTACTTTGAGATCAGATATGAAATCTTATTATATACACCAGGAATATTAGCTTTCCAATGAAATATGGCATGACCTTCAACTGCTGGCATTCAAAGCAGAGTCTATATTCAGCCATTCATACATATATTCATAAATTTGGAATTTATAAATTACAACATGAGATGGATTCAACCTTAGTGAATGCTGAATTCTATCTTTCACTTATGCACATCTATCACAAATAAATATTTACTAGCATGCCCACCGTATTTTTCCCAATGCTCATTCACTTCCAGATTAGACGCAGGTATTTTTCTTCCACAACTACTATTCATATTCAAAAGTGAAAGTGATTTAGGAAATAAATTATCTTTTAGAAATATATTTCGTGTCACATGTCTTGGTGCTTTCATTAAAATGGTAAAATGTTCTCCTTTCTGTCTTCATTGTTTTCCGTTCTGTAATTGTAAACTTAGCAGTGCGAGTTGTAAATGAAGACCTATGAGGTGCTACACGCCCCATCACGGACAATGAGCTGTCTTTGTCACTGTCACATCCAGGGCAGTGGCCAAATTAAAGACATTCATTTTCGTGGCTGGTTATTACTACCTGATAACCTGAATGTTAAAACAAACACATTATCCCGGATGAGACGAAGGAGCTGGAGCCAGAAGAAACTGAAGCAGGATACCAGAAGGACAGTTGGAAAAGAAACATTTGTCACGGTGGTATAAAGAAATGGAGCATAGCAGATTGTGTTTCTTAAAATCAGAGGAAAATAATTTGTTAATCTAGTTGAAGAAGAACTGAATGGGAGTTCTCATTTCACAGGTCAAAAGCTCCCGTCTGGGGCTGTTGGACAGGAGGAACCAGCAAGGCTCAGAGGCAGCACGGGCAGGAGAACCGAGAGAGGGGCACAGGCAGCCAGGCTGCGGGGGTGGGCAAGTGGGAGCTAACGGAGAAGGCATCTGGGAGAGATGGGCAGAAATTAAGATGTGATCTTCTTCTTTTTTTTTTTTTTTTTAAAAAAAAAAAAAAGCTTGATCTCCTTGGCAGGCATCTACAAAGAGATTTCAGAGGAAGAAATGGCTATTTTAGTTTGCAAATCTAGGATGCAAATTTCGAATGAAAATGTATCTGTCATCTCCATGCAGATAGCAAGTTAAATTGCCAAGAACAGAGAGATAGGAAATGAGGGAGTAAATAATAACGGAGATCCAAAGCTTCCCCATGTAGCAAAGACATGGAGTAGGACCCTTTAAAAGATGTACTTATGGGACAAAAAAATAAACAAATAAATAAATAAAGAGGACAGCCTTACAAGTCAAGCAGCTTTCCAGAAGAGTGCAGCTGGCCATGTTAAAGCTGGATGACAAGAAATGCAAACTGACTAGGTTTTGGCAGAACTCCTGCCTGTCCTCTACACGCTCATTTTCAGTGTTCCTGGGGAGTATGTTGAGCTATTTGCCCAGTGGCTCTGAGATTTTTTTGTCTGCCATACATTGCTCCAGGAGGAGAAGATTTTCTCCAGAGTATTTTTATGGGTTTAGGATTGATTCGACTCGTTTGCACCACCAATCTCAGAGGCCATACATTAACAAAGGCTTTCCTAAATTACAAATTATTTTAATTTAAAGAAGATCATTCCACCCATCCCAAGACATTCATATGCAGATTTCGGGTGTCCAGATTGCCCTCTGAAAGCATTTGTTTCTATCTTTAGCAGAGTAGCTAAAGCAGTAGATTTGGGTTCTAATCCAGAAACCTTAATCTCCAGCAGGGAATTAAGATGAACCCACCCTGATCAAATCTCTCTTATGCTACATTAGCATGAATATAAATCATATTTCGCAGCACACCTGGCCTTTGGGTTTTGTTGTTATTTTTACTGTTCCTGACACAAATTACTATGCACAGAAAAATCAGCACTTGACATATTTTACAAGTTACTTTAACCAACCTAAAAATCCTTGCTGCCTTGCAGAACCACAAAAAGCCTTTCAGATGCTTTGTGTAACTAACAATCCCAAGGATAAGTTTGAAAAGTAAACAAATAGATACATGTTCACAAAGACGTTTGGGAAAAACGCACCGCAGGTTGGCTATTAAACTTGTTACAGCTCCAGCCATGAGCTGGATGGAGACAGAAATGAGAGCAGCTTCTTGCTCCTGTGCGCTGCAGGTCGCTGGGTTTGTGCAGGTGTCAGTCCCAGCGGGCCTGACCAATAACCAGGTTACAATTTCCAGAAGCCTCTTCCCCTGGTTTCAGAAATAACTCAGATACAAGCAAGTCAAAAACACTTAGGCTCCTAATTGTTAAAACTACATTGGAAATAAGCTGCAGGCTCCCGTGTCACTTAGATTTTTTTAAGATATCATGAAAAGAGGATTTTAAAAAAGCTTTTAAAATTAATTAACATGGTCAATGAATCATCAAAACAGCTTTAGTATGGGTCTAAGGAAAGAAATTAAAAAGAAATACTTAGTACTATCCACAAAAGTAGCATCCATTATGTAGCCAGAATGCAAGCTGAACCTTCTCTACTGTTTCCAATAGCGAAAATTTAATTTATAACAAACACTTGCTATTCATTCTTGCCATGAGACACAAATAATGACAATAGCACTCTGAAAAGTGATCAAAACACATTTGATGAAGTCTGACATAATCTGTACCTAGGTGGGCACACAGACATACCCAAGAGAACAGCAGTTTGGAATAGGTGGTAGGTCAGATAAACTGACGGGTCCATTCTCATATCAGATCTGAAATTCACTTCTAACTGCTGTGCAGGTCTTCCCCTAGAAGGAGAAGCTAATGAAATGAACCTAGAAATAAATTTGGGAAGATCTCGCCTGGAGCTGAAGGGGTATTCCCAGCAATTATTCCAACTGCAACTTAACAAAAAGTTCCTAAACTGTATTGTCATATAGCCCAGCTTCAAAGAAGATGTATTTTTTTTTCTACCTATATAACTGCAAATATCTTTTGAACTCCCAAGCACTCAGAACACAAGCACAAGCCCTGGCACAGCTTCATTCCCTGCTGTCTAAGGTCTGCCTGAGACAGACCCAGCACAGCCAGGGCTGGATTTTAAGCCTTCTGAAATCTTTAAAAGGATTTACTTGAACCAAGAGTAAAGCAGAAAAGAAAAATGCAAGAGCAGCTCAGCATCACTAATTGTTCAAAACAACTCTTGCTTGCCATCTCACACGCAATTAAGAACCAGCTCCGAAACCTTCCCAGGCTGGCAATCCCTTTCTGTCGAGAATGGTGTCCTCCTAAGAGCTGTGTAAAATGAATTCTTATACTATCTTTTCGGGTTCATTTCTCCCAGAAACCTCATAGTCAGGAATATTTGTTGTAATACAGAGCAAAATTTGCAACAGAACTTCCTCTAAAATTAAAGATGAACATTAATAGCCCTAATTCTTCATTCCATTATGCATCAGAGTAACAAGTACAACAGATCTTTATGCTGACACAAACAGCTTTGTTATTTATAACCACTTTCAAACCACTTTAAAGTATGAATTTGAGTTTACACAAATTAAGATAATAAAAATTACTTTTTTTTTCTTAAATAATCTAATTGAACTAGTCTACTAATTTAAAATAAATGGGATGGAATGGAAATGTTCGACAATTTCAAAATAAATTACGTGTGGAACCAGGTTACGTTTAATCAAGCTGTCATGCAAATTAGCGGTTCGCTCAGCGAGTACTATTTAAAGAACTCCTTTGCTAGTGAAAGTGCTTTTGGAGCCATTACAGAACTATCTACTTTTTGTTAAAGCCCAATGCATGCTAAAAAGTGCAGCTCCCCAGAACAACGGCCGCAATTATGCAATCACAGAGCTTTGCTGGATAGGGAAACTCCACGTCAGCGAGCTGGGGGGGGGCAAACTACAGTAAGTGTTTTCCAAAAATAACTCAATCTGCAATACTGCACACTGCCGGCAGAAGGGAAACCAGAGGAGGAGACGCAGCCGTGGTTCTCAGAGGAGGTGTGCGGGAGCTGCTCCATCCTGCTGGCAGCACGGGGCTCGCCCTCGCACCCATGGGCACGGCGCCTTCCAACACCCAGCACCTCGAGCAGCTAAACCCAGCCCCACGGAGCCACCGCTGTTAAAAATGGCCAAAACTAGAGCCGAGCACTGCCCATGGCGCTTACTCATTCCCTGAATGGTTCGCTATTATCAGCTGATTAACTGATGTGCAAGACTGCAACTTCGTAAAGGGGCTGACACCTCCAAAGACCAGTCCAGTGAATGTCTCTGGCTACTTTAGGGGAAGATTGCTGACTCTTCTCCAGATAAAACATAAGAACGAACATTCCTGATCCTGCCGTCACAGAGGTACGGGTGTACATTATTAATCAGCATACCCATGTAGTCAAACTAATGTTCTTAAACAAGAAAAAAGAAGTATTTTAGTCTGCTATGAATAGATTTGTAGTGATCTTCTGCACCCAGTCAGAAATGTTACTAGCAGATGCGCTTTGGATATTGTAATTTAACTTATGAATAATGTGTCAAGTCCTCTCCAAAGACAGCAAACATTTGCACAGAAATTGTATTCCGGGTAACATAAACTTTGATGAATTGTAAATACTGAACATCATTTGCTACTGTACCAAATAATATTACTTGCTGCTATTACGATGTATTACCTTCCATCTAAGAATTCAAAAGGTTTTCCAAAAATGTTAATGCACATCTAGCCCCCGCTCCCCTGCGAGGCACCACAGCAATTTCCGCCCCATTCGTGCTCAGTGAACATCTGAAGCTTCGTGCCTACGCGCTGTTTGCTGGCTGCTTTTGTTTTATGTACTCACAATCACTGAGCATTGCAACCAAAAATGTTTTATCATGAACTGTAATCTTAGTGAGATAGCGGATCCTCTCTGTGATTTGCTGCAGCTGCAATCAGCAGGTTAACTAGCCGTAGGTTTTACACGAAAACCCCGTGTACGCGCTGTGAGCGACTGGCTGGGGGTCTCCTCCCTTGGTCGCTGCTCGAGGCTTGGCTCTTCCCTGAGCTACGACTTGTGGCTCGCAGATAAAAACGCGCTGAACCATCCTTAGCTTCGTATTGCATTTGCCACACTAGCATTACTTTCATGAATGCTTCACAACAATATTCCCTGTGATCCTTCACTTGGTTAATCTTGTAAAATTTATTCAGATGTGTCTAAAATATTAAAAAGTATGCCTTTCAAGACAGTAATTCTAGAAGTATTATATTTGATTTAGAAATAAATTTAGCTATATAAAATCTTCCCCTTCACTGTTCACTTTACCTAGCTAATATGAAAAAAAAGCAGGAATCAGCATAATCCATTGGAAGAGCAATGCTTCGAGAGTTATTTGAATTAAGTCCAGATCTATGTGCAGCGCTCAGGGTTATTACTGTTTTCATAAACAGAATAATGCGTTCCCCAGGCATGAGTAGCTTCATTGCAGCAAACAGTAATGCTAAAATAGATGGTGGGGAGAGAAAGGTGAACTACTGCTGGGGACAGAAGGCCACAGGTACAGAAAAGAAATAGCATGCCAGGTGGTAGAACCACTCCGGTGTGCCAGGCACCTATATTTAGAAATCCCAGGCATCCGAAGATATTAATTATTTATATTACCACTTAAGTCGTAGCAGTATTTGTCAAAGAACACACGTTAACTGGAAATATGTGAACAAAACCACTGCACTTGGTGAGACGAGTATCACACAGAGTGCTCTGCTCAGCTCCAAAGCCAGGACTCATTTCGAACCCATTGCCCAGAGACAAAACCAGCAGGAATGAGTCACAAACGTGTCCTACAGAGACAAAAATTCGTGATCGGGCGTTTAGACACGTCACACGAAGACAAAGAGGAGAAATCCAAACACAAGGCACGGTCACGCCGGGCCCACCCAGGCACCAGGTCTGTCGGGGGTGGCAGCTCTGCCGTCTCCTGGCAGAACAGGCAGAAGGACCAAAACCACAGAAAATCAGCGTGCCGTATCTGTGCTAACGACTCCTGGATCTTCTCCACTCCACAGCTGTGTCCCAAGCTTCATCGGAAACGTTGAGCCGCATCTGACATCCCACAGATACCCACTGATGGGCTCGGGGGCGCTCGGGACTCGCCACCTTCCCCCTGCCCTCACCCCTTGATCACCACAGACGGCACCGAGCTCTGCCTGCTGTCGGGCCTGCGAGCAGCACTGCCTCCCCCCGGCTCTGTGCCCATGCCCCAGCTCCCCGGCCGTGCCCTCGTGGAGCCAGCCCTGCGCCCAGCCTGAGCCACGGAGTGCCCCGAGCGAGCCCAGCCTCCCTCCGGCTCCTGCACCCGCCTCTGCCAGGAGCTGAACGTGCAGGTGAGGAAAAAAGTCACGTGTTGAACACGATAATTAAATTAATTCTAAATTAAGTCCTGGCCATGTGCAAGACTACACTGAAAAAAAAAAAAGGAAATGTAACGGCGACAAAAACTGTATTTCCTTCTCTCTTCTTCTGCTATTTAATAGCCTCCGAATGGAAAGCCTAGCACAATTTTCTAGTCCAATTGTTCCAGCCAGGGGGAAAATTGCTCATCATAATTAGGCTGCTTTCATAACGGATCTACTCATCGCCCAGGCTCCTGTGAATGTGACCACGCACCGCACCTGCGGGTTGGTGCCCGCGCCCCGACCATCACTCATTTCCCCACAGCCTCCTGCGCTCTCACCCGACCCTGGCCTCGCTCCGTACCTGAGCAGGGCTCAGGCCAAGGGCCCAGGCTGAAAGCCGAGCTGAGGACATGCCAGGGGACACACGGAGACGACCATCTGTGTGCCACGGCCCTGGGTGCTCCCTCAGACAGCCTGGCACGGCGCTCACTGCACGGGCACTGCCAGGGAGACTTTCCTACAGGGCAAACAACTTTGTGGGCTTCCTTGGAAGACTGATGGGATCCTCACGTGTGACTTCAGAGGACACACAGCTGGCAGCTCTCGCACCAGAGCACCCCTCCATGCCCCACCTGCCGGCCAGGTAACCGCTGAGCACAGCATCGCCATCCATGGCCCCTGAATACAGGGACCCCCCGACCTGCAGCCGCAGAGCTGTGCCACGCCATCAGGAGCACTCAGTCAGGTCTTCATGGTAAGACACCTTGACGATTTCTGGTATCTTTCACAGAACTGCAGCCTTGCTCTTTTCCCTGTACTTGCCGTGTCTGGTACATGGCTGATCTGTTGGCAGGGGACGCAGCAGCCCCGGGCACCACGGGCTCACGGCTCGAGCCGCCAGGAGCAGAGAGGCAGCGGGGAGCACTGGCACTGCCTTCTGATGGTCATCCAGCCCCCGGCAGCACCGGAGGGCACAGCTGTTTTAGAAAGCAGGACGATGAGGCTGAAGAATGAACAAAAGAAGAAACGGCTCCTCTCCAGGAGAGCCCCGACAAGTGCTAGGTGCACGTTTTGCTAGTAGATGAATCTCCCGGTTTGGAAGCATGGGTTTCCAAAATCCTGGAGGGCAATAGTCATGGAGATGTTGGAACTGGATGCTGATATTTTAATTTCTAGCTGAAATGTCTGATCAACAGTTTATTTTGTGGCCCCTCTTTCTCCAGAAACAGCCCTGAAGGATTTCCAGGCTTAATGAGGAATGATGCAATTCAACACACCAACATCTTCCAAAGGATTTCCTGAATTATTTGGGCGGTGCATGCCACGATTCTCAAACCATTATGTAAATTTACACCCTGAAATGCATTACTAAAAATCCTGATTAAAGTAACTTCAACAATAAAGGTCAGAATTTTCTTTGTGGGAGGGAAACTACCATTTCCATTGCAGAGAGACGCGAGGAAGCTTTAACGCATTGTTACAGCCACACTGAAAAGATTGTGAAGATTGGGGCGGCATCCTCCGACCGCCACCCACAGGACCTGAGAGTCTGGTCACACATCACAAAATGAGAACTGGCATATGAGAGAGCCTCAGTGCAGCAAACACCTTAGTCTGATCAACGTATTTCTGACTGTTTATAGTAGCACTTCGGCGACATTTAAAATATTTCATTTTAGATTTACTTCTAATTTCCATTCCAGTTAGTTATTAGCAATATAACGCTGCTGGAGTGGGAGCGTGATTAGAAGTTAGGAAGCGGCCTGGTGAGTCCAATCACAAAAAGAGTGTCTTGAGAGCTGCAATACAACTTAACTTACACCAAGATGACCTACAGGAGTAGTTAGGCAGTGAAACACTCCAACATTTCTGTAAATATAACAAATTTGAGAAGTATGCGATTTTGTCAGTTTACTGATTTAATTGCTATGGTAAACGCATAATATTCAAGGTAATTATGACATGACACATCGAGATAAGCACATACATAGTTTTTAATGCATTAACTTATAATTTTTTAATATACCATCAAATTAAAAAAGAATAAATACTGTACACATCCATGTTTCAACATTATATTACTATGCATTATTTGGTTCTGTAAGCAACACACACCTGCAAAAACACTGCCTTTTTGACTCTCACTAGGTATGAGATTTTTCATCACAGCTCAGTTACGCACTGTAACAGATGACTCAATACTTCATAAGCACGGATTCTAAAATAAGTCAATTTAATAACGTAAGTCCTTTCTGAGACCTTCATATACAGCTGTGCTCATTTTTTAACTAATTTAGTTCATCTGATTCAAATCCCTCATTAAAAACTGCTATATTATGATGGTCAGAAACAGAATAACTGCAATAATTGCTTTTAGACCTGATAGAGTTTCCAATTTTAAATCGTGTTTTAAACAAGGCTGGGTTCATTTATGTTGTAGAAAAGACCTCAGCCTTTCGGGCTTTGTGCCACAGTAGACAAACACAGACTACTTGTATTTCTCTGTTTATTTCTGCCAAGGCATACATACTTCTGGCCACCTTTGAAAAACTCTTGCTAGCACAGTTTAGGATTATTGAATTATTTGGGATTTCACTCCCCGAATCAGTCAGTCTCCTGCAGATGGTAAGCACTCATGGTCTGGTACAACCTCACCTATAATCCACCTCAAAGTGTGCTGACCCCGTTCAAGTTCTTCTAGGACCATTTCCCAATTTCTGTTACAATTAAGCTAAAGGAGAGTCTCATCAACCTAAAAATCTGGTATAGCATGCCTTGTAACTCCTACTCCTTCAGCAAGAAACCACAAACAACCAGTAGGAAACGCTACATGAGGACAATTTGGGGCACTCAGGGAAGTCAACACACCTTTGAGAATTAAGAAGCCACCAACGGGCTCCCTGCAAGCCCTGCCACGTCCACGTCTGCCCCTGGCTAACCCCCGCCTCGCTGCCGGCACCGCAGCGCCCACCCTGTCCCCACACACAGGCACACGGGCTGTGCCCGGGCACCACCAGGGCTGCAGAGCCCGGCCGTGCCTCCCGATGCAGGAGGACGCAGCTCCCCGTGCCGTGGTGCAGCGCTGGCCACTGCCAGCATTGCCATGCAGTCGGGAGCCCACAGCTCTGGGTGGCTGCTGGCTGCTGTTGTCTGCTCTGCACTTCAGTGCTGGGCGTCCTGAACAGGCAGGAAAGCCTCCGTGGAAAACAAGCAGTTTTGTTCTCCACCTGAGGCACCTAAACCTCTGCTGTTCTCCCTCACTTGTGGGTGATGGCAAGGAAGTTCTCCTCCTCTGCTGTCAGGAAGAACTCTTGACCTTTATTCAGCCAATTCAGGGAAAATTTACAGTTTTACATCTTGCTGAGTCTTCACTGCAGTACGGCCCATCCGTTTGGGCTTCACAGCGTGCTTTACCTGTGTGAGCCCATTCAGGGGCCAGGCCACACCAAGTGAAGGATGCTGAGGCAGGAACCCCCCGGGGAGGCACTGTGGGCACCGGTCTCTCTCGCAGGGATCTCAGTGCTCACAGGTCCAAAGCTACCCAAGCAGAAGCCCACAGAGGCCCCGGCTATTACAGCCCCCCCTGGGAAGGAACGAGGCACGGGCCGTGGTTCTAACATCCAGCACCAGCTGTGCCAAGCGCCCTTCACACCCACCGCAGCGTTCCCCTGCGCACGCACCCAGAGGGCACCAGCAGCCCTCCCCGTTCCTACACATACCAGAGCATCACAGAGTTCCCAACCACCAGCACAGGACAGGCTGCTCTGTGCCATACAGCACAGAGCAGCTGATCCGATATGAAATCTGAGCAGTAGCAATACACACTTTATGTCAAACTGTGTCGCACAATGTAAAAACGCGCTTATCCCCAGACTGCAATGTATCACTTACTTAAAATATTGGCTTCAATATTTAACATTTTCATTTTTCTGTCACACGTTTACAGCTCTATTTTAAAATTAAGTGACACCACAATTTATCAAACGCTAAGGTTATGCCTGGAGCTCCTGTGTCAAGCTGAACGTTTTTAGTGAGTAGCACTCACAGTCACGGAGAACGGGCAAACAGGGTGTGCTAAGCTACCCTCCCCACTGAACTTCCTTCAGATAAGTAAAAACCAGCAAATTGGGATTACAGTGGTTGAACTGAGGCAGAGGAGCTGATTCCCCAGAGCACTGCATCCCAGGCAGGTCCTGGTGCCCAGCTCGCAGCAGCACCACTCCTTGGCAATGGATTGCTGCGCCAAGCCCACACTGCGCTATTTCCACGGGTTCTCCCCTTCTGGTGGAGGAGTGCCCACCCACCGATAATAATAACCACTACGAGCTTTCCAGGCTAGCTTGAGCTCACGAAGAAATACCCGAGAACACCCCCTCTGCCCTGCTGGAGCTGCCTGGCTGGGGAGCCGGGAGCACCCGCGGCCCCGGCGCTGCGCAGGGTGAGGCTGCGGAGCAAACACCCTTCTGGCTGGCACAGCCCTCCCGAGTGCTTTTGCTGTTACCAGGTCTCTTATTTCGAAAGAGAGTAAAATTGGCTGGATTAAATAAACCAGAAATTGCAGAGAGCAATCGCACATTGCTTATCTTCTAGAGAAGGTCTTGTGCTCCTGTTCCCACGGGAATGAAGTGCTCCAACATGTTGTCTCTGCAAACCTTCACCGCTGTTATTAAAACCCAGAACTAGTGAAATGGAGGTAAAAGCGCTTTCATAGATATTTCAGCACTGCGGCAGGCTTATTAAAACATGCTAAAAAAATTATTGAAGAGTTTTCACACGAGGGTCATACTGGACTACCCACTTGGATTTGAAATGCACTCAGCTGCACCAGGAACCTTATCCTGCCACTTACAGAGCCGACTGGCACACGCAGCGCTTCCCACAACAGGTCAGGGGACAAGTGGGAGAGAAAGTTCTAGGCAGTGAGCATCGACAAGCAGAAAGAGCAGGGGAAAAAAAGGGAAAAAAATGGTTTAGCAAAATCCGGCTTCACTTCCTCCAGCAGCATTTGTGTTTAGCAGCAGCACGGCACAATCCCCTCCAACATTCCCTCCCCGCCACCGCGAGCACCCAGCGTCCTTCCCCACGCGGGGGGCAGCCAGGACGGGCGCCCGGGGAGCTCCCTGCTGCCTGAGCTCGCCCTAGGGGACAGCTGGAGACGCGAGGAATGCGCTCCAATTTCATGGGTAAGAGAAACTATCAGCCTCTACATCAAATTAAGAGCTTTAATATAAAAACCCAGCGCTAGGTCTATAAAAAACAAACAAAAGTACCCTATGTGTGCCTGTGTATCTGTGTATCTGTTACCTTAGCCAGAAATCACACTCTCCTACTGAAGGGTTTTCCTGGCAGAGAACAGCTGCCGGGGGAATGGCCAAGCACCTTCTGAGGAAGCAGCAGCCAGGTACCAGCGTGACACCTGGGGACAGCCACGCCGCAGCCCGGGGCTGGCTGCCAGGCTGCAGAAGGAAGGGGCCAGCAGCAGCACGGGGCTGAGTCCTGCTGGCACCAACCCTGCCTCCCAGGGCAGCTGCGGGATCCGCTGCTGGGGCGAGGCGGGATGGTGCCACCATTTATTTTGGATGCTCACATACGTCTTAATTGTGCTAAATCAACAAGAACTTTGTTTGAAACGTCTCCTTCCCTTCTTCAATCCCGTTTTCCTTGCAGAGAACTGCCTTCAGTGTCACTCCCACCTAATGGAGCACGCCGAGTCTGTAGCTGGTGGCACAGCCTCAGTGCCTCTGGACGAGGTTACCAGAAGCTACCATCTCAGTGAGAAACACAGGCGTGGTTTGGAGCCTTGCTTTCTTCTTTAGCTGGTTACTTACAACATTCGTGGTGCAGCTTCCCACCTCTCGGCCCCGTGCACCACCAATGCCCGCGCCGTGCCCTAGGGAGCCCCATCCCCTCTGCACCTAACGGCACGTGGAGCAAGCCTCAAAGCTGTGCGCTGCGACACAACAAGCCTTCGGTCCCTCCCGAGGAAACCAGGGCCCAAGACCTGCATCGCCTTCTCCCACGTAGAATAAACCCAGCAGGCGTGTCCTCGCCCAACAGGGGTGGGTGGGCAGGAAGGGAGCCCCTGGTTCCCCAGCGCAGTTCCGTGCTGGTGGATCATACCCAGCCAAAAACATTTTTAACGCGAACCCAATGAAGTATCCAAGGCACACAACTGTACCGTGCGTTGTGGATGCCTGTGTTTGTAGGGAGTAGGGTTCCTGCACACTTCCAACAGGAGCGCGTTATGTACATTTAACGGGTGCACCGCAGATGCTGCACTAAACTGGACGGGTATCTTATTCCTGTGTATTTAAATAAACACAGAACAAACACAGCCTGCTGCACATAAATATATATAATTTCCTTCATTTACATTGACGTTTGCATAAGAAAAATTGCAGGAGATTTCTGCAAGAAGTATTGTATGTTAATTAGATTTTCCAAGACAAAACTGATACCGCTAACAGTTGGATACTCTCTTTGTTTTAATTATGCATGACTAATGATAGCTGTTTGGCTGTCTGACCACCAGATTGTCTGCTGTTGCCAAGGGAAAATCTTTTAAAATAGATTGACAGCTTCTCTGTTATAAAACAGAGCATGTTCTAGCTCATCTTGTATTTTTGAAAGAGCTTTGCAGGTAGAAAAATCCAAACTTTGCCTGTGCACAATGACATAATCCTTCCACCCTGGCATACAATACCACCAGCGACGATACAAGCTTGAGGATGCCCAGGAACTGCAGAACCACCACCAGCAGGTAGAGCAGCCAGACCCCAGGCTGAGCCCAGTGCCGGGCCATGCTGCCCATCAGGTCTCTGGCTCGTTTTCTCTGCGGAGCTGACCACCAGCGGGTAGCCCGGTAGCTCCTGGTACGGCAGTGCCAGGGCGCGAGGCGTTTGGTAGGGCTGTGCAGGACAAGGGGCACGGGGAGGGCTGTGCTCAGCCCCCTCTGCCAGGCTGCACACCGGGGCTTTCCCTGCACACCCACCTCGCACACTGCCCCGTGCCCTGGGGTGCTCACACAGCCGCAGGGAGGGACTGCCCGGGCTGCCTGTGGCTTAAAGGAGCACATCGCTGCATTGGCACCAACCTCGAACCCATGTCTGGGCTGAGCTGGGGAAAATCTACAAATTCGCAGAGTTCCTTCCTCTGCTTTAAGCGGGACCTTTCTGTTCGCACAAGGACGTGGGTTTCGTACTGATCATCTCTTCTCAAAGGCAGACAGAGAGCCAAGACCGAAGAGGACTCCGAAGACTACCCCCACCCCTGCCAGCAGGCAGAGCCTTAACAGAGGGTCATTTAACCAAAAATTCTCCCCATGCTCCTCATGGGGAATACCACTCACGGGGAGACAAAGGTTTGTCTTTGCTCCTTGCCCTTCCAGACAATTGACACACAGCTGAAGCAGGGTGAGGCAGCCCTCAGCACCCACCCAGACAGAGCCGTGGGCTGCCTGCTGCTGCCACTGCCACCCCCGGCACCTCGCTGAGCTCGGCTGGAGCTGCCCTGGGCCAGAGGCTGCGGCCACCTCTTGTGCGGGATGACAAGAAAGGAAATCAGGTCTGCTTCTTCCTCCATCAAACAGCCCTTTGGACCAAAATCTTTTTTTTCACTCCTGATTCCTTGTTTTATTGTTTCCTCTGTGTAACACCTGAAACACTCGCAGTGGTTTAAAAAGATAAATTATCTTAATTTTCAATGAATTCATGTGTTTCAACCACATGGACGGGAGGCAAGTGCCATAATATGCTTCATTAAAAATTGGTAGAGATTTGGAACGTGCAATTGTTACCCAAACACCAGCCTAATTTTACAGGTGTGTGTGTGCACCTCAGTCTACACGTAACACAGCTGTATTTCAGAGAAACGGGAACAAAGCTTCACACAGCCAAATAATTTATGATCCTGAACTGCACAGGAATACCAAAAGAGTATGGAAGTCAAGAAATGTACCTGCTGAAATCATAAAGGAAAGAGGATTTCTTTTTATATTTATTACACCACCTGTCCCCAAAGACAAACCCGCATTTATCCATGCTTGCACATAACTGCATTCAACACTGGCGTACGGACACACATCAGAGGGACTGTAATGATGGAATATGCACCGTCTCTTAATATTTAAATATGCCACACACTCTTGATAGGCTTCTCTTAGTCAAACTACAAAACTGTCATTCCAAATGCCACTCCCCAGTAATGTGAATGATAGCGGATGGAGAACGTTTTGTGGACGTGTCACCAGCTTTCCGTGACCATTGCAGCTCCCTTGGCAAAGACCACTTGCTGCTGAAGGACAGCTCTTGTTGGAAGAGAAGGCAAAAGCGGCACTGAACTCCCAAGCCCAACAGTCACCACCCCCTACTTAGACACGAGTTAGGCACCCACAGCCCTCCCCAGAGGACATGAACAGCTTTGGAGTGAGAGCCTGCCTGATCCCCACCTGACACAGGCACCTGACCCCCACGGGCACCTTCGCCAAGCTGGCCGAGGCCGGGGGCTGCTCCTCAGGACCACTGAAGTGTGAGTCTGTGGGACTCACAGCTCTGGGAGTACTGGCACGGAGCCCCCACGAGAATCCCTGCCGACGACCACAAACCTCCCGTTGCATTCCTGAGTGCCCGCAGCCAGGGGAAGCAGAGTCGGGAACTGGAAGTGGTCCCAGGAAGGTTTCGTTTGGCCAGGGCTCCCCTGCGCCTGCGGTCAGACACTGCTGGACCCCCCTGCAAAGGGAAGCCCGGTCTGGAAACCAGGATGTTTGCAGAGCCAGAGAAGCTGGAGGCGTGGGCTAGGATGCTGCTGCTGCTGCCAACCTGCTGGTGCCAAAGCAGAATCCGTCCCCGTACCAGGCCGATTCCAAAGTGGCTCAAACACGGCCGTTACCGCATCCAGAGGGAAAGCAAGAGGGCAGCAAACAGAAAACACAGCAAGCACCTGGGCCAGTCAAATGGTGATAAAGAAATCAGCGAGCTTGACAGCGATTAACACGCCTCAAAGCGTGTTTACAAGACAGAAAGCTGCAACCCCTCGCTCCGTAAAGCCTGTGCTGCAGCGCTCTGACACCTCACCTCCGGGCACCAGCCTGGGAGGGACTTAAGGGGTGTTTACAGTAAATGAACTCATTTTCTTTGCTAGAATTTACTCCATTTTCTGTGATGACTTCTTTATACTCAGCTTCACGCCCTGCCTAGTGTATAATTTCTCATTTATTTATCAGAGAGCAGCCAGCACGCAGGAACTCACTTCTCAGTAAAGGCACCGTGCGTCCAGGAACGCAGCAACAACAAAAAAAGAAAACCAAAATGAATGTAGGACCTGAGCCTTATGTGAGAAAACAAGAGCCACTCCAAATATTTGGTCATGCCAAATGTTCACGACACCTCCTTCTGGTGACCCCTCCACGCGCAGAACAGCTCCTCACCTCCCCGTGTGAGGTCCCTCGGGGCGGCTGCACGGCCCCTGGCCTGGCAGGCACGGCTCCCGCGGGGTGCCACCAGCAGCCCTGCTGCGGTCACAGCCCCATCTCCCAGAGCAGGAGGATGTCACACATCCTCACATCTTTGGGAGCCTTGACCCAGCTGCTGGAGGCTTCAGCCTCTGCAGTGATTAATCCCCACAGAATCACAGAATTGTCTGGGTTGGCAGAGACCTCCAAGATCACCGAGTCCAACCCCTGACCTGGCACTAACCAGTCCTCCACTAACCCATATCACTGAGCTCTACATCTAGATGTCTTTTAAAGACCCCCCATTTAATGTATTCCACAGCATACACTTAATAAATTACTCCATAACCGCACAGCAGAGAGAAGTCTGTTGTTTTAGAACTGTGCCAGATTTAACCCCTAATTTCCTGTGATTGCACAATACAAAAGAACTACCAGGTACACTCGCTTTTACCAGCCATGAGCTACAGAAACACAAAATGCAGGAAAAGAGGCTGCTTGTTCCAGAGACCATTTTGATCATCCTCAGATTTGTACCTTTGGGGATGCTAAGCGGGATCTGTTCACACATCACAGACAGGTAAATAGGAGCTGTTAGTAACCAAACACGATTCTCTCGGGTCTGTGAAGCCACGAGGGCAGCGTGGCCACAGCCCAGGGAACACCAGCCCGGGGACCAGTGCACCCTCAGCTCTAGGGCCACGGGGCCCTCGCTGCCTCCCCAGGGCGAGCAGCGAGGCCTCAGCCTCAGCCACAGCTCCGCAGGAGCAGAGCATCCCCCCGACTGCTCCCAGCCCGCTGTGCCATGGTTGGCACCTCCCTTGCACCGCCGCCTTCCCCGGTGCTGCTGGCGTGTCGGGGCTCCAGAGACAGCCGAGGGCGATCCCTCTCCCATGGGAGGGCTTTGGAAGGGTCAGCAGAGCAACCCGGTTCTGCAGAGGCAGGCTGCCGGCTGCACTCCTAGTGATTTACCACGCAGCAATCCGTTGCTTTCATAAAAACATTTATACAACTTTCTCCCTCCTTCCTCAGGACTTCTCGTTAAATCCTAGGCAAGTAGCTGGGAAGCATACAGAGCAGGTGCAGGACAGAATTTGTACTTTGAAAACAAGCATTTCCTAAAATTACTTTGTCATAGAAAACAACTGCCTGTCAGACAGGATTCCTTCAGATTTCAATAACTGGTAAAACAAACAGTGTTGGGGCAGCATGGACCAAACACGGACTGAAAACAAACAAGACCCAGCTTTTAATTATTAAATCTACAGAAAGAGCTCATCATCATCAGAACACCTTGCAGAAGGACGGGTTTTCCTTAGGGTCATTCACGAGAGGCTTTCCCCGGCACACCCACCCCGGCCCCCCGAGGGAGCTGTGTGCACTCTCCCAGCTGCCTGCCGCTGTGCGCGGCGGTGCCACGGGCACGCGGGGCGATGCTGGTGCTGCGTGGGCTCGACAGGAGGCAGCCAACTGCTGTAAGGCAGGGGGCACGCAGGGTTTGTGCGCTGTGTGTGAGCACGTGGAAGCTTTACCTGGAAACCCTCACAGGAGGCGTCAGCCCTCATTTGTAGTGACGATGATGGAAAGCGATCGCGAGGACTGAGGCTGGGCTGCGCGCGTCCAGCCCCCGCGGTGCTCACTGGGAGGTGCCACGAGCCCCCTGCCCTCACATTTTGGGTAGGAGCGAGGCGCACGGGCAGAGGCCTGATGCAAGCGGCCGGCCGTGTCCCCGCAGGGCGCAGAGCCCCCCGCACGGGTTGGCACGCAGCCGAGGGCACTGCGTGGGATGCGCCCTGCCAGGGGGTGCGTGGAAACGCGAACGTGCGTCTCGTAAATCACCGCGATCTCCTTTCGGCCAGCAAAACGCTGACTCAAAGCCACGTGAATCGCTCCCCTTTCCTAGCATTAATTATTGAAGCAAGAACGCCAGACGCTTTAAGTGGAGCGCTGTGCGATCTCTAATGGGTAAGGAGGTAACTTTCCGAGCCCTCATTGCCGGAGAGCAGCGAGGAGCCGAGGGGTGAATCAACACATGGCAGCAGGAAGGCACCGATGGCCATCTTGCAGTAGGAGGCAGGGACCTACTGCACGCAGCCAACTTGGGATGCTGCAGCCTACAGAAACCGAGAGGAGCTAAATCCAGAGGGCTACAGAGCTGGAAGAAAACACTCCTCTTTAACCCCTAAACTGCTTCATGCAGCTCACCAGGATTTGCGTCTAAATAAACGGCCAGCTTCCAATAACGAGGACACTGATAGCATTTCTTCTATGTATTTAAACACGTTAAGTTACAGAGATCTGGTGAGGAAGAACTCAGGAGGAGCAGCGCCGATGCGCACACTGAGACACGCCGAGCAGCTCTGCTCGTCTCCCGTGCTCTGTTTGGAAGATGCCTTCCTGTAGGCTTCCTGCACTCCCCCTTCAAGTTGCATTCCCAGCTGAAAACAAAACAAGCTGCTATTTGAAAGAAAGCCTGCGAAAGGCGTAAGAAATGAAAGAAATTAATCACAGAGCAAGAGAATGAAAAAACACCACCCAGCTACAACCCCCGTGTTATTTCACCACCTAATCGCTTTGTTCCGGAGTTAAGCAGCGATGTTCATGCTCCCTTTCACACCAGCTCTTCACAAAACAGGAATTCTCCCTCGCTTGTGAGACAACAGCAGCGCTTTAATCTTAAAGCCCTGATTTCATTTATGTAACCTATCCAGCGGCACAGACGCTGAGTTTCAGACATAACCCCAGGCCTAGGAAGCAGCACGTATCTAGCGGAAAGCCGCCCAGAGGAGACCTTTAGAGCACCTGTACGATGTCTGAACGAGGTGGCTCTAAATATACGTTCATTTACATCCTGAAAACGCTCGGTACGGGCTGAGCACCTGCGTGCCTGCCAGCTCACCGAGCTCCCTTCTGTGCAGCCTTAGGATCCGAAGCGGCACGAGGAAGGCAGGCTGGTTTCTGTATCTCTGTATTTCTGTATTTCTGTATTTCTGTATTTCTGTATCTCTGTATTCCCTTCGCTCCCCGATTCCGCAGGCAGAAAGCACGAGGAGTTCAGGACGCCTCCAAACACCGAGCCGAGGCACACACACACACAGCAGCCCGACACAGACACCTGCTGTATTTTCAGCAGCTACTGCACCAGGGCCGGGCTGCGCGGCGGCTCCCGGCTCCCAGCCCCTGCCGGCAGCACCCCCGGAGCCGCTCACAGCGCGCCCCAGCCTCCGGGACAGGCACCGGGCACCGGGCACAGCCCCGCCGCCACCAGCCCCGCACCGGGGGAGCCGCGGTGCCCGTAACCACGGCAACGCGGCACCAAAGTACGGGGAAAAGTTAGGAGCGGGGAGAGCGCTGCCCGCGGGGCTCGGAGCGCTCCTCGCCGGGACACGGCGGCGGCACCGGGGGCACCGGGGGGCGAGGGGCCGGGCCCGTCCCGTCCCGCCCTGCCCCGCCGAGCCACCGGGACGGCCTCGGGGCTGCAGCCCCCTCCCCTCCCCTCCCCTTCCGAGCGCCCCCCGCCCGCTGCCCCCCGTTCCCCCCCGTTCCCCCCGTACCTCAGCACGGCCGTGTCCCCCTTGCGCACCACCAGGCTGTCCGCGGCCACCCCGGGGAAGTCTCCGCCCGGCGCTGCGATGCGGCCGGGGGGCAGGAGGCAGCAGAGGCCGAGCAGCACGGCCGCCAGCCACTGCTGGGAGCCCCCGGCGCCCCGCACCGGCGGCGCCATCCCCGCGCCGCTCCGCGCTGCTGCCCCTGGGCCCGGCGGCGCCCGAGCGCGGCCCCCGGCGGCGGCGGCGGCCCCTTGGTGCTGCCCGCGGTCGGCGCCCGAGCGCGGCGCGTGGCTGCTCCCGGGCGGCCGCCGCAGCATCTATAGCGCGCGGGAGGAGGGCAGCGAGCCCGCTCTGCGCTCTGCGCGCCGCGGCGGCGGCGGCGGGCGGCCCCCGGGCTGCCGGCGCGTTGCCATGCAGCCGTTACCCCGGCAACCGGCCTGGCGGCGCGCGGCCGCGCGCAAGGGGGGAGCGGGGCCGCGCGCGCGGACGCGCGCAAGGGAGGAGCGGGGGCGCGCGGCGGCAGCGCCGGGGACCGCGGGTGGCGCCCGGCCCGGCCCCGCCGCTGCCCCCCGGCCCCGAGCAGCCCGCACGGCCCCCCCCCTGCTCCCGGTGCGCCTGGCGGGCGGCCTCAGCAGGGAGCACCCCGCCAGGGCTCTGCCACAGCCACGGAACTGTCCGGGTCGGCAGAGAGCTCGAGATCAGCGAGCTCTGAGCTGGCACCGACCAGCCCCCGCTAACCCGTACCGCTAACCCCAGCTGTTAGAGGGACACGCGGCCCGTCCCCTGGGTGCTTCGCCCTTGCTCACTGCACCCCATCACAGCAGGCCTGTCCCTTCCCTTGGTAAACGAAGAGGGGGAGAGACCAGCGCACAGAGCTTGGACGTGGAGGACTCGCCCTCAGCACAACGCAGCCCCACCAGGACACAGCTCCAGCAGCTCCTTGGGCTGCTGCTGCCCCATGCAGGGCTCCTCAACCGGCCCTGCACACCCATCTCCCAGCAGGGCAGCCTCTAACCACACATCTCCCTTGCCTTTGCTGACAAGGGGCCATTTGACACAGACCAGCCTGGCCCATGCCACCACCATCACCACCCCACTGCCACCAGCGGCTGCTCCAGCAGAGGCTGCGGTCAAACAGCCATCTCCTCCGCACGGCTCCCATCCCACTGCTCAGAGTCTCCCAGGTGTAATACCAGCACAATCCCTCATCTCTGCTGCAAAACAGTCCCTTCCACCACTTCCCAAATCAGTGCACACCTCACTATTTTTCAGGTTAACCTGAAACCAGGTGGTTTCTTTTTTGTTTGTTAGGAGAAAAAAAAAAGTTTCTCCAGGCTGCCTTTCTGCTCTTCCTTTCAAGAAGTAAGCTAAGCACCCAGACTAGATAATGCCATTATTTCGTAGCAAACACACAAACGAGTACAGATCCATGAGCTCAGCCCCTTACCCTGCAGTCCCCAGTGCAATGTGGCTCCTAGCGTAACTGGTACACAAAATATTTCTATTACAGCAGCTCTGACAACATTTGTCAAATCTATGAATCCTTTTCCAAGTATTTGGGACAGAACACTTCAGAAGGTCTCTCTGATCTTCAGCGACATATTTTAGTCTTTGGGGGAAAGACCTGTCCAAGGTGCGATGCTTTCCACAAGCATGTCGTGTTGGTATGGAGAAGAGGCAGCCCTGTAACCACGTGGGAACTGGAGAAGCCGCTGAAGTGTTTTGATGCATTAAGTGCTCGGATCATCTAGTGAAAGATGTGATATAATAGTCGAGATCTAATTTTAGGGAGAGCTCTGCAATCTTTAATGAGTCACATGATGTCGCTTTTACTTGACCTTAATGAACAATCAAATAATTTGCTCCTCCTTAAATAAGGAGCAGAAAAGACATTTCCTCAATAACATTCTATTAATTTCACGGAAGATCACATAAATCTCAATCAACAATAGCCAATATATTTTTTTTTCACTTCTGGATTCCTGTTCCCTGGCTCTCAGGCTAGTTGCAGAGCAATGGAGAAAGAAAGCAGGTCAGGAGTCAATAACAGCTATGCCAATCAGGGGTGCTCCAGAGACTAAATTCTTTCATCTGAATCTCCCTCACCTCCCCCCAGCCCAGGAAGCTTGCAGAAAAAAATAATAATCTGATACCAGCTGTACACACACACAGAAAAAATATTTCCAGGGGCAGGAAGGGGGGGAATGGACATGGCACAGGGACACAGACACACTCTGCCACTTCAGCTAGTTTACTGTGAATGCCATGTGGCTGGTGTAGCATGTTAGTATCTCCTCAAGGAGCTGGGTACTTCACACAGAGCAGCGGTGAGGCCGTATGATATTTCCTGTGATTCGGCAGCGTATTTTTGTTTGGAGTCATTTGGAACAGCTACGTGTATCGGTGGTTTGCAAGTACTTGTTTGACAGTTTGCACAGATATTCAAGACTGGTTCACAAACTTCACACTTGCCTTTTTGTTTCTTTTCTTCCTCTCCTGAATGTCTTAATGCTAGTGACAGAAGATGGAAGCTGAACGACTAGAAAAAACTGAGACTGGGTATGTTCGGTCAGCGTCCTGAAGGTAGCGTTCATGATGAGCAGAGTAACAAGCAATTCAGACATCTGAGGGCAGAGCCCTGCGGTACCCTGCCTGCTCTGCACAGACCCAGGCGCTGCTTTTGGGCGCAGTAACCTGCCCCTGGATGCCCCTCGCATGGCACAGTGGGGAGCTGGCAGGCAGCTGATTTTCAGTGAGCTCTGCCAGTTCAGTCAGATCCTAATACCTCGTCACAGCAAATTCCAGCTGGTTTCATTTTTGCGTCCTTTGGACAGAACCACCGACAGCTAATAGCCCCTGCGTTGGTCAAGAAGTTGACCATTTCTTCATGTTCTAACATCGGCTGGAAACGTGCGTGTTGTATTGCAGGTCCTAACAGCATCCACGCCAGCGGCATTTCCAAGGTACCTCTGGCCTTCTGAAACAAGCACACTGCGGTAACGGGAGGCGTTCTGCCCTGTAGTCTTGTTAATGGCTCAGATCAAAATCTTGTTACACGGAGCTCCATGAGAATTGGGTGGGTAATTCCCATCTATCCAATGGCCCAGAGAGTTTCTGGAGTCTCCTTCTCTGCGGATATTCAAAACCGCCTGGATGCCATCCTGTGCAACATTTGGATCAGATGATTTCCAGAGGCGTCTTCCTACCTCAGCCGTTCTGAGACGCTTTGATTTTGTGATTTGTTCACTTTTGAGATACATATTTTGAAAAGTATTCAAGAATTTCAACCTAGTTGCCCAATGACTTTAATGTCATACATTGTCTGGGAACGGCCACCTGAGAACTGCCATGATAGGAACCCTGGTAACAAAAACTTTGTTTCTGCTTTCTAAATACATGATAGGTATCTTGGAAAACTTGGATTCTTTTCGAACAACATGGAAGAAAAACAACAAAGAGCAAACAAACAAACAAACTTGGCTACTCTGTATTTTCAGAGTTGTATCTTGTGTCTAAATTCACAAATGCTTTGGAATTTTGAAACAATTTCACAATGACCAAAAAACAGTAGAATCTGCCAGGTAATGAATAAAGCATTCCCAGAGGTAACAGTAGTTAACAAATTTTAATTGAAAATCTTCAAATTAAGAAAAAAAAGAAAAGAAAAAAATTTATTAGATTAGAAACAGCTTGTCCTAATATTCTCAGGCAATATTCTCTATTTTTTTTTTTTTTTGCCCCTCTTCCTTGTACAAACACATCACATAAGTAAGGACAACACTGTACTGCTGTGCAAAATCTTCTCAGAAGCATGCAGCTACAGCTCAGCCTTCTTTGATGGTGTTCCAAGTTGTCTAAAATTTGAACAAACAACCTATAGCACCCAAATAATTTTTGAGTTTTAGAATTCAAAGAGCAATTTGTGATGTTTCCGCAGAGCTGCTGTGTAAAAGAGCTCATCTGGATGGGTTCCAGTGCATCATCAGTTACAATGCACAAATGTTCCACAAAATGCATTCTCTGAAAATTTCAATTGAAAGGGGAGGTTGCAGAGAAAGTTAAGAATGGGATAAACCTCAGAAAACACAGACAACTTTCATGTCTTTAAATAAAAAAGTTTGTATAGCTCTTTTCAACTATCTACTTTTTAAAAAATACTGTATATAAAAATGTAAATAGTGATTTTGCCAAGTATTGAAATTAACAGAAATTTCCTTTTAAATAAGTATCTCTTCCACAGATAACCTCAGAAGACATGTACATGTACTAAAAACGGGTGGTTTTTGCTAGCACAATTGAAAGCAAATGCTGAAATTTCCATAAAATGCATTTTCCATTTTCTGCATAATCCAGAATGTGACTGCATACAGAAGGGCTCAGTAAAATATTCTCCAAAATTATTTCCTGTACTTCAGAAATGGCAAGAATCCTGGTGCGCTATCGTATAAGCTAGCACCTACTAGCTGTAAAAAGTCGTTCTTTTAGCACCAGAACAAATGGGCTCTAATATCCTGAGATTTGAGTCATCTTTTCTGAGTTTATGACTTGATAGAACACGGCTGCAGAACAAGCTCAGCCCATACTCAACATCAAAAAATGCATATAATAAAGAATTCTCAAAGGAGGATTGAATCTATGGGTGCCTATTTATAAAACACAAGCTCTAATTATACCTTTCTCAGGCACAAGGCGTTCA
The DNA here is from genome assembly GCF_047663525.1 of Anas platyrhynchos. Lineage (NCBI taxonomy): Eukaryota > Metazoa > Chordata > Aves > Anseriformes > Anatidae > Anas > Anas platyrhynchos. The sequence continues at coordinate 39,102,587 of NC_092594.1, forward strand.
TAATGTCACTTCTCCGGATTCTCTCATGTCTGAGAAGACTTGTGCCGCATTCCCCCCATCACAGTGCAGGGATGTGCTACACGCATGGCGATATACACTGAAAGCCACGAGGCATAAGTCATTTCCATCTCACGTCCATCATTATTCAAGCAGGGAAACTCAACAGTGCAGGGAAAAAAGAAAAAAAAAAAAAGTGGAACGATTTCTTCTTTAGCATTTATGGAGGCAGCAGGAAGAGCAGTACTGACCCAGGGCCTTGTAAATCAGCTTTCTTAGCACGAGAGAAGCACGGCAATTCCACTCGCATTCAAGATCCTCGTTCTGACATCTCGGCTCTCCTGCCTGACAGAAGCACACGTGCCTCTTTAGGTTCTTGGTTGGCTTAACCAATCCTCTGTGGGATAAGATTGCACACAGTACAAGGCTATCAGCAAAAATGTAGTCATATGTGGGTGAATGAAAACATTTTCTTCACCATATGGTATACTATGGAAATAATTGCCAAATGACAGAAGCTCGCTAATATTGATGCCAAATACATAGATAATACTGTCAACTTATGATCAGCCTACATCTTCCTATTTTAAGGCATACAAGGGAGTGCAGTTTGAAAACATCCACAAGAAGCTTCATACTGAAGAACTCTGCAGAGAAATAGGTTCCAAATATGTACAGAAGTTTTGTTGTTTTTTGTTTGTTCTTAACTGTTTGGAGCTCTTTGAATCACAAAGGTGAGGAACAGAGCTGGTTATGTGGAAAGGTAACTTGAAAAAAAGTTTAAGATGAGATAAGCCCTGCATGAAATATGTCTTGTGGCTACTGTTCTGCAGGCAGTAAACACCCTCGCTGTTTGGTCTGAAGTGGAGCACAGAAAGGAAATGTGGAGTTTGTGTTGCAAGCGTTTACAACTCTCCCTGCTTGAGAAGAGTCAAGACACTTAGTCGAACAGCATGACGTAGTGCTTGCAAACGTTTTTAGCATTAGGGAAGTGCACAAAAGGTTGTGTTTTGTTTATTGTTTTGTGTGTTCTTGCTGCTGTCAGAAGGTCATTTTAAGAAACTAATTTTTTATCTGCAATATATTCTAAACTTATAAACAGGCCACAGTTGCTCCTTTGATATTTTTCAGGCTGGAGATGTGCAGAACAGTCATTACTGAAACGAGCAGGTTCGAATCCTATTTCCTAACCTAGACATTCGTATTTTACACCAGCTCGTATTGGGATCCCTCGCTGTTGCAGCCAGGGCTGATAACTCAAACCAGCCAGGATGTGCTGTATGTCAAAACTTAACAAGTGTGGACAACCTGTGAATGTGTGCTCGACAGTCCAGATCATACTTCCACGTTAGGATTTCATTTGCTCATCAGGGAGCATTCTGTCTCAATAACCTCTGACACCGCTCGCAAATGTCTCAGCCCTGGGAGAGAAGCTCCTAAAGCTCACACGCCTCGCAGGATGGAAGGGCAGAGACTGCATATGCAGGGCAGGAGGCATTGGAGAAGTTAGGATGCTTTTGCCTGCCGATAAAAACCCTTATTGTGGGTCTGATGGAAGGGCAAAAAGCATCCCCCAGTGTTATAATTATCTACCCTACCCTTATTATTGCAACAAGGGACTCTACCCCCTATTTTCTGAGTGAGAAAATAGAATTAAAAAAAATAAATCCAGGAGTATCACTTACACTCCTTTGGGAGGAGATTACCTACACTATAATATTATGGGATTTTTTAAATTATCTGTTTCTTCTTTTTAAAGCACAATAAGGAATGTACACTCATTGTCTGGGAATAGGAGGCCTTGCCATGTCCAGATTGCTCATCCAGAGCATTATTCTTTAATTCTTCAGGCTAATCGAACTATATTCACCCCATCTACACTCATACCCCACCCATCTTTCTTGTTGGTGTCTTCTGGGGCCCCTCTAACTGGTTCACAGTGCCGTTGTCCCTGCTGCTTTCACGCCACTTGGGCAGACCTTACTCTGCCGTGAAGCCACTTCAGGCCCTGCTCAATCCCTGCTCAGCTCCGTGCTGCCTGGAGCAGCTGCTGTGCAGGCGTCCTCCGAGCCACCCTCAGTCTGTTTCTCAAGCACGGGCTCGCCCCCAGCCCACAGCCAGCAACCCCGAGGCACACTGTGCACACTGTGCCGTTTGAGCCAAGCTGCACATCGGATGCTCTGAACCATCACACCCATTCCACAGCAACTCCATCCCCCTAGCTCTTCTCACAGCTTTCCTTATAAAAGGTGTTTTGCAGGAAGACATCAAACATCCTAGAATCAAGTGGATTGCCATGCAGTTCTTTCCTTATTCACTGGGTCCGTTATCCCGTAGCAAAAGCAGAAGTGGGAGGAAATGATTTTTTCCAAGGGCTGGGAGGAGGGCACGCAGCACTTTAGAACAAGAAAATAAAGACCACTGATCACAGCATATCAAATAAACCAACTTGATAAATTGATTAGTGTGCTGACTTCATATTAGCCCGCTCTGTTCTCTATTTGATTTACATGTATAATTTAGCTTACTTGTTTAATCTCGTTAATAAAACATTAGATTGGCAGTCTGTGAGGATTGCATGTTTTCTCCCCAGGTATTAGGATTAAAAACCTAAGGAATCTCCAGGTAGTAACTTTGTAAATCTCTGGGCGATGGTACAAAGAAATGCCTTATAGCACTTCCATAATTGATGCTTGAATCGCAGCACTGCTGGAATCTGTAGGAAACAACATTTGCATATCAGTCATTTTTTTTTTCAATACTAGCAACAGGGGCTTGGGAACCTTTGAGGAACGGCTGTGGTGGATAGAAACCAGCCATCAGAAAGGTTGATCACTTTCCTGAGAAATCAATCTCGGCTTCTCACAGTGTTTTTAAGTGAAAATGCACCTGCTCCATTTGGATTCAATAATAAGAACAGAGTTATGACATTACTAGGAAAAACACATGAATAAAACAACGAAAATGAACTCAACTTTGGCCACGCTTATGGCCAAGAAAGGAAATGGAATTTCATGGTCACATTATCAGAGACCAATTATCCTTCTGAACAATAAAGAATTTGTACAAGAAGAAATTTAACAGTAGAACAAGCAAAGCCACAAAATAAGCACCACAAAGCTTGATTTATCTAACCAATCTCAGGCAAGTTGTCTGGCTCATATTTTGAATGCTCACAGTCCGTCCTCGGTGCAGCATTTTAAGAAGATACTGTATCTGTCAAATAAATTGAAATAACCACGAGAAATGAACCACAATCTGCTAGTGTACAGTAGACTTAGAAAACAAGCTGCATGCATCAAAAAAAGTGCATCTTGCCAACACACACGCTTTTATTTCTGGTACATAACTTACCTGGCTATGCTTGCTTATGCACACAAACGGACATTTCATGCAGAGCAAATCAGAAATACTCTTAACAAATCTTGGCCCCGCGTAACATGGAGACAGACCACTGCTGAGGTTGATACGGATAAATCGATCGATCTGTTTGAAAGGCTAAATTTTGAGGAGAAGCATCTCAACATCATTTAAAGACAATCATTTTTAGTTACTCAAAAGAAACAAAACAAAACACCTGAACGATCACTAGTACACCTGCCAATGAAGCACTCATTTGCAGATTTTTAAATAACAAATCCCTGTTCTCAATCAGAGGAACTTTAAAAGACTGAGTCAGATATTATTATCCTAAAAGTGAACATCTCGGTTAACTATGAAAGTTTAGAATTACTGTTTTTAAACTAAAGTATCAATAAAATAATTTTGCATGGCCATACCATCACAAACCATTTTGCATCAAACATAAACCCACTGAAGCCTTAGCATATCTTTTTTTTTCCTTTTAGGAAATGATGCTTCTGTCACCAGATATGTTTGTATTTGCAGCCTATCTACCACGAACAGCTTTGCAAACGGTTGATTGATTTCAATCATGTTTGACATGAAGACAAAGGTCTAATGCTAATATGTAGCCACCAACATCATGAAATTAAGTAACCAGATACACTCCTATTAGTGCCCCAGTTGAGAGAAAAACCGCAGTGTGACCTTACGCTTTATGAGACACCAAGAACTCAATCTTGAAATGCAGAATATTGGGAAAACAGGTTTGCTTTAAAAGCGATTAAATGTTGATTAAAAATAAACAGACAAAATGCATGTGCCTGAGAATCTAAGTTGCTTCTAGGTAGGTCACTCTTACCAGAAATGACATTCTCAGTGTTTCCTGGGGCGGCTTTGCTCTTGCCATCAGCTCGTGGTGTACCTTTGATTAAGGAATCGTGATGCCATCAGGCTTCCTCATGCAGGTGCTTGTAGGCAATAATCAACCCTTCAGATTTAGTCTCAAGCTCATAATTGTAAAGGCATGTTTTTCAGACCTTCATTCATTCTTTGTCATAATTTTCCTTAAATCTTTCTAATTTTTTGATTTCTATTTTAAAGCATGGAGCCCGCAGCACGGCACAGCAATGTGTATGATAGCAGCCGCCTCCACGCTGCTGTATCCCCTCGTTGTACTTCGTATTTCCCGCCGCCCATTCAGAGAACGCATGTCTTCAGGTACAAAACCAGCAGCAACTTCCTTTTTTCATAGATTTATGAACTCAGCTTGGAAGGCCTATTCAAATTCAGCATTCACTTAACCTGTTTGGCTCTCAGGAAGAATTACTGGCTTTTGTGACTACTGTTTTTGGAAAGCATCACAAATAAGAGGATGAACTTATGGCATAAATAGTAATCTCCGATACACAGGTGAGCTAAATCTAGCCAAGAATAAATCGCAGACAACGCCAAACTGGAAGCACTAATGCAATTATTTGGCATGCAGGCAGAGATATTGTACCTACTGCAGGCATGCAAGGTTCAAATGCTTGAGACTGACAGATCAAGGAGAAAAGAACCAACCTAAACAACGTAGCAATTACAATTTTAAATAACCCGGGATTTAATTTCAAGGCTTAACTGAAATCCTAGAAATCCTGATTGTGGCTTTTCCAAGTATGTGGAAAGGCAGAAGAACGAGCAGCTGGAATGAATGCCAGCAGCATTTTACCCCCTCCAGGAAATAAAACACAGAAGGCTTAAGAGAAGTGTGTCTGCCCAGGGCAAAATCTGGGAAATGATATTCAAATTCTAATCATTTGTTACTAATTAGTCAAGCGGTTTGAAATAACACCTCCACTACAGAAGTAATACCGTATCATCCACACGCAATTCCCAGAAGTTACGAGGTACCTGAGGTACAAGAATCAGCATACGGTTCCTAACATTGCTGCAGAAGTCAGGATTTATTAGTGGAATTTACACTGCAGGTTACACAGCACCTGGAAACCCACAAGCTGTGGAGAAATTAACGCACGTGCAAGGAAGAACACAGAAGCCAGAGGAGATGAAGGGCCCAAACCTGGCTTCCCCCAGTTTGGGAGGCGTACTGGCAGCTCTCTGCAGCTCCCCACGTCACTCGCAGACAGACGAGCAGTGAGGAGCAGCGTTTCTCTGCGCTGGTAGCAGCGCACTCATTGCTGCTTCAAAGGATGGATCAAAAGTTGACAACAAAATCAAAACCAGGACTGCAGCAAATCTGCAGATGATACGAGGGTGACCACATTAATGAAATAACCGACTCAGCCCTAAGACAAAGTTACTGTTCTTATGTAGATGAACCATTCTGTACTAATGCATGATCAAAACACCCGGAGCTGAAGTGCTCAGATGCACTGGCTGGTGGGCAAAGTAAGAGTAACAAGGTGGGATGCAGAACTGGGGGGGGCTGTGAAGAGTATCTTAATAGGAATGCTATAAACCAGAATAAATGTATCGTGCCACTAAATAATGCTACCAAAATGATTTAACTCAAAAAAAACAAAAAAACCTGAAGAATAACAAGTTTCACCAACACTCACACAAAGTTAACTGCACACACTGATAAAACAGAGATCGCAAAACCCCTGCCCCAACACACACAAGCGTAAAATAGGTGAAATAAAAGGCCACAGAAGTTTTCCCTTACTCAAAGAAATACAACAATGCACAAATTCTCATTCGTTATGTGGTCTTGTAAGTGTGCCAGGCGTGGATACGATTCTGGCCAGAGAACCTGCGACGGTGACGTCCTGCCACCACCCCTATTTTAACTAAACCATGGACTCCCCTTCTGCAATTACAAACAATCTGTCAAGAACTCAGTCATTCACTCTACAAAAGTATATCATTTATCTGTATATCTATCACTTTTTTTGCAGTATTGTTACAGGACAAGTTCTTTCCTCTTCACTTCCTTAAAAGAAAAAAAAAAAAAAAAGAACAAAAAGGATTGTCTTGGAGGATAAACGTCATTTTTCTACAGGAAAGGCCTACCCTATAACTGCATCACCCCATTTCTACTCATGCAGAGGGACTGTTTCTGTTGGGAGACACAGCATTCAGTAATCCCACTGTCAGGCTACCAAGGAGCAGCAGCAGCACAACTTTCTCTGAGGGCATTCCCAGTAAAGCAGCAGGCAGAAGAGCGACTCCCCAACAAGAACACGAGGCACCACACAGCTGGCAGCTGTGCACAGGGGAGCACTGGTGTAGAACAGCGTCACTGTGAAACCACAGCGCCAAAGCCAGAGCTGGGGCTCGCAGAGAGCTGCCGGCTGCAGCAGAAGGCAGCGAGGCTCAGCAAAGTGCATGGAACTGCCTTGTGCCCGCCTCACAGCCCTGAGGGCTCTCCTGTGTTATCCTAGAGTACCACCAGTGCTCCTCTCCTGCTGTGCACTGACTACACATTACAGAAATACATCATTTATAAGAAAAAGTCAGGCTCCTTACCTCAGCACCAATCCCAGTGACGGCTCTTTTCTCTCGGGGGGTGCCAGGAGTGAAGCAGTGGGCAGCAGCACCTCTGGAGCTAGAACTGCTCCTTCCCCCTCTGCCCTTAGGGCTGGGCATTTTCACCACTGCATTTCCCACTCGGCAGCCTTCCCACAGCCTCACAGAGTGGTCCTCTGCCAGCAGGTTTGGTGATCTGCTGTGGTCTGCACAGAACGGCACCGTCCCCCAGCGCATGGGCCAGGAAGGTCCAGCCCTCTCCTTCTCCTCTTGGTGATCAGTCCCAGAGCATCCACGGAGGACAGGCGTGTGTCAGGGCTTGCTGCTGGAGCCAGGCAATGGAGCTCCCCGGCTGGGGACCCACTTCTTGCAGCCCCACCACAGGCTGCCCCCAGGTTTGGCAGGTGGTTACGCCAGGAAAGGAATATGGAAGCAATTCCCAATATGCTGGGAAACTTGGTCAGACACCTAGGAAATTAAAATAAAACCACGTTATGTATTATACGGGTGTTCCTGTACTGACTGTACACAGTCTCCATTGTTTATTGAAATAAAAAGGTTAAAAAAAGATGTATTTTAATACAAACTAGCTCAAGAAGGTAATTCTGGCAAACATACTATTTCGCTAATATATTTTCAGAAGTTTTCTTAAACACCGGTCTCCAATACACAGCTTTATCTCAGGCACTGAGAAACCTCCTGTTACCTGACTGTGCTCTCTTCTGCTCTTCCCTGGCATCCCTTTGCTTTCTCACGTTTTCACACATACTCAAAGACGACTGCAATTCTTGAATTTCTACTGTCTTAGCCCTATAAGTAACGCTTAGTAGGAAATATTTTTTGGAGTTTATTCTCACTGTGTGCTGAAATCAAGAAGTGCAGGAGTAAGTCATTATCCAGCCCTCTTTGAGAAGCCCGTGGTACTGCCTGCATTTACAGAGGCAGGTGTCATAAGAGGACTGACTGAAACAAGCAGGGATCCAAAACACGCACTGCCACTAATTTGCTTGTAAGTTGCTTCAAGAAAAGTTTGTTTTCACCCCCCCAAATTCAGTTGCAATTCTACCTGAGACTTCTAATTAAATATGTTTTGGAAAAAAATAATAAAATCAGAGAGATCTATATTTGCAACCATACAGCCATCCTATTTTCTCATATTGAATGGATGAAACTTTACCCACAGCCCCAGATTTAAGCCTCCTAACAAGTTAACACGTGGGAAGGGGAGTTCATCTTCACAGAGATTTGAGGCACCATCTGTAAAAATAGCCCTGGCTCTGACATAGAGCCGAAACGGAGGTCAGCAAGGAAGGGAGCTGACTTTAATGCTATAGCATCTCTGAATAGTCAGCTTCTAACCACTCATGTGATGATCAAAAATTGATCAGACAAATTTCTGTTCCCTTAAGCCTAGAACAAATTAACCTTTGCTGTATTATAAGAAAAAGGAGCCCAACTTCCACTTCCTAGGAGACAGAAAGTGTCAGAGGAAAAGCTGCTGCCTGCAGTCCCGCTGACAGCACGAGGGGATGGCGGCCGCACCGCGTAAGGAAGATGGAAGCAGCATCAGCTTTTTATCACGTTGTTTGCATCAGATAGGTCAATACCCCCTCCAAATGAGGCTCGAATAAACCACTCTAAAGAACCCAAGCACCGTAACTCCAGAAATACCGCTCCTTCCTGCACCTGGCTCTCGAGGCTCGGGAGGCAGCTCCTTGTTACCGATTCCAGTCAAAACAGGCTGAAGCAGAAGTGTCTCAACTTTACACAGGCAGTGATTTATTTACAGCAGGTGAGTGGCAGCAATGGTATTTATGAAAAGAAAATGCTCTAGCAAAAAGAAATCCAAGACAACATTTGACAACCGAGCACTTTTGGTCAAAGAATTATTTCTCTTAACAAGTGCTTGAGTAGTTTTTGTTGAAAGAACAGCATTGTTCAAAAACCTCTACTGCAGAAACTGTTTCATGGAGAAATTTAAAGCAGACTTAAGCTATGTCAATGACAGTGACATTCTATTTAGCACAGCCTTTTTCTGAAAATGCAAAATCTGTATGGTCTCGGAAGCTGTGTAACCCCTGCACTACAGCAGCTCTGCACACTGATGTACAGCTTTCATGAGAAGCATGGTAATTCAGGGCAGCATTACCATGAAAGTCAGACGTTTTGTTCCTTGGTTTGTGACAGCTAGAAGAAAGGTCAGATGGGGTACCACAACGTGTCCCGGGCCTCTTGCAAGGCTCTGGAAGCATGGAAGTTTTGACAGCTTGGAGGCAGTTACTTCATCATTTTTTGTACAGGCTGCTTCATTCATCAGCAGAGCGATACGTAACATCTCCGTGCTGCTGCGCTCCCAGCAGACAGAGCCCATGTCACAAGCATTACCCCGCGTGTGACACAGGACGGATGAGGGGTGACATGCCTTCATAGCGGCCTGAGCATTGAGATCAGCCTGAAACTGAACTTCATCCCTGTAGCTGCCACGGCAACTGAGCAGCATAACAGTGTCTCATCCACTGATTTTAAAGTGGACACAGGTGAGGTTTAAGCAAGACACAGTTAAGAACCACTAAACACTCACGGCAGCAGTGCCGAGGAAAGCTCTGGGTGTACCGTACCCAGGGACACAGCTGGAAGGTATGGCGCTTCTCTGAGGCCCTTCTGGTGCTCACGTCCTTCCTCCTGCTCCAGCTGGCACCTCTGTGCCTCCTCACCTCCCTGCTCCCATCTCCGCACCCATTTCTCTGAGGACGATTTACTTTCCTTTCTAAGCCCAATGCTGAGGGACTCTGCTGGGTGCCACTTCGCCAGTGACATTTTTAACTTCGCTGCAGGAAAACTCCACCTCGCGTGACTTCTACTGCAGGAGCCTGCCAGATACTGAGGCTGGAGCACATTCCTCTCCTGCCTCTACTTGCAAACTGCAAATGCAAAACAGAACAGCATTGCAGCTCACGTTCTGGCAAAGACTAACTCAAAATAAAAGTATCAATCACATAGAAATAATTTATCAATACTTACATTAGGGTGCTGGAAATAAGAAAGGAAAGTGACAAGAAAAAAGAAGAGCTCTTACTACGATTTCTATGGCCACAGAAAAAGTTGGCCTTTATTCTAGTTAAAAACTTAAATTTAGCTGTTTAGCATTTCAGCTAAATAAACCTCAGGCTTATTTGGTACGAGGCATTTAAACCTACCACTTGTGAATATGTAGCTGGCCTTACTGCAGCGTAATCACAATGAAGCACTAAAACCAACTCTAATTATTAGCAACCAGTGTTATAGAGATACAAAAAAAACAAAATCACTTTTCCAGAGAACACAGAGGGAAACTCACTGGGAACGATTTACAGAAAGGCAGCTCCACCAAGAAGCAGAGGTGGCTTGCACTTCTATGGAAAATGAATTTCAACAAAAACTGACTGATGAAAAATTGCAAAAACTTCAGTGGCACTTACAGGAAAAATGTAATTACTTAAGTAAAAAAACATTTTGTGCAGTTGTTACAAGTGTTGGTCATGCACTGTATTGGCTATGCAGCACAGTTTTACCATGTGTCACCAGTGCCCTGCAAACAGTAAGGATCCCATGGCTGGCGTCAGCAGAACTTCGGCACCTCCTGTGCATTATGGCCTGTGCGGGCCAGTGGGCTAACAGCAAAAACACTATTTTATTTATTTACTTGTATTCAGATCCTGGATGTTACTTTTTGGCTGTAATCTAATTAAGCAAGCTGTATTATGATCCTGTGAATAGGCTTTTCTGTCATACAGTCAATTTTTATCAGTTGTTGGCTTTATAGCCCATCAGTCTTACTTCTCTCCTTGCAAGAGATAGCAGCCAGAGATTTCTACACAACAACAAAAACTTTTCTGTTGGAAAAGCTCATTATAATTGTCTCCTCACTTTCATTACTTGGGAATTGACATCAGGACAATGTTTTACTGTTCCAGAATAGGTCCCGTTTCCTGTGTGAACCACAACACGTGTAGGATTATTATTTTACACATCCCTTTGGATGTCAAGATCCTGATACAGGGTACCACGACAAAGCCTCACAGCTCTGGAAGTCCAAAAGGAGAGATGCCCAAATGGCTCAGAGGCAGTGGAGGCTGCTCCTGCCCCTCCCAGGTGCCTATTTAGGTTAATATCCAATGAAAGTTTTGCTAGTCTTCAAGATCCCACATGGCACGAATGCTTGACAGGTGAATTTCAAAATAGATTTCTTTCCCTCTCAAATTTCAGAAAGATTTTGATCTTTGGCATCAATATATATTTCAAACATGCGTAAGTGGAAAAATTCATTAAAAAAAATCCATCATTTAATAAGCTCAGTGACAACTTAATTCCTTTCTTTTTCTGTAGAACTCATTCAGAAAAAGTGTTTTACAAAAAATACTTGTAATAAAGGTTCTTATCCAATGATTTTGATTCTTTTTTTTTTTTTTTAAAGTCAGAAAAAAAACAGAATGAACTAGAATGATTTTCAGTTAAACTTGGTACCACCTTACATGGGAAGTATCCCAGTGAGGCAAACCTAAAAATAGTGGAATTTAGTCCAATGCTATATCTGATATTTTCATTGCAGGGATATCCAGTAAATAAAGGATAAACAATACAGAATTGTATTATTTTTAATCTTTTTTTTTTTTTCAGTTTGAAAGAGTTGCTTCTGAAGAGACCAGCAAGCCTTAGCACCCTCTGCTCAGTGCCAAGTGCATGACACGACTCGCACTAGATCGATGTTCCCGAAGTCTTCTTTAGAAGGCTCACCCGGTTGTGGGGACGTAAACACGGTAACAACATCTCTAATTAAAACAGGCGGGTGCTGCATGCCGCTCATTGCTACACCTCCCTCTCCCAGGCTGCCTGGCCAGGAGGGCAGCAGCAGGAGCATCCCCCCTGCTGCCAGGGGGAGCGAGGCGAAGCACTGGACGTGGCGCACTGATGGGATTTCTTGCACCAAGAGCTTCTCACACCAAACGGGTGTCTCTCACCAGTCACACCATTCAGTTAATCTCAGCTCAGACCCCAGGTACCAGGGCAGCCCCCTAAGAAATGTTGTAATAATGCTATCACTTTGTGAGAGTCTTTGAAGAAACCATACAAAGCAATAGGGGCAAGTCCTGCAGCTGGCCAAGGCAGAACAACGTAGAAAAGGACAAAGAAACTTCTCTCACCATTAAACAAAGTGAGATGGCTTCACAGTATCGGAACAGATTGTTTCCCTTCGCAGCAGCTTGGATGCAGCCAGAACAATCAAGCTGGGACCTGATCTGGAAGCACAGTTAGCATTAGCTGCTACAGATTAATTCCATAAAACTCAGATCTGATTTGTTGGCTTTTATTGACCAACAACTCAGTGCTAGGTGGAGCGTTGCACAACTGACTTCTTGTCAGCAATACTATCTTTCAGAAAGGCAACGAGGCAACAAACAGATCTCCTTATCTACACTTGAGGCACTAGAAGAAAGAGATAACAACCTCTTGGCAAGACGCAGGCTACATAATAGCCAGATTTACACCGGCAATAACATCTTTAAATTGAAATTAGCAATGACTTGACAGCTGAGCTTACTGTGAAGATGGAGGTTGTGATTAAAGGGTTACAGGACCATACCTGGGGACACTACACCTTGGCAACATTTAGACATCTCGATGCCCCCATGCATCACGCTGGTGGTTCAGACAATGCCCAGGTATACATCGCTGTTACTGGTATGGTGAAACATCTGGTGCCTGTACAGCCACTTGCAGGTTACTGGATGTGCAGTAATACTTTAATAGGTTTTGGCTGACATCTCGAGAGCTCAAGCTAGGGGCACAGCCCAGCCATGCATTCTGAAGGTGCAAAGCAGTTGGGAATTTCTTCCATGCATTTTCCGCTCATGTTTGCACGTGCTGTTGTTTGAAATGCGCTGACTGCATCTCCACATTACCGCTTCTCTCCACTTCTCACTCTCTCAAAATACTAATGAGCCTGTCACCCCAATTGCCCTAATACTCATCTGTTGTGGGTGTCAGGCACGAAATTCGGGAGATCTTCCACAAGACGTTTTCGCTATTGTGCAGCAATAGCAAAACCTATTCATGAAGTCTATACATTCGTCAATATGATAAACAATATTATCGGCCAGGAGCTGAGTTCATTACCTGCGCTGATGCTATCAGTATTTAACAGTGCACTAGCAGATGAGGTGAAGAGAGCATCAGCAAACAGATTGCCTTCATATTAGGTGTCTGTGTGGATAAAAGCAAAAAAGCCTAGGTATTTACCAGAAATATTAATAACAGCAAATGCCTTTAATGTTAGCCCATCCTAATACTGAAGCCCATCAATTAAAGTTAAAAACAAGCCATCTGCATAGTTTGTCGCATTGTTTCAGGTTAGAGGCACATCTCCTCTGAGCCTTTTAATATCTATTTATTAAAATGAACAGAAGTGTGCTCATTTTTCAACTGCCTTCATGCAGCCGGATAACTGATGGCAGCAATAATGCCTTTCAAGCCCAAGAAAGTATTTTGGAGTGTTCATGATGACTATGACTAGCAAGATAACCTCTGTGTGGCTAATATATGTTCTTATTATTTCAGTGCCTTAGCACATTCAGCAAATACTCTCAGGAAACAGAGCTGCCCTCAGTGCAGCTGTGGGTGATCATTCAGGAACATGCTTGGGGTGAGCTACAGGAGCACATTCAGCTCCTCTTCAAAGAATGAGCCACTCACAGAGGAACATCCACAGCTGGATTCTCTTATAAACTCTGCTTTCCATCTGGAATAAGTGAGAAGTCAAAAGGGATAAGGATATCAAAAGTTGTCAGGGAAAAATAGGAGAATAGTTGGGCTTCAGCATCTGTGGATCTAGATGTTTTCATTTAATTTGGATTTTTGTCCCCGTTGATCGTAAGAAATTTGTTAGAGGACAAGACTTCTGTCACTTGAAGGCTTGGTCTGGACATTCAATGCAGCCCCATTGAGACTGAAGTAATCAATGGTTTCCTCCGTGTTATGCCCAGCTAACACCTATTATGTTAAATATTTATGAAAATATTTCAAATGTTTCTACAAGATCACCTGAGAACAGGAACCATGAGCTGAGCTTACAATTCTGAACATCAGAGAATGGAGATGCCTTCACAAGTGGTAGCACATACCTCTCACTCACTCCCTTTTCTCCCACTTAATCTTCTAACCTATATGGGTTAAGAAATATCCTTTATATTTATTGGGGTCATTCTTACCAATAATATTTAGGCATGATCTAGTCAGGCTTATGTCACACGCAAGCAAAACAGAAGACACTTTTCTGAAGTTACCAGGATTTACAACTGCATTTCTGGCACAGAGAGATGCTGACTAATACAAGGAGTAAAAATAGAGATGCAACAATGGATGAAGATTTGTACTTTTGAAAGGACCACACACTACAGCAAGATTTGTCTCTATTGTGCCAAACTGTGCAGTAGATTTCAAAGAAAGTCCTTGGGAAGTGTGAAAGAAGCCATTATTGAAGGCTAGGCCTGCAAACACAGGTGTATTTGTTAACACTAATCATGTGAAAATCTAAAGCCCTTCACAGAGGAGAAGCGTTTCTCACCAAGCCCACTCTACGGATGGTGCAATGAGACTAAACACTTGCCTTGACCAAATTCAGATGAAGAGTCTGGGTCAGCTAAAACTAAAACTCTTCACAAACCACAGTTTTTAGTCATCAAATCTTCTGCCTTATTAAAAACATACTGAATTGATGAATGTTTTAGTAACTGGATGCATGGACTAGAGATATTTTTAATAAGCTAGATTTGATTTTTATTTGTGCTTCCACTGTAAATCATTCTATAGAAATCACTTTTTTAAAGTTTATCTGCATGCTTGTTAGTGACTGGCAGGTGACTTTTCTTTTAAAATTATTTTGCTATAAGTATGCTGTGAATACTCCATTAGTTATAGACAGATTGGCTTGCAGCCTTGTTCTGTGCTACCTGCTTAAAACATTGTGTACCCCAGAAATATATTTGCTAGCCAGAGGCAATTCAATATGTGTAGATTTCATTTTGCCTGCAGTAATGAACACTATATCTAGACAGTTAAAATACATATTTTAAGGGGGGAAATCTCCTAATAAGCAGCAATGTTTCTACCTCCTATATTTGCCCAAAGCAAAGAATGATTTTGCTCATATCTCAGAACATCACCAATATTTTGTTTTTACTTCAGGACTGGCACAAAGAGCTCTGACACGGCACCAGAATTTGACAACTGACTGTTCAAGAGAGTGCTTTGATCATTTAAAATCCTGAACATAGTTTCACTTTTCCTATGACATTTATCTTTTAGCTCCTTCCCACTTTTATGAACTTTAATTGAACTAGACTTGAAAAATCAGAATGTCCCCTTTTTCTTGCAGTCTTCCATGCACGAGTTTTCTAATCTTTGATATACTGATTTTCATATATTTAGATTTCTAAATATATGTGATGAAATCATCTTAAATATGGATATTGAAAGAGACTTCTGATCATTTTTCATAAGGAAGAGAAAGGCATAGCTCAGTAGCACGCTTCCAAATTTACCAGTGTACCCATCTGAAGCTGGGTCCCAGCTGGGATGAAGCCCCACAGTGGGCTGGCACGGGAATTCACCCAGAAACACTGGCTTCAGCACTGCCAGGGCTGCTGCAAAGACTGCCTCCATCCTTTGGTTTTACAGTGGGAGTGCTGGGGGGAAATCAATACGGACTCCATTTCTCTACTGAACGTACACACATGCACACAAGCAAACCACAAAAAAGGTCATCGGAGTTCAACCACTAACACTTGGGTATTCACTCATCTTGGAGAACGGGGACCTCCACCAGCAGCAGCAAAACAACAGCAGAGGCGCAGTGTGTATAAAAGAAGAATTGAAAACACTGAACTTGTGAATCCTTGGTAGCAAGCGAGTTACAGTAACTCTGCACTGTAAATTTTTAAGAAAGAGCAACCAATTAACCAGTGAGATGTAAAAGTGAAATTGTCCATCTCAGGCTTCCTTCAGAGAATTTGAACAGACTACATGGAAAATTGTCTCCATCAATGGCCCCAACTCCATCATTTAAGCTATTAATCCTAGGAGTGTTAGTGAAAATCCTCAGATCCTTCTGAGTCTTCACAAGGCACTTCAGCCTTATCTTCCCAAAATTTAGTGAGTGCTGAAAAAAACCCTACTCCTTCAGGTGGGAAACAGAAATTGTACCTGCGCTTTAATGCATAATTCTTTCCCTGTTATTCACAATCTCCAACCCCAAAAGAAGCAACACGCACAAGGGGAACGACAAGCAGCATGCGATACCTCTCACAGAGGAGGATGTGATTCTTAGTGGCGGCCACAGTTAAGGGGGAAAGGGCCAACATGGTGAGGAACCTCTGAGGAGAGGTACTGACATCAAACAGTGTGTGTGTGTGCGGAGGGGGCTTCTAAAGGGCATTCAGCCTTGAAGCAACAAGTGCTCTGAGTCCTGTAGGGTGCCCTCACTCACACGTTTACCTAGGAATTTCTCTGGTAAGGAGGTTCAGAAAGGCACACGTTAACCCCATAGCACCAGAAGGTACTTACAAGATGGAGCACCATCCACGAATGTGAAGCTTTGTCAGGCTTGGCCTTGGCATATTCAGGAGAAGCTTCCACACAGCTTCACCCCCAGAGACTGCCACAGGGACGTGGCTGGAGAAGTGCCGTGGGGGTGACAGCCCCTGGACACAGCCTGCGCCCCCTGCCCCTGGAGCCAGCCATGGCCTCCCACAGCAGGGGGAAGGCCTCGGGTGGGTTGGGCCCTGGAGGAGCTGGCCCTGATGTGAGGGGATGGCAGTGACCACTCGGCAGCACTCAGATGGAGCCTACTGACCCCAATTAATAAAAGCAAGGGTGGCTTTTCTCCACAAAAAAGCCGCATGCCAGCAAGGGACAGGTTCTGGATTTCCTCCTTGCACAGTGGCAGGAGGCTGCAGGCAGAGAAACAGTTCCCAACTCTGAGGGGGGTTTCTACAAAAGGAACGTGTCTTCGGTTCTGAAGTTTGCAAGCACATTGGCACCAAGCGTCTAAGGAGAGAAATTTGATACTATTTCTTAGCACGCAGCTGACGGTGAGGATGTTTACGTGCTTAAATGCATATATTTGAATATAAGACTCAAAATACTGTTTACAACTGCAGACTCTTGTAGAATTACTGAATATAGCTCAGGCACAAACGGAAAAGGTAAGAAGCCTCAGGATGCCGCACGTGAGAGGCTGCATAATGAATGCTGAGCATTACCACGTGCAGCCGCACTGCCTGTGCACTGCTGTTTGCTCAGCAGCTTCCCGGTGCACACCCAGCCTCGGGAGCCAGGTCTGCGCCCACTGCGCTGGCACTGTGGGTGGAAACAACATGCGGTATTTCAAATAAATCAGCTAATGGGAAGGAGCAAGACTCACTTAAAGTCTTGTAATTAAATACTATTCAATTATTATAATTAGGGAAAGAAAGAGCCCAAATCTCTTTGGAAAGGAATTGCTGTGTCCCTCGCTCCGGACAGTGCTGAAACAGAGGCAATAATGCTGCTGCTGAGCTCAGCGAGGTTACTCAGACCCGCTCAGCTATGACAGCTCTGGGACTGCTATCAGCCTCCAGACTTCGGAGGTGGCTTCACTTAATTTATACCTTAATTTTAGTACTTCACTGTAAATAATCACACAAGCTACCACAGAACCCAGACACAGAGATGGCAGTGCGCTTTTACAGTACCTGCCTTCAGAAAGCCAGCTAACTACTGACAGATGCTGAGAGTGGCTGCTGACCTGAAATGAACAAGAAATAGACTAAACAAAGATCTGCAATAAAAAAAGTTGTGACCTTGGCCACACAAAATTAACATGCTAGATAAGAAAAATAAGACGTTTAAATATGTGAAAGCTTTGAACAGTCATTTCAGTGGATGACATCCTGCTTTTCTACAGCATAGAAGAACTGAGAGTAACTTATCTTTTTACGTCATTCAGCTATTAGCTTCCAAGGTTTAAACACTGCCCTATGAAACCATCACAGAAACATGAGACGTAAATAAATATGTTTTTATACAAGGGAAGAAAATGGAGAAGGAAAGCAAGTGTGACTCATATGGAGTAAGGGTTTGCAGGAGAAAACAGAGCTGGCTTGCTGTTGGTTTGCTCTCAGTGTTTAAAATTGAGCTCAGAGAATGCGTACAGAGCATGGAAACATCTACTCTCCAGTAAATTCCTTCAGCTGGTTGAGTCTATAATTTATTTTTTATTGTTGGCAGCAGCAGGAGTATCTTAAACACAAAATGCAAGTCTATGAATGGCCCTCCATCCAGTCTAGATTTTGAGTAACAGGCATCAAATACTGCTTACTTTTTTTCAATAAGAAAAAGATTTAAAACCAAAGTTTTAAAAATCTGTTTCTAAGAAGAGTAAATTATTTTCCTGCTGATTTACTGCTATGTCCTCCTGGTTCCCCATCCCTCCCACCCCCATCTTTTTCATGGTCCCTCCCACATTGATTAAGAGTAAAATTGGTAAATGGTCCATATATAGGCAAGTACAAACCTACTTTTGTTTTCTATCGATTCATCTGTGGGCTTGTTCAATGACTAGTATCTACTTTTAGAAGGCACCCCACACTCCTCCCGTGCTTTGCTCAGCCAGGGTTCCTCCAGAGCTGGGCTGTTGGCAGTGAGCCTCGCAGCCCCTTTAGGGCAGGACCCACCGATCTGGTGTGGGCACCGTGAGCCCTGTGGGAGATGGGCAGCTGGCACTTGAGGGAAAAAACTCTGCTTAGAGAGAAAAGGTGAGGGGCAGAGGGAAAGGCTCCCTGGAGATGCAGCAGAAGTCATGCCAGGGTAACGAGATACCAGAAATATGACTGTAGTGGACACCGGCAGACAAGAAAACATTTGCTCTGAGAATTCAAAGATTTTTTTTAAGAGACCAGAAAAGCAAGATTCTGCAGCATGAGAGTGGAGGAGAAAACCATGGCAGGGAGAAGCCCAGGGATTTGGGGGTGAGCAGCACTGTATGGAGAAGAGCACAGGCACAGGCACCATGCCCAGCCCCAGGACAGCCCGCTGGGAGTGAGGGGCACAGCGAGGTGGGGTGACAGTGAGACAGTTTCGTGTTCTCAGGCAAAAGAGCTTGCTTACACTTACATGTGCTGCCTTCAGCTGTGGTTGAAAAAATATATAATGGTAAACAAACAAAAGATCCCAAATGAACTATTTTAAATCCAATCTGCTGCTTTGCTGTAGGCAGGAAAACAGCAGCAATAACTGCTTGGGAAGCACGACACTGGCAACAGGACCGCACAGCATCCCCAGAACACAATTCAAGACAGCACAGAGGTGCGCAAGGAGGTGCTCTGGGAACACACAAAGCCAGTGGTGGACCCAACACAACAAGTGCCAGCAGTGAGGGGACTGAGAGGAGCAGAAGATGACAGGTACCAAAACACTGCACAGCATCTTGAAAACAGGTACAGGGAGTTTGATCCATTTTACCAAACGCAGAACTGGTTTAGCATTCTGACAATCCTCCCTGATTTACTGCTGCCATCTCCTTCACTGAAAACCTCACTGCTGTCTCTGCCAAAGGAGATCAGTGTAGGGGCTTCGGTGCAATCCAGCGCAGGATGAATCGGGTCTGCATTCTCCCTCTCTAATCTGCATCTCCCTACCACAGCCAAAGTGAAAGAAAATGCAACTTCCATGCAAAAAAAAAAATATATTTTTTTTTCCCCTGAGACCCTGAGAACAGTTTGTATACATGAAAGTTAGCTTCCTATTACTTGAGTGAAAAAAACACATTGTTTTTTGTTTGCGTATCCTCAGGCTAAAGGAGCCGAGCAGGGTGTGGAGGCCAGGCTGCAGGCTGGGGCTGCAGAGCCCAGGCTGGCGGGGAGGAGGCTGGGTGCAGAGACCCTCTGTGCGAGCTCCTGCACCCCTGGCAGGGCAGCAACCACTTCCACCGGCAGCTCAGACGCCTGGCTGGGAACTAAAGTAGCTGAAAACAATCAATTCTGCAAATGCCTGAGCAGTTATTTGCCTGCACTGTTAGGGGACTTGCATATAATTTCAGTAAAATGCAAAATACTTCCCTTTCACAGCAAGATTAACTTGTTTTTTTCACTTTCATAATCTGAAATGAGCTTACAACAAGAGTGTTTAAGACTACTTCAGTAAAATCCTCTGAGCATCCTCTGGAATTTTCATCCATGAGAAACGTCTACATACTGCAAGCTGGCAAGTAAGTTTAAAAAACAAAGATCTATCAACAGAAAAAATAAACATATTTTTCAAAATTAGTTTTAAAAATAAGTAATATCTGTTTCATAGAATGTGATTTAGCATGTTTCAAACTGTTAAAGGCTTTCCGTTCTTAGCATCAAATTTGGAGGGAGATGCTCTTTTTCTCTCTGATAGATCTGAAGAAGAAACACAAATGATGAACAACATATGAATATCTGATATCAATTATCATTCAAGAGATAAAACAAAAGTTCTCTGGAAGAACATAGCATAATGTGCAATCAGGGAAATACAGTAAAATTATACTGGCACTCTAAGGCAACAATTTGAATCTTGTCACATTTACATAAATTGCTACAAGAAGATAATACAGTATGACCATCAGTGCAGATGAGTCTACAGGCTAAAAATCATAACTTCTGGAGAAGTCTTAATCCTCTCCACTACTTTAAATATAAAGTGAGCCACACAAATATATATTTCATTAAATACATGTATATATATATTGTGTGCATACTTTTTTTTTTTTTTTTTTTTACATCTGAGCCAGACCAGCAGAAGAGCAGCCCTGTCACCCTTCACCCTGCCCAACCACAGACTGCGTGATAAGCACAGGTAAGTGTTACTACATGGGGAAAAGGAAAACGGGAATCGTTATTAACAGGGAAGATGAAGTTAAGATCACAGATACAAATCCTGTCCCCCACATACAGGCAAACCTAGCGTTTCAGCAAACGCTGCAGAGACGCACCCTGCTCTGGGGCTGCTTATCTCTGCGTACAGGAAGGGCTGGGGGCTGAAATGCAGCGGGGTTTTGCAGGACCCCTGATGAACTGGAGAAATCCAGGCAGCTGCAGCTCAGCCGAGGTGTGCTCAGATCAGAGGCAGAGACCCAAAGGGCTTTTCTGTTGGTTCTGCTTTTTTAAAGCATATATAGACATGATATTCATGTATTCCTCTCCTGCTACCAGGAGCCTACTTATTATCTAGCACAGAGAAGTGCAGACATATAAGCTGTTTTTTTAAGCCATTGATATTTCTATCAGTTCCAATTTCAGTCTTGAAGGATTTTTGCTGTATTTTGGGAGTGCAAAGAGACTCAGCTGCCTCAAGTACACAATTGCATGTGATAATGCAAAGCAGAAGTCCCCTAAGAGTTTAAACTGCAAGGAAAACCAACACCTCCTAGGTTTGCCTGCTGAATTCAAGATCTAAATTGCATAAGCCTGGTATTAAAAAGTCATGTCCAAATCATTTGTGGTCCTATCACACTTCCACGCATATTAGACATGGAAAAATTGCATAGGACATTCTTATTGCTATACCTCAGCCCTCTTTCTCTGACATTGCTCCTAAACTGTTCTGTCTCACAGCTTTACTGCCACAGAGTAAATCCACCAACTCCTGGACTCAAGCTCTGGGCAGGGTCTTGCGTGTTAACCCCATTTCCAATAAGCCTGGGAATTTGCAGCCCACTCTGGCAGGATTTAAAGGCTAGAGATACCGAGCTATCAGACAATTTCCTAAAAACAAAGAATTATTTATCAAAGCAACACGATAGCAACATGGAAGAGCTGTTTCAAAGCATCCTGTGTGCAGAGTTATCTTTATATAAGGACTTTTCATCAGAGCACCAAGGCGAGTTTACTGTGGGCTATCAGCTGCAGGAAGGCTCGTGCAGCTCTGCAGCAGCAGCACTGATATTTCAGCCTGATTTTTGCAGCCAGCACCTTCCCTCCTTGCACAGGTCCTGCCCTGGGAAGGGGCAGCCAGCACCCTCACCCCTGTGCCGAGGCGATGTTCCTGCTCTGGTTGGCACCAGGAGTGGCCGTGCAGGCGCCCAGGACCACACATCCCTCAAGGAGCAAGCAGCAGTGCCCACTCCCCTCCTCCCACAGCTTTTTCCCAGGTGTTTCCCTCTGGACACGAAGGGAAAATGCACCCCATATGCACCCGTGGCCAGGCCAGCTCCTCACCTGCCCAGCCCTGGGTAACCCTCAGCAGGGCCCATGCTTGGAGACATCTGAGCTTCTCTAGCCAGAGCCTCACACGGATTAAAACTGAATAAGTTATTAACCACAAAGTACTGGCTTCTTACTGGCTGAGTAGAAAGGCTGCTTGGGCCTTCTGGCAGGGCTGGACTGAGCTGGTTCTTCACTTTTTCATGGAGATGCAGTGTTTTATGTAGTAAAGAAACTGAGCATTTGATGAGTCAGCCTACGCGAGGTTTAGAGATGTTGTGTAATTCATTCACCGAGCTTCCCACGTGCCTTCATCAGTTCAAAGAAGAATGTCAGGAAAGGTGTGAAAATAACAGTTCATACATTTCAGGGCTGCAAAAATGCTAACAACATTTGAAGTTATTAGCAATATCTGTATAAAACTGTGTACAACAATTTCTGAACACACCTGAAGACAGGGATTATTAAGAAATACAAATAAGCATGTAGCATACAATGCCAGAATTATATAATGGACATTATTTGAAAACCTCCATGCCCCTAGTATCTCTTCATTGTGTGTTTCAGATGCCAGAACTCAGAAGACTGCTTGAAGCAGTCACCATATTAAGAAAATTAAACACAAGAAGTTTAAAAAAATGCACGCCTCATTCCTGCCAACCAAGTTGGTAGAGCAAAAGCTGAGTTCAAAGGTACCAGCTTCATCCTGCAAATCCAGCAGCTGCCCTGAGCCTTTTCTAGCCAGGTGTCCTGCTACAGCCACAAGGCAAGGCTTGGATTTGCAGGTGTCACATGAAGAAGGCAATCATCTGCTAAGGTGAGGTAATGCTATGTATTTTCTATCTAAGATTATTTTTCCCCTAAAACTCATATGATATTAAAGAGTAATATTTGTGAACTCTAAACCATGGGGTGTCTGCGTGTATAAGCAAACATCCCATCTGAGCAGCCCGCCTGCAAAGCAAAACGAGCGAGCTCGCTAAGCTCCATGCTGCCATGGCTGCTTTGTTTCTAGGGCCTAAATCCAATTATTCAGGAAGGAAATTCCCAACATATTAGAAGACAAAGATGAAGCAAAATATAGGTCTGCAGCTTCCTGGATCGTGGCCCAGAGACAGCCAGAACAGCATGTACCTTTTTGACCAACTCTACATAGAATTGCGGGTCATGACCAGAGGCACAGCACAGTTTTTACTGCAGGGGTTTGGCTCACATGCCAAAGTTGAGAAATAAACAGATTTTAAGGGTGCAAAGCACCTTGTGCTTAATGAAACCCATCCTAGGAGTGTTATGGAGTAGCAAAGGCAGAGGACAAGGAAGAACCAGGAGGACTGAAAGGCAACAGCATCTGTGATTAAAGGGTGGAACAAGGAGGCTGGGGTGCGCCCCGGGCACGGTGCCCACACGCTGCTCACCAAACATCCGCACCATTCCCCTTCCCCAGTCTTTGCCCCAATGCCCAGTACACCGAGCTGGCACAATGCTGGCTTAGCACAGTTACGCAGAGCTCATCTCTTCTTCCAATACTGGTTATTGCTGTCAAAGCTAATGCATGCCTTATCTTTTGCAAAGATTTCTAAGAAAACCTACCCAGTAAACAGGGCTTTTCAGTGCACGTGTCTTCAGTGGACAAGACGGATCTGTGTATTTTCAGAGCAGCTGCTGCACTGTGAGAGGTGAAGAGCCTGTGAGCACAGACACCTGCCCTTTCCAGCACCTCTGGCAGCTGTGTGCTGTTAGCTTCAATAGAAGATGCACCCAGCCTCCTGCTCTAATACCACCAGGGGTGGGGGTTTTGTTCTATGTCTGGTTTTGGCCTCACCACAGCCACGGTTTGCCCAGCACCACGTACAGATGTTTCACAGAAGGCACCGGAGCCCAGCAGGTCCAGGTCACAGGAAAGCTGCCAGCCCTCCCCATGCCCAGGAGAGAGGTGTGCGGGCAGTAAGCGGGGACACAGCTGGAGGCGAGGCTCAGAACTTCGCTCAGCGCTCCAAAAAAAACTATTTACGGTCAACAAGGTTTAAAAACATGCAGTGAGGAAAGCACATATTCAGGCTTTCCCTTCGCCTATTTTCTGGTTTCCGGCTAGTGGCAGCTTGCACAGCCACAGCAGCTACATGTCTGTGATGGAGGCTCATTAAAATCGGCTGCCACAGGGGTGAGATGGGAACCTTGCACCTGAACAGCAGCTGAAGGGGCAGCAGCACTCGGATCACAGATGCTGTGGAATGTTTCTACAATTATAGTTGATTTAATGCAAGATAAATAAGGCTTTAGAGACACTTTAGCATCTATTGATTCATATGAAAAGGAGTGTACATAAAAAGATTTATTTAATTGCTTTTGCATTTAAAAAGTGTAGGTTACAGCAATTAATCACCCTGAGTATAGACACAAAAATGTCCCAGTGATACAGGATGTGTCAGCCTGCTCTTCAGCATGCCGTGGGAAGATGTACAGGGATTTTGGAGTAAGGTCAGTGTGGAACCTCACATTTAAATTTAAGTCTGAAATGGGGTACAGTGGCATTTGCCACAGAAGCATTGAGTAGCACCCTTAGAAGATACAAGATGCGTACACGTGCAAAAACCCATGAGGGGAAAAATAAAAATAAAGATCTTTAAAGCCCATTTGTTTCCCTGCCCTGGCCCCCAGTGCTCAGACAGGGCTGCCAGTTAGGGCCAGGCTCTCCGGAGTGCTCTCAGATGGTCACATTCGCACACCAGTGCCTGAGGTCCCCACACAGCCAGTAAGCACTGGGAAGGATTGGATTACACGAGCAGGATCTCCATCACCGTGTTGTACCTACCTCAGTTCTCTGCTCCCCTCCATTTTTCTGACTTTGCCATGCATTAACTCAGCCACCAACATTTTGCCACCCATTGCTACCTCAGCACACAAACCACACCAGCCCCACGTTCAGGGCTGGTGGGTGCCCTGCCGGCCCCATACCCTGGCCAGGGCACGGACACACGCTCCGGGGTGGAAGCCTGGCCACATGGGGAGGTCAGTTCTGCAGCATTCCCTGCTCTGACATACCACAAAACATGACGAAAAGCAGCAGAAAAGCAGCAAACCACTTTAAGTGCAGTAGCAGCTCACTCTGCAGAACAGGGTTAAGCCTCCTGCTCCTGTCCCCATCCCCATGGGACACAGCCGGTGCCCCAGCGCCTGCCCCAGCACCCGTCCCCAGGAGCCACCAGCAAGTACCAATAAGCAGCCAACTGCAAAAGCACGCTTCTTGTGATTATTCAGTAAGCATGTAAAAATTCAGAGCATTTTTAGATGCCACAGTAACATCGGATTAACGTCACTTATTACTTCGTGGCCCCATTTCCAGCCAAGGGGCTGGCTAGGGACGCACACCCTGTTACTGATGCCAACCCAAACCTCAGGTCTGCCCGAGCACAGGACGCAGGGTTTCAGGCAGCCGCAGAAAGCAACAGCAGCAGCTGCTGCCTCGCTCAGTGCTCGACAAGAGGATTAGTGCCCCGCGAGGGCTGAGCCCTAATGCCTGGCTTCAGAGCGTGCTGCGAGCCGGACCCGCAGAAAGTAGGGCAGGCAGAGATGACCTCTGCTGAGCACAGCCAACATCTGGCTCATCCGCACCACAGCCCCAGCTGAGAGCAGGAGCCAGGAAGGAGGCAGGAGGCGGGCTCAGGAAACTGTTTTTGTTTTATCTTTTTAAGCCTAGGATACCTTAGAAGTTCTCCAGGTTAGTTTCTCCATGCCAAACATGCAAATCACCCTGGTTACTAAGCTATGCGAAGTATTGCTACATCCATTACACTACACAGGGATGGATCGACAAGCTGATGCTCTTCAAGTTACACACACCTTATGGAGCAATAGCTGTTTGCAGAAAGCACGAAGGACGAGTTACAATAAGTGTTCAGCAACAGTTTTTGAGCTTGCATAAATATGCAAAGTCATAATTATTTTATGTCTCACTTCATCACATGGTTGCTATGCTTGACTTTCCATGGCAAGTATATCCTTATCATTTAACCCCCAAAAAGATTGAAAATAAATACGCGGAAGAAAAAGACTTAGGACTCCGGGTATTTCACCATACTTCTAACTATAAATTGAACATTAATCTGAACACAGATTTCAGTGCTGCTTGCTGAACTCCACAGCATTTATACCAGACCCAGCAGTACTTCCACAGCAACTGGGAGGTATCTACAGAAGTCAAGGTCAGGGGATGAGTGTCAAGAGCAGGTATAGCAAGGAAAAAAACTGAGGTGCATTTGCCTGTTGAGCATGTTTTTGGTGTGATATATCATCTTACTTCAGATTAAGTAGTTTGCTCATTTAAAAATAACCAAAAAGCCAAGTATGGTCATTGCCCTGCCCCTGGTGTCGCTGTGTTTCAGCACAGAAGCGTGCTGACTCCTTATGGGGTCTGCCTCAGGTGCCTGGCAAACCTTTGTAAAGAAACAGCCGCATTCCTTCCCGTTCATAATGCTTGAATATAGGAAACTCCCTCCCCATTTTTAACCACTTTTTGTTCCATGCCCCCTTCGGTTTCTCCCCCAGCAGCTGCTCAGCCCAGAAGGGCTCAGCCCTGCCGCCACCCACCCACCGTGGGGGCACACGAGGGACATGGCCCTGCAGCAGCCATAGCAGCAGTGCTGGCCTAACCAGCGAGGAGATGGGCTCCTGTAAATTGGAAAGTTGTTTTCATATCCATCTGATCTGCTCTGTTCATAAAAACAGCCCGAACCCTCCTGGCAGAATTCATTTCTCACTTCCACTTTCAAGTGGTCTCTAAATATAAGAAGCCATGCCTGTCCAATTAATCACAGTGCTGAACATCTTGAATACCCGGGGAGAAAGCAAACTACAGCTACTGGAAAGTTTAATTTGAACACTTGAACTAAATTAAGGAGTATTTAAAGCACAGTGACAGTTGTCAGGTAGCAGGTAAGAACTAACCCCTCCCGTTTCCCCCCCCCCCCCCTTTCCTTGAAATCTTCTGGTAACTGGAGAAGTTGTCAGTTCCTGTAAGGCTTTCTGAATCTTGCTGATGCTGTCTTTATTGAGTTAGAAAATGGAAGGAGAATAAAGCCCACTGGTAAACATTTAAGTTCCAAATTATTTTAATTTACACCCTAGTGACATGAGCAGGCTTTCACATATGGTGTCAATGTGTTAACTGAATTTTCTCCACCTTCTACTTGTTAAGCACAATGCAGACTCGGCAGTCCTACGAAGAAACAGCTGAATATAACATACCACACTCCTTCTACACTTTGGGAATTGTCATATTGCATCTGTGGGATTAAATTTTTTAAGGAGTTGTCAAGTTTAATTGGAGAGTTCACACAGTCCCAGCTCTGGTGCTGTGATTTATCCAGCAAGTGTTTTGCTTTTATCGCTTTAGACTAACTTGCAGATCTAAATAAAACCATCTACGAACAAAGGCTGTGGAATCAGGCAAACTGCTTTCGTACGCTGGTTTTTCTATGGTTTAATTTGTTTTATCATTTGATAGAGGCACAGTTACATTTCAAACTTTCCCGCAGGCCTGGTGCTCAGGGCTGTGGATGCAGAGCTCCAGGGGGAGCAGGACCAGGCACAGTGAGCCCCAACTTGCTGTGCCCTGCAGCTGCAGAAGCACCAGGACCGATGCACCTGCAGGAAGGAGAGCTCTCCGGCCATGCCCACGGGCAGGCTGAGCTGGAGCCCAGGGCTCGCTGGCGGGGCTGCTCTCTTCCCAGCCCACACGGCACTGCCCCACAAGCATCAGTGCATGGCTCCCGGCTGTCCATGGGACCCACCGCAGCCTGAAGGGACGCCTGTGTGCGTCTAAGTGTTTGAGCACACATGTCAATAAATAAAAATTTCCTGTTTGGAATATTGTTTTACAAGCATCGAGCTTGGCAATGCAGGTACAAGCTGGGATCAGCATTGAGCACGAGCCCAAGCACAGCGTATTTACCTGGTACCCAAAAAGCACTTCAACACCTCTCAGGAAAACAAGCCAGCAGTACGTTACTTCTCTCTGCACTGTATTCAAAGATGACTGCATCCTTAAACTGATGGAAAGCAACGAGCTTTTAATGAGTTAAGCAGACCGTGTCAAACCCGCGGGGTGCACCAGGTGAGGAGGCAGGCACACAGCACCCTGCTTCTGCACGGTGCCCAGCAACACCAACACAAACCGGGGCAGCTCTCACCAGCCAGCTCTGCTCAGGGACATTTTGGGGCCGCACGCAGCAACACAGGGCACTGAATTCAGACTGTATTTTCCTTCTAAACATCTGTTTGATTGGCAGCTGCAAGATATTCGTAAGGGAGCAAGCGTTATCTGCCTCCCTAGACACTGAGAGGGCTACGCCTAATGGCTAGTGTGGGGGCAAAGCACTGCCTAACAACGTAAGGAACGATTGCTGCAATTATCCATGGAATTGATTTGAATAAGTTTCTGTTTTGATCACATGCAATAGTACTTATAGGAACCTTCTTTTAACTTTGTATAAAAGGGAAGATGCAATTTCTCTCAGAAATCCCATTCTTTACATCACTCAGCAGCAGGTGAGCTTCCAAAGACTCAAGGTACAGGGTTTTGTACCAATAACATGTGTTTTGGAGCCCTGAAGACCTTGGGTGCAGCCTTCCCTGCGTGGATTCTAGATGTTTCAGCTCGTGCTCACTCCCACCTGTTCTAATGCAGTACCTGTTTGTTTTGCCTCCAGCACACACTCACTACCTGCAGCTTGTAAACTAATATTAAAGTGCAAGATGAGATTGCTGAGCTAGGGATTGAGCCATAAAAGCCTTTTGCAGCACTTACTTCATCTTGGGGAAAACAAACAGCACATTTCCTAAGCGAGCTCTGGGCTGCATTATGCAGGCAGCGTGCTGGGGCATTAACCCTTCTCCACCTCGGTGCCAGCGGAGATCTTCACACAGCAAGAGTTAACAGGGAGGATGTGCACACACCAGCGATGCATTTACTGAGAGAAACTACTTGAAAAAATGAGAAGATATTTTA
The DNA here is from genome assembly GCF_047663525.1 of Anas platyrhynchos. Taxonomy (NCBI): domain Eukaryota; kingdom Metazoa; phylum Chordata; class Aves; order Anseriformes; family Anatidae; genus Anas; species Anas platyrhynchos. Next base: position 39,131,648 of record NC_092594.1, read on the forward strand.
GTCTTTCAAATATTTAGAGCTCTCAATTTGTACGTATTTATTCTACTTACACAAAAACAGTCCCCTGGAAAGCTATATACTAATCCATAAACAGAGAAACAGAAATTGCTTCCTGCAGCAGTGGTGGGAATTACCCCAACTCAGAGATGAATAGCGCAGGTATGCATTCATAGAAAATATTGATAATTATTTCTTTGATATAAAACCACATTTATATTTACAAAAACAGACGCAAAAATAAATGAAAATGTCCAGCCATATACATGCCTTTCCAAAGTACTCTAAAAACGTAGCTAGCATAAACTGCAAGAAGATGGAGGACTGAAGGAGTTTGTATAATATTTAGAATTTAAGACGTCTCTCACAATAGCTTTGTTACGGTTGATTGTGCCTTAGGGCTACATCAGATGACTTATTTTTATTTTGTTAAGCTCGTATAATCCAATTGTCTTCTGTGTAATGTAAGCAGAAATTTAGAAGACCAGACCCATTCTTGGACAAGGGATCAGTTTTCAAAAGAAAGAATTATATATCTGTCTCCTTAAAAAAAAAAAAAAGACAGAAAAGTCCATTAAAATTTACAACAATTGACAGCTTCCATCTTCACATTAATTCTTAGCTCTGAGCCCCATGGGAGATGAAACATTCAGACCATCTTCACCTTCATCGCTTTTTTGTCAGTGCCCATTAAAAATAAAGTCTTTATCTTAAGTCCACAATCCAGCTAAGAAAGTGCTTTGGAAATGAGCTTAGTCAAGCTGGCCCACAACATCTGCATTTCTCAGTTCTGTCTCTGTGACTACTGGCAAACAACTTCCCCATTACCATGTGTAATGGGTACAGCGCTCCACCTCGTTGTTACCTTCTTACTACGGGAAATGCCTCTGTCTGAGTTGATCGCAGGTCTCCCAGTTCAGAGTTGTTATGTAACACTGCTCCTTTTTCATTGTACACCATCATTCAGCGCTGAAGATATGTGCAGAGGCACAACTAGTTCACATGGCAATTTGTGTGTGAAACAGCAATACAAAGAGAAGGAGCTACAGTTTAGCAGGGCCTGCGTGAGTGCGCAAATCACACACAGTATGCCCCCCCTTGCTGTTCTCAGATCACAACAAGCACAGTGAGAGGCACGCCTGATGCTACAGGATTACACCTGGGAGCTGCTACAGCTTCCCCTGACCTCCCTCTGGTCTGCCTCGCACCTTCCAGGCACGGTCCCAGCTGTGGTACGGGCTGGAGGAAAGTATCTGAGAATGGCAAAAAGGATCCAATGAACTCCCCCAGTCAGCACATCAGTTATCCAAAACAGACTTCTGCCAACCCCCAGACAGGTTTATACCCATGCAACACACTTGAATACAACACAGAGCTGATTGCTGTCCAGCCACAAACAAAGCTTTCCAGGCTTGAGGATCTGGCCTGGGGCTCCTGTGGTCTCAGCCACAGCCAGAAGGAACTGTGGACACCACAAAGCACGAGCAGTGCTGAGGATCTCCTTCAGTTCTGTGCTTCACAGCAGCATCTACATACTTCAATAAAGGTTTAACTTGTGCTGAAGATATTTTCCATGCACATCTATTCTTCTTTGCTAGATTTCTTTGTAATTTGAAACCAGTTGACTAGATGGGGGAAAAAAATCCTTACACCAAAGAAACACAATCATGCCAGAAATGAGTTGCCCTTGACCTCATAATTCTAACCATATGTACCCAGGAAAATAATACACAGTTGATCACGAGCTCAGCTTAACCCATTTAACTGTTATTGTAATGCTTTCTACCTTCCTTCCTGAAGTCGTTCTTTAAAGGGGCTTTAAGATGGCTATTCATACAGCAGCCAATGGCACTTACTGAAACCACACATCTTACCCTGGCATTCACATGTTTCGTTGTTGACTTCAACCATAAATATTTACATATTTTTCCTTAGGGTAAATTCTGCAGGAATCATTTTCTTAGCCAAAATATCTTAGAAGATATAAATTGTATATGAAATGTATACAAGGAAGAGCTTTTTTCTGTGACACATTCTCATTTGTTAACATAGCTTTGACAGTCTTATTCCTGAGTGCAACAGTCTAAAGACGTAGATGCTAAGCAGAGCTATAATTACCATGTAATTTGTTCTAAGCTTCCCATTCCAAAATAATGAGATACACAGATTGAAAAACAGCTGGACTGTCAGAATGGATAGCAAGGAGTTCCTGAATAACCTCGGTCAAGTTCCAGCCATGGCGCAGGTCTCCTCCAGTGTTTGCAGACTGGGGATTCAGGACATCGGTGGGGATCTGCAGACCCACAGCTGCTTCCTACTGCAGCTGCCCAGGATGAAACCTCAGTTTTAACCCCATCACACTCACATAAGACCAGCAACTGAACACAGGCTCCTTTGTTGCCTGAAATTTGAGGGTCTGAAGGCTGCAGGAAGGCAGTATAGCTGCCCGTGGTGCCTTCAGGACATGCAGAGACACTGGAGCATCAGTTGCAGAGCAATAACCCCAGACTGGAGCCCTGCCTGCACTGGCATGTCACAAGAACGAGCTCTGAGCGATCCTCATTCCAGCCCACAGTAATTAAGTGCAGAACATTGACCTTTTAAGATTGTTATTGTTTTATTATTTTGTAGAAAAAAAAAGTGGGCTCTCCTCCATATCCCTCTCCAATAAACTGTACTGGGAAGGAGACTTCATTGAAGGGAGAGAGGGAAGTTGAACCTCCCATGCATTAATACTTATCTCTTGATGGGCCATTTAAAAGTGATCCACACATACGGTGGCACATTATATTTGTTTTGTCATGAACATCTAAACCGGTGCATATTTCATGTTAATTATGCTGATTAAATGAAGTAACCTATAAAATTTATTGGGTGAGAGCCCAAAGAGCAGAGGGCATGCCATAGCTTAGAAAGGCTGCACTCTGCTTCCACGGTCCAGAGCAGATTGGTTTGTTCATGTTGGGAACTGCTGTGAAGAATTCAGACAACCCAGCTGATTTTAGAAGCATTCGCTGTGATGTATGATGGTCTATTCAAATCCCCAGGCTTTTGGCTCAGACCAGTTGTTTACATCTAAATTACTTTCTCCATTAAGTTCAAACTTTAATTTCCAATATATTAAATCCGTGTTGTTCAAAACAAAAGGTTCTTTTTATTAGCTTTGTTCCTACAATTATTAGATTAAGCATGTCATTAAAAAGTAGTTTATCACGATTCCTTGTAGGTAGGTATAGTTTGGTGGTGATAAACAGAGCTGATTTTTGAATATATTTAGAGAGGAAAAATTCACGCCACATGTGAAAGTCCCATATCAATCCATTGTGTCTTATTAAAAACCAATACTTTCATAACAGATTAAACTGACCTGTGGGAAGAGCACGGCTGAAGCTTGTGACACACTTGCTGTGCTCCTCCAATGCTTTGAATACTGGGAACTACCAAGGGGCTCTGGTTCATGTTCTCCCTTCCTTAATATATATTCTTTGCTAATATATTGTGCACAGTGATCAATCTCATGGGAAAAGAAAGTGTTATTTTCCTCTGAGAGTAGCTATCATGTTTTTGTTTCTGGCAAGAATCAAGGTGAACATGGGTTATATTTGCTGTAAAACATCAGGCCCATTTTTCCAGAAACAGCTTTCCTTTTATTCAAGATGATGCTTAACAGGTCACAAAAACAAATTCTTTAAGCAGTTAGAAGCAACTTGTCAACAGTCTCCCCACAAGTAAGAGTCACCTCCATCTCAACAGACCTGGCTTCCTGGAACAAACCAGCGGCCCCACATGAAGGATGCCGTGCCGCAGCCAGCTCTCAGCACTGGTGGAGGCCGGGCACTTGGGCCGACCATCAAGTCACAAGAAGTGCCATACCTTTTGTTTGTTTGCTTGTTTTTCCTAGCTTCTACAATGGCAATACTTGAGAAAGAAACTAGGGATGAAAAATAAAATATTTATCTTCAACTGCCACAAGCTGAGGATAAATGTTTTCATGCTGTTCTGCACTTGAACTTCCACCGTGGCTAAGTTTTCCTCTGAGGCAAGAGTCACACAGAATTGCCCTGTTTCTATTCAATTAGAGCCTTCGATAAAGAATGGCCATCAGTTCTATTTGTTAACCTGCGAGTGATACCATATTCATTTTAGTAATGACCCCCAACAACTAATTGTTGGCATTCTATCCTACTGCAGTTGAAGTGTCTGAAGGTTCAAGGTTGGCAATGTTCATCACATCATTTGGAAAAGAAACTCCTCCTGTGTCTCATCCAAACAAGCTTTGTTTCAGAGTTGTTTTTAAAATGTTTTACAAAAAGACTGAGTTGCAGCACTGACCTGCAGAACCTGCGGGTGAGTGCTTACAGGCTTTGAGGAGAAACCTGGCAGTGACATTAGAACTGACGGACGTGCAGCCTCTCAGGGGCACAGCAGGTGCCAGGAGCCCAGGGAATACACGTGGAACAGGAGCGAACAACTCTCACTACCTAGATCCAGAGATGAACAATGTTTTCTCTCAGAGCAAACTTCATGATCTTCTAGCACCTCATAGTCTTTGTAACAAACAACGTAGTGCACATTTGCCAACGATGTGAAGTTTATGGAGAAACACATCAAAAGGAGACATTTTTAACCAACAATTCTCATTCTGAGATTGTCTAACTACCCAGTGATTCACAATAGAGATCAACATTGCCAAAATTTGCGGGAACATTTGGCTGCCAGCCTCACAGGGCTTTAATACCATTCATAGATATTAGGCAAAAAAAGACCATGGAGAGGCTTTCCTCCAGCTTCCCATACCATGAACCTTTATCCAGGGATCCCCTCTTCCAGCCAAATAAGTGCTCTTTTCCCCTTTCACACTTCCACCATCTGCAGAAGGACTGCACGGACTTAACTAACAGCAAATGAGTTGTCAAAGTGTATCTCTCCCATCCCAAATGAGAGCATTTCAGAGAAAAGAATAAGCTAATTAGATATACGTACAAAACATTTTTGCGAGCTCTCTTTAGATGTAGATCATATATCCCAGGTGGAAAACAGATTGCTCGTTTGTTCAGCCAGCTTGCTGAAGAACAAGTTCCTGACATTTTTTGTTATTATTTTTATAGCTATATTCATGAAGTCTTGTGGTTGATAAGTAGGGCAATTTGCATCACTGGCTTGGATGGAGGTTGATGCATCCCTCTGCAATGCAGTTTCAAGCATTTAGAAAAGCAGGACCCAAGTGCAGCTAAGCAGTGTGCTACCCCCTGCATTTTTAAGCACACATTGTGCAACGATCTCTGCTGGCTGATAAAGTGCAGTCATTAGAAACACTTGCTGCACCTTTAGCTTCTTTGTCTTCAATCACCGAGATGCCTGGCATTTCAAAAAGTCAAGTGGGGAGGATTAGGCTCAGCTGAGAAAAATATCTTTGCACAAAGATTGCAAATACCAGTTTGAGTAGGAAGCACATTCGCAAAGAAGGACAAGGCAGAAATCACTCTCGTTGTTTCTGTTACAAAAAGGAAGAGGACCGTAAGCCCCAAGTATCAAAACAGAAAGACTTGTCTGATGGCAATCAGAGACTACAAACGCTTTTGCTACAAATACACATGCTTCCTCAGAAGTGCCACCATGCTTTCTGTAAATAATTCACTAATAGCCAGCGTACCTCGTGTGCTTTGTCACTGGAGGTCTGGTCTCTGTCCCCGGGCAGGCCACAGCTGCAGCCACCAGGCTGTGCCCACCTACCATGGCAGGAGCACGAGGGGCAGGCAGCCCTGGCTGGCTGCAGGCAGCTCACGGGGGGGCACAGCACCTGCAGCCAGGGGTCCTGGGGGCAGCCCCCTCCTCATGAGAGGGCCAGGCACCGGCCCCAGTGCCACCAGCACCAGGCTGCAGCCACTGCCAGCAACAGCACCCCTTGGGCCTGGTGCTCCTGTGTGAATGCTTCAGAGCTGCCTGGACTCTGCTTGTATTAATGAACAGGAAAAAAATCTCTTGAAGCAATAGAAGCATAACTAGAAAACCCATCCATGTGCAATGCTTCAATCTCAACAGACTGGCACTGCTTTGTTCTGAAATCCATGGGTAGCTGAACCAAGGACTGAGGATTCACTCGTGGCACCCAATTCCAAACTTTCTCCGAATACATCTACCTGATGTTAGTTATTTATCCTTTATGATAGTAAAGTCATGCCTACAGTAATACAAACTAGTCACTGCAATGACTACGCTGAGATTATAGCTCACACTTTTATGACTTTTGGACCACATATCACATAAATTCAAATCAGTACATTTTGCACAATGCCACCAGTTTAAATCAAGAGAGAAGCACTCCAACACCTTGTAATCTTCCCAGCAAACTGAAGAATGTTTCAGACAGCATGTACAACCCTCACACATTTATACAATGTGATTATGTTCTAAAACAACCTCAATCCTATCCTTTTTTAATAAGAGGTAATAGTTTTCATTTTACTTACATCTCCCATTCATGCGTGTTGCCAAAGGCTCCCTTCAAGCAAGGAAAAGGCAGTTTTAACACTATTCATTATTTAGAATTCTACTGAGACCCTAGACCAGCCCAGCCAATGTAAAAATAACAGAAACACTCACCCTGCAGACGTTTAGGGTAAGTTTCATGATTTTACACTCTTCTTCTCTATATCTGCATTTTGCTCCAGCACAAAACCCCACTTTATTACACCTTCTACCAGGACCAGTGCCCTGCAGCTTACTCTTTGCTTGGAGCCCAGGTAGCAAAGGAAGCAAACCAAGCACCAGCACTCCCCACACCTCCTTTTAGGATGCGGGCAGGCCCCACAGCTGATGTGCTGCACCTGGGGCTGGGGAAACTCCCTCGTGCAAGGGGCACCTTCTCCCCACAGTGGGACAAGAAGGCAGAGACAGGAGCAGAGCAGGGCACAGCCCACCCCACCCCACCCCACCTGTGCGCTGCCTGTGTCGGGGCAGCCCACCTGGCTGCTGCAGCTGTGGAGTTTCACGGCTCTGCTCCTCTTCTGCAGGAGAAAGGGTGGCAGGAACAAAGTGAAGAAAGGCAGGCAGGGGGACAAATGACCAAGAGATGTCTTGCAGGCAGCAAACCTGTGGTGTGGCAGCTTAGGGAAAGCAGCCTTGCTCCTGGGAGGAGGAGGAGGACGGGCAGGGAGCTGCCCAGGCAGCACCAGGTCACGTCCTGGGGGAACAGTGCAGAAGAGGGGCAGGGGCAGGAGCAAGTCAAGTGTGTCGGCACATGAAAGGGTTAATTAGCAGCTGCCAGTAGTTACTGTCTAATACGTATCTGAGAAAATAACCATTATTTAGGCACCCAGCGTGCATGGCAGTGACATAATGCTTCTATCTTCTTCGTTAGCTGATGGAAACATTACACAGATATATTTCTGGAACTAATTGGACTGATCCTATTCTCTCAGCTGGCTTGCATGGTTTAAATAAGCCTCCTATTAACTCAGTTGTTTTCTTAATCCAGCACTAGACTTTTAAATACTGTTACCCCTAACACAGCAATGACTTCAGCGTGAATAACTCTGCTCCCTGGGCATATTACTATATCGATAATGTGATTTGAGCCCTGATGCATGCACCTCCAATACCCTGATATGCAATTTGAAAGGCTATTACTTAAATGCTCAGGTTGCTGGAAAAAAATAATTTAGCAGATGAAGAGCAGTCTCTTCCAACAGCAAAGTGGAGCGGCTCTGGCCTCCTCGGCAGTGTGGTGCCCTGTGAGGCGCTGTCGCTGTCCCCCCCAGCACCGTGTCCATGGAGAGCACAGGCAGCAGGGGCCCTTCAGGGGCTGTGAGCATCCTCCTGAATGAAGGGTGGCCAGGAAATAACGCTTTATCCGCAGTAAACCCACTGGTTGCACTGGAAGGCATTAAGTTCTACCCTACCACCTGGATAAGAAAAGTAGCAAGCAGTTGGTCTGAAAGGCTGACAAATTGCGGAGGACTGAACTTCACCTACACAATGTGTAAAATATGTTACATTGTGGGTCTACTACAAAAACCAACACTTTCTAGATGGGTTGACAACTCCCCAGGCAGCAGCTGAGGCAGCTGAGGGAGACGGCAGTGCCGGTGTTCCTGCCAGGCATGCCCCTCCTGCACCAGGAGGACTTCAGAAACTGCTCCTCCCTGGATGAACCATAATGTGGAGGTCTCCCAGGCTTGTTGCCCATTTATATACCATTTTTTCCCTTCCTCACATGCTGAGCAGGATGACCACACAAATTAACTTGTTGTCCCATTCCCTCTGTTCCTCTGAGTAACATTTAATTAGTAGGAAGGCACAGTGTACCAGGAGGACTCCCTGTTTACCAAATGCAAACGTTGCAGAGCAGCTCAGCTTTGGAAGCACACGACAGGCCAAGTCGCTTTCCAGGGTCGCTCTGAAGCACGGAGGAGCCAGGCACTTTGCATGGCATCATGCTGTAATTTGTAATTGACAGTTTTCTTGTGAGAGCTTCCCAGCCAAATCAAGAGATTGTTCTCCAAAGACAGGCAGCTGGGTAAATGTCAAGAGCTCAAAAAGTAAATTACAGTGCAAACAGGTTTGATATTTCTATGAAATGAAAGTTAAGCTCATTTCTTTTTAAAATACAGAATTTTATTTAAAACAAGTGAAAACCTTCTATTGTGACCTTTATGAGATTCCAAACAGTGACGAATTTGGTCATTACAAATAACCTTTTCCTAGCAAGAGCTTTACCAGTGGGGACTTCCTTGCAGTAATATATGTGAATTAATTTCCATCCTACAAAACAATAAATAATATAAAAATCTTGTAAGATACCTAATCTACAGTAAAATACGAAGAATGAAAACAAACAAACAAACAAACAAAAGGGAAGCACTTCTTTAAAGCATCGCCATGAAATATTTTATTTTGTGCCATGGCTTACTGGGAAGCCAACTCTCTATCTCCTCCGCTACTTCAGGAGCAGATAAGTATGCCAGGATTTGCCTTGCTATTTGTCTATGTGATTAACCCAAAGATGGGAATGAGATCATTAACCTGGGATTACTTGCATGTTTAGAGCTCTCATCAAGCCTGTCGTACTTTGTTATCCAAACTAAAAATTATCCCTAATCGTTCATAGTTGGTTTAACTTTACATTGACAAACACTATTCTATACCTGAAACTAAACTAACTAACTAACTAACTAACTATGATGGTCACTAAATGAAACCTGAAGCTCTAATTAACTCACAGTGTACCCAAAAATATCTTGCGATATAATCATCAAACTAATACTGGGCTTTTTGAAATAAAAGTTTCTTTTTAGCAGTAGACACTTAAAGTTTGTCCAGGTTTTTCAAAGCACAGACAGTGAATTACTGTGTCCTGGGCTGTGACTGCATTTGGCTACAAACAAATCTACAGTAGTAGGAAAACAGAAGCAGCTTTGTCCAGCGGATCCGAAGTGGCATCAGCAGCTGCCAGGGGAATCCAGCAGGCTGGCATCCTTCCTCGCCAGAGTGGCTGTGGCATCCCTGGCCCCCACCTGCGTGGTGCTGGTGCCTCGCCGCCAGCCCCAGAGGCCCCGCGGTGCCCGCCAGGACTCGGTGTGCCCCAGGGACCCGCACTGACCACGGGCTGCAGAGAGATGCAGGTCCTGACGTTACAGAGCTTTGGGTGCTTGGGAACCCAGCTCCCTCCAGTCCTGGCAGCAAACAGGCGTGTGGGTGTATTTAAGCTCTGGGCTTTTGACTTGACTGGACCTCAGAATCTCCAGGCATCCTTCCGGCTAAATGGCACTCAGGTCTGCTTTAGTATTGGGAGCAGATTTCCCCAAATAAATCAATCTGACTGCAGTTTTTGCCTGCTTGCGTGTGGCAGGGAACATAAATCCTACCGGATGACAAAGACATAGAAGGGGGCTCTGGGGGTGGACATGGTGTAGGCTTCTTTCTCCCCAGACCACTTCCCAGGCCGAGCTGGTCTCACTCCCACATCACTCCCGAGACTCATAAAAACAAGCGTCAGTGCCAATAATAGCTGGGCTGATAGAGAGATTTGTTTTATTTGCTGAAATGCAGCATTTATCACCCAAATGCAGTTAACCATCAGATACACAGCCAGCATCAGTAACAGCGCAGAAGCCCCAGGTGGATGCTGCTTTCAATTAGAGCTAATTAAGGAGGAAGAGCGCTGCAAGCTGGGCCATGGAGGTGCAGCCCAGCCGGCTCCAGCCCAGCAGCTGGAGGCTGGGGCCTGCTGCTGGAGGTGCAACCCCACACAAACCCTGCACCCCGTGTCCAAGCAGGCTGCCAGTGCAGGTCCTGATGCTGTTCGCAGGTGACAGGATGGTGGTTTGGGCTGCTGAGGGCTGAGATTTCTCTTCCCGAAGCACAGCAGGTGTCTGAAGCACGTGTGGCCTGGGAGCTGGTGGCAGCACAATGTACGGGGCCGTGTCACACCCTGTGCACTGCCTCTGTCCTGGGAAGGCAGGTGAGGCGGTTGTTGCAAGGCCACGACAGCACGTGCAGAGATGAGCGAAAGACAGAAGGTGAATTTATTTTCTTTGCTGGGATCCTTTGAGTCAGAGTACCACGTTGGTTTTTTTTGCTGTTCTTTGTTCATTAGTTAGGATTAAAAATTGTACAGATGTGACAGTACATTTAAAAATATGGATAATAAATTCTTTCATATTTCATGTATCATAAGTGTAGCCTCCACTTATTTTCTAACAGAATGTAGAGTTTGCTATTTAATTATAGTGTGAAATAAGTATCTGTTCTGCTATTGAAAAAAATAAAGATACAATAAAGACTAACATGTTAGAAAGTTTCTGTAATAACTAAATACATCGGCTTATTCAATTTAATTAAGAAATGTAAAGACTGCCATTTCAGAAGTGAATCTTGTGTACCTTCATAAAATCAAATGGTCAAATGTGCAAGGCATTCATAGATATGGTCTGGCTGCACTTTGGGCCTCACTCTCCAAAACAAATTCCCCTCGTTATTCAGGCTAAACCCTTTTTGCAATGTATGCGAAGTTTCACTAAACAGGTTTCTGAATCAGTAAAATCAACAAATACAAGGTGCTGAAACCCTGATAACAATTAGCGTGCAGGGGATAAGCCCTGGGAGCGCCGTGCCCTGGGACAGGAGGGTGTTCCTCGGCAGCTGTTTGCAGCCCTGCTGCCCGCGGGGCAGTACGGTGGTGAAACTCACGTGTGATGTCTGGTTTCAGACGGGTGAGAAGCGACCTGTTGGCTTGGGGCAGCCGTTCAGGTACGATGAGGGACGTGCTTTCTGGCCAGCAAAGTCACTGGTGGAGGCTCCTGCAGGGCACAGGGCTGGAGGGGCTGGCGGTGCCTGCTGGAGGAGACCCCGGGGTGTTTGGCACTGTGCAGCTCTGCAGGGGCTCTGCAAACAACAGGTCCTTAAACAAATAGGCTGAAAGAAGCAATCAGTGCATAAATCTTTTCACACCAAGACATTAGAGGCAAAATATTTATTAAAGAGTAATACAGTTTTCTAGCTAGAGATGATGCATGGTGCATGGAAGACATCACTTGAATAAACATCGCAGCAGCATCTGCAAAAGCAGTGCGATCATCATCAATCTGTATTTCAGAAGAATGAGCAATGCCTCCATGGCCAGGTGCTCCCGTTAATAAGAAATCCTTCTGTGGAGAATTAAGTTTAAAAATAAACATTGGGACACTTACATCTGCAGGTTTCCATCAGATAGGCTAACCAGAATCAGGTAAATAGATACAGGCGGGCAGAGTGGATCAGTATCAGCAAGCGGTGAAAGCTGAGCCCCTCCTGCTGGAAAATGTGGAGAGCTGGGAGCACTGGGGAGCACTGGGCAGGGCTGGGGCCCCGGGGAGCAGTGTCACCTCGGCAGAGCACCTCAGCAGGTGGAATACAAAGCAGACCAGCTGGGTGAGCCAGAGGAGAGCTGTGCAGACACAGGCTGGGCACTCCAGCAGGATGCTCCCATGGGGTGGGGAGGCCCTCGGTATCCACCCCAGCACACGTGGCCAAGGCGCCCTGCCCGCAGCTGGAGCATGCACATCACCAGTGAAGCATTGCCATCTGCATGACCTGGAAACCAAAGCATCCTTTTGGTCGCATTTCACAGAAAGCACAGGAAGAGTTTCACAGGGAGAGGGAAGGATGGGGCAGGGGGGAGGGGGACAGACTTGGACACGTCAAAGTTGTCAAGCAAACCTATCTCTGAACAGTTGCAAATTCAGCTGAGCAAATACAGAAGATGGAAGTGTTACAAATATTACAGCTGAAGAAGCTGAAACCTAAAGAAAACCAAAAGGAATTGTTGTATCCTAGCCACATTCTCTTGGCTCAGCAGCTCCCAAGCAGATGCGTGGAAGAGCTCTGCAATGGTGGTTAGAGATGCTCACTGGCCTTTGCAACAGGCACAGCACTGTTTTTTTCTTTTTTTTCCCCTGATTTTTAGTCTGGGGGACCAACCATTGGGTGAGAAAAAGTCCGGTACAGAGAAGCCTGATGGCAAAAAATAATTGAAGTCATGTTGAGGGGAAAAAAACAAAACAAACAAAAAAAAAACAACTAACTTTTTAAATAGCATAATTCCTGCCTCTTGGGGTTGGAAAATTGATCTCCAATTGTCCGTGCTTCCTTCAGATTGCTGCTTTGATCATTGCAGCCCACTGCTCGGCATTTTCAACCTCCGGGGCTTTGCGATTGGAGCCAGGCTTGATGGAGGTCTGAAGAAATGATCACTATTTAGATAGTTTCCTATTTTCTGAGTGCCATCAGTGTCCTTGAAAGTGTTCAAAAATAATAAAGGCAATCTTTGCCTTGATCTCTGCCACTTTGTAAACATATGCACAAAGATGTTCATTAATTTAGGTGAGCCAGAGTATTCAAGAATGGTTTTAGTTTGTTTGTATCATGACACTATTGTTCTCATCTATTTCAATTTTAGTAAAGATCGAGGGAAAGCAGACCTGCATTAACACAACTCACAGAACAAAGGACTTGAGAAAGAATTCCCCAGTTGTGTGGCTTAGTTCAATGGTCAGTTTCTTTTGCTTTGTCTTCACCACTCTCCAAAAATATTTTTGTCCCTCACTTAATAGCATGATGTTGGAGATGCCTCTCCTCCACCCTTCCTTCTTCTGTTTTCCTCTTCACATTTTTTCCTCTGTTCATCATTGTCATTGTGACAAATAGAGTTTTACAGATTAAATTGCTTTTCTTGTTATAATTCCAGTGCCATAAGAATGTTAATTAGGGTTGCTTATGTTTCAGAAGCTATTTAAAACGTACTGTAAGATCATACTCTATTCTTCACCTCAGTATGCAACTCCCACCATTGCTAGTAAAAAAAAAAAAAAAAAAAAGTTCCTAAGATTTGAAGGCTTTTTTTTTTTTTTTTTTTTTTAATATAATTTCTTTTTTACTGTGGGTAGCATAAAAAAGAAAACAAACTTTAGCTTTCCAGCTTAGGGTCTGTCAAAGTGCCTCTAAAAGTCACAGCACAAAAAAAAATCAGCTCTTCCCACAGCTCTGCTGGAAATTTCCATCCCTGTCTTCTCTACAGGGGCTCACAGTCACCAAAGGTTTTGTGGAATAAAGGCAGTAGATGCTTTGCAATTACAGCTTGCCAAAAACTGTAGGTTTTTCTCTGAAGGAAAGCCTAGCTCTCAGACATATTATCATTCTGTTAAAATGTCCCATGCCAAAATAAAGCCTTTGATTATGTTTGAGGGAAAAGGATTTTTTTTTTTAATTTTTTATTTTTTTTTGGGGGGGTGGTGGGGAGCAGCCTGCAGCTCCCTCAGGAGGGGAGTGGAGGGGCAAGCGCTGAGCTCTGTTCTCTGGAGACAGCGACAGGACCCGAGCATGGAGCTGGGACAGGGGAGGGTCAGGCTGGGGGTTAGGGAAAGGTGCTGCACCCAGAGGTGATCAGGCACTGGGACAGGCTGCCAGGGACCCCTTGGTCACAACACCAAGCCTGCTGGAGTTCAAGAAGTGTTTGGACAATGCTCTCAGACACAGGGTTTGATTTTTGGGTGGTCCTGTGTGGAGCCAGGAAGTTGGACTCAGTGATCCTTGTGGGTCCCTTCCAACTCAGGACATTTCATGGTTCTATGAACTTCAGCTGCACTGTGCGATTTGGATGCCCATTTAGTTCCCCCTGTTCCAGCAGAAGGCCCAGCACCCAAGTGCCGGCCACGCGGTGCAGGCAGGGTGGGCACAGGGCACGGGGATGTGGTGGCAGCTCCTGCTCCATCCCGCAGCATCCCCAGCTGCCGGCCACAGCCCGGGACCTGCCTGAGCCAGCCCTGCTGCCTCTGCGCCCCTCCTGCCGCTCGGTGCCTTTGCCTCTCAGCGTTTGAGGATAAAGCAGTATCGCTGACCTCGGGACCAGAGGTTTCGCTCAGTATGCCACAAGCACAGGTGTTTGTACAGTGGGGAAATCGTCATTAAAGTTGCTAGCGTTCCTCTGTTGTTTGACCGAGCGGGTTCCTGAGGGCTGGCGTGTCAGTCGCAAAGCCCTGCTCTGTGTGGGGAGTTAGATAAGGGGGAGAGAAGTGGCGAATTATAAACAATCCAGCAAAAAAGATATAATGGCAGAAAATGAATTAAAATTATACCCAGCCGCTTCCATGAAATGGAGTAGAATGCTATGTATGATACAAATCCACTCTTGAAAGCAGGAGTGCATTTGCTGTCATTATTCTTGTAAGCTGAACAGCATAAAACAAGATACACTAATGGCAATGCTTTTGACAGTAGCTGAAGCCGCCGGCAGCAGCTCTCCGTGCTTCACCTGCTAGTGTTACGTAAAATTAAAAGGCTGGCTTGGGGAAATCTGCTGGGGATTGTTCCCATCGAATCGCAGAGAGAAAAGAAATACTCAGCTAGTTTTCTTTCTCCCCCTTTTTTTTTTCTTCCTTTTATAAGAAAATACAGAGCGATGTTATGTGAAAAGGATGTTACTATGACACTGCTGAGAGATGCAGTGTCTCCATTTGTTGAAAGAAAGGACAGATTTATATAAATTATTTATGATTAATGTATTATATTCTACCAGGGCAATTTAAATATAGAGATTTCAGTATTTCTTAACATCATTATGGAGATAATAAAGCATTAGAAGGAAATATCTCCTGCTAATAATCAGGTGGTGCATGTGGGAGAGTCTGTTTGGGTGAGAAAAGGAGGAGACCAGAAAACCCCAGGGAAACGAGTGCAGCATCCCACTTGAGGCACATCGAGAGCTCTGGGCTCTGCCACCAGTGCTGCTCTCAAAATCCCACCTACACTCACAATCTGAACCCGTTCTTGTCCAAATACATGTATTTATCTGGAAAGGTTGATAAATTTGACCATGATGTTGACTGGGTTTTTGAAGAGAAGCAGTTAACCACATTTGCATGTGGTGTGCATGCCATCCACTCACCCACCCACGTGTACCCGTGCCTGTCTGCGCACTGCAGAGCCCACCCCGAGCTGCCCCCCTCACAGCCCGGCCCCCAGCTCCCAGCCCTTGGTGGGTCCCCTCCCGCCCAGCACCTGCACTGCCAGAGCACCTCATCACGGTGTCCTTCAGACCCCAGCAGTGGGGGAAAAAAGGAACTACCCCAGCCTTCACTGTGTGTTAAGGCCAGCCTGGAAAGTGAACCGGGATAAGGAAGTAAAAGCAGCTGCATTTACATCGGCAGTGATGTGCTGGCTCACCTCGGGATCACAGGCAACATCAAATTGTCTCATGATGGCACCACGCGGGGGGAGTGAGGCCACTTGGATTCTTCTCACCCTGACTCTCCAAGCCCCCTGACCACCAGGACACGCAGACTCTGCCCGCTGGGCAGCGGCCGCTGTGCAGGACAGCCCCAAGGGGCCGCAGGACCTCCTGCAGCGCCCTGTGACGGCCCTGCCATGCTGCCAAGCTGGCCTGCAATTGCTGCTTCGCAAAAACCGGCAGCGAGGTCACGCAGGGGAGCTGCCCGTGCCGGTGAGTGTGGCCAAGGTGCGTCCCGGCGCCTGGCTCTGGTGCCAGGTGAGCTCACAGCCGCGCTCCGTGGCACACAGCACTGGAAGCAGCTCCGCCTGGTGAAGGGCTCTGGAGCAGCCCGGCATGACTTACTGTCAGGCAGTGAAAATTAACCAGTTCGGACCAAAAACGATCGCATTGGAAGTTTAGACTTAATGAATGTTGAAAACAGTCCAAAGTACTGTTATCAGCAGTGAAAGAGAAGCCAGTTAGATGAATAACGCCCAGAACATAACGATGTTCGTGAAGTCACAGGGGGCGTATGTAAAATAAAAGCATGCATGAAACATGCAAAACCCCCACTTTGTAAGTGTAATAAGGAAAATCTACCTGCTGTTGAGTAAAATGGTGTGGCAAGCTCTTTCCGCTGCACTACAAGAGCTGCAGACAGTCTCAAGAGCAGTACTTGGCCTTCTTGACAGCGTCATCCTAGATCTCTTATCTCGGCTGGCAGGGAGCTCAGGCACTCCCTGGGATAACCTCAGTGAGCAGGTTCTGTGTCTCAGTATAGGATTAAACACACAAAACCAAGGCGGATCTATTTTCAGGCTCTGTCTCTGAGTGATTTCCGCAGCTCCAAAATTCTGCTGAGCGGCAGCCTCGTGCCCAGCACCTTCCTTGCTCCCAGGGAGCGCAGGGTGCTGCAGAGCAGGGACTGTGAAGGTGTCCCCAGATGATGTCCCCGCGATTCCCTGCACAGGGAGCCTTGCACGGCTGCTGTGCCTTTGGGTTAGTAACTGGAACATACCACTGGGTAAGCTGTTTGTCTGCACAGCAATCCCTAACCGCTGCCTTTGTGACCGCAGGTCTGCGCAGGGGCTGGGCAGTGTTGGGGCACCTTTAGGGCATGAGTTCACAGCCCCTTCGTGCCACATTGCCGCCGCGCTCCCACGGGGCAGAGGGGTTCCCCAGGGTTACTGTGCTCTGTCAGTTTGCCCAGTCACTTCAGCCAATTAGTTCTGAGGAGTTTTTGATTAAATCTACATAAAATGCACCCTTCTCTCTGTACTGCCCGTTCCCAGGGACGCGCTGGTGCTGTGCCTTGCCCAGCGCTGTGGGTGCAGGCTGGCTGCCAGCAGCGAGCTGGGGGTGAGGGCACCAGGTGTGGGCCAGGGGGCTTGGGCAGCATCTTGTGGCAAACAGCTCGAGCCCCAGTTCTGAGGGTTAGGGCAGGACAGAGGTTTGCTGAGCGTAGCGGGCTGCAGGAAAGCACTGCGAGGCAAGGTGGACCAGGACAAAGTGCAAATAGAGCAGGACAAGCCTCAGCACCACATCCCTGCCGTGCAGCAAGGACCTCGTGCAGCTGGCCGGGGGGTGCTGTGCCCCTGCCCAGCAGCCGTGCCCAGCAGCACAGGGTGCACTGCTGCCGGCTGCCTGCCCGAAGAGCTGCCCTGCAGCCCTCCGTGCCCACGTGTGCACAGCACCACGGGCGGTGGAGAAAAGGCAGCCGCTTGTCACAGGCTCCGTGTTACCTTTTCCCACTTTTTAAAAATTGCGCATTCACAATTTAAATATGGATTGAATTTACATAATATAATCATTTCCCATCATTTTTAATCCTGCTATTCTATTATGCCCCTGTTAATCAGGCTGTCTGAATACATGAGCATAATGATCCCTTCTAGCCTTAAAATCCATCAGAGCAGAGGCCAGCTCCACAGCGGGGCTTGGTCTCTGTTGAAAGTGCATGTGCAGATTTTCCCAGTTCTGCCTCAGCCCCATATAAACATTCTTGCTGGGCAAAACACAAATTTGGGAACCTGGGCATCAGCCTGCCTTACTCATGAAAATCAAACCTCTGAACCATTAGCCCCTCAAAGGTGCCCAGGCAGCCTGCGGAGCTGGTGGGGTGCAGCAGAGCAGGGAAGCCTGCTTGGCACTGGCAATGCCAGGAGCTGGAAGTTCTGAAAGTTCCCTTGGAAGCGGGGCCACACTGCTCTTCTCCTTCACCTGCCTGCATTGCTGCACTCACTTTGCTCTTCTTTGCTCAGAACCACAGCAATGATGCAGCACTGACACTGTCCTCAAGTCTTTGCCTTTAAAGACAGTTTTAGACTTTACATGTTTTATATCCTTTAAGTTAATTTATGCATACGTTGTAATGTACATTTAATTAGAAATGGCTTTATTATTCCAAACATTTTTATTTACAAATATAGCACAACACAGCATATATAAATCACATCCTTGTTGCTAGCATAATTTCTTTATTTCCCCAGGATTTATTGCATGGATACAACTCTGCATGGGCAGAAAAAGCGATGGGCAAATAAGAAGGGCCTCAGGGAGGGAGCACGCAAAGGGCTTGCAGCAGCAGGGCTGTCTCCAAAGGCAGAGAGGGCATGGCCACGCAGGCAGTGCAGTGGCAGGGCGCAGCCCACCGTGAGCAGCACCACGCATGTGCTCTCAAGTGTCCTAACAGACATTAAAAAAGAAAAAAGGGGGAAGCCAAGCCTTCAGTTACGTCTACTTTGGAAAACTGTGACCCACTTCGGAACAGCTCACAACATCACCGCTGGCTGATACCAGGAGTATTTTTAAGTTTTACTGTCCTGGTTTCTGATGATTTAATAATGTGCATTGTCAAATTCTGTCTTTAAATTTTAATTGCTAAAATGTACTTTAAAGAATATTTTTCAGTATCAAGAATGTAAATAGAAATAGGGCTGAACAGGAATAATATAAATAATTCAGCCTTACAATATGCAAGTTTTATACTTGGAAATGAGTGATTCACTCCTACTGTATATTCAGCCATCACAAAGTGCAGACATAAGATATGAAAAAAAAAATATGTGAATAAGCCATAATTATTTAGTGGCATTGTAAGACTAGAATTCTTAGATTGTGTTTTAATTATGATGTACCTTACAGTGTGAGTTTTGTGTCTTGAGTTTACAAAGGAGCTAGCGTACTTCAAAACAGAGAAAGTGCCTGGTGCCAGCTCACTGTGGCTGATGATGTTTGTCAGTCATCCTTAAGTGGGTCAGGGCTTTCTTGAAGGACTACGTACGGATTTCCTGCTGCCGAGAGGGAAATCTGACATCGCATACAATGCAGGTGTTTTCTGGTGGGAGCTGCAGGGCTACGATCTGCTTGTTTTAGTACAAGAAATGTGAGCAGGCTGCAGGTGTCCACTGTAAATCCTCCAGACACGAACTGCAGACCCTGCACCGCGGCCAGCAGGAAGCAGCGGCACAGTGTGCAGACAGCTCTGCTGTACGAGCCGCAGGTGGAAGCCTGCTTCTGCAGCCCTAGAATTATTGCAGACCAGCATGTTCTGGCTTTGGGAAAACTTCTTTTTACGTCTGCGACCTGTGGATTTCCACCTGTGCAGTTTCACACCTCCGCGATTTCGGTGTGACCTGACAGCTCCCCTGCACCACCTGGAGGGGCTGCGGCCTACCTGGGCCTTGCCTCCTCTGCGCAGTGTGTCCCGTGTGGTCTGCATGGCACACCACCCCGAGTCATCAATATGCTTTTTCTTACAAAATTCTCTCCAAACACACTCATATGTACACAGACACACATGAACTACGTTGGTGCCTTTATGCTGACTGTCTCACAGGAGCGAGGAGCTGGTGCTGGCACAGGGTTGGTGCTGCGCGCCCTGCGTGCACCAGCTGCAGGCACGAGCAGCACGGCAGCGAAGCTGAGCTACAAACGCAGGCAGCGCTTCAGCTCAGCCCCCTTTTGTGTATCTGGCTGCTGCTCCCGACAGCACACCGCCGTGCAGAGCCCTGCTCCCTCCCTGGCACTACAAGTGTGCCCGAGCCCAGGGGCGCGCTGCCCCGCACTGCCAGCCGTGCCCCCTGCCTGGGGCTGCCTTTCAAAGCTGCAGGGAACTTCCTCACAGCAAGTCCACGCACTGTGACAGTCACAGAAAGTTGCACGAAGTGGTATGCTCTAAACAAACACAAATATTTATAAATATCAGTGAAAATCTAAATATAGGCATTTATCCTCACGTTTGTAAGCACCTTGCGTTCCTACAGAGAAGTGAGAGTACACACGTTTTCCTAGTACCTGTTAGCTTCCAACTAACAGATCATAGTTCAAAGACCTCTGCCACAATTTCTATCATGAGCAAACCCAGATGAAGTACAGGTGGGTATTGCTGCTCTACTCAGCCCCTGCTGCCGACACAGAGACACTTATATCTACAGATAGCAGAATTTAAAGTTAAATGCAGCCCTCGGAAACACAGTGGTTAGGATGTCCTGGGCCCTGTGCATGTCTCTGGGTGCAGAGGGTGGTTGGCAGCTGGGCCCTGGGAGTGATGCTTGCAGCGTCCCTGTGGCCATCCCCATCAGCATCCCCACAACCATGGCTATCCCCATGGCCACCCCCGTCTCCTTTGCTATCCCTGTGGCTTTTCCAGTGACCGTCCCTGTGGCCATCCCTATCTCCTTTCCCATCCCTGTGGCTGTCCCCATGCCCATCCTTGTCCCTCTGGCTGTCCCTGTCTCCACACCCATGCCCAGGGCTGTGCCTTGGCCAGGACAGAGGGGCTGTGGCCCTCGGGTGCAGGTGACCGCCAGCCCCCTGCTCCATCCAGGACATGGCTTTGGGGGTCCCAGCCCCAGCCCCAGCCCCGCATCCTGCCCCTGCCCGCACCATGCTTGCTCCTGTGGGAGCCAAAGGAGGCAGGCAGGGTGTGCTGGGTACCTGGGCAGAACGTGCTGGGAAAGGCTAACCAGAAGACTAGGAAATTAATTGTCTTCTGCTTTTCTATACAACATGAAAATAATTGCTGCTGTGGTCCCACCATGTTTACAGTACATATGAGTGAGCAGGCACTCTGATAGGCAAATGTCTGATGGCAAATTGCTATAAATATTCAAATACATGGTTAATACTAAAACATTTTCTTCTCTTTGACTTCCACCTTATTTATTTCTTGTTGCTGGAGAAGTAGACATATTAGAATATTAATTTTCCACTTTACTGGAACGATTTCAGAGTCTAGTGCCATGAGAACTCCGAATGCATATATGAGAAGAGGGGGTGTGACTTGCACTAATCACCTTCACTGACTTAAAAACAAAACAAACCAACCAACCAAACAAACAAAACTTTATTTGTACTTCCTTTTTTTGGAAACTTCCAAATATTTCAGAAATACTTTAGAGAGTGTTTAAGCTGGATATGTACCAGGAGTCAGCCAGGCCTCACAAATCTGAGAGCATCCCTTTCTGTCTGAGAGGCAGTGCTAGGAGACTTTGCTTTTGGGGATCCGAGGGAAATCCCCCGGACTAAAAGCTGGCAGCCCAGCCGTGCACATCACCTGCACGGAGATAGCACTGCCCGAGCATGCTGGCACCCATGCTCTCTCTGGTCCAGGAGCGGTGATTTGCTGATGAAAGGCGTAATCTGCTTGAAGGGAAAAGTGAGCTGAAGGCTAAATTTTGCATTTTCCACTGAAATTTCACATAGTTCCTTGAAATGTGCATATTTGGCTGATTTATTCATTTAAATTTATCTCCTTGGGCTGAGATATGAGAGGAAATAGCAGTTTAACACTTCTCAGGAAAGCTCAGCAAAATTTGCTACACAGTGAGGGGACAGTCCCGTCCCTGCCCTGCTCGAGGCACAAAGGTAAATGCAGCCACACTGCGTGTCCTGATGTGGGTGCAGCCTTTGGGCACCGCTTTGGACACCAAACAGAAAACTAGGAGCTGTATTTCCCTAGAAGAAATTGAGCGGTTTTCTGAGCAGGCGGGAGAATGGATCTGAAAAGACCTTGCTTATGAAGGCAGAAAAAATATGTGGGTAGCAATAATATTTGATCTCTATTAGATAATAACATTTCAGGAGGGCAATGTTTTGTTTTATTTTTTTTACATAGTTTGATATTGGCTGTTTGCTCATTTTGTGGAATTTATTATCAGATCAATTGGTTTAGGCAGCTGGGGAAAAGGGTCTCAGGTACTGTTTAAGATAAAAAATGCTGTCTCTCTTCAATAAATCCAATTCAATCATTATTAAGTCTTCTGGTAAATATCTTGAAGAAATTAGGTCTCCTGGTGTTTGTGCTCATGGATCAAAGAGGGAAAGATGGAGTCAGATGGCTTTCAGGTAAGCAAACACAGAGAGTTTATTATTTCACCTAATGGATAGAGTGCTACCTGAAGTCAAACAAACAACGCACACGCAAGCCACGAACACACACACATTTTTCCCAGGTACCACGCTCAGCAAGAAATGCTCCAGGCACTGCTGGGGCTGTGTGCGAACCAGCAGCAGTGCATTGTGCACAGGGTGTGAGCACAGACGTGGCAATCTTGCTTCGCCCCATGCCGAGGAGCTGTGGAGGGAGGGCTGGCGGGCAGCACCAGCACCCACGGCCAGGACCAGGGGCATGGGTCAGGGGGACGGGGAACAGGGCCATCACATCGAGGTGCGAGGCACTGTGCGGGCTGAGCACAGGGAGCCGGATCCTTTCCAGATGTGACCGGGATGCCCCTTCCCTGAAGCTCCTAGCTTAAGGGACCATCCAGGGATGGGGGTCCTGGGAGACCTCTGGCCACAGCCTGGGCACCCTCAGCCTCTGGGTGAAGGCAGAACGCTGCCTCCCACGTTGCAGCTACTTTGCTGTTTTTTTTGTTTTTTTTTTTTGTTTTTTTTTTTTTTTTTTCCACAAGGGTGGAAGCATGTGTCTGAAATTTGTTATTTTGCGGGATTTGTTGCCTGCACCTTTAAAGATTCGGAGAAAAGCATTAATTACTCCCCCTTGGCTGTAGCTCCTGCAGGATGTGTTCCTTACTGTCTTCCTTGAGCCAGCAATGCTAAGCCCAGAAAGACACACGCAACATTTCTAATATTAATACAATAGTGTCCAAATATTCTGCAGTTCCACAGCATCTGTCACAGATGGCTCCAGAAGAAATTTGCTGCTATTATAAGATCACATTTAAAATTTTGATATCTACTTTAAAAGGGCAAAGCCTGCCAACTGACAAATAATAAGCAGCCCTTTTGTATTCCATTCCATTCTTATCCATTTTTCATGCTTTAGCAAGGTGAAGCTTTCTAATCAAGGAAAAGTAGCGTGGGCAAGTGTAGATAATATATTTTGATGGAGGTTTGTAATGAATATGGTATTTATTAAGACACAAGTCATTAAAAGAAGCCTTGCATGGTTGTTGCACATTATTTTATTGATTTTTTTAATGCATGGATCAAGGCAAGGATTATACTTTACAAGAAACATTTCTATTTCTAATCTTTAATTTGATAATGCATCACCGTATTTGTTGATTTGTGCCATTTAAGGTTTTGCTATTTTGTGTGTGTGTGTGCACATGCTGTGAATTTTAAATTAAGGGCAAGCTTTGAAAGAAGAGGACTGAAGCTGTAGAGAGTGATGATGAAAGTTTGGAGAATAGATTGAGGTCATTGCTTCTGTTTTCGATCTTTTATTCGTGTGTGTGGATATAGGGTGGTCTGCCTTGCACTGAAGTCAATTATAAAGCTGCTCTTTATAGCAGCAGTGAAGGAAGAAATTCCTTGTAGACATAACAGATGTCAAATGGATAGTCTTGGGGGATGAAGGATCATCTTTATCAACTGAGTAAATACTGCCTGGGCATCAGCAATGAGAATTCCCTTGGACCTCTTGCCGGTACGTGTCAGTCACCCCCGGAGTTAACACTGTGACGAGAGGGTCGGTGGGGAAGGTGCTGTCCCTCCCGCGTGGGTGCAGCCCTTGGTGACACTGCATGGGCCACCTGCAGCCGGGGACCCGCTGTCTGCAACACCACGCTCCTTGGAGGATGGCCTCGTCCATCAGGAAACCATGCTGTGCTCGTGCCCACACCTCCCAGAGCTGCACATTTAGACTGTCTGACTCACTTGACATCTGCTCTATGGCCCCAGCTTTTTGTCTTCCTTTGTACAAATAACGTGTGCCCTGATTTACATGAGTTATACATTCTTATGTAGTAACACGTGTCATTATTTTTCCAGTTCAAAAGAAAGTGAGATTAGTGCTTGACCCTCAGAACCCTACCAAAGCTGCCAAGGGCCCCATGCCCTGCTCACCAGTGCTCACCAGTGCTCACCAGTGCTCGCCACTGGCAGGTGTGATGGGAATGCTGTGTGGTTTCTGCTTTAGACATGCAGGTGGTGTTTGGATTTCTTTTAAGGTAGGCACAAAGCTAGTGATTAAGAGAATGTCACAAATACAATTTTAAATTAATCAGGTAAAAATAGTTTATTGTTTTTTATATCTGATCAGCAAAATCTGGTATAAACAGGTCTTTTGTGAAGAAATGCGGGGAAAAAAAGTGTTCTTTTAATTCCTTATCTCAGTTCAGAATCAACTCTATCACGATCAGGGATGAATTGCAGTTCTAATGCATGTCTGTGGGTTTTGTCTGTGGCTCCTTTTTGGAATGAAAAGGAAGCTTTTCACCTCTGCTAGGCTAGCGGGGCTCAGAAAGGACAGGATGAAAGAAGATAGGGAGCAATTTGAAAAGACGTTGACCCTAACGATACTTCCACCACGATGCGCAAGCCAAGAAGATTTTTCTTTTCTCTCCCATGAGAGCTGTGAGGGTTCGAAGTGATGGATCGGGCCGCTCTGTGCTGCCGGGCAGAGAGGCTGCAGGGATGCCTGGAGTGTGTGTGGCAAAGGAAAGCGTGCATGGCAAAGCAAGTGGGGGGGGACGGCCGGGCACAGAGAGCATGCAGCCATTAAGCTAGCGCAGGAAAGCTGAGGAAGCACTGCGTTCTGCTGGCTCCAGAGCTCCCAAAGAGACTCCTACCATCCCTGCTGTTCTCCTAAAAATACAGCAAATCGAACGCTAGATGCATTTTAAAAGTATCATTGGTCTATTTAAAGAGTCAAGAATGCACAAGCAATTTTTCAAATATTAATTTATTTATACTGTGTGCTTTCCAAGGCTTCCTTCTATCTTCCCATGCTAATGTTTGCAAGTCCCTGTCATGCACTGGTGCAGCTGTTTGTTGTGATGGTGTTGGTAACAGAGGCACTCAGACTCCAACTTGTATGGAGTAAGGTGCTCCCTATCGGAGCTGCTGCTGGAAGGACAAAGCAGGAAGGGCGATAACCCACTGCCCCTCCAGGTGCCAGGAGCCCTGAGCTGGGCAGCCTTGGGCAGCCCTCCCGTCCTGTCCCACCCCGTCCCGTCCCATCCCATCCCGTCCCATCATTGCCAGCTGTGAGATCCTACCTGGGGAGAAGTGCCTCAGCCTTTTAGTCTTTGCATCTCTTATATGATTTTCTTAGGAAAAATAACTCAAGTTCTCTTTTCTCCTGTCAAGCAGAAGGATGCCCATGTGAGAACACACTGCTTCACTTTAAGATAAAGCCAAGGCCATGCAGGTGGTGTAAATGCCCCTCAGTGTACCAGTCTTTTGGGTAGGATCATGAAAATAGTACAGACCAAACTACAGTAAAATGGGAAATATATGAATTAGGCAGTGCATCCACTCCAGCTAGATGCTATTGCCTTCCCAGCAACAAGAATGTAATTTCCAATGAATTTTCATGAGACAGAAACCTTTCCCGCTCTCTGTCACACTCAAACAAAATTCCTTTGGGTCTGCAATGTCTGGATGAAAACCCAGGCGACTGTCTAACTCTCAAGAGTATTTCATGATGAAAAATAACCCGCCTCATTTTGTCTTGTGAGCCATTATCCTCATGACTCCTAAGAAGTGCTTATTACTTATTTGGTTTATGCTACTGACATCTTGCTTTCAGAGAACAATGTAGATTATTATCCCTAAGTGGAGGAATCATAGTGCTTTATAGGAAACCCACACCTCTTACGGAATTTGAGGTGTATTTTCCAAGATCTGTAGCATCCAGGTTTTCATTCCAGCAGTTTGATATCTGACACTGGTTTTCTACAGCTGCTCCCAGTTTCAAGCCATGCTCTTGAACCCCTTCTTTCAGTAACTCTTATTTTCTTGTTCCTAATAAGTATTAGTGGTTTTGGTTTTTTCATTTTTTCAATTGTTTTTCCTTTGTTGCATTCACCTTGTTGCTTATGGCACACTCCATTTTACACTATCCGCCAGCAAGTAGCCTTAGTATTTCACATCCTCAGGACACAAAGGTGTCGGTTTGTGTCACAAAGGACAGAAATGACACAGAGATGTCCAACCCAGCAAATGACAGAGATAAAGAAGGGAGCAGTGAGAGTCCTCGGTGCTTGCTCTCCTTTGGACGGCACTCTGCTGGGAGGAAGCCTGTTCTCCCCGAATGTTTGTCACGAGCGCCTGTCCCTTCCCAGCCCCAGCTCCCTTGGTGCTGAGCCCCATGCCCAGGCCCCAGGCAGCTGCCCTGGATGGGGATGTCCTGTGGGGCAGCAGTGCCACGGGACCATGCCACCAGCACCGTGCCACCGGCACTGCGCCATCAGGGCTGGGCTGCCTGGGGCAGAGCCGCACTCCCGGGGGGTGGCTGACGAACAGGAGGGAGGCTGCATGAAGAATGGGGCCCAAAACAAGGACTTCTGTAGCATGGCACGCCGGCTCCAACAGATTACATTATGCGTTACTTAAAAGTGGGTAATATATTTCAAATAATGTATCTAATTTATCCTCAGAGTCTTTGTTCTCATAGGAGCTCCCTGATCTTTACATCCATTTATCTCCACCAATTCCTACTACTTCTTAAAATAAACTTTGAAGTATTCATCCCTTGAATTTCTAGTATCTAAAACACCTTGGTGCACTTGCTGTGCTGTACGTGACAGTCAGTCCTTTGGCAGCTCTGTGCAGCAGGAGGCCTGCGTGGCTCTGCCCAGGGGCTAAGTGCATCCCCGAGTCTCGTGTGGTCAGCACCGCACCAGGGGCACCGAGACTTCTGCCTGCGGAGCCAGGCCTGGGGCAAAGCGCTGGGGGCCGGGAGAAGTCTCCCCATTACACTTGGAGGACCTGGGTAGGCTCAGGTTAGGTAGGGACAGATCCTCCCTGGTTTCAGTATGGAAAAAAGCACCACAGGGAATAGGTAAAAGCTGTCTGAGCTCCGCAGTGGGGCAAGGGGAAGAGCTTTAAGGGCACACTCGGAAACAGCCCTTGTTATGGAGTGCTACATATCATCTGAACCCAGAATGAATTAAATAGAATTTGTGGTCAAACAGTGAGAAATTATATTGTCAAGGTAGCAAATGCATCAGTGGGATTTTCAATTTTACCTGATGAAATTGCATACATTGCTGGGGGAGAACAAATACCTCCAGGAGTCGGGTTGGTTGAACTGGAGCACGCAAGTGCCCACACTCAAGAGAAATACTTCTGCTTTGTCCTGGTCTTTGCTCTTAGCGTACAGCCAATAAAACCTTAATGAGTGCTGCTGAGTTTGGCTTGACCTTTCCAAATTAGTTGGTCAAGGATATGACTATTACTGAAGTCTCAATGACAGCAAAAGGAGTAAGCGTTAATAGCAGAAATACCCCAAAGCGATGACTGAGCACCGTTCCCTGCGTAGGTTAAACCAGGCTGTTAATGATGTAAGCGGCGAGTGAAGTCTGCAACGCAGCGAAAGCGATCAGGGAAACTATTAAGGGGGTTGGGGACTTCCTTTTTTTTTTTTTTTTTTTTTTTTTTTGTGTGTGTGTGTGAGTGCAATGGAAGGTGCCTCACTGCAGCTGTACCAGCGCTGCATCACTTGCTCTGTCATTGAAATCTTAGCACTCATTTGGCAGAACTGTGACCTCTACTTGACAGCAGTGACAGGAGGAAGAGGACCTTTATATTTGCTCTTTTGTGTCGCAAATACCTTGACCTTTATAATTACTTTGATCATGTGACAAAGTTCTGTTTGAAATTTGAGAACTGAATCAAGAAGTAGCACAAATACCTGCTAAAACAGCAGATACACATCAGAAAGCGAACTGCCCTGGTTTAACAGCAGCACTGTGCTGCTCTGTGCCTCATCAAAGTGCTGGCAGATGCTCTGGGAAGAGAGGCTGGCGTTTCTCACGATCCACCACTAAATAAGCAAGCCAGTCCTATGGCAAAAACCTTTGTTGCTCAAATAGTTGTTCCTTATTTCAACTCTGTTTATACGCTGCAAGCACATTTTCCCTACTCTTTAAAGGGCCATTGTTCTCTCCAAAACTTAGAGTAAATTCCCAGTCTCCAAACTGCAGAGCAGAACTTGGGACCTGACCTCGTTTGGAGTGATTTATGTTGAGGTTACCATGCCAGACAGAAGCAAACAGACAACATGTGGGAAGCAGCAAAGGAGGAGGGCTTGCAAGTGTTTTGGCCAGAGCCATGAGCAGCAACAGCCTTCATGTCTGCTCGAGCCAGGAAAATTGGGCTCTCTGCTCCCCAGACCCAACAGCAATCATTTTCAGGCTTGAGAGTGCCTTTTCAGGAGCTTCTAAATAACTGAAAGAAAACTGAGCATCCCAGTTAAGATTAATAATAATAATAATATTAAAAAAAAAAAAAAAGAGAGAGATTGAAAAGAGATTGAGCTAATTTTGGCTCTGGTAGGGTAGCTGCCTAACTGCTCTGTGCTCCACGTTTCTCTTTGCTTTCTTTGTGCCATAACAATGAGCTTTGCTCATCAGGTTGGAGACGTCTTTTCCTCAGGCTTGGTCCCTCAGCCAGGAACCTGGTGCTGCTGGCTGGCACAGAGGGTGGGAGCCTTCCTCCTCCTCCTCCTCCTCCTCCTTCTCCTCCTCCTCTTCTTCCTCCTCCTCCTCCTCCTCCTCCTCCTCTTTCTCCTTCTTCTCCTTCTCCTTCTCCTTTATCTCCTCTTTTTCTTCATCTAGAAATAGTAGTCAAGAGTATTTTTTGTCCTAAAACTGTAGCAATATTTTTGTAGGAACATTTTTTACTGGTTTGAAAATCCTGAGCAACAGATTTGGGGATAAAGAGCAGGAGGGGTTTACTTGGATTTGGGACAAAGAGGCTTCCATCTCCTCCGTCAGGAATCAGTTGTACGTCAGCCAACAGCCGCTACAGCTTCATACGTCATTAGGCTGATGCTCCGTTTAGCTGCAGCTATCAATCATTTCTTCATTAAAACCCTTCGTGGATGCTGACTGGTAAATGCACCTGAAGCAGGAGGCGTACTGTGCAGCACGAGTGAAAAGTAAAGGTAAAGCAGCGTGGGGTGGAAGGCTGCAGGACGGGCAGGCCGTGCTGCTCACCCCCGGGCTCAGCTGCTGAACATCCCTTCCAGCAATACATTCCCCTCCCTGCAGGGAAGCGGAAGGGTGTGTGTGTGCAGCAAGACCCAGTTGCAAACAGGTCTTGTTTTTCCTCTGCATACGTTGTGTATAGCGAGACGGGTGTTATAAATCTTGAAAAAAACGGTTAAAACTAATTTTTATTATGCTATATGATTTAGAAAGCTAGGCAACTGCATTTTAAGGAGGTTATAAAGTGGGAAAAGTAGCCTAGAGGCAGAAAAGTAATCTAATCAAGGTACACAATAGAAAAGTTAATTAAGGAGCCTTGGAGAGAGAGATAAAGGAAATGGCTTAATCTGCAGCATCGCCATGTGCTCAGCGGGCAGGCCCCAGCCCCCCGGGCAGCGGCTGCCAGCAGCTCCTGGGAGCTCAGAGGTGCCTCAGAAATGCCAAAATAACTGAGGGTCTTTATGGCTTCATATTTCCTGATTGCACATTCTGCCTCCACTTCACCTCGCTCCGTTACTGGAGATCCACGTGGGGATGGCCGACCACCTGATGCACCAGCACTGCAGCTCCTCTGCTCGGGGCCGGGGATGGCTTCGTCTCTGCCCTCTCAGCTTGGGCTGCAGCTAGCCCAGCTAAGCCAAAACTGACAAAAAAATGGTGCAACGCTGTAAAAATTGGTTTCTCATTGATCTGATTTGGACAATTTACTCTTCTGCTGCATTTTTTTTAACAGATGCCCTTGAAAGTAGCCTCACCATAGCAACACACTTCATTAAAGCACATTGTAAATCAGTTTAATCTAGCAGAAGTGAATACGTAATGCTGGTCCTTAAACTTTCAGCGGGGATTTGCTGAGGTTCGTCTCCCAGAGCCCCAGTGAAATCGGCAGGATTTCAGGGATGCTCACCATAGGAATGAGGCGGGATGGATGCAGCCACCACCGCTGTGGGACGTGGCTGTGGTGTGCCTGTCCCCACCGGCACTGCCGTCCACCAGCGGGGTGAGGCCGTCCCGGGCTGTGGCAGCGCTGCTCACACCGGGCTGTGCTCCCTGCCCGCCCCGGCCACCACACACGGGTGTGCTCAGGGGATGGGAGCTCCGAAAGGACACGGGAAGCCACAGCTTCTGCAGTGCTTCTGGTTCAGCTTGGGTAATTGAACACTTACCTGCAAGAGCATCTTATAAGTAACAATATACCTGCCTGCATCTGAATTTGACATTTTCAGACATTCCATGTGAATTACTCAGAAAACAGAAGGGGTCAGATGCCACAAGAGTCATAGGACCATGCATGAGAATGAGAAGACTCATCTTGTTCGAACCCAAACAGCTCAGGACACAGGTGACACAAGAGTGGAGCCAGATGGCCATTCCATCGGCATCGAGCCCCCCCGGCACAGCCCCATGCTGCAGACACGGCACCAGCACCGCCGTGCCCTCGGGACCGCACGGCAGGCCTGGCCCCGCGGCTGTCCCTGTGCGCACACTGACTTCATCCGCCTGCGAGGGGCTCAGAAGTCCTGTTTGCAACAACTCATTCCCACGGAATGAAAGCAGCCCATGTTAACATAAACATAAATACTTTTTTTTTTTCTTTTTCTTTTTTTCCCGTGAACTTTATTTAGTACCTTCTGGCAATTCACTGATCATTTCATAGGCGTCTTCATGGTTCACCTTATGTTTTTCTTCACCAGTCTTTATCTTCACTGAAGAAGAAATAAAACTATTTGCTTTTAATTCATATGGATCCAATCTTCTGATCTGAATGCAAAACAAGGATTACATACGGCTTGGCATTCTTCTCTCCTTTTCCCCCTCATTGCCACTCTCGTGAATATGCCCATGCCATGCAAGGTTCGGATGCAAACGTGTGAGCTGTCCTTGGCTGTTAGCTGGTAAAACAGACCAGATGATAAATATGCTGTACTAACCTACACGTGGCAAATAACGATTGTATCACACCATAACTCAGGGTAATTAATGAGAGTTGCATTGTGGAAAAGGTTATGAGAAGAAAGATGTTTCATGTGAAGAATGTACCTTACGAACACCTTAAATATTGTGAAAGATGGAAGCAGTGGCACTTGCTGCTCTCCCTGTCCGATGGCCACATGCCCGTAAACGTGAGCGTTACAGGGGAGGCCAGTCACGGTGAGCAGCATCAGCCTCATGGTTGGAGCAGGACAGGAGGAGCCAGGCCGCACCGCTGCCCCCGGCACTGCCCCCATTTCGCTCATGGGGCTGCCAGGCCTCGCGCTGCCGCACCAAGCAGCGTGCCTGCAGGCCCCAGCCCTGCCGCTGGCTCCCTCCCAAGCCCGGCGCTCAGACCCCGTGCCATGGAGGTGGGGAGCAAGGGGGGAGCACGGGCAGAGCCGGGCCACGTGCGGGGCCCGGCCATGCCGGTGAGCATCTCGTTGGGCCTGACGCTGCCCAGCAGGGCCCACTGTCTTTGTGCAAATTTGGGTACAAGCCAGAGAAAACCCTGATCACACTCAAGTGGGAACTCCCCAGGCTGATCTGGGAGCAGTGCTGGCTCATCGCCCTCGGGCTCAGCTCCTTGCTTTGTGGTACCGGCCACAGCTCCGGGTATGTGTGTGTGTCTTTGGTTGGGGCTGACTCGGCCGCAGTGGGCACTCGTGTAGCTGCTGAACAGGGACCCTGCGTCCTCCTGCCAAAGCACAAACTGGCCTGCACCACCTAATTAGCTCCAGAGAGCAAAGAAAACCAAGCAGAAGCATCGAGGCTGCCCCAAACTGGTAAGAAGGCACACAAAACCATTGGAGAAAGGAAGAAGCCGATGTCTGGAGGGAATATTTTTCCAGAGAGCACCTAAATTATCTTGATGTGTTCTTAAAGTTTGGTCCATACAAAAACATACAGAAAAAAAGTTCAAATTGTCTCATAATGCTAATTAGCTGCCACTAAAATTCTGTGTTGAGTCTTGTTCAGTACACAAGCAGCCTTCATCCAGTTTGGGATAATTTAATTCTACAGTAAATTATGTTTTATGGTACCACTTTAGGAAGCTGAGGAACTTAGGATTTGTACCTGAAGGGCTGCAAAGTGCATTTTGTTGCTTTGGCCTTTTCTTTTGTCTTTCTGAAAGGAAAAAAAAAAAAAAAGTTGATATGATTAATCTTTAGCAAGGATTTAACTTTTCCTTTAGAAATCCTGACCTCAGAAATACAGTGCTAGATCGACATGTTTTAGATTTGCATTGAAATATCTGTTCATGAAAGCTTTCAGTATAAAATAAAAACAACAGAAAATATTACACATCTTTAATTTGCATATGGCTAAGAAATAAGAATGTCACATTATTTTTTACTGTTAGGCCGTGCCCCAAATCACATTTCCACCTGATGTTTACTAAAACTTGCTTTTAGGGACCTCACGCTCATATTTTGTGAGACTTGAAGGTGTTTCCACATTTGTAAGTCCCAATCCACTTTTAGAGAATTTTCTGAATTTTATTTTTCTCTGAAATTGTTCTTGAAATGTTTGCATATCTTACCAGGACAACTCCCTTTAAGGATGTTCAGCCCTGAAATAGCTGAAACATTTAGAAACAGTTCTGTTGTCATAGGAATGAATGCCCTAAGCAGGGACACCTCAAAAACAGTTAGATCAAATTGTTATGTTAACAGCATTTTTTAAAAGTAATTATATCACAAAGATGCTTTTGTCATTTCTTGTTCAGAGCATAGTGTGACACTGCTAAACAAATTATTGTGAAAATAAGAACTTATTTATTTTAATCAGATATTGTCATTGGAATACTTTATCAGTTATCTCACAATTTTCAGTCACATCCACACTGCAGAATTGTCAGAGTTGATTCGTATCAACTCTGATTAATCTAATTTTCTGGGCATTTCACTTGAAGCTTCTTTTTTTGGCATCTGATCAGCTGAAATTGTGAGTTTGCTTTGATAACATAGCTCAAGAGAAAGCCAAGCTTTGAAGGGGATCCTTTATTGGATTAAAATGCACATTTCTGAGGAAGTCCCATTTGAACCCGCTAAAGAAAAACCCAACTTCTTTCCTACAGTTGCCTTTGCTTCTCATTTCTTTTCTAATGTATCCAAAAGGCTTTCTGTGGCTGTGAAGATTTCTGGTGCTGTCTTGCAGCCCGCCTGTCTGAGCTGCGGCTCGGTGTGCACGGTCAGGAGGTCACCCGCAAATTCCCCGTGGCTGGGTTGCTGGGGAGGCTTCAGCTGGGAAAACACACCAAATGCTGAACACGGGATTGCTACCTGAGAGAAGAATAAGAGACACTTATTTGTGAAGTAGTGCAAACGTGTCTTGGTGAAGCAAGCTTTTCTCTCCATATTCCTTTCAGGACGGTTGGGTTGCCTGGGATATACATGTATGTAGTGTGCTAGGGAGGCTTCAGCTGAGGTGGGAAGCAGAAATAGATTTAAAAGATTTCTGAGCAAACAATATTTTTCAGCTCTGTA
Source organism: Anas platyrhynchos (assembly GCF_047663525.1). Classification (NCBI taxonomy): domain Eukaryota; kingdom Metazoa; phylum Chordata; class Aves; order Anseriformes; family Anatidae; genus Anas; species Anas platyrhynchos. The sequence goes on from NC_092594.1 coordinate 39,165,253, forward strand.
GCTGAGCAAGAAAACTTGGTTTGGGTTGAAGTGAAGTAGATCTGCTTCACTTTGGAGAAATTAAAAAGATTTCGTACCATTTTCTGCTTGATTAAACCATTTCAGCTTGCTTTAATTCACAGCAAAAACTCAGCAAAACCCTTCCAAGGCAAAAAATAAAAGACTGACCTGTAACGTAAAACCTGGTAATTGCTCTGATTACAGACATTTCCCATGCTGCTGCCTGTGGGAGCTCCTCGTGCACGATGTGTGTGGACCCAGCATGGGTTGCACCGCGCCCTTCTCTCGGGACAGTGCAGCCAGAGCCTCGGGAGATCGAAGCTCTGCAGACACTTCTGAGCTGAATTGCCATATTGCCATATCCTGTGTTTGTTGTCCTAAAACGACTAGACCCTGGCGGAGTAACTGGGCAATGCCCCATGTCTCTGCACCCCTGGGGGCTTGATGGAATGGGAACCCTGGCAAATCAGCTGAATTCTGCCACTGGTGGCTCTCACAGAGCTTTGGGGGCATAAACTCCTATTGAATATGCTGTATAAGGCGACCACAAATACTTTTCAGGTTTCAGAATTGTTCTAGACTCCCTTTACTCTCCCAGCTCACAACTTGTGGTGCTGTACACCATTTTAAAATATATATTTTACTGTGTACCTTTGCAAGAGGGAATAGAACGGTTTAAAAATGGAAGATTAAAAAAAGGCTGAAGTAAACTATGTTATTCCAGCTGATGGCATTCACAATTGCCTTTAGTCTTATTTTATTTGGAATGAGTTAGGCAATTAAAGTCATATATCATTTTTAAAAATCAGTTAAAGGAAACAAGTTGCAGCACACAGCTCCATCTATAACCTGTGGTGGATGGGAACACAAAGTGAAGCGCCATAAAGACACAAATTTCAGGGTGAAAAAGTAATCATGTATGAAGAAGCAAAGAAATACAAAAGCAGGTGCATTTGAACTTTGAAATCTTCGTACACCCATGGCTTGGAGCAGGACGTATTACATTATGATTGCATGTCTACCAAATACCTGCATATTTTTCCTGTATACAGCTCCTGGCAGTGTAGCACTGTGGAGGTTTAACACAGATGGGCAGGTCAGCACTGCCACAGCCACTCTCATTCCTCTCCTCAAAAGGACAGGGGGAGAAAATATGACGGAAAAAAAGCTCATGGGTTGAGATAAGGACAGGAAGATCACTCACCATTTCCCATCACAGGCAAACAGATGCAGGACGAGGGAGATTAATGTAATTTATTGCCTATTGATAACAAAGCAGATCAGTGAGAACTAAAAGCAAACTAAAACCACCTTTCCTTCTATCCTCCTTCTGCCTCCTCTCCCTGAGCAGCGCAGAGGAATGGGGGCTGTGGTCAGTCCCTGACTCTTCGTCCTTGCTGCTCCCTCACGGTCCCTCTCTGCCCCTGCTCCACACGGGGTCCCTCCCATGGATGCCGTCCTTCCCCAGCTGAGCCTGCGGGGGCTGCCCACAGGCAGCAGCTCCTCAAGCACTGCTCCCACACGGCTCCGTACCACAGGGTCCATCCCCCAGTCCCAAACTGCTCCAGCACGGGTCCTCCACGGGTGGCTGGCAGCTCCCCCCAGACCCCCTGGTCCTGCGTGGGCTCCTCTCCATGGGCTGCACCGTGGAGATCTGCCCTGCCGTGGTACACCACAGCCTACCCGCAGGCCCCAGGGGAACTTCTGCCCTTCCTTCTGCGCTGACCTTGGTGGCTGCAGGGCTGTCTCCCTCTCTGTTTTTGTCTCCTCCCTCCCAGCTGCCGACACACAGCTGCTGGAGCCCGTCCTCTGCACCCCAAGGAAATGACAGCACCTTACCCAGGAAAAACTGAGAGCTCAAAGATAAATCTTTTATTTAGTGTGCCCTGTGAGCAAGAGGTGGGCACGGACTAGTTGCATTTTCAGGGAAGCCCATGAGACCACGAGGAAGAAAACTCACACCTTCTGCCTTTCCTGGCAGATGGCTGACCTCCAGGGCTTCTTTTCATCACGTTGTCTGCAGTCGTAGTGTGATCAGATTTGCAAAACTTTTTGATTAATCCCTGCAGACCAGTCTCAAAAAAAAAAAACTTAGATGAAAACTAATGGCTTTTACATCAGTGCTTTGAATCTCTGCATCCGTGTGACTGGAGGGGGAAGACGGCCTGTAGCGTCATCCCTCAGGTCTGGCAAAGGCTTGTGCTCGTAACCACCACCAAATGCTGGCGGAGGTGGGAGCGTGCACCATTCCTCGCCTTTCCTCTGATGGGCCTTCACCGTAAGGAATTCTTCACTTTGAAAGAAGTCTCGGTATGGCGTGGACAGGACTGGCCTTTCCACTTCCAGCTTGGTCATAGGGAAGTCCATGTGCTCTACTTGCTCTTGCCTATCTGGAGACGCTATCATCTGCATGCTGCTTAGAGCTTTGTAAAGATGCTACACTGCACGAATTCAGCATACAGAAATTTTGTCCCAGCAGTTATTGGCAGAATGGAATATGCAAACAGCAAGTCTCCATTGAAAAACAGGAAAATAAGGTTGAAAAATGTCAAAGCTGAAGCTGAAAACATGCCTTTGAAGGGCTGTGAGCTGCCCTGTGCTTGGTGAGCATCCCAAGGAGCATGGGACCTGCAGGGAGCACGGGAAGCACCGTGCCAGCCCTGCTGTCCTGGGGAGCAGCCTCTCAAGCCACAGATGCTCGAGATTTGGCAGAGGAGTGCTGAAGAGCCTCGCTCCTCCCGAGGCAGGAGGCAGAGGGCAGTGCCCGTGCGGGTGGGCAGAGGGATGCGAGTGGCACCTCTCCTTTGTGAGCTGCGTGGCTGAGCAGCAGCGTGTGCGTACACCAGTGTGGGTGAGGAGTGAAGCAGCGTGCTGTTTTCCTGCACACGGGGTGCAGATGCTTGGCACGTGCCAAGGCTGGATTCAAATGGAACCTGCATGCCCTTGGCCAGCACTGACAGTGTGACTCTGAAAGGGAGAGGACCTGCAGCAAGCTCTAGTGTTACAGTCTCAGGACTCCTGATGTCCTGTGCAATGGTGCAGGTGGTGTTTGGGAACTCGTCAGCAGAACGCGCCTCCTGCAGTCACACACCGGAGCTGTACATCAGCCGCTAGTGAGGGGCAGAAGGAGGGTGGTCTTCCCATGTCCCCGGTGTGATGGCAGGTAGTCTGAAAACACATCCTTGGTATTCCGTGTGCACAGTGATACTTGGATAATAAAAAAATGTTAGCAATTAAGAGGCAAGCTGGGAATTGCTGTATATATGCTAAATTTTCAGTTTCACTTTATTAGCCATGCAAGATTTATGGAGAGCCTGAAAACACCATTATTGGCTGTAATGTTCTGATGGCAGCATTAAGACAATATTGTAAAAACTGCTATACAGTGTAAACTGTAGATTGTTATCACACAATCACCATAAATCTGCTCATTTTGCAAACTGGTTTAAAGAGCTGGTGATTTCTCGTTTCACTGGAGAAAACCTGCTTTCTGTCGGACTATCTCCATGGCAAATCTGGCTGGCTGCTGCGTGTGCAGCATCCCCACAAGTACAAGCAGCTCAGCGAATCTGTTTTGTGGTGGGATTTTTCATTTGTTTGCTTTTATTTGCCTTTTGAACTTCAACATTCCTGGGGTGAATCAGGCAGGATCAGTCCATGCAGCGCGGGGCCGGGGCTCGTGGCCCCTGGGCCCACACCAGGCTGCTCCACACTGCCGGCTGGGCAGGTCGGGCCTGCGGTAGGAGCTGAGTGCACGGGGCAGGATGGATAATCCTCAGAGAAGTTGTCTGCAGAGCAGAAGGACAAATGAGAGGGACAGAGGCAGGCTGACCTTCAGCCTTCATGCAACATGCCTGCTCAGACGGAGGGACACCGCCCGCCGAGCCCCAGGTTGCTCTGAGCAGCCTCATCTCTTTTTGGGGGCATTTTGGACGTGAGCAGCATTCACCAGGGGCAGGACGGGAGCGGGGCGAGGGCTGCCCAGGAGCACGGGCAGCGTGCGGAGCCGGGGGTCTCCCCGGCTGGCCAGGGCCCGGCCATGCCGGGGCTGCACGCAGCCGTGCCGGCAGTCATCGCCCACCAAGCGCCGCGCTGCCGTGCCAGGGCTGAAATTAATGCTAACGGGAGCTGGGAAATTACTAGTTTTTAAATGACAAGACCCATACTTTATGTCATTTTCATTTGGCTGCAGAAGAAAGACAGATGGTCATATTGTCTGTCTTATCAATAGCAAGACGCCTGTTTATGCAAACCTTTTAAGATTTAGCAATCTGTAAATCCCATGGCTGGGGTGGCATGAATCCGTATTTGTGCAAAAGGCTCTGTGAAATGAAACAAAATAGTACAAGCTGTGTGCATTAACTATCAACATTTAAACAAACCCCCAACCCTTGGCACATATGCTGTGGATTTTCAAGGACAGGGTGAGTGAGATCCTAAGGAAAAAGCCACAGCCACTAAAGATCTCCCATCCTCTCCAATTAATATTCTTTCTCATTAAAACTGCCATTAACCTGGTTGTTAAATTACCATGTTTATTAATAAAAATACTAAAACACATGCATACCCTGTAATGACAGTGCATCAAATGAGAAAAAAAATAAATGCTAATTTCAAGTGAAAGTGATAAGAGGTCAACAGTATTTTATCCTGTTATTACTGCCTCCTCCATATGGTTATATTTTCCATTTTGTTTTTTTTCTGTGACAAGAGGTGAAGACCCAGGAATGCATGAACATGTTTAGTAATTTGCAGAGAAACTTCTCAAACTTTTAAATAGCAGGAAAAAAGCCATCTTCCAGAAGACACGGAAAGCGATAGGGAAACAAACGAGGAGTGCATTAATGTGGTGACAGTTTTATCACCAAGTCCTCAGCTGGGTATCAGTGGGTACAAAGATGGGTTGGGTGGAGGCGGTCAGCTCGCCCTGGGCACCACAGTGGGGTCAGTGCCACCGGCCATGGCAGTGTCCATGGGTCTCCAGTGCCCTCCAGCCCTCGTCCCCAGCCCCAATTCCCCGTGAGAATGGTGTGCTTCATTCCTGTCCATATTACACTTCATCTTCCCTTAGTGATAATAGAGATGAAAAGCTGAGAAAAAGTTACACCACCAAGAAAATGTAACCAGGTTTGGTCACCAAAGCAGAAAAAGCTCAGATTGCCCAGTCTCTCTCCTTTCCGTGTGCAGAAGATGCTAGTCAAATTACATTTTCCTATTGTACTGGTTTATACCTGCTCTGAGTGCATTTATGCTACTTTTCTTTAGCTGCACATGTTTATATAAGGTGTTATTTTGCGTAGAACTAGAATCAGCTTTTATTTTTTAACTTTTCCCCTTCTGGAACCCAAATCCCAGAGATGAATTTTTCATTTTACCACCCAAGCTGTGAATTCCAGCTCTTTGGGAAAACAAATGGTCTTTCCCAAAAGGTATAAAAGGTGGTCCGTTTATCTGGGAGATAGCATGGTGACCTGCCACCCCAACCAGCCCCAGCTGGAGGGATGGGGGGTGGCTCTGGGACCTGATCTCAGCCCCCGGCTGAGCCCTACAGCCCAGCCCTGGCTGCTGGTAATGGTGTGGTTTGCTGTGGGTGGGGTGCGTGTGGGCTGGACATGGCTCCGGTGCAATGACTGTGGAGCGACAACAAAGTGCATCCACTACTAACACAGAGGATATTAATATTTTGATTAGATCTGTAATTAACTAATTTGCTATCATCAGCCCCTTTGGCAACTAGGAAAGGCGAGTGTTGCGATTGCAAGGTATTAATCATGAAGATCAGTGACAATCGCCTTGAATGCAGACATAAACTTTGCTGGATGTAAATGGTATATGTGAAAACAAGACTTTCCATCACAGCACAAGTAATCAGCCAGGACTTCCAGGATGGGAGCTGCATCACCTTGAAAAACCACCAACGGGAATGAGGATGGAAAGGCAGGCAGAGAAGCATCCCACTTTTTTTTTTTTTTTTTTTTTTAACCTGGTTAGGTTAAAAAACAAAAACAAAAACAAAAACAAAACAAAAACAAACAAACAAAAAAAAAACCAAACAAACAAACGAAAAAAAAAAAAACAACAACAAAACAGCAGGACTTCCCTGCCGCCTCAGGCTCACACCACCAGGATTGTGCTGGACAACACCCATCTCTGTAGGAGACACGCAGCACATGGCCACCTTCTGACGCTCCAGCACTGCCCAGGTCTCAGCAGATGCCTGCACAACCGCTGGTCAGCACCAGGACCTTTGCCAGGATCCCGTTTATTTACACTTAGACGTGAGGAGTGGTGTAAATCTCATTTATCACACCTCTGGTTACTCCTAGAGCCCGATGAACTCAAAGTGAGTGTCACAGCAAGAACGAGAGCTATGCTGAGAAATTTGGTCTTCTTTTCCTCATTAGTGTGTAATTATTATCAACTGCACTATACGTATTTCCATGGTGAAAAATATCCACTCACACTGGAAGATTCTTTATTATACTTTGGTTTAAATTGAGTAATTTTTCAGCAAAACACTGAAAAAAGCTGTCTTGGGGAGCTGGAAAATCACAATAAAAGTCTTTTATTCTTCTTAGCATAATATAGTACATATAATGCAGCACACATGTTTCTATGTAATGACTTAGCATTTATTTTCTGAAAAATAGAGTTTTCCTCTGCGTCATGATTTAAATGCACTGTATTTCCTGTAAGAATCCAATTCCATTTGGCTCAGTAAAACTTTCTGTCACATTTTAATGATATTTAATAATAATACTGAGAATAAAAATCTGGTTACACGAGCTGAGTGGGACACTAACAGAGATGTAGAAAACCTTTAGGGAATGCGACCTAGAAAGTGGAGCCTAGCTGGGAAGAATGTCAATGGGAAAAGAAATACTGGTGTGTTTGTGTAAAAAAGTTAATTTGCTATATAAATGAGGCAAAATAAACATGTACAATAAACGCTATTATTCCCATTAACAATGAGGTTAAATAAGTACTTGATGGTTAGTTCTCAAAGGCATTTGTGTACAGGAGAGATACTTATCACAGTGCATGATGGTTATGTATGGAAATAGAATTAAAATGAATTAAAACTCAGCTGTTATCTGTATGCGGGAGAAGAAAAAAAAACAACAAGATATTAAAGCAAAGAGGATCAATTTATGCTTTGCTAATTGGAAATTCTTAGCATGAGTGAAATTATGCAAAATTCACTATCCTTTAATTTTCTTTGGTTTTCAGTACTGCGGAGATCCAAGAAGCTCAAGTTGAATGTAATTTCAACTGCCAGAGTTAGCCAGAAAAATTACTACTGAAAAAAAAAAAAAAAAAAAAGGAAAAATAAAATCACAAACCTATCTCTAGACAATCATTTACAGTCACTGTTCTAGGTTGCTGGCAAACAAAGTCTCATGCTTCATGATTAATTACCAGCCAAGCTCAGAAGGAAACTCTTTCTCCTCTCCTCTCGGTCCTTGTGTCTACGTCTGACAAGGAAGGGAAGGCACAGTGATTAATCCCCAAATTCTTACCTCGTTAGAGAGAGCAAGACATGAGCCAAAAACTCTTTGCAGTTAACATGAGTGTTTCTATGCTCCCCAAGGAACTCCGCATCCAAGCTTTAACCACAGACTTGACACGAAAGGAGAATCAGCGATCCTGTCAACCTGGAAAAAATGCCATTGTGTCTATGAGGTGTGCGGTGTGTGAATCAGACTTGCACATGCTTGGGGAAAGATCTTAGGTTCTTCTGAGAAGATCTCTGTATTGTGTAATATATTTGCATAATGCTGATAACTCATGAGCTTACTATTTTTCTGTCCCCCCACAAGTGCAGACCACTGTTTCGTGTTGATAAGGAAGAAGATACCAGCCCTAAGAGAAGTAAGTTGCATTTTAAAGCATTGTACTTTATGACTGAGGAGATGTACGCGCCATTAAGTTGGGTCATGTCAAAGCAACCCAGGGATAATGCATTTTTAAAAGCTTCTTTTTATACCCTGATAGATAATGTCACTGATTAAAAACCAAAGCTATCTTCCCAGTTATTCTTCCCTGAAGTAGGGATAATAATCTACCTATCGAACAAAATATTGACACACTTACTTGTGAGAAGAAGTTCCTTATTCCACCCCAAGTCTAATTGTAGGGTTGATTCCTTTTGCAGGCAGCGAGTACTGTTAGGCTGTGAGGTTACTATAGTAATTATTCTTGCTCTTAAATAGTAGAATAAAAGCTGGAGCCAGAATCTATTTAAAGTGAAAATGAGAACCACCCCCTGCCTGGCATAGTTGAATTAGGAACTTTTCTCCTCCTTTTATCATGCTTTCTTTTTTTCTCATTTTTTTTCCCCTCAAGTATGTAATTTATTTCACTGAGGGGGCTGGACATGACATCCTTAGGTAGGCAGAGGATCACTGACCTTTCAGGACCATTTTGGGTAGACAAGGAATCTGGCATTGCTGGGAAAATGCACTGGGACTTTTTACAAATTCTGAAAATAAGGCAGAAATTTGTCAAGAAATAAATAGTGCTCTGGGTTAGCTTTTGATTTAACAAAATACAGCAATGATTTCTCAGAAATAAGCTGACAGACATCTCATGCAACCGAATTCCAGTTAGTAGCTTGTATTAATAGTTATGAATATTTGGGTTAGCACTGAAACCACCCCCAGCCAAATTCCAGCATGCAGCAGTGATGACAACGTGGTGCCAATGCAACTGGGTGTCTCATCTCTTGGTGACTTGGGCCTGGGCCACATTTCGCATTTGCGGAAAGCAATGGAAGAACATAGCATTAGGGGTGGATTTGTTCATTAATCAAAAGTTTAATTTACTATTCTGCTCAATTTTGATACTAGAGGTAAACATATACCTGTGCACTTATGCATGTAGGGAGATATAAAGAGATAGTGTCCAGAAGAGTAAGTCCAATGATCTCAATGTAATGAGAGAAACACAGAAAAAATATATAATTTATGAGCATATTAATGTTATGGGGAGGCACTCTGTGTTGTTTGTGGTCATTCTTAATCCAATAAAATTGTCTGGGGTTTTATCTCTGAATTTAGAATATGGTTAAACAAAACAACAACAACAAAAAAAGACCTCAGGAAACGGAGATGAAAGGATTCTTTTTTTAGACTCTCTGAGAGCTGCATATCAAATTGTTTGGAGTGGAAATCAGAAGACGCTTGCTTCTGCCAGTCTTGCAGATTCAGGTCAAACTGTGAAAGCCCAACTTATCTTTTTACTGGCTATGTGATGAAAGGTAAGATAAAAGCATAGAGGGGACAGAGCTTAAAGCTGGTGTGTGTGTGCATCATGACATTGCTCTGCCATACCCTCATTCGAGTGCTCCCCTGCTGCAGGGGGTGAGGCAGGCAGTGAGGCATGGGCCTGCATGCTGGCCCAAACAAACCCTCTGCTGTAGCTCACCCGCAGAGGGGCAGGGCTCTGCTGGCCCAGAATCACGTCTTAGGTGTGGGAAGCTTTTCCTTTTGGCTAATAGCTTAACTCTCCAGCTGGCCCCATATCTGTCTGGGTAAGTATCTTGTCTTTGGCATTGGATGCTGTCAATGTTTTCTCATAGCAATGAGCAGCACAACTCATGAGGAAGCATTTTATTTTAATTTGCTGTCTCTCTCCCTCTCTGAATCTATATTTGTTCCTTAATGTGAGAAAAAGGAAACAGCAAGATCATTTATGCTGGTGTTTATGTCACTCTAGATACATGGAAGTAAGTTTCTGATTTTAATATATGTAATACATAAGGACTGGTTTAGGAGGCTGAAGGAGCCTCACTGAAAATCACCAGAAACACAAAATTAACAGGTCCGGCATCCTCAGCCGCTTCAGCTGCTGGCTGAGATTCAGATCAGCCTCTCTGATGTAATTCTAGCCCGGCTCTGTCTGCTCCCCCCATGCAGACACTCACCTGAATGAAAACCAGTGTTCCCCTCCTGTATTCTAGCACAGAGATCATGTTGTGATCTCCATCTTCCAAGGCATGTAAATACTTGTTTTTGAATTATTTCTTATTTACAGAAGAGTAAAACCAAAAACATTTTTGTTTATGGTCTGTTTCTCTTTTTGACATTTTTATTAGGAGAAAAGCAATGAGAAATGTCCATTCTCTAAAGGGAGAGGGAAGTGGGATTCAGTCTCCAGCAGCATTGATTCTGGCTGAACCAGCCTGGGAAATGGCACCATGTTCTCAGCTGCTCCAGAAAGTTGAAATTCAATGAAATGTCATCCCTGCTTATTTTTTTTCTTTAAAATAAATTATAAAAAGAAGAATCAACATAATTTATGTTTCCTCTCTATCTACAGAACACATTACGTACAGCTAGAGACACGGTACTAATCACAATCAGTTCCAGATTCGCAGCTATCAGTGGTACCCTACACTGCCCGTCAATCCAGCCACCGCTAATGATGGTTGCACCGCGTGTTGCAGACACCACATCTACAACCCATCCTCTTGAACCTACCAAGCTATACCTCTGACCCTCCAGAAACAGTGAGCTCTCACAGCCTGGGGATCGGGTAAGGATGTGTGTTGTGCTCATCCTGCCGGAGGGGAGGATGATGCACAAAATGCAGCCAGTCGGCGTGGTCAGGCCCTTTTCCCTCTGCTGCTGGTCAGACCCTTGGTGCATGTTCCTGCACCTCATGCAATTAAGTTTCATCCCAATTGCATTACTACACTGCTTAAGGTCATCTTGTTTGTTCTGTATAGCAGTCCAACCCTCCCCCGTATTGACAGTCTCAATTTTGTGTCATCAGCAAATTTCATAGCAAACTCCTTCCTTCTATGCCAAAGTCATTAATCAAACTTTAAACCAGCCTCAGTAAAGCACCCTGAAGAAGGTCCCTGGTAGCTTTCCTCAGACTGACTCCTATCCTCACAAAACTGCTGTTGCCTCTGATGAAAAGCAATGCATCAGCCAGACCCAGCCCCATCTTCTCCAGCTGCACCAAGCACTGCCCAAGCGGCATTGCATCCAAACTCTCACTAACATGCAGGCGAAAATTCAAGGCTGGGTCTTTCTGGACCTCACCACTCCTCCCCGTGCCTGCCCAAGAGACCCGTCTTCCCCCTCTGGCTCTGTGGATGAGCAGGCAGTGCGTCCTGGCAGCCCTTCTGCATGATGCCAGCGGCTGGGGAGCCGAGGCACTGCTCACAGGCCTGCAGGCTGTCCCCTGGCCCTGTCCCCAGCCCATCCCACAGCCCTGTCCCCAGGCTGCCCCCAGCCCTGTCCCCAGGCCCCCCGCTGCCCAGGCAGAGCCGCCCCGTGCATCATCGCCGGCTGCCACCTGCGCCCGCCGCCACCTCACAGCTTCCTGCTGCGACCTGAGGATGCAGAAACCGAATCATTTAGAAGGAACCAGTTTTCTTCAATTACATTCATTAAAACTGGGAGCTGCGCTCTTTAAATAAATTAACCTCCAGAGATAGGACCCTAGTGATATTTAAACTAAGTAATGCCATTTCAGAATAATTTATTAAACTTTGTATATTAAACCTATCTTATTCCTTTAAATGAGCTTAGGTATTGTTAATTTTTAGAAAGTCATGTTTCATACTATTTGATTTTTATGATTAAAAAAATTATAAACTTGAGGCAGTTGCCTACTATATATAAGCAAAAGCAGCATGATTGTGCACGTTATACCAATGAAATAAAACCCTACTCTCCCATGATTTGCTGTATTATTAATAGTGCTGCCAAGCTCATTATAATCTAATTTAAAGACAGATCTAGCAAAGAGACATATGAAGGATGATCTGAGTTCAGGCCCTACAGCAAATTGCTTGAATCTTGATCTAATTACCCCAGAACATCCAGTGTTACAAGCTTTTCATATTTGGCAGGGAACTTTTGAAATTAGCTTGATCAGTGTCAGAAAATTGGGTCGGGGGGGAAATTTTTAGGTGTTTGCAGATAAATGTGCTCATACAGTTGTTGGTGAATGAATGAGGAAATGGACTGGCAAGCGGTCTGGGTCCTTTTTAAGTGCCTACATCGTTTACAGTCCATCTTTCTGGCTGCCCTGTATTTCAGCAAGCCAGTGCCAGGATGTGCCCGTGATGGTGAGAGGTGACCCCGGTGCGTGGGGTGCGTCCCACGGAGTGTCCTGTCTGAGCAGCGGGTGTGCACCAGGCCAGTCGGTGCCCTGAGGAGAGCGACTCGCCCTCCCTGCGCGGGCTGAGAGCGCTCAGAGCTGCGGTGACAACTCCCCCGCGCCGCAGAGGCATCTGAGGACCGCGCGGCTGAACAGCAGATCAATGATTATTCATGCCTAAAGTTCAACTACATTTTAAAGCAGCAATTGAACTTTTTGACCTCTACCAAATGCTTTGCCTGGCTGAAAACTGTAAGCCAGAAGATAAATTCACACATTTTAGCAGGCATTTGAGTCATAATCACTCTAGGACCCAATACATAACCGAATATTGCTCTTAATTAATGAGACAATTAGACTTTGATTATGGCACTACAGTGCCCATTATCATTTTTATCTATCATGACCCTCTCTTACAAAGCATCCACGTTTCCTTATATGCCACTGTATTTCTGTCTGGGATAATATTGGAAAATAATTTATATAATGGCAAGGACTGGACAAGCATTCAAATCATCCGTGTTATGATCTGCTCGGCTGGGATAATGAGCAGCCGAACCGGTGCAGAACAGAGTTACGGGACTCAGCGATCACAAGGGAGTGCTGCTCAGCCCGAGCACAAAGGTCTTCTTAGCATTTGCAGAACCTGACGTAGCACGGTGGAGGCTGCGCTGCAGCACGCCATGTGCACCCTTTATCTGCCTCTTTCATGCACCTTTTTCATACGAACAGCTCAGTCCCTGTCCTCTCGCCCCATGGTTCAGATGCTGGCCTCTCTGGCTGCCAGGGCAGAGGGGCACTGGTGGCACTGGGGTGTCCCCACAGCGCAGCAGTGGCCAGCAGTGCCCTCTGGGCCATGCCACTGCTGCGCGGGCTCTGGCTGCAAGGCTCCCAGAGCCATCCCTTGGCTTTTTTATCTAAGTCATGGTCAAGACTTTACATAAAGTCTTCTACGAAACGTAATGCTAAGGAAAAAACATATAAATAAACTACAATGTATATTCTAATGCCCCATGACTTCAACGGGTGTCATCTAATGATGTGTAAAACATGAAATGTTCTACCTACAGCTTTTAGGAAGAAAGAGAAGTTTCTTCTGGCATGTAGATTTATTATTCCTTGGTGAACTCAAACATTTGCTATTCAAATTTTTCCCTCTGCATTCAGAGAAAACAAAACAGACAACTCAAAGTACTTCTATTTTAATATTTCTTGGGTTTCCAAATGCCTTAAATGAAATCAAATCCGCTAACATTATAGCAGTTTTCCTTTCATGCAAGATTTTCTGTCAAGGTAGATTTTTGTTCAACAACTCAAGGAAAGTACTCTCTGTGGCATGCCCACAGACATGGGAATAAATCAGCGAGAATGGGAAGGCGAAAATCCAGCTGTTGGGAGCATCCATCCTCCACAGCTATGATCCGTAAAGCTATCTGTGGTGGTGGATAATATCTAAAATACTACACACCCTGACGAAAATACTCACCATGTTTTACCTACTGCTGTGACATGTTACAGCTCTGGAAACAACCCCCTGATCCTGTTTAATAGCAAGGCCCTTTGGACATTCAATCAGCAGAAGAAAAGAGACTCTGACTGCTGCAAAGGCCCTGGTTTTCAGATGCTGTTTAAAGAAAAACTGGGAGTGGCAGACCAGAGAACTTCAGCTTCACCACTGACATGCCAGCTTTTCAGAGACATTCAAACTTTTCATAAAGTTTAAGATGGGTATGATTTTGGTTCTGATTTTTCACGACTTTAGACTGACACGTAAAGGTAGCCTATTTAGAATGAAATCCTTTCATACATTACTCATCTGCAAACTCTAGAAGCACTCTAGAGCAGAATTCTGGGTCTGATTGCAGACACAGAACACAAACAATCTACCATAATTTAGCAAAAAGTCATTTGCAGACAGTTGAGCGATACTAATTACCAAGGAGTAGAGGCTGGACAATACAGCCAGTATGAGCAGTTGCCCTTTGTCTGGGAAGACGTGGGCTCAGGCTTTGATTTTTGTTGCAAATGAAAATGAATTTGGTGGTTTCATAGAATCATAGAATCATAGAATATCCTGAGTTGGAAGGGACCCTTAAGGATCATCAAGTCCAACTCTTGACACCGCACAGTTTCCTCCTGGTCCACCTTTGCTCAGACTAAAAAGGTACCCAGAGCAGCACTGGGCACTGCCAGCGGCGTTGCCTGCCCGTGCACGAGCGAGATGTGGAAGCTGCGTGGTGGCGTGGGGCAGCTCCGCCAGGCCTGAGGTGTGTGGGAAGCTCCCCAGCCCCTGCCCACCCCTCTGGGGCTCGAGCAGAGCCCACAGGTCTCTGCTGCCAGCACTCGTTCAACCACAGCGTAAATCTTCGGCAGCTGAAAGGGTTGCCAGGAGATTGAACTTTTAAAGTGGATGAAATTCAAGAGAAAGAAAATAGGCAGCACAATGCATCACAGCTTGTACAGAGGTCCCGCACGCGGCCTCACGGACAGCGCGGTGCACGGCTTGCGGTGAGTGTGGGAAAGCTGTGAGGACACCAGTCTGCGCCGACGGGGAAGGTATGACAGCTCGAGGACATCCGTGGCACTGTGTGGGCCTTGCTAGCTGCAGAGGAAATCTGCACCCACACAGAACCATACTGAGAGAAAGACTTTGAGATGAGAGTGGCTGGCAGCCACAGAGGGGGGGAGGAGGAGATGTTCCCCCCACACCACTGCCAGCAGGGTGCTGTAGCCCCGTGGGGATGGGGATGGGGATGGGATGGGGATGGGGATGGGGATGGGATGGGGATGGGGATGGGGATGGGGACGAGGATGGGGACGGGGATGGGGATGGGATGGGGATGGGGATGGGATGGGGATGGGGATGGGGATGGGGATGGGGATGGGGATGGGGATGGGGATGGGGATGGGGATGGGGTTGGGGATGGGGACGAGGATGGGGATGAGGATGGGGATGGGGATGGGGATGGGGACAGCCAGCACGAGCAGCAGTGTGGAAGGCAGTGCAGGCAGCGTGGGCAAGGTGGCCCCGAGGGGGGCACGGCCATCCTGGGGCAGCAAAGGGCCACAGCCCTTCTAGAGGGAGCGAACACCAGGAGGAGTCCAGCGTCAGGAGCTTCCAGTTCAGGTAACAGTCAGTACAACCAGCTCTATAACCTCTGCTCCAGCTTAATTTTTTCCTTCACTTTTTTCTTGGTGTGCTATTTGAACACTTGTCTGTGCGACTCTGTCCAAATATTGAATGGTGCCATTTAACTGATGCTATTAGAGGAGGCTGCAGGCATTCAATTAAAACTGAGCTGCAGTGTGTCCTGGAGACAGCTCGTGCATGGCAAAAACTTGTCAGCTGGTCTGTGGTCAATATGGGTGCCTTGAGAGCTGGGCTGGTCTGAACAAACCACCTTGCCTGGAGAAGGTCAAAAGGAAAGGGTGGGTAATAATACTGTGAGAGCTATAAAAATTCACAGTGATGAATATTCCATAAAATAATCTGGGAAGCAGTTTACTCAGACATTAGCAGCAGTACTGTGTAGCTCTGTGCACTGCACTGCCTTTCAGTAAGTATTATTAGAGCTGCACCTGAAAATTGTGGTGTTAATATGCTCCTCATAGTGCTGGGATTTGATCTGCTAATAATGATCGTTTGGAACTTGCAGGTTATCATGTGGAAGGTCTGTCTTCTGCTAGAAATAATAATAACCCAGAAAAGTACATGCACACTCACATTCCCAGGGTAACTAACAAAACTGTGCTAAGCAATTTGTAGGTATGAGCTACAAAGCAATGGGCAAATTGTACTCCTCAAATTTTCTCATTAGTTTTCTTTTATGTTCATTATGATTTTGTCTAAAATGTGTTTGGACAGAGACTGTGGTAGCAATTTCCCATGGCACTTTATGAGTTTAGATGTATAAATACTTTCAAAATTCTTACTCTAGCCACCTTTCCAAATGTCAGCTTGTACCATTTGCCACCTTAGGGAAGTATTCACCTGTGTGATCCTTGTAAATGAGAAGAGGCTCATCTGTGGGCCTCCATCGTGGAGAGGTGTTGGTGGAGCAGCTGTGCATGATGGAGGGGCGCCAGGAGGGTGAGCTTCAGGAGCTGGGGACACTGCAGTGCATCCTTGAGAACAGATTTTCCTGGAGCCCTGCCCGCACGGCTCACACGGCCTGCAGGTAGGCCATTCCCCTGTGCATAGCTCCTGGGCCAGGCTTTAGAACAGTTGCCAAGCTCCAACAAGCTTTCTGGTTTCTGACACGGCCCCTTCCCGTGTTTGTATCGGTGTGCTAAGAGCACACAGGTGCTGGCAGCGAGAGCCTCCTGCGAGGTGGGTTGCACTGCAGCCAGCAAAAGCACATCCCCCTGGGCACCTGCAAGGCCACTGCTGTGCAAACAAGTGTGCAGACACTGCTCGGCTTCACACCCAAACACAGGCACACATGTAGGAGCTGCGTCCAAGGTCGTCCTACCCAGGGCCAGTCACCACCTCTTCTCTGTGTCCTCACAAGTCTGGAGGAGAGAGCAGAGACATCACACATCTCATCTTTTTCAGCAGCTGTGGGAATCACAGGAGGCTGAGCTGCGGGCTCTGCCTTCCCACCCCGTGTCCTTAGATGAAAAGGGCATCGCTATTTTTCTTTCCTTGTCCCTTTTCCCAGCTAGCTTGAAACTGGGACAGGGTTCCAAGGCAGTAAGATAAAATGGGGATGGGGAACACCAGTCACTGTTGGAATGAAGCTGCAGGGACAGCCCCAGCTCAGCTGCTGCCCAGACCCTGCAGCTCACAGCCTGTCCCGATGGTGGTCCTGCCCGCAGTGACAATATTGGGCTTTCTGTGTCTGCCTGGGAAGCTTTGGCCTTGCCCAGGTTTCTGTGACTAAGGTTTGCTCTGCTTTGCTGTGTGAAAGCAGCATCTCCACTGCCCTGCCCAGCTGCTGAAGCTGTCTCTGCCTGCACCTCGTTTGTCTCCAGGAGCAGCAAACATCAAATCTTTGCAAAAATCACCTCCGTATTGATACATTTTCTTCACAGAAAAGGAGGAAAGTGTATGTAAATATATTCAAACTATCAATTGCTGGTGACCTTGCAGTTGTGAGAAGCAATGCTATTTTTCATTTGTCAGGCATTTCAGCTGTACTAACTGCTGTGGTGAGATATAGTTGAAATCTCTGCTTAAAAGTTCCCCAATTATAGTCCATATGTCCAACCATTTGCAGTGAAAATGGGAGCTTCATTTCATCCATCATAGCATAAATATCATTCTTCCTGTGCTTTTGTGTGTTCCTTTTTTTTTTTTTTTTTTTACATCAAATTTGCTTAGAAATGTGCAAGCCTGTGCAGTATGATGGAAAGATTAGCAATCCCTGCGTGAAGCACTGTCAGCAGAGGAGTGGCGAGAAGCGATGTCAGGCCATTAATCATCACGGAGCGCCCCGCTCTGTCCCCGTGCCGCTGGCAGTGGCAGGGCAGCAGCCAGCCTGGCCAACGCAGGCAGCGCTGGTCACACCTGTGGCTTGTCCCTGTCCCACGGGGCCGAGGCGGGGACGTCCAAATGAAGGGTGCCTGCAGTCCTGCACAGCCTGCTGGCACCCAGAACCTGACCTGCGAAGTGCCTGCACTTTTTGAATAAAGCACAGACACAGCGTCTGACATTCTCCCAGCACTTCGCTGTTGTTATGAAAAATCCCACTGACAGTCTATGCAGCTGTAAACTCCCTGGGATAAAAACCAGGGCAAATCCCGCCTTATGAAGCTTAAACCTAACTAGCAGGGCTGGGATTTTATTTCATTTACTCTTTCCAGAAAATATGTAGTGAGAATTAGAATTGGTATACTAATAAAGTTATAAATTGCCATGATATATTTAAAGTATTTGCAGCTTATCATAGATTTGTGCTAGCATCTGCCTTGGACTCACTTTTAAACTCAGTGTGCTCGTCAAACTGAAACAAGGCAGCTGTGGGGAAGGGTATTCACAAAGTCATGTGGAGCAGGGAGAGGCTAAATGGGAATGGCTGCTGGAAGAGTCTCTGCCAACACAAGAGCGCTGAGCTTCAAATGGAGAAAGCTGGGTTCAGGTTTCAAACACCAGAGCCTTTATGCAACATGTGGCTGATCTCCCAAACTTCCCTGCTGCAGGATTTGGTTTTGGTACAGGCTTTTGTTCAAAACCTAAGTGAGAAAATTCCACTGGGAAGTGTGAAACAACCAGGGAGGACAGACCCATCCTGAGCCATGGCCCCAGACCTGGAGCTTCCCTGGTGGGACAAGGACTGCCAGCACGGGGGAAGGCTGCATGCTTCTGGCACAGAAATGCCACACAATGGGCCTGACTGTATGGAGCATGCTTTTCAGAGGTCTTCACTGACACCCTGACTGCCCCTGCTGTCACTGTGGATGCTTTTCCCCAGTAGGAGTGGAGCTGGGCTAATTCCTAATAATCTGGAAGGCCCCAGCATCTCACTGTGATCGATGATTGATTTCTGAAGAGAGACGCGCAGTACAACATCTCAGAGCCTGCCAACAGTTCTGAAGCAAACATAAATTTAAAAATGTATCAGTGACAATTTATTTCTGTGACATTTTTAACACTTCTGTCAAGCACACATTTAAATTAAAAATGAACAAGAAACTGAAATAGGAGAGCTGGAGCAGATCAAAGGAAAGCACTCAGTCTTTAAACCACTGCTCCACCCCTGATTCGCTGTCCTCTGACAAATGTTATCATAAGTAAAATTCTGTGATATCTCTTGATATTTCCAAGAATAAAAAGTTGCTAGTCTTGGATGCAGAATTTCTTTGCTGCTCTCAGTTTTGGTCAAAATTTTTCATAATTTTTTGAGGGTATTCTTGTGATATTCATGAAAGAAAAATCACAGTAATTTTAAAATAAGATCCTGGGATTTATTTCCTGGCAATGGGTTACTTTGCTGTAAAAGCCAGTAACACGGTAATGAAGGTGCTGCCCGTTGTCTTTAAGTACATCTTAAGTACAATCGTTACATACCGAATATATGTAACTCCATCTTTATGGCTGGCTTTTTCATTTTTCATCTCCACTCACTTTACAAGAGTGCTACTGAGCTAAATTAGCCCTTCCTGACAGTCAAAGGTGTAAGATAGGAAAAAGATTAGAAAGAACATGAGGAGAGGATGGAAATCGGGAAAATGAGAGGTGTTAAAAGACAAGAACAGGTCCTTGACTGAACCGTGTTTTCACTGCCTGATTTGCTCCAAGAGCTGCATAACATGCATATGCACAGGATGCAGTGGAGGTTCTACATTTTAAAAATAATTCTGTGAAATTTCTCTTAAAATAGTATAGCTTTGTATAGGCCATTTATTGTTATAATCCTTGCAGAGACATGTCACAAAATAGCATTGTAATGGCTGCAGAGTCTTGTTGACTCAGAATTTTTGCATCACTTCTGTGAAGCGGCCCTGCAGCACTGCCGATTCCCCAGCCCTCCCAGGGGCTGTGAGTGTGCAGGTCCCCTGGCTGCCCTGGGAGCCTAACCCCAGGCAGACCCTGAAAAGCAAAAACACCGGCCCCATCCCCGGCCAGCTGAGGGCCGTGGGGTCTGTGCTCCCCACCGTGCCCCGAGGCGAGGGCATGGCTCAGCGTGCCAGGGCTCAGCTGTGGCCCTGGAGTGCCAGGCTGGGGACTTATTGAAGCAATCCCATCCCTTCCAGTGTGGTCAGGACTTCCCCGTGTGAGAAGTGAGGGTAATTGCCTCTGCAGGCTCTAGTAAGTTTATCTGTGGGGCAGAGAGACCCTTTGTCCCTTGGGATGCTTGCTCGAGAGGAGCAATTAAAGGCTGAACACCCCACATCAGTGAAGCTGGAGCGAAGCTTAAGCTACATTCTTCATCCAAATACTGCGGCTACACTATCATCCACATGGAAAATCCTTATTATGGTTCATAAATACCAATATGTTATGTACTGATTCATCAGACCAGTACAGGACAGCACATTCTACCCTTCATTTAAACCGGTCCCATTTAATAACTTTCCCATGATTTTGTATCTGGTATTTTCTTGTAGTTAAAGAATAATTTACAAGTTTATTCAGTGTAGTAAATGTGTGTTTATTTATGTACACAAACAGCCCAAACTCACAGTTGCATGGAAGAAAACAAGTATATTTAAATTGATCTTCATTGTGCAAGTCTGATTCTTATTCTTACAGCATTTCCTATCTGGAAGTAAAAGCCATTTACTCTGTTAAACAACAGTTTGCTTCTTAACAGGAAGTGATGGCTGAGCTGGTTTCCCTTGGTCAGGCTCTGTGGATGATTTTGTGTGTTGTCTCCCCGTGTTTTTAATGTTAAACTGCTACAGGTTTAGGAAAGCAAGTCATTTGTCAAAATTGATTTCTGTGTTGTCAACACGTAATGCCATGGAAACCTGATGGCAGGGCTCCACGCAGGGAGGCACCATGTGCCACTAGGCTTCAACTCAGCTGGGATTTTACACTTCCGCTTCAGATTACGTATATTAATTAAAGCACCATCATTTCCAAACTGAAAGCCTGTGACATTTTGTGGTGCTGTGTTCTATGGATTTAAAAAGATAGAATGTCACGGTGCTACCGGCGATTTTTGTCTCACAAGCACGCCCATGTGAGGGGCTGATCCCAATAGCTCTGGTGAGCTGGCAATGACACCACAAATTCCTTCTGGTTACTTTCAGCCAAAGTAGCTTAATATCTGCAATAGTGTTTTATGTTCGTTCAGAACCACATAAGCACTCTACCCTTCAGTCTCCTTGCTGAAAAAGTAAGTAAAGCAGAAAGTAATTTCTTCTCAGTATTTTTGCATCAAAATGTTTTGCACATATTTAAAATTAAGAAGCTTGTTGTTCATTTAAAGAACATGCAAGGACATTCCAGGTGCCAAATTTCATTTTAGTTCTTGAAGAAGCTCCTTGAGACGCTGGGATACTCTATGAAAAGCTGGAGCTACCTAAAACAAGCCAAGAATTAATTACTATTTTTACATGAGGAAATCCCTTGATTCATGTATTTTGAAAGAACAGCACATGCCAGACTGCTGCCTTGATTCTCACCTTCAGAACCAAGTCATTGTCAAAAACACATTCAGCTATTTGCCTTCAGTTATTACGCTGTTTTCACCCAATAGCCAGAAAGACCATGGGTAAAAGAAGTCCATTAAATCCTTTAAAATAGCCAGCACCTTTTGTACTTGCACACACAGAGTACAGTGAAGAGAAATATATTTGTTTTTAATTGGGTGTTGTTCTGAGATGTAGGCTTATGTCTTAAAAAAAAATAAAGCTTCTCACTTAGTTAAACCCAAAGTAACAAACTGCAGCTGAAAAAGGAAGAAAATCATGCATGTAGCCTGTTGCATTAGTCTCAGACAGGCTCTATCCCACAGCAGTGGACATGACCCATCTTTAGAATGAGACGTAAAATGGGAGCTCCATTCAACTGCAGTATTAAACGTCTCACAACACCTTCCCTGAAGGAAGGGTGCAGGTAAATCTTGCCATCCTGGCCAGATTCCAGCAGGAATAATTACCCTCTGGCTCTGTCTAAACTTCCATTGTGTTCTTCACTGCATGTGCTATTCTATCCTGAAAAACTGATGGCAAATAGTTTTCAGAGCAGAGTGAAGCACATATTCCATTTCAATGGCAAGGTGACTAATCCTTTCCACTCTCTTCAGTAGTCTGAGATCAACTAATACAAAAATCACTATAAACATTTAATATTCTTATAGAAGTCGTGTCAGTGTTGACTGCCTGGGAATCCGTCCCAGGAGAAAAGGGCAGAGATCAAGGAAAATATTCAAAAGGATAATTAAATATTTAATAAAAGCCGTTAAATGTTGTGGGCAAGAATTACAGCTGGCATAAATCAAGATGATTCCATTGGTGAATCTGTACTCGTTTATACCATTAAAAAAAGAAGTTGGCATTTTTGTGTCTCTTTTTTTTTTTTTTTAAACCATTTACATTTTCTTGTGTTATTAAGATGTCTTCAGTAGCTAGGACAGTATCAGAATTACTATATTTCAGAAGAACTAATAAGGAAATAATTATAAAAATGAAATATTGAAAGTTAAATAGTATTCTGAAAAAAGTCTGTTTTAAAGTTTTGTCATTGACTATGCGTCTGGTGCTGCAAACATACACTGCACTTAATCCATGTTTTTTGGTAGACAGAGAGATTGAAACTGTTCTGATGCCACATTTGTGAAAGTAGACTGACGTGAAATATGTTGAGACAGTTCAGCCCCAGAGACCTCATAAAAGAGCGTTGCCAGGTTTTGGTACCAATCCGAACATGAGCATTACCTGCCCAACACAGATCTGGTCCTGCAGCGAACTGAAGGCATGAGACTTGGCAGATGTTTACTACCATGATGAATGTTTTGACTTTGTCTCTAAGACCACATTTGAGTTTGTGGCAGCCACTTCCCTCATTTAAAGTCAGAGCAGCATGCTTGGGCTCTGTAACTTGGCAGAGATAATGGTTCTTAACTAGAGAAGAGTTTTCCCAGATTCCTCATATCTGGCCCTTTTTTGCCAAATCCAAGCACCCACCACCAAGCTGTATGTCATCTATAATCCATCAGCACACACAGAGAATAATTGGAATTATTCTTTATTATATATCTGCGTGCATTGTAAAACAAAGAGCCAAATGCAAAGGTGAAGAGTAATAGGAATAAGTGAGTTTAATTGAGGTCAGATAGATGTTACATGTCTAGGAGCTAAATGAAGTTGTAAGTTAAAAGTGGGAGATGACCTACATTAATCCACACACTCTTTGTGGTTGTCTTTCATATGACTTCTTTTCAGCCCCTTAATTTTATCAAATTAGACCTTTTAAGATGCATCAGGTGAAATTTAAGACCAATATATGGAAGTGAATATGTGCTTTGGAAAATGAGTTTGTGACAAAATGCTGCTGCTTAAGATGCAGCCAGAAGAGATACTGCACAAAATTTAAGGTTGTCTTCTATGTATTGCTGACTAGTCCATTTTGTCAGGTAGAAGGTAAGAATTGTGAAAATTCTGTTTTGAGGGTGTTGTTTGGACATTGAAGTAGAAATAAATGCAATCTCTTTATTTAAGATCCTCCTGCATCAGCATGCATCAGTGGGGAACAGGAAAGAACTAAAAATGACCCCAAAAAATACGGAGTCTCTTCATATGACAGCTCGGAGTGTGGATATCCATCCAACAGAAAGCAAGGTCACTGCTCTGTACACCCGTAGCATAGCTGCACCCCAAGAGGGCAATCATCTCTCTGTCCAATTCAGCACTTGATCCTGTCGCACTTCCCATACATCAGTTGCTAGGTGTCTTTGTGGACTGTGATTTAATGTAAGCCCCGGGCAAAGCAGCAGCATTACCCTATTTGTGTGATGGCTTTGAGCGTGAAATGTTAGAGACCAAAAGCAAAAGCTGTGATGATGTGCTAGCAGCAGGCTCTGGAGAGGCCACTACAAGCAGCTATTTAGCATCAAGTGTCTTGTAAGCCAGTCGGTTTGGTGATAAATCTGTCTCTCAGTCACCTCGACTTTCTAAACGTGATCAGAGAGTATTGTGATGTATGCTTATTGGAACATGGAAACTTGAGGCATCTTGAGGAAAAAAGTAGTGTGACTGAGAAGTTCCTTCCTTGGCAGGATCTAAAGAGCTTTAAGAGTAAACAACTCATACAGATGGATTGAAAGCGATTTGATTTCCGTGAGTGGCACTCCTTACAGCCATCTTTTCCAGAGCCTGATAATGCTCCTGTTGGTGCCGGTTCTGCGTGGTCTCTCTGCCTGGTGCAGCTGCTGAAATGGACAAGGGATGATGTCCAGGCCCAAGGCCTCAGGAGGGTAGGAGGACACGGTGTGGTACTGCAGCTGTGGGCAGCCACTGTTACAGCGTTGGTGATGGTTTTCCTGGCACACAGAAGTAATTGCAAAGGTTATAAAGGATGGCTTTGTTAGCTTGCTGATTTCTTTTGTTAGACTGAAATCTTAAATAATGACAGACAGTGTACACAAGAAACAAGCCTGCAGGAAGACAGTGATTTCATCAAGGTCTTGGCAATGGGCAAGAGAGGTGCCCTGACTGTCATACTGTGACTGTAGTATCAAACGGTCTTGGCACTGCGAGATTGTCTGTCTCGCTTTTCATCATCATATGTAAGTTCATCTCAGGAAAAATCTCAAGATGAAAGCTAACTTCTGCCAAATTCCTTTTGCTCTTCACCACTGTTGCCTTGAGTCATGAAGAGCACAAAAGCACGTGTTCTGCTGCTCTGACCATTTGCTCTAAATTAGTGTAGGTTGTTCTGAAGACCTCAGTCTCAGTCACAACCACTAATCCTGGGAAGCAACTATGATCTCTGGGAGCAGAGCTTTTCCGTAGTCTGTACCACCGTCAGTCTGTCTCCAGAATTTGTTGTGCCCGTGGAGCTGTGCCCACCGCAGGGATGCACTGAGAGGGTGTGATGTACGCCACACAGTCTCGCAGACTCATCAGCTAGCACAAGCAAGGGATATAGGGAGCAAATGGGACATAAGGTTAATCCATTCTGTGTGGCCTGGGAACAGCAGCCCATCATGTCAGGATCTCCAAGAGATATTTATGGCATCCTCCATATAAGCATGTGCATGGGATATAGCCCAGATCACTTTTCATATTCTTACCACAAATGCTTGTGTCATTAATCTTTTGCAGTTGTTCTTTTATGTGCAATTTTGTCAGACATAGAAAAGATATGTGACTTTGCAATTTTATTTTCAATGCTACCATGTTAACATATAAAAATGAAAATAGTAAGATTTTTTTTGTGCATTAGTTGTTGAAGCTATGCAGTTGATATATGTGCTTTAAGAAAATGTGAAATATCTGTGGTTGATAATGCTATATTTCAAAAAAAAAAAAAATGAAGTGAGTTTTCTAAAATTTTATTTATCCTTACATTGAGAAATCACATTCCTGTCATACACTGAAAATTCATCTTTCAGCCGTCTGGATGCTTTCTGGCCGTGCATTTAATTTTTGTCAAAAGTTCTTTGTTCTGCAAAACTGGTTGACTGTCTCACAAAATTAGCCTCATGACCCAATGTCTCAGACCCCTTTTTACTTCTCCTTGTACTTCCCCTTTCTTCCTAATGGAACAAAAGTAGGTATAAAGCAATCTGGAAAAAAATAATAAATAAATAAAATAAAGTTTTGTTTCCATGACATCTGTAGATTTTTCACTGGTTCTTTCTATAATTGAGTGGTTCACATGAGTGACTCTTGGTCATCCTCCTCTGACTGAGCTGGTTCTCACTTCTGTCTATGACTTGAATTTATTAACAACTTCAGGTAATGCTTAGTGTCCTCTGAAGTCAATGAGACTTAAGTATATGAAAAATAATTTTGCTGAATTACAGTGAAAATAGAATTATGTTGGTCAGCCCTGAAGCCATGAGTGAACTACTTGATATGGAAATGAGTTCATTTAATGTGTACAAGAGACTAAATTTGACCTTAAACTCACTCATTGTTGGGAAAAAAAATAAAAAGGTGTAAAGTCCTTAAAATTCAAGCTTTAGAATGATAGAAAGGTATGACTTCTATTTATAGTAATGTATATAATTTTTGTAAAGTTTTCAGAGATACCGAACATCAAAGAAAACGTGTCTGCCTTTCTGCTGGTGCAGTCTTGTGGAGGTGAAGTCAATCATATAACATCACTGATCAGAAAAATACTAAGTAATTCCCTGCAGTAAGCAAAAACTCGGTACTTAATTGTTGATTCTCCACAGGCAGAGAACTTGTTCTTTTTCTAAATTCTGTTTTTCTCTCTTTCTCCCTTCTTGTCAGTTTAGCAGTAGTTACATGTCAATAAGCCTGATTATTAGTCCCTCACTTTTAACATGTCAAATTGAGGTATAAAAACCAGATGAGCAAACATCAGCAGGAGCAGCGGGCTCGGTGCTGTTGCTGCAGTGTAAAATGATATCACATTTTGGTAACTCTGATTCTGAAACTGTTTAAAATGAAAACACTTTTCTTCAAATCATACTGTGCTTTCATGTGTGAAGATGGTGCTGAGAGGCGGCGAGGTCTATATATAGCACTGCTGTTTCTTTTAAGCCTTTTTATGAGAGGCAGAGGACAGAGGTCCACTCTAAATAACAGGCGAGGGGAAGCCTGCCTGGGCAGAATATAATAATGCTCTGTAATAGGAGATTGATAGATCACTAAACATCGCGCTGAGATGTCAGGAAGAAATGAATAGCGTGTTATTTGGGAATTCCTTTTGCCTCCTTCAGCACATCAGGAAGTCAAGAGACAGTAAAATGTTCAACTGAGTCTGGAAATGTGACTGCTGGAAACCAACAGTTTTATCACAAGGCATTTATTGGGGTCACACGTGGAGCATTGCCCGCTTTGGCCTTTCTCTGGAGGTGTTTTCGCCATTTCTGCAATGTGTAGGACTTACGATTGATCTCAAAATCAGGTGTTATCTGGTGTAGGCGACTGACATTAGCTGGCCACTGTATTTGCCCAGGAATAATAATAACTACCAAGCTAGACGTCACACAAATCTCTCCTTTCATACGCAAGTGCCTCCTTCCCTACCCTTTTTATTTGTTTGTTTTCTAAATATAGGTTCCCCATCTGTTCAGTTTTTACACAACAAGCTGCCTTGTTTCCATTTTGTTCCTTACTGCGTGGTCATAGTTGACACCGACAGAAATGAACTTACACGGGATAAAAAGGCTTGAGAGGCACGTCCAGAGCCTGCGGGATGGGGCGCAGCAGGAGGAGCTCAGCAGGGACACGGCTGTCTCCGTCCCACCGGCCAGGCAGAGGGGCCCCGCTTGCTCCTGCTTCCAGGGCTTCATGCACCAAGCGCAATGGGTAGGCAATCAGTGCTTCAAATTCACAGAACATATTTTGTTCTGCCTGGTTTTCATGATAAAGCCATGACTGAGCAGGCCGAGCACCAGATTCAGCTGTGGCCAGGGACAGGAGGGCAGCGGGGGCTTTTACTGCCCACTGCCAGGGACAAAGTGGCAGATGGGTGCTAGAGCCAACCACAGCACCAACGCTTTCAGGGATTCTGAAACTCACTGTCATTTCTTTTTTTAATTTCTTAAATCGTTTCAAATGAAAGCTCTCACGTCTGTCTTTCTAATGCCATTTGTTTCAACTGCTCTCTGATTACCTGTCTGCCTGGCAGGTGTCTCCACAGCCTCCTGCAAGCAGGTGGCAGCAGCAGGGGAAAAGCCGTGGTTTTGTTCTGGCTCTGGTTCGGCCCCACTCGCCATCCTGCCCCACACGCTTACAGCTGGAAATGGGCAAAAATGTTTTTTTTTGACAGAGGAAGAAGTATTGGTGACAGAGTCATAAACTTGCCCAGGCTTTTCTGAATTTTTACATTAGGAAAATATAGAGTTAAAACTAATAGGGCTTGAAAACTTAATTTTAAGAGTCATCTATGATGTAATTTCAGCTTATATTTTTATCATGTTAGTTAAGAAATGTCTTTCAGTATATTCTTCAGTTTCAGAGGTAAATGCTTAAAGAATGCTTAAACATTCTGCTGTTAAAAATAATTATGCATATATATATATATATCACAGAGAATCAAGGGTTAAATGAACCATTTTATTTGACCTGAAATGACTTCTGGATTTCTTGGAACTGCCAGAATATCGAAAAGTCATTTATCTGCACAGCTTTAATTAAGCAACTGCCTCCAGTTATGATTTATGCTGTCATTCAGAAAATTAGACCTTCACACTGTGCTTAATTTTTGCCACAGTCCTTAAGGACAACATTTTCAAAGATGAGCTGTGGTTTGGGATATTCCAGCTTTTAGATGCTGAGCTTGAAATGACTTCATATTTCCTGAAATCAGTTGCCTTAAAGGAGATTTGAGTTGAGTACTCAAATGCTGAGGTAGAATTACAACTCATCTCTAAGAAATCTTGGACTGTTTACTTTTAATGCAGCAAAATACTGTAAATTGTATTTTTGCAAAAAGTACCAGGTATTTAATGCCTTTTACAGCAACATACATTCTAGTTTCAAAACCACATTTTGTAACACCGTATTAAATGACAGCATTATTATTATTTTTTAATTGCAGTGTCATATACTGTAATTAAAATGAAGACTTCACACATATTCAGGAGACTTCCCATATTTCCTTGTCTAATTGCTATATTGAACTAAGATGGAGACAAAAGTGCTAGTCCTGCTGTAAACTCTGCTATTTGTGTATTTCTCTTGAAGTCCATGGGGCTGCTCAGGTCCTGAGCATCCACATCAGTATTTGTGTGTAAGGCCACATATACAGATAAGCCTTCAGAAATGGAGAAATGGAAGGCTGGGGTGTGTCTAATGGATTGCCATAATAATAGATTCAGACTCATACTCATCATCTGAAAACATCCAGCAAGAAGATGAAATGACTTTGCATCAATCAAATTCTAAATGAATCCGTTATTAAGCATATTGTACAATATCAAAATAACTGTGTAAGAGCAGTCTGCATTCAATATCTTTCATGGTTAGCGTAATATTTGCATGATATGGGTCACTGCCTAAAAGACAACAAAACAAATAGAGAAAAATTAGCCACAGCATCATTTCTCACACAATCCACTCTTTTGTATTCTTTTTGCATTCTATGCTAGATTTTTCTGTCAAGAAAAACAACACCACACCCCCCTTTGCCTGCACGTCTCAGTAGTGAGCAGTCTGTACTTTCCTTAGTATTAATTTCTATCTCACACCTCTAAGGCTGAAGAGTATAATTATTTCAATAGCCGATCTAGCATTTGTATTATTTTCATGCACACGTCCTGGTAGCCAGCAACAACCTCATATTTACGGTGTGGGAATCTACCAATACCAAGCCTATAGCACTGGCAACTAAACCAACACTAACACCTACATGAAATAGCAGAAAAGTTGGAATTAGAAGTAGAATAAATATTATATTTTTATTAGAAAACAATATGTTTGTATGTTAATTGCTAAGATATTCTGTACTGCATCACATTTTATTGATGTTTTGTTTCCCCATTAGTGTAGAGGCTAGCGTGCCAAATAACAATATCTTAAATAGAAAAAAATGTAATAACAAAACTTGTCACCACTTTGATTATTCTTTAGGCACCATGGGAGTTAATAAAGCATTTGACAGAAAACTTTCAAGGTGTCTTTTCTCCTCCCTCCCCAAAGGTTATGGACAGTTTCCTCTTGGCTGCCTGACCTTGTTTCTTGGTTTTAAAGAGTGGCATTTCATTAAAACTGCCATCGCTGGAGTAATTGTTGTCAGGCATAAAGAGAACTGAAAACTCTCAGGTAGTGAATTGGTAAAAGCAATACAAATTCTTTAGCATCATTATATATCATATTTAAAATGTGACAGAGTATCTAATTTTGTATCATTTAGGAGCACACTGAGGGCTTTGCTGGTTGAATTAACACACAAGATGGTGTAAGAAGCATTTCAATTTAACTCATAGTCAAACAGAGATCAAGAAAATTCTACCTTTATTTGAAATGCTGTGCATAAAATTATTCAGGCATCACACTGAAGAACGAAAGCTCACAGAGTATGAAATCAGCCCCAAGTTTCTTCCACGAATTGATGTCTCTTCCTCTCCGTAATACGCAGTTGTTTAACAGTGACATTTAATAATGCATGTGAATAATTGCTTGAGTTTACTGCTCATTACTTCTTTAAAAAAACAGGAAAACAGTAATAGCTCTTTGATTTTGTTTTAATAAGAAAATAATTTTCACTATAAAGGTTGAAACAAAATAACTGATCTTTACTTATAATTTGATAATTCAGTTGCTGTTTCTCTGCAGTATTTAAATTTTCAAGATTATCTTCAATTGCATTTGTGCAGACTCTAGAAGGGGACTTAAAAGACAGCTATCAATTTCACTAAGCAAAGTGCGTTCAAACAATTCTGGGCAAAGCCCAGTGTGCAGGGCTGGCCCCCACCACCAGCAGATGGGCCAGGTGCTGCTGCCTGCCCAGCACCAGCCCAGGGGCAGCGGGATGGTGTGAGCCACAGGAAGGAAGCACAGGAAGGAAAGGAAGGAAAGACACAGGAAGGAAACACAGCAGGAACAGGAGTGGTCA
The DNA here is from genome assembly GCF_047663525.1 of Anas platyrhynchos. Lineage (NCBI taxonomy): Eukaryota > Metazoa > Chordata > Aves > Anseriformes > Anatidae > Anas > Anas platyrhynchos. The sequence continues at coordinate 39,195,515 of NC_092594.1, forward strand.
AAGAAAACTTCAGCATCCGCAGAGAACCAGGGGGAGAATCACTACAGAATCACTCCAGCAGATCTGCAGCGTTAAAGGCAATTCAGGAGAAGGATGTGTTGGCTCAGTTCTGCTGAACATGCACCGTGTTCCTGCTCGCTCAGTTCAGCATCGCCAAAAAGGTCGAGCTGCCTTGTCTCAAGACTGTAAATAAATATTTTGTACGGCATTTGTAGTGTGCAATTCAGATTATATCAGATCAAACATTTTGCGAAGCCTAGTATAGAGCTGAAGTGAACCACACTACATTTCTGAACTCTTAATACCTTGTGGGAAACAATGCGCCTAGATCTCATAAACAAAGTGAAACCAACTTAATTTAAGTTTGACTGAGAGCTTAGAGTATTGGGGCAGCCCAGGCATGGTGCAAACTGGCCACAGTCTGTTTATCCTGCTCCGTGCCTGGGTTTTGCTGCCGGAATTGAGTCCCACGGTGATGCATTTTCCCACTTGCTGGAGTGCTCAGAATTAGCTAAGCAAATTTACATGAGCAGCAATCTCTCCTCTCACTCTCATATGGGTGTCTCCAGGCTCAGGAGAGCCATAGATTTCCAGAGGAAATGCCAAATGTATGCATAAATAAAAATGTTGTATTCACAGATTTTCCTCAATTTGCAGTGAAACAAAATATGGTAGAAAACCAGTTAATTCTGATTTTTTTTTCTTTAATTTTTTATTTTTTCATTACATATAAAACTAAAGAATTTGGTTTGGATCAGACCGAAAGTTTTACATCAAAACATATTTTAATTGGAATGTTAAACAGATATAATTTCATTTTTAATGAGCTGCTTCTCTTGTTACCTTACTTTTTAAGCGGATTTAAATGAAAATGTTTGTTGCTATTATTGTTGTTGCTGTTGTTTGTTGTTGTTATTATTATTATTTGGAAATTTATTTTTAAATTTCTGTTTATGTGTTATGCCAGACTGGGATTAGCTACTCATTTGACTTGGGATCTATACTCTGGTTCTTGGCACACTTGTCCTTTTTGTCTGAGATGGGTGTGGGACCAACTGGTCACCGCTGTCAGGCTCCTGGGGCTGGACAAGAAGCGGTTTCAGGGTGCTGTTTGCACACTGCTGGAGGCGGATAGATGGGCCGTTTGTTCACACGGTGCGTCTGCTTTGCTGTCTGCGGTGGGCAGCAGAGGCTCTGTGCTTTCCTGTTTGGAAAGCCCGTTCAAGCACAGATCCGTGAGCTATTTTTAAAGCAGTCTCTTGCAAATCCTACCTTGCGTAATTGACACTAAGAATAGACGTGTAGAATCATTTTCCAGAAGTTTCACTAAGAAGATGAAAACAAATTTGCCGACAGCTTTCATATGCTCTCTCTCTCTTAGCATGACAAACAATAATTTTTTATTATTTCTATTTTGAGTGTACTTATACTAAGAAGCAACAAGAGGTAACACTGCATTGGTTTCAGGCAAATTTACCTATCTGGACTTCTGCTCCACCCTCTTTGAAATGCATAGCCATAAACCAGCTAGGCTCAAGGTCATGAATTATAAACTGTATAGGATTACAAGGACTTTTGACCAAATTAAGGACAAGGTACAAATATGCATCATATTATAAGCAGGTCTAGTTTACACTGCAGATTAGAAACCAAGGCAATAATGCAACACTTCTTCAGAGGAAAGTCATCCCCTGCTGACTCTTATCACTAATAAAATCAAATTCATAACCAAACAATATGCTGCCTTGTCACCTGATGGGAATTCAGGTAGTCCTATAGTAAAATACAGGTTTGCTGAATTTTTACCCTCTGGAGAGCAGATTATTGTGGTTTTCTAATATCGTTAAATAGTAAGTAGCCCTTTCGGACATACATGCATTCAGAGGTGGATCCTTCTCTGTTCAAATATGGATCGTGACAATTTAGCTATTATGCTACCTGGAAAAGCTGAAAGGACTACAGGATCTCATTCAAAAATCACCATTATTTTTAAATACATATTTTAAAAGAGAGCTGACTGCACTGCTGCTGTGTAGATACCTATGCAATTTTCAATTAGATTATGAATGGGAAAAAGAAATCTACAAAGTTTTGTAACTGGACATGATCTATAGGACTCTTGTAAGGTATCAAAAAAATATGACCCTGGCAGATCTCTCACATTCCCCACAAAGCACATCAAAACACACAAACTGCACTAATGGTGGTGTGGTAAGAGGGGCCCCCTGGAAATGTGTTTCCACACTACTCAGCTGGAGGTGCCTGGTCACCCTGTGATGCACACAAGAAGCAAATAACACATTTATGGAATAAAGTTATTGAGCAAACAGTTCTCTACTTGATGTTTCTTTGTCATTGTTTGATTGTTTTCTTGTGTGAGCAGGATTCCCAGAAGGCCATCGCCTGCTTGGGCTGCACATACGTCCAGAAGGTGAGAAATCCATATCTGTCTTACATCTCATCCCGGGGCTTCGGTAGGAAATTAAACAGGTTCCTCTATAATGTATAAGGATTAAGATACCGAAGAGATTTTAAACCAACATATCCACGGTTATTACTTGAGAGACTACATTCCTTGGTATGAACATTACTAGCATTAGAGGGGAACTCTTCTCCCTGGGTGTCCTTGGGAAACAACGCCCTTCTCCAGCGAGGGAGACGTCCATCCTCTGCTCCCAGGTCAAAGCATTCTGCTCTGTGCTTCTCACCAAGTACCTCCATGAGGACTTTCTCCCGCGATGCCTCCGGAAGATGACGGGTATTACCCTCCAGCAGGGTGGGAAAATGTGTGGATACAGCCAGCCTAGCTGCCCAGACAAAGCAGCTGCCTCAAGAACTCCACTGCTGCCCTGGTTCCCAGAAGTGAGGCTGGAAAAGGTGCAGACTTGGTGAATCACGATGGCCAAACCCTGACTGCTCTGCTGTCACCCCTGGGTTTGCCTTTATGTCCTCAGCACTGTACAGATGCTAGTAGCAGAGGACATGGAGATTAACCCTTTTTTATCAGCTGGTCCTTTGAGTATCTTCCCATGCCAACATGCCTTAGCATTCACAGGGACACACGTAGCAGGAACACAATCACATGAACACCAAGTAGTGCTTGGTTTATATGATCACATATGGTGACAGTAAATAGGCCTATGCACGAGCATCTGGGTGGATGGAGTGTAGGTGGAAGTGTAGGTCTGTGCTGTCCAATGGATAAAGCCCTTCTGAGCTCAATCCAAACCTGGCCTGAGAGTTTAATTAGCACTGCTGATTAAATGATTTCATAGTTTTCACAGGAGGATCTTGAGACTACAACAGGAACTCCAGGTGCTCGCTGTATGTTGGGACCAAGGCCCAGGTTTTCATGTGTTTTAGGTGAATATGGAGGGGTTCTTGGCACATTATTTTAGGAAATGTGTGTTGTTTTTTGTTTTGGTTTGTTTTTGTTTTTGTTTTAATTTATTTCCTGCTCAAGAAAATGCAAATAGGAAAATTTTGTATGGTGGTTCTGCAAACAGAAGAATCCAAATGGCCAAACTGTTGGAAACAGTGTGCTTAGTCCTTGAGAGTAGATCCTTACTTTTATTTCTTGAAAAGCAATCACAGAGGAGACTGATCTGGCTGGGCATAAGAGCAGGTATTGTCTTTCATACATTTATACACTAGTGTGCAGAAAAGAGTCACTCAACACAAATATTATTCACTTCTAACTATTTTTAAGCTTAAAGTTGTTCAGTAATGAAAGGAGAGAGCAATCTAATCAAAGAGATACTTGCTATGTTGTTAAGAGAGAACAGTCTCACAATTTACAGGCTCAATCATTTTCCAATCATAATTAATGTCATGTTAGCTCAATATTTGCAAGTGAAAAATACAGGGATGGGCACTCTCAGCAACAGCAATATGGTGAGGGCTCAAATACTGCTCATTTCCAAAGCCTTCTGAGCTTAGATTTCTATATAATCAAAATCCTTCTCTTAAAAAATTGAAGAAACCAGATAGATGCACTTAAAAGGTGTGGGTTTCACCTAACTGAAAGTAAAAAACAGAAGCTTGTCATAACAGAGCAGAAACAAACAATATTTAAATTTAGTGAAAATTTTTGTTGTTTGCACCAAACTTTCAAATAAAAAAAAAAAAAAAAAAGTGTATATATATATATATTTATTTATTTTTTAAAGTGCTTTTCATGATAACAGTGGACTGAAAAAGGTGACTTTCACTGGAGTCATTACCATGATAGCCACGTGGGGATGCCCTGGGGAAAGAGCTCATTTCTTACCCTGCTGGGTCTCCGGGGAGGGCAGAAGGAGGCATCTTACAGGAATGGGACAGGGACGGAGATGTACGCTGAGGGACAAGGGGGGTGGTGGTCATAGTCACAGCCTGTCCCTCAGCGTGCACAGCGGGTGCTCAGGGATGGGAGGCCAGACGTGGAGATGCGTGTGGCACTGCCCTGAGGTCCTGCTGAGGGATGCTGACACCGCCTGCTCCTCCCCTGCAGCACCAGCAGGTCGGGGTGCTGAGCTGGCACTGGAGCTACCTGCAGGAGGGGTGCTGGTCTCCAGAAACATCCCTGGACATCTGAATGAGACCTCAGAAAAGGCCACTTCATGAAACTTTGAAAAATGCAGAACTTACGGTCTGGTTGAGTAGCCTGGTACAATTTTATCCTTCTGAAAATTCAGGATGCACCATATTCTGGATGCTTTTGACAACAGAGGGAATCTGGATGTCATGTGCAATCATGCTTAGCCATTTTCTCGGAGATTAAATCAAGCCAGTGAATTACAGTTTGCAGATAACAGTGTCAGCTGCTGACCCTCTGTATTTGTTGCTCTGCAGAAACAAAACATTGAGAGTACCTCTTCCCCAGCAAGTTTAAAGATTTAAACTGAAACATGACTCCAAAAGTGTATATGACATTAAAAGGAAGAAAGGCAAAGAGTTAGTTAATGGGAAACAAACATGAAGAGATGTGGTCATATTTGTCAGCTGCTGTTATAACCCTATCACTCATGGTTTTCCATATAAAATAATTTCAAATTGAAATTAAACTTTCCAAGCCCTCCAGTTACCCCAGCTGACAACCTGCAGCTACCACCAGTTGCCTCATATTGTCATTTCATCAAGAGCTGTCACTTTTTGTAGGAAGAAGGATTTAAAGGATAAAGGAAGAATTGTCTCTTGACATAAGTCTGAGGTGTTTGAAGGAAACAAGCACTTTATAGACCTATCAAGACACAAGGGACCTGTTGCACCCAAATCTGCATCTTGGAGATGGTGATCCCTGACCAGAGGGCTGCCGTGGGGTCTCCTCCAGTGCCCCATCAGCAGCTGCAGGATCCAAGCATCTCCAGCTGGGGTGGCAAGGGGCAAGGGAAGCCCCAAATGCAGCTGGTGTGGAGCCAGGAGCTGGACTTGATGATCCTTGTGGGTTCCTTCCACCTCTGGATATTCTACGATTAAGCCACCACGTGACGGGCATCTTGCTGAAACTTGGAACACTGCTCAATGGCAGAAACTCATCTTGCCCCAAACCCACAGATAGTTCACTGTAAATTGAACTCTATAAATTGACCTTCCCTGAGAAACGTCTCTCTCTCAATTCTAATTAAATAAGAAAGTTTAATTATGCTGCTAAAAGCGTATGAACTAAAATCCCTGAGACTGAGGCAAAGAATTTGCACATTAAGCACACTGAGTGGTGTAAGGAGGCAACGTCTCTGAAACACACTGGTTGCTGGAATGACCCTGCTGAGGCAGAAGGAAACAAAAGGTTCAAGCAGCAAAACTGCAGTTTTGAAGCATCACAAGAAGGAAAGGGCTCTTGATAATAAATTTACTGTAGCTATTAAAGAATTGGTAGGTGCTCAGGTGCTCACAGAGTAATGCAATGTGGACTTTCACAAAAAAAAAAAAAAAAAATATATATATATATATACACACACACACATATATATATGTATACACACATATATATGCATATATGTATATACACATATATATATATGTGTGTATATATATATATACACACATATATGTTATTACTTCCCTTGAGTACGTTTTAGGACAGCTGCTGCCAGCCCGCAGCCCCGGGCTCCCTCCCCAGCACCAGACACGCGGCCGTGCTGGGGAGAGCCCAGCAGAGGGCCACGGAGCTGCCGGCGGGCCCCGGGCTGCGGGGGGGGGGCCGCGGGGCTGCGGCTGAGGAAGGGGAGGCTTGGGAGTGGAGGGCTTTTTTTTTTTTTTTTTTTTTTTTTTATTCCCAGTAGGCCGTGGACTAAGTGGCACTTTATTCTTGGCAAATTAGTAGCCTTGGTGATGGGTTAAGAAAACCAGCTCAAGAAACAGAGATCAAAAGCGAGCATGGGTTGATCTTAAAATGTAAAGCTGAAATGGTCATGATAACGTGCTTTAAATTAGGCACCACACACATTTGAGAAGGGTTCTGCCCTTTTTTGTGTACACAGGACAGCAGTGAGCTTGACAGGAATCTCCTAGGGGGAAAATGCAGACAGAGCACAGAAAACCAGTAAATAACAATGCTAATAAAGCCAAGAGGCACTATACAGGGCATTTAGGAGACTATTTTTCTTGGCAGCTGCCCAGTAAAAGCAGATTACTGGGCTAGGATTGGCAGCAGAAGGCTGGCAGGGCGGGCGGTGGAGCAGCAGATGCTGAGGGTCCGGGTTTTTGGGGTCCCAGCACCCACGGTGGGGACCGGCCCTGCTGCGGGTCAGGTGGGGAGGTGTGCAACAAGCAGGGCAAAAAGTGTGCGTTGGTTGTTACTGGGGTTTTCCAGACAAAATAGGAAATAAAACAGAATTCTCAGACCCAAAGCAGAGATTGGATTTCATTTTACTGGTAATGGAGACAACCTTTCTCCTATGGCTCCGAACATTTGTTTCTCTTATTTCTGTCAGTATTCCTCATACTTAATGGTGTGTTTTGCTGCCATCCCTCACTAAAAATGTAACTTTTATTAGGTGGCATGCATTCAGTTCGTCATGTTACCTGGCAATTTTGTCATTTGCTTTAAAACAGCAGGCTGTTTCCTCCATTTTAATTTTTAAGCTGTACTTCCTCCTTTCTGGCTGTAAATTGGGCCATCACAAGCTGGTCGGTGTGAGTGCAGACAAACTGAGCCCCAGTGCATGGCTACGGCCAGGGGCTGTATGCAGCCTGAGGACATGGGCAAGGGTGCCTTTGAGTCTGAGTCATATTTGAGAAAGCAAGGGGAAATTTGTGCCAATGCTGGGCACTGGGAGCAGGACAGGAGCAGGTCTGGGATTTTAAAAAGTTCCTTATGTAAAGTTCTACTATAAGTTCTAATAAAAATTAGACCAGGAGCTGGGGCTCTTTTTTTGTTTGCAAATCCACTTTGGGGGTGAGAGACTGGCAGCTCACAGCCCCTGCCTTCAAGGGAAGATGTCATCACTGACTACTGTGCCTGTAGTTAGAGCAAAGGCTGGAGATACCGACAGCCCACAGCCAGGAAACTGTGTTGCCTGAAGAGGATAAAACCCAGGTTTCTCAGGGTCCTCTATTGGAGAAGCCGTGATATATTTTCTCATAGGGGCATAATTTTCCAAGAGACATGTGTTTATTGTTCCTCCCTGTGCTGTCCACACCACGTTTCAAATGCAAATCAATGTCTTGCTGCCTGTCATTTATGCTTCATCACCTCCTTTAAACCTTACTGGTCTGAATGCTCATCCTCTGCTCAGGAGACACCAGGATATCCAACCCTTCTCCTGGCCTTTGCCAGGCATGTGAGGCTGCACACTCTGTAAAAGTGAAGGAGAAAATGTTTGTGTCACTTAAACTCACCTCCTTCAGCACGCTGTCTGTGTGCAGTAATTAGCACATGCTTCGGTTTACTTCATAATAGCAGGCTTTGTTCTCGCTCATCATTCAATTTTTACTTAACCATGAAAATCTCGAAGTTGCATCAACTTGAAAAATATGTTTAAGGGGCATAACAGCTGACACATATATTGGAAGGGCAGGAACATGAAGGATGTGAGGGATTTGTTTACAGTGGTAGAAGAGAGAAATTACTGGGAGTAATGGGGTGAAATTAATGGGGAGGATGTTTCGAGTCAATTGTCGCCCTACAGTGCCCGTAGCAAAGGGATGCAGGGGAAACTCTGTCATCAGAGGCCTTGTGAACAGGTGAAAAAGGTGTGTCTGTCACAGACAATTGGACTTCACTCCCAACATGATCTCTTCCTTTCACCTGGAGATCCTCTGCTGTGGGATCCATGGGGGATCCGCAGTCCTGATGACTAACTTGATCTGATTGCAATAGTCACCTACCCAAAAAGAGGATCTGTGAAAGAAAGAGGTGAGGCTGATGGTGACAGAGGATAGGAAAAGGGAGCTGTTATGACTGGGGCTGGATGTCAGTGGTTGGAAGTGGTGCAGGTGTGGTCCAGGGACATAGGCAGCACGCTGCAAGAAAAGGCTGAAGGTCTTGATCACTCATAAAATTGCCTGGGCTATTAGGCTCCAGCCAGATATCACAAATGGAGTCTAAGAGATTATGCTTAAAAACACAGGGCAGTAAATGCAGCAGCAAATTCCATTATATTTCCCCATGCTCACATAGAAAAAGACAAGCAGTCAATGGAAACACTACAGAGCCAAATCTCCACACCACACAGGTACTAAAGCTAGCACAGACCATTTCCCATCCTGAACACCGAACAAAATTGAATTACTCGGGAGCAAGAGCAGGAGTGGATAGCTCAGCCTCAGTGACAAAGGCACGATTTTGGGGGAAAGCCTCTGCCCTCGCTGCACTGCCTTGCGCTGAGCAGCCGTAATGTGGCAGCGTGTGCCCGGCGCCCACCCAGTGCCTGGTGCCTGCAGAGCACGGCTGGCCCCGGACCTCCTGCAGCTGTGGGCACCAGCAGGACACAGCACACGGGGCTCCTGTCGGCAGGAAGAGGCTTTCTGGGGTGGCAGTTAGGGGACAGAAGGTATCCAGAATCCGAAATTAATTCTGCCATTTGTATTTTGTCTCAGTGTACCAAACCTTTTGTTGCTGCCACGAGCTCCCCGGGGCGTGCTGGTTCGTTGCTCCCAGTCTCGAGACCTGCTGACGATTTTCTGCTTCAGTGCTGGCTCTTCCAAGCTGATCCAGAGCGGCGATGCCTCGTGGTTGACTGCCATTAAGGCATCTTTCCAAAAGACATTTACGTATGAAGCGCGCTCATTTTGCATTTAAAATGTTATACTTCATCAAGCTGGAAGTGCTTCAGCTCTGAGGCACCTCTGTGTCTCTAACCCACAGCAGGAGCAGTGGTGGCCCAGCCCGGACCCCGAGGTCCCGCGAGGCCCCATCCCTCCTCCTTGCTTCCAGCGCCATCCACGCTGGTAGATGGGTGCGTGCTCTCCTCTTGGTTAGCCTGATGCTCACGGTGATATAATTAATGTGTCCTTATCTAACTGATCATTCCAGTTAATGGCATTAATATACATGAATTTCCTCATAAAAGAGTACTGTCAAAGATTTTTAAAGTAGGGCAATCATTTGATATTTTTCCAGAATAGCTGTAATTAAGTGAAAAATAATTTGATTATTTCAAGACTCACTTGGATAATTGGCTTTTCCTTTCCCCTTGGAAGCCCCACTGATTTTTCCGGACACGGTGACAGTTGGCACATGGCAGACCCGGCAGGTTTTGCACAGCACAGCGTGGCCCATGGCCAAGCACCTACCAGCACCAGGAGGGGGGCGTGGGGACAGGCCATGGCCCTGTCCCCTGACTCATTCCACCTGGTCCAACACCTTCATCTGCTGCCTGCACGGAAAGCCCAGCAGCCTGAGCTGGGTCGCAGGTCTCTGCCTCTTTCCTTGGGGCTCTGCCTGGCTCCACGCTCTGTGCCAACAGCTGTGGGACTCGTATAATGCCAGGACCTCTGAGGTGCCACATACACACACTGAGATGGGTAGGTACAGTTTGTGCATCCTTATTTCAGGCTTTCTGACAACTCAGACAGACATCATTTTCTGAAGTCTTTTCAGGACATATTCTTCCTTTGTGTGTTTCGGATAACTATTATTATTTTCAAAACAGCTGGGGCGGAAAAAAAGCACAGGAAACTGCTGCTGGCAGGGTCTGGTCCTCTGACGTCTCTCAAAACCTGCTCACTGCAGGAGACAAGGACCTGTCCAAACACAGCAGGTTGATAATAAAGGTCAAACTCCACCTCTGCTAGCCAAATTTCTCCTCTTTTCCACCTCCCCAGCTCAGATGCGTGCATACCGCTCTCATTTCTTACATGGCACCAGGTAGGCTTCCAGGCTGCAGAGAGCTAATAAAAGCTGTTGCCGGGTGTGATTTGTATTCCGTAAACTGATAGGGCACACTTGCTCCAAATCAATGAGGTTCTGAGAACTCAAAGTTCATACCATTAATTAAGTTAGGAGGCTACAATAATGGCACGACTGCTGCAGCGGAGGGCTGGGGATCAATGTCCAGCAGCAGCCTGACTCTGCTGAGCAGTTCTGCTGTGGCAGATGCGAGCGCGCCTCCTGCAGCACCGACCCTGGGGCCCCACGCCCGCCTCGGCACTCACCGGCACACGGTGGGTGCAAAACTGCAAATGTAGTGCTTTGGAGGCTCTTGCCTTTCCTTGATTATAATACAGTGACATATAGCAATGCAGAGGAACGTTTTCCTGTGCACGCAGTGTTCCTAAAATGTGTTTAACAGGAACATGGCATACATTTTAAAAGACTACATTCCCCTTGCATGGAAAGTGTGACTCTGAGGAAAAAGAAAAAATATATATATTATCAATGTTTCCATTAAAAAAAAAAAAGAAGAAGAAAAAAAAAAAACTTGGAGAAACTGTTGACTTTCTTTTCAAATGAAAATGTTTTTTAAAGCATTTCAGATTAATGAACATGGTCACTTTATTTTAGAAGACCCAGTTCCTCAGTAAACCAACTGTTGATAGAAATTCTATAACCAATCTTTATCAACAAACTTTATAAATCACTTGAAGACCACAGGCCAAACCCTGAAGAAGCTTGCTTATACTAGTAACCCCTATTTAAAGATATCAGACTTAATATTTCAAGGTAATTCTCTATTATTCTCTATTATTGCAGCTGCAAGATTCTGAGGACGAGGAGAAGCGGCGTTGTGTTGGATTGCTGAATTAACTCACTTACTATGCATACCTTGCTGTGCTAGAACGACTTGTGCGCTGTGCTGGCACTGCTCCACTGCCAGATGCGTCTCCCGAGATTTACACAAGACTTTTCTTGAAATATTTGGCTTAGAGAGAAACCCCTTGTCTGAGCAGAGCTGTGAAAAGCTATTGGGTAGGCTGAGCCATTCCCACCTTCATCTCTGCGCAGTGTTTGCCTTCATAATGGACCAGATTTATGGTGGATTGGTTCAATAAAGACCCAAAGCAACACTTAATTGATTTCAGACATTGCCAATGTAATCACTTTAGTCAGAGGAATGTCCCTTCCTGCTATGAAATTTCTTGGAAACACTTGTTTAAATTAAGTTCGCAGACTGCAATGCAGAGAGATTTGTGCTGGGAGCTTCTCATTGAATTAACTTTCCCCAGTGCACCGGGGAATGGGGAGGCCACAGCACAGGCAGCGTGCGATCTGCAGGGAGGAGGATTTTACTTTTCGATCAATGCGTACAGATTTAAGGACTTCATTTGTCCCTGAACAGCTTCACCATTTTTTAATTCCAACAGCAAGCAGATATGATGTGATACTGTTCCAGCTCCCTTTGCACAGCAGCTCTTCATTGTGCTGTCCTCCTGGTGCCGTGCACCCACCCACGCATCCCACCGGCTGTCTGGGCCTCGCGCGTGTGCTGCAGGATGGTGAGCACAGCAGGAGGGCTGGGGAAGGTGGAAAGAGGCAGGCAGAGTGTCAGGGCTGGGGCGATGGGGCAAGAGCCATCCCTGGTTGCTCCCATGGCATGCCTCCTGCACACAGACCTGCTCGTCTGCTGCTGCCGTGTGGCGAGGACGTGGCTGGCTGTGGCTGTGGGCAGGTGCTCGTGGCTGTTCCCTAGAACAGAGTAACATGGGTGGGGTGTTTGCCCCCGAAGCTGGTGAACTCAGAGCAGAGCAGTCAGTAAGGTGCTTTCTGATCAAGTTATCCTATAACGCCGCTGTCTCACGTACCCTCTGACACCAAAGCACAGGTCATTGCCTTCAGCATTACCTCTTCTTTTCACCTCCTTCTTGAATGAGGTAAAACAGCAAACAAAATCCCTTCTCACCTCTGGTGGCTTTTCTTACGAACATTGGTTCAGGTGAGCACCAAGCACGGGGCTGCGCTGCCGATGCTGGGGCAGAGCCCCACCAGAGAGAAAGCAACCCAGAGGCGAGCTCAGCCTTGGGAGCACCTGAGCCCCTGCTGACTCTGTCTAGCAAACACTCAGTAATGGGTTCATTTCATGTACTTCTATGCTTAATCCTCCAAAAATACGTTTTCCACTGATTATGTGAATAATATGCTCTCTCTCTTCTCCTTTTTAAAGTTTCGCTGTTCTAAAAAGACTTCGTATGCTTGCCAAAGATTTTAATTTATTTACGAAAGGTAAACAGCTGTGTTTGGCTACCAAATGGATAAAGCATCTCACGTCCAGTGGAGCTGGAGCAGACCTTGTGAGTGCAGGCCTTTGGGCAGGGCAAAGGCTGAGGCTGATGTCTGCCTCTTCCTCACAGCTCCCACGGACAGCAAAAGCAATGATTGCTTTCAACAACTTACGACTCAATTTCATGAATGATAATTCACTAAGCATCTGCAGAAGATCTGTGTTTTCTGCTTCAATGAAACAATTTTCCTCCTTCAAATTTGAATTAAAACAAATTGAAATTTATAACACATTTTAAAGTCTTTTAGAATTAATAAAAATATTTTGCTTTAATGAAACTGAAATGTTGTCATGATGTTCATCTTCAAAAGTCTTATTTTTTTTAAGTATAAGCACTAATGACTTCACTTGGACAAGCTCTTTGGAAATTAAAGATCAAAAATGTTCCATTAAAATTGTTGAAATAAAATATGTCAACTCTATTGAAATACTTGATTTTAGTGTTTCAAAAACAAAATTTTATTGAACCTTATTTGATGTTTTAAAACAAACCCAATTTAAATGACAATAGAATTTTTCACTGAAAAATCATTTGACTTTGAAATGTAACTAACATACAGAAAATAATCAACTGAAAGCTTTGAAGTGTCTGAATCCTCTGAATTAGCTATAGCTGAGACATAAACAGAGTCGTGCATCTGCCAGCGTTTCAGAGGACTTATAGGCTGCAGAGAGAAAAATAAATGAAATCTATCTACAGAACCGGGCTTTTCTCAACAGGCAAAAGCAGTTAGATAGAAGTACTGTGCTAATTAAACTTCCATCCTTGTCATTAAGGCAGCAACTTAAAACAGTCCTCTTTGAAAATGTTACGTGCCCACCACACTGAATTTTTTTCTTCCTGGCTATAGTGGAACGGTGTCCTGAAGAAGAGTTGCCTTGGAGTAACACATTCATCTGCAAAACAGAAAAAAGTTCTCCATAAAATGGGTTATGTACTTAAAGTTACTCTTGTAAAGTACTGTATTAGTTTTTAAATGTAAAATTTCTTAATTAGTCACATTCTATAGTGGCAGCGTTCTCTTGAAAGAATTCAGTCATCCTTAAAATTATTTGCTAAAATTAATGAGAACGAGAAGCGGCATTATTTGTTAGAGTTGTATCTAAAATTGTGCCTTGACATAAGGAGAACTGAGATACTGTTTTTCTAACATCAACAGCTCCTGGCACATAAATTGCAGCTGTGTGTGTGAACAACAAAGCCTTCCAGACAACATATGTGTGTATGTGTATTAAACATTTCTACTTCTGTCTCTTTTTATAAAAAAAATACAAGCTTATTTACTAAAGACATTCCATATACTATCTTCTCCACGTGGGATGCCTCGATTTCATTCAATTTTGCACTCCCAAATGTTCTCTAACAGGTGGCGTGTGTAAAAATAATCTCTGTGTTTTTCAAACGTAATCTTACTGCATTGCCAAGTGTTTAAAGTTCATATGACAGGTATAATGAAGGGGTTTGTAAGAAAGCCATCACGCAGTACTGAAGAGTTCAACATAATTATTGGATGCAGTACTTAAAGCACACTACATATTTGCTTAACAAAAAGTAATTGAGAAATAACATTAGTGCAGTGCCAGGGACAGGGAGGCTTTGTTCAGCATTTTGTGTGGGCATAATGGGAGTATTAACTAAAGTACCCAATTCATCTCGCCACAAAACCCACACGCTGTAACGACGGTGCACGGGAGGAGAGAGGACAAATACAAGCCGCCCTCGCTCTGCTGCCCGCAGGGTTTCTCCTGCAGCAATCGCAGCCTGGCTGTGCCCGGGCACGGGGCACTGTTGTTCTCCAGCGGCCTGCTGTCCATGTGTCCTGCTGTCCGTGTGTCGTGCTGTCCGTGTGTCCTGCTGTCCATGTGTCCTGCTGTCTGTGTGTCCTGCTGTCCGCGTGTCCTGTGGTCCGTGTGTCCTGCAGTCCATCCAGCTGCACACAAACAGTGTCGCGGGTGCTGCGGGCCATCCGCAGCATGAGCAGTGCCCGCTTTGTCCGAGTAGTGCCCGCTTTGTCCGTAGGTGGCCTTCAGGTGGGCAGGAGCAGGGTCCATCGGGAAGCAGTGGGACAGAGGCTGTCACCCAGCTGGGACGGGGGGAAGCTGTCTGCAGGCTAAGCCTTCAGCACGTCTGGGAGGATGCAAGTGCTCCAGGACTGCTGCCTCGGGGAGCAGGTCCCTGCTCGGGGGGGAACATCGCCTCGCTGCCCCCCTGGTTTCTGCCTCAAGGCGAGTCCCATACGGGTCGTCTCAGCACAACAGGCTCTCGTGTTGGCAGCTTTCTGCAGCCACACCGCCTGTTTGCAAAGTCACATAACCTTGGCAGAAAGCAAAGAAGAAATGTATTTATTATACTTAGCTTTTAGACAGCCCTGCCTGGGCACAGTGGCACCAATTTTAATTGATTATACCACATTTTTCCTCGACTTCTCCAGTGAATATGATACAGTGTGGCACCTCAATCACCTTAACAGGAACCTGCTCCAAAGACCTTATCACTCCAATTTTTCACACATTCTGTGGCTGTGCGTGCGTGTTTGGTATTTTGCCCTTATCTCATCTCCTAGCTCACTGCAATAAACCAGTATTTCTTAACAAGAGCCATTCTCAGTCTCAGACCTAATAAAAATGTCTGTATCACAAAAGTAGGCTGTTGGCCCTTCCTTTTTTTATGATTAAAGTTGTTTTATTGTTTTATAGACAAAGTAGACAGAAAGAAAGAATTTTTGCCCGTACATTACCCACAGACGGTCTGTAGCTAATGAGAGGCCTGTGCCAATACACACAAGCAGCACATCAAAACACACACATGGAAAACAATTATTTTTCTCTCATTCCGAAGTCTGCCTCCCTGAACGTGGCATCCAGCGATGGCGCATCATTAACTCAGCACACAATCCAGCCTCCAGGGCTCATTTGGCCACTCCTGCAGATGGTAAGGAGCATCAGAGCCCACGTCTCCAAAGCATGATGTTACTGTATGAGAAATCAGAGGCAGTGTGCCTGCTCTGTTGCAATGCCCCATCTCCAGCGTTGCTCACAGGTGTGCCACAGAAATCGGCACCACGATGGGTGTCGATGCGTAGCTAGCAATTGCTATGACTTTCCTGTTACTCCTTTCCTCTTCCTTTCTAGTGCTAAGCAAGCTGCGCATTACCAACAACCCCACTTGTTCCGATCACAGCAGCAACATCCCCACTCGCTGCAGAGCCCGGGGTGTTGTCTCCAGGAGGAATGACCAGGAATTACCACACTGCAGCCAGCACAGCTGCTGCCGGGCCCCCGGGGGCTGCCGGCCACCAGGCCTCACAGCCTGGCCTCAGCACAGAGGCTGCCGCCACACAGACACAGCTCAAATACAGCCGTGTGCAGGCCATTGGGACGGGCCTGTAGGCACACCCTCGCCCCACACAGCTCTGGGGCGATGCCCTGGGTTCCCAGCAGACGTTCCTGGTGCCCTGGTGCCTTCCCGGAGCTCCCAGCCTGCAGAGCCAGAGCGCAGCCTGCGCCTCGGCTCCGCGCCTCGCCGGTCCCCAGCATCACAGCTGGGCTTCTGGCAGCGTCCCAGATGTACTTCTCCCTCAGTGACTGACCACTAATCCAAGGATATACTGATGGAAAAGTGATTAAAGGGGGGTGGGGATAATAACATATAAATCCTTTAATCAAACATGTAGAGAGAAAAAACTGAAAAAGGCAGCAATATAAAAAATGCTCAGATATGGGCTATTTGGTGTTGCTGTTGTAGAAAACGCAGCTGACATTTATTTTTGCCATGATGGGCAGTTCAATACCAGGAGAAAGTACTGCACGGTTACACTATCTCCCGACGCATTTATTGGCCCGTTCTACCCACAGCTCACAAATTCCGCCTTACTCCTTTATCTTGTCTTGGCAATAGCGCTGAATATTGATAAGTATCTAAACGGAGACAGTTTCCCAGGTAACTTCTCATTCTGAAAACCCAAAATTGCACTTTTTGGGTGCCATATGGGTCCAATTACCCATTAGCTTCCAAGGAAACCTGTTGGATCCAATATGGCATTAACATTAAGGTGTAGAATATGTGAGCTAAGAGATTTTTTCCTACTGGCATTTGTTTGCTGGCATTTAAATTTCCTGTCAATCATAAGACAAGAAAGTTATTTTCACTGTGCCATTGAGACCAAACTGTCATGCAGAAAACATCACAAAAAGCACAAAAACTGTACCTTTTTGATGCTACAACATGATTATCCTGATCTTAGATTTTGTTGTGGTTTCTATTGATTATTTTTCTCCCTTCTTTTTCAGAACGAAGTTCTCACTTTGAAGCTTTTCTTTGATAAAGTTACAAAGCTGTGCCAAATATTTGAAATGTGTCATGGGACTTCTCTCTTCACAAGAACAAGTTGCAAATGATGTCCCCCATATTTTTTAAAAAACCCTGCATGCCTCTCAATCAGCAAATATTATTCCATGAACTGTGAATCTGTCATTTTTTTTATCCCTACTTTTGTCTGAATCCTACTGAAATATTAATTGGGTTCCTCACACATGGCACGACTCAGCACTCGCTCTGCATAGTGCTGCTGAAGTTTACTCTGTGGGGACTCGGGCAGAACAGCCACTGCCTGCCCCGACACCTGCCCCCACCCTCGTGGCAGCAGCATCTCGAGCACCGGAGCCTTTCTGAAACAGCAGCCCTCATCTCCTCCTGCTAACTACTCTTCTACTACTGCTACACTGGAAGGAAATAGCAAATAATTTCTTCTCATGAATCAAGACATTTATACTGATCCACTACTCATATGCAATTTGCTTAAATGGGGAACAGCATCCTAATCGTTCCTAAGCCTTGACTTTCAGGCTGTTTCTTACCAATGCTTTTCTCATAACATTTTTTCCCCCCAGTTGATGCAATCTATTTTAACTCTGTCTAAGGGCACCACACAATTTGCAATTCCTGCACCAAAGTTTTGCGAGGTGAAGAAAAAGCTGTATCCTGCTTGACCAGACATCTCTCTCTTCTAAATACCGTGACCATCCAGCTTGATTTAATGATGATCTGCAAAACTTATTCAAAAGTGCTTGTTTGAAATTTTCTCTAAGAGGAAAATGTCTCTAGCTGTCTCTTCAGAAGCTGTGCTTCCTCTTGCTCCGTAATGAAGCTGAAGCTGAAATTTAACTCTTAAATGTAGTTGAAATAATCTGAGCTATATCATAATATGCTTAAAAATACATTTCAGTTTCCCTTGAAAGTCAAGGAGAGGGAGGGTAACCTGATCAGAGACCAACAGCAGAACTCAGAGCCACAGGGCATTGAGGATGCCAAGAGGCTGTGGGTTCTCAAATTGCTATTAAATGATTTCAAGAAAAGAAATGAATCTGATGTGCTTGATGGGAAGACACGAGCCCTGGGTCTGGAGGACCTCCCAGGTGCAGCCCCGGGTGTGTGAGGTGCTGGTGGCGTGGCCTCACCCCTGGCTCTGCTGTCACTGCTCTGCAGCTCCCCGCCTGGAGGGGCTCTGTGGGATCCCATGCAGCTATTCCTGTGCTTATGCTTTTCATCCCTGGTTCTCTTGCATGCACTTGTATCTTCAGAACACTGCTGAGGATGTTCCACACCTTCCTTACGGCTTGGTCTTCCAGTGAAGCATCACGGCAGCCTGTGCCAACACAGTGCAGAAGTGACACAGGGCAGCAAGCAATAGAAACAAGAACTTTGCACTAGGTCAGCAGCCTGATTAAACCCTAAATGACTTTGTCACAGACAAGGAGGAAAGTTTTTCTTGCTGTTATTGGAAAATAAAGTACCTACAGTGCCAGTCCTGCAAAACTTGCCTCTCCTCTGCGCTCCGCTGAACCATGCTGCTCATCTGCAGAGGGCACTTGTAGGTGGGATTGTAGCTGATGAGAGCCCGGCCCCTCCAGATTTCCCATTATCTCAAGTGGTGCACACAGAAGCTTGTGCCACGACTCTGTCCCTGAAGTATCTAAAACTGTGACACAATTCTCATGGGCTGGTCGCGCCCTGGAACAGGGCAACGTGATGTTACCTGTGCAGTCATCAGCAAGGCACAAGTGAAATCACTTTGGAATGCAGTCCTCTCAGAAGGAAAAGAACTGCCTTGGACTTCAATCTTGAGCCCAGATATTGAAGGCAAAAGCAATATTACTTGTCTACCAGAAGCAATGTATGTTGCATGAGTATTTATGCTGCGTATATCAATCTTTCTTGCAGCGAAGTATTATTAATGTTGCAAGCGTTTCTAACCATATGCATGTCCCTCTTTAAAAAAAAAAAAAAAAGTAAACCTTGAATTTGTTAGATGAAGACTGCATTTATCATCTTCAGCACAAACGCCATTAAAATACACAAATTCTCAAGCTCTCTCATCTGTCATACGTTGGACTCGGAGAGAGCAGCCAGCTCAATGCTACATGATTTCCATAAAGCCCATCACCCATCGGATGAGTGTTCACATTTTGGTGAGAGGCTGCACGACTCCCCAGAGCACTGCTTGTGCCTGTCCCTGGGGCTGCAAGCCCCCCCAGGAGGATCTTGTGCAGATGCCAGACCAGCTGCGGACACCAGAGGCAGCCCGGGGCAGCAGGATGCGGCCGTCCCTGCCCCATGCAGCCCTCCATCGTCCCACCCCACACCCCATCGAGGCCCCAGGACACCACCTGTCCCCCCCCCGCCACAGGTCAACTGTGGGCATGGAGCCCCTGAGTGCAGGACTTTTGTTTTCTCCTCTGGCTTCCCAGTTCCACCTCAATCGCATTGCTTCTGCCTCTACAAACGATGCACACAAATTAACAATGCTCAACGTTTCAAACTTGACTTCACACTTCTTAGTGAATTCTGTGAAATTTCTGTGCTTCATCACTGACAGCTACTCTCGGAGAGCATGTGTGAAGTAAATGTGGAGGCGGCGGGGAAGCAAAACATAAAGTTGTAATAATTCAGTTGTAAACGTCTGTACTCTGCACACAGGCACTAGACTCTTTATTAGAAATAATTTAGATACTCTAGCTTTGCAAAGCCAGCATCTGCCTAGGAAACAGAAAATGAGTACTGTAGTGCTGCCAAAGCCAGGTGACTAATTATTAGCCTTTTAAACTTTCTCATAATTTTTCCATCTACTGACAATGGTTTATGCATATTATAATCATGTCTCACTCAAATGCATTACAGATTTTTTTTCTACTGAGCTTTTAAAATTAGGCTTTTGTTGAGCTCAAAAATAATTTTTAAAATCTTGTAACTTAATCAATTTTCTAAATCTGCACAATCAAATCTACTCACAAGAAATGGCACAAAGCAATCATAGCTTCTGTTTTTTAAAGTAAAAATTGTTATGGCTATTTACAGGGCTTCAGAGATGTGCACAATACGTGTCTCACTTAACACAGCAAACAATGAAATCACAATAATTGTGCCATCCCATATGTTTCCATTCAGATATTGATAAGAGTGTTATCACACATTGGAGACACTGATTCATTGTGTTGTCGAGTAGATATGAAAAAAAAAAAAATCTTGATGGAAGCTCTTAATATGAATTCCCTCCATGTTACGTGTATTAAAGGCATTTCAACCCATCAGGAACTAATCACATTTCATTTTCTATTATTTTTTTCCTCATGGTCAACACATAGCAGCATAGCTGAGGTGTATGATAATCAAAGTCTTCTTCATGGTTGAATAAATTTAATACTCTTGCTTCATCAGTGCAGCGTATTAAAAAGTCCCTTGACATATTTAGCTTGATTGTTTAAGGCATTACTCTAGAGCCATGGTATTACAGATTTCACATACAATATGGGGGGCCTTTGCTTTCATTTGCCTGTAACATGACATTAGAAATTGGATTGAAATAAGTTTCTTTGGGAAAAAAAAAAAAAAAAAAAAAAAGCCAATTGATAAAGTCATAATGCAATCTCCACAACATAAGTGGAGAAATAAATGAACATTAATTTGGGATTGTAATAGCAGCTAGCACAAATAATGCAGGTATTTTGAGCTGTAAATAAATAATTCAACAACGCAATGTAATATGAAATAGATATTTGCTTTCTAAACAAACAAGTTAAAAACAGTTCCAGTATGTTTAAAACGTTAACTTGCTTTTCTATGGCATAATTTAACACATGTACTAAGCACGCCCAGGCAGTTCCTGTGGCTCCACGCGCTCTCTCAGACCCTGCCTTGCTCTCACTGCCCCTGGGCACGGTGCTCCCGGCGCTCTGCAGCTGCTGGCAGGCACCAAGAGGAGGCACCAAGGGCTCCTCCTGGCCCCACGGTGGGGCCGTGGGATATGGTGCCACCTCCACGGGTGGGTCTGGCGCTTGGCACAGCTAATCGGACATGTCCGGGAGAAGCTGCTGGCCTGGACATGCCTGTAGAGGTGGCATCAATGCATCTTTTCCATTCTTTGCTCTGGTGTGTTTTCACAGATATAGTAGTCCAAGAGCTCACTGGGAGACTGCAGGTGGAGCGGCCAGATTTCCTCTGAGCCTGACCGTTTCTTCTCAGAACCCATTTGAATCCCCATCTTACCAACTGAGAAATTTAGAAAAATCTAGAAGCACGCTTAGCATCCCGAATGTCATCGTGGTTCAGTGTGCTAAAGAATCGCTGTGGAAATAGCCCCAAATTCACATCAGTGCTTGGGCATTGAGCCACTGAAATGGACTCACATGTTCCTCAGCATGATCTTGATTCTCCACAGCAGAAAGCCCACAGAAAATCTCCATAAACAGAAAGGATTTCTCTAGAAAAGTCACCTTTGTCATAAGTCACCTTATGATTTATCTTCTGACCAAAGACAGACCTAGTCTGCTTCTTCTTCCACCTCATCCAGGACAGGAGGAATGAATGAGGAAGGCCATGCCCTGCCCAGCATCAGCCAGTGACAGGAAAACCCTGCCCTGCGGCTGGTGCAAAAGGGATCCTGTCTCATAACCCCCGTGGGAGTTACGCTCCTGGTGTATGACCCTGAGTGTGCACCACACCTACACACTTCCCATGGGGTGCTCCTGAGATCTCACCACTGTTCTTACAGGCTTAAAGGAGATGTTTCAGCAAAATTTGTCAGTTTTCGTCTAAAAACACAAACTTCAAGCTTCCCCTGTTCATTAAAAAAAAAAAAAAAAAAAAAAAAGTGATTTAAAAACATTAAAAGATTCCAAGTAGTAACATTAGTAACATTTATTCACCAAAGCCAATACATGTCTCTGTTCTTCACATCAGAAACCCTGTGATCCAAGATGCTCCTAAAGCAGAACTTCTGCAGACCATGACCACAGGCTCCGGGGATCGGAAGGTACCCACTGGACCTTTGGCCGTGGACGTAAGGTCGCTGCAGGAGCGTGTTGCCCTCAGTCCCTGCGGAAGCACAACACATGGACATCCACAAGGACACAGACTTCTCTTCAACTTCTAACAGCCAATTTAACCCGGTTAGCTACTAGACAATTTGAACAACTTCAGGCAATAAATGTCAGACACTTGGTCCCTGCTGGGCACAGTTACTTCTAAATTAGAAAACACCAAAGCAAAAACATGCTGATTTTCTAGTTAAGGTTTCCACATTCAATGCCAGAATGCAATTGGGGTAAAAAGTCTTCAGCAGCGCCGAAGACTAAATCGGTGAGCCTAAAGCAAATGCCTGAGTCTGCAATAAATTAAAATTAAACCTCTGTAAAAGGCCAGGTTCCAACTTATATGAAATTCAATTAAAGTTAAAATATCTATTTCCAGGTCTTGCTAATAGAGTGGGCAGTAATGACCCTGTCTCAATACCTTCAAACTTGCTTTGGGATATATTCAAGGGTGCAGATTTTCCCGTCATTAATAAATCATTTTGTATTCCACTGTGCAAACAGAATTGTCTCGGTACACCTCTGGCTGGACAGAACAGACTTTGCTGCTGAAACGTCTCTAGGTGGTGCTTTTCCAAGAGCAGATTCCCCTCTGAGAAGCAGAGACGCTGAGTCCAGTGGTCTGCTCTTCGTGAGTGTGCTCAGCAGGGAGATGGGGACCCACTCCCTTGGGCAGCAGGGGAAGCCCTGGTGGCTGACCAGCAGCAGGGTGTTTTACCTTAAACCTTCTAGAAAGGCCGTAAGGGACAGAAATTAATTTCTTGCCAAAAGGACAATGGAAATGAGGTAGATCTCACTCTTCCCCCAACTTCAGCAACATTTCTGGCCTTCACCCTCTGCTTTTAAATGCAGGGGTGCAGAGCTGTGGGTGAGTTTGGGGGCTTCACGAGAATCTGGTGTCTGGATCCCTTGAAAACAGCCCTGATTATAAAGAAGGGATGTGCAGGTCAGTCCTTTGCTGTAGGGATTTCATTAGCAAGACCAGGAGCGTGTGTACTGGCCTTGCATGACTCAAAGTCTAACCTAAACTAGCCATTGATACCCACTGCATGAAGTCAGTATTTTTAGCTTCCCTGGTGGGGAACACCTCCCCACTCCTTGCTTCATTAGGTCACTTGGACCAGAGTGCAACCAGCCCCTCTCTGGGAAAACCGAGCCCAGAGCAAACCAGAAATGTCCGCGTCATGCCCTGGTAGTTTCAGGTCGCTCAGGGTTTGATGTTACACAGGAGCTCTCAGACGGGATTGCAAACATGGGCTCTGCCAGCCACATCAGCAATGTTCAGGTGCCCTGAGCTGGCACAGTGCGTGGATTTTAGCACACCTTTGATTTGGTTGTGTAGGCTGTGTCTGAAGCAGCACCTTTCCTAAGATCATTTTTCTGAGAGGCTCATGCCATCCCCACATATAAATGTGCTTGTGCTGAGAGCAAGAAGTTAGTCATTCAAAAAAAAAAAAAAAAAAGAAAAAGAAAAAAAAAAAAACACGCCTGTTCTTGGCAGCTTGTTCGTGTAAGCCTCAGATAGCAGCCCAGGGGAAAAAAAAAAAAGATGCTGTGCCTCCCTCTTGAAGTGACTCTTGATTTATGAGCTGTTTTGAGGACTCATTGTATTCACAACATGGGCGCTACCCCCTCCCTATCTCAATATGCATACTCTCAAGTAGGAACCAAAACATCCAGCGCAGGTGGAGAAATCCAGCGTCGTGCTGCGCAGCGCTGCATCCACAGGAGTCGGGACTTCCGAAGCACTGCTGGGCAAGGAGAGCCTCTCATGGCCAGGAGATGTCACAGCACAGCTCAGACCCGCAGTGACCAAAGAGATCCAGGGTGGGTCATCTGCAAATGGCATGGGCACGGCACAGCTGATCAGTGATGGCCCAGGTTTATGAGGGAGATCAAGTATCTACATTTACATACATATATTAGATAGCTTTTGTACCTGAAGATACTGAAACTAAGTATTAGCAGGAATTTTCCCTGCCAGAAGATGTATTTCTGACCAAGGGGGGGACCTGGCATGTCTGAACGCCAGCACCCAGGCAGCGTGCTCAGGCAGCTCTGCCCCTGTCCTGCACAGGGTAAGCAGTCCCCGGTGCGAACAGCTCGCTGCGCTCCCACGGCACACGGGGGCCTGGGGATGCACCAGGGGCTGCGACTGCTGCACAGTGCTGACCTTGGGCTGGTGAGGCACCCGTGATGGTGGGCTGGTGAAACACCCGCGACCATGGGCTGAAGCACGCCGCGGCCAGCCGGGGCACCAGGCAGCTCCCCGTGAGAGACATGGGGTGGGCTGCGGCTGAGGCTGACACCAACCTTTGCCTGTGAGTGAAAAGGGCTATTAAGTAAAACGCTGAGGTTATAAAAAGATATTTATTGTTAGTGTGGAGTCTATTACTATGTCATTAGTAATAATAACACACAGATAATGAATTGCACTGTTCTCCTAATGACTCGGGGTGTGGAATCATTCTTTCTAACTTCTGTTCTTCAGAAGACCACACGCCAGGCAATTAATATTGTCACTTGCATACCAAAGATCCTAACCCCACTGTGATTAGAGGAAATGAATAATTTGTCGTTCATCTATACTGAGAATAAAACTAGGATATGACTGAGAACGAAATTCTTGAGTTGCAAGCTGTAATAATTAACATCCAGCAGAGAAGCGAGAGAACAGTTTAGAAAGTCCTGATCTAAAGTTCTCTCAGGGGGTCAGGAAGCCTCTCCTCCTTTCATTTCGGCTTTGGATCAGACCCTCCCTATGAAATGTTCACGATTGTCCTCCTGTATGCTGAAAAGCAGAACAACAAAGCACTCTCTGCAAAGTACTGTGGCACCACCACCAGCAGCAGCTACGCCTGGAAGCACCAAATGGCGAGGTGCGTGCCCCTGCCCTCAGCTGGCAGGCACCATGTGAGGCCAGGGCTGGCAGCAGGACCACCACCAACTGCACCTGGAAGCACAAAAGGCGAGGAGCGTGCCCCTGCCCACGGCTGGAAGGCACCACGCGGGGCCAGGGCTGGGAGCAGGAAGGGGCTGGGGCACGGCCACGCTGCGCCCTGCTCCTGGGCCACCGCTAGCAATGGCACACACCTTCTGCAGCCACTGCTGCCCTGTGGCATCTGCAGGAGAGTCTGTTGCTATTTCATGGTAAGAATTATCACCAGAGCCCGAGTGACCCTCCTCAGGCTGTGTTCCAAACCTGAGATCCTATAGCCACATCCATCAGAGCTGATACCGCTACGGCTGCACTGCTGAGGACCCCACTTCCACACAAAGCACACTGCTCAGGGGGGGATCACTCCCACCAGCAATCAGTGAGCAGGACACCCAGGAGCCAGCACCCCTTTGCCACCAGGACCCTTTTACTGCTGCCCATGGGATCGCACCCCCATGCTGCCCCCACCCAGCTGTCCCGCACCTCCCTGCTGTGGCACCTCCCTGCCTGATCAAGGCTGCCTGAACACCACTGATGGTGCTCCCTGGGGAGCTGAACAGCGGCTCATGGTGTGGGAACTTTAAAGTTAAAAAAGTCAAGAAGTAACCAGAAATACCTTATGTGCAAGAGGAGGTTGGGGGGTTGGGGGGGGGGGGGGGGGAAGGAAACAAATCACATAACTTTTATCACAGAGAAAAAAACTATTAGAAATTATTATGACAGGAAATGAAGGATGAGTCATTTAGTGCAATGACATTCTTAAAATAACAGTACTTGCTTAATGTTAGCCTAGAGTTTGGAAAATGGGATTGAAAATGGATCAAGAAGTAACTGGGACAGTAAGAGATGTATAAGAAATAAATGAAGGAAATACCCTGGAGACACAATAATATATGATACATTCTGCCAACACAGAGAGAAGTGGCAGGCTGTGTTACTCGTGGGGTAGAGACGGTCAGCTCCTGTCTGTGTGTGTATTTTTGCACCTATGCATGAGAGTGCAGACAAAGAGAGCAGCTCACTTGGGCAGAGGTAGCAAAGAAGACGTAATGGGGACACGCAGTGCCATCAGGTAGATGTTTCTGTCTTGTCCAGCCAGCAGGTATGGGAACACGGGTACGGAACAGCAGCCTGAGGTCAGCCTGGGCTGAAGGATGGAGACCCAGTGGGCACAGCTCCAAACCGGTGTCCTGCTATTCCGCACCAATGTATTGTTTCTTGATTTCCCACACTGCTGTAATGATGGTCTGGCGATGTTCATTATCAAAATCCATTTGCTCTTTGGGGCCTGGATCTAAATAGAGATTTAGTTAAATTATTTTTGGGTGTAAACATCACCACTTTGCATTCCCAAGACTGTTTCAGAAGCACCTGTGCCATTGCACTCTCAGGCTGGGTTTGGGAAGGCTCCTCGCTGCAAGGCAGGCAGGGGTCAGGATGCACATGTTCTCCCCCCTTAGTTTACAGAAGGTCCCGGAGGTTCTGGTTATGTCCCACAACCCATACAAGCCCCACACGGAGCACAGACAGGTGAGGAGCACGCTGTGCGAGGGCATCTCCTGCACTACTTCGGTGACAGTGGGCATCGGGCAACAGCCACGGCTCCTCTTTCAACCGCTGTTTTACTGCATGGTTCTCACCAACACCGTGTTGGAGAGCCTACAGTCACTGCTATGTGTACTCAGTGCAAAAACCCTAAATGTCTCTGCACAGGCTGGAATAGCAAGGAGGATTAACACTGCTGCACTCAACAGCGCCTTCTGGGAACGTTGTTCCTAAAATACCACAGGACAAGCCCCTGAGATCCTGCTAGCACTGGTCTGTCTCCACTGGTGCCGTGTGCTTCTGTAGTCCCAGCAGGCAGGACGTGTGTGCCTGCTCTGGAATGTTTTCCAGGCTGTTTCAAATCTGATTTGGGCTTTTTCTAATCACTGGGTTAGAGTTTCACTTCTTTAAAGTCATGAGGAAGAGTACTTCAGGTCCACCTTTCATAACCTCCAAACGTACAAGGGGATTAGAGGCTTGCAGACGGCTTTCACCTGTAGGCAGTGGCTGTGCAGGGCCCCATTTCGCAGCGCCCTGAAGGGACGGTGCTGCCGTCTCCACTGACGGGCAGGTGCTGAGTCCTGGCCACCCCGTGCCCTGGGCAACTTTGAACCTACCCCGTACAAAAGCATTCTGCGTGCCAGGGAACACGTTGGCCAAACCACGTCACTACTGCCGCTCCTCGCGGCCTGCACTTGGCCTGTGAGCAGGGCCCACACCGACAGGCCTGCTAACAGAGGTGGGAGCGGGGACGCGCCTTGTGCTGCCAGGATTTTTGCTTTGTTTCATTGAGAGGCAGCTGCAGATGGCACTTGATCAGAAGCATGAACCGAGCCATGCTCATGCCAGTTTGGCAGGTAGTTAGGCCAAATTTGGGGCTTTCTGTGCCATTCTATTCCACTCAGGCCCTGCTGATGATGGTAGGAGTTGTGCATCCAAATGATGACAAGATATGACCTCCAACAAGGATGATTGGTAGCTACAACTGCCCAAGTGAAAATATAAGCAGCCAAGCTTAAAGTGCTCTGAAAGAAGTGCTGGGTCTGTCATAGCCCGACAGTGCAATCCCATTAGGTTGTAATAAAACCACACGTCTGGGACATCTTCTTTTAACTTATTTGTAATGCTATTTCTTTCTCCGAGGACACAAAGGAGAAGTGCTTTCATTGCCAGATAGGATTCCTGTGAGTTAATTCTTCCTGCCTCAGGTGGGAAGAAATCCCATTTTCAATTGTAGCTTATTTATGTTAATTCTGAGGCTTGGATTTTTTAAAATAGCAGTCCCTGGTAGCTATAGGCTACCATTTGCAAACTAGGGTGCTTCGAGTCATGCACCTTAGATCTATGTTTATCACACACTGACTTAGCTTTCCAAGGCAAAATAAATAGTTACCGTAGCAACTTTTAGCAAGTTATCGTAGTGTTTTGTGGCACTGGAAAAACATGAAAGCGTTTGTGCATTTACAGTCAGCCCGGCAGATTTTACGAGTGGGTCTTTATAAATGTTATTTTGGTTCACAAGTGTTTTAAATGGAAAATGAAGATCTGATGACTATTAATAAAAAATAATAATAATTCAAATGAAGGAAGACAGCAAGCTGAAGAATGCCATGTGCACACCAGGCATGGTCAGGGTGGGTACGTGTCCTGGGCAGGTGCTGGAACAGGAGCCCACCTCCTCTAGCAGCGGCCAAGCCCCACAGGACCCTGCTCCCCCAGCCCAGAAAGCAGGACCAGGACCAGAACGCGGACCAGGACCAGGACCAGGAGGTCCATCGCGCTGCTCACAGTGAGTGTGCACATGGCAACCACAGTGCTGCTGGGCGAGGCTGGGCAGGGTGAGGAGGGCAGCAGGACCTGGTGAGCGGGTGGGCAGCTTTTGTTGCTTTCTGTGGCATCGTTCCTATGGCTGAAAGCAGGAAAAGGACAAGCCTTAAACAAATCTTCCTCTGACCTCTAGGAAAGAGCAGTTCTCAGGACTGTTCATGGAAAAAAAGGAAATACAAAATCATCCAGAATCTGTAAATTTCCCATGTTTCCCAGCATTATTTGCACAAGTATAATTTGATTGTGAGGAAATATCTTTGGTACACATTCAGAATCATTTTGCTAAAGATTTCGTGCAGTCTGCACACACGCAATTGTAACTGCAGCAAGGACAGATGCACTCTACACAATGCCCCCTTCCCTTCCTGGAAATAGATTCGTGTTGTGACATTTTCTCTTCTTGCTACAATTTTTGTCACTGCAATGAGGTATCTGGGATTGCATTGTCTCATTTTCACATTGCTGTGCCATACTCTGTTGACCTTTTTAATATTCAGTATTTTGAATGGTTGACCATTGCACTCCTCCTCTTCCTATTAAAAGGGGAGTCTAACCTGTTGCAAAGGACCAGGGTGACCAGCCAATTGAAATGAAAAATTCTGAAAAGGTCATATTAGTGCAGCACTCCATATATTTCACAAAATACATTAGATACTGAAAATCGTATGCCTTCTTTCTTTGACAAGGACTGTTCCAGCAGCAAAAATAAAAATAGGTACAACATCAATCTAGTGTTATGCTAACAGCAGTGCTAGGAAAATTGTGGGACTGTATAATTTATCCCATTGTTATTATGGTTTTTAGCTTCTGCTCCTTTTTGGATGGATTATTACAGAAACGCAGCAGAAAGCTTAATTTACATTTGATTCAGGAATCTATTTATGGTGCTGTTCAGGCTCCTGGCATTTTTGAGAGACTCCTCAGCTACACACTGTCTCTAGATAAAAAGGTAAAACTCATTCAAATAAGAAACATACATTTTTCTGCTTCTTCAGCAACTTTAGAAACATTTTCAACACAGCCTCTGCATCAACACCATTATCAATGGGCAGCTGCTGCTCATTGTCCTGTGCATAAACAGCAAATTTAAGTCTGATTTAGCATACTCAGCCTTGCTACTGTGTAGAAAAGGAGTGAGAAGGCGGAAAGCAACGAGTGATTGTTCTGAGCCCAAACCTGACCTGATGTTCTGGCAAGGCCCAGAGCAGGGGCAGTACCAGGTCAGCACACCAGGCAAACAGCACAGCTGTCCTCCCCAACACATCTGATGGAGCCACAAGGGACATGGTGGCTTCTTGCAGAGGCTGCTTACAGGCATGCCCTGCACCAAAGTGAACAGCTTGACTGTATCTCTCAATTACCTTAACTCTTAATTAGAGGTCAGGATTTCTGCTTCATAGAAATCTCCAGTATGTCCAAAATTGCTTTAAGGGTTCCAGGAAAAGGAGAGATCCTAAAACTGTTAATTGGAATCTAATTTTAAAGATAAACTTAACAATATCTCTCCCCCCTCCCCTCCCCCCACCAAATATTCATCTTTGGATTATTTATTTATTTATTTTATCATTGTTTAATGACATACCAGGATCATTACTGTTACTGCCAGAAACTCATGGTCATGGTCAACAGGCCATACAATTGAGTAGGTGACAGCATACTTGAAATTATCTTTTGATTCGTAATTTACTTATAAATCGCTAAGGGCAGAAGTGATTGAACCTTATCAGATCACTTTTTTCCATATCTATTTGAAAAACAGCAACAGTGTTTGCTTATTTGTTATTTTTCCAGGACAGCTAATTACTGTCCAAGTGGTTTACTGTGCTCTGTAGAAATTATTCCAGCATCAGAAAATTGAGAGTTAAAGCCCTAGTATAATAGGTAGTTTAGAAATAAAAACACAATGAATAAATATTATTACCATTTAAATTTGATGGTTTATTAATACTATTACCTGTCACTCATAACATATGACAGACAGGTCAAATATTTTTTTTTCTTTTTCTTCACAGAACCAATTTACATACTGGTTTACATATTGCTTTTGGAGACTATGCACTGAAGGTAACATTTTCTTTTAAGCATGAATTTTTCCTGCTCTAAGGAACCGGCTTTGGCAGGGGGGTTGGACCCGATGATCTTTTGAGGTCCCTTCCAACCCCTTCAATTCTGTGATTCTGTGATTTCCAGCCTCTTAAACACGAATAACAGGCCTGGGTCCATTTGCAACCCGACTATTTAAGAAAAAGTCAGAGAATTATTCTTTTGGTACTATAGCATATGTGTTTTCTTGTCAAAATTAAATGTTTGACACAAGGGAATAATTTGCTCGCACAAAGACAGAGTTTTCCCAGTGGCTCCTCTAGCCCAGTGGGTGCACACTGTATTACTGCACTTGTTAAAAGATTCCTCATTGTTCCACCGTGATTCATCGTCACCCGCTCCACAAACACCAGGCTGTAATTGCTCTGATAGCTGGTTACTTCCAGCTGGGTTCACATTCACTGTCATCAGCTTCAACTAGTTCAGCCTATTTCTACACTTCCTCTCACACTCTTTTCTTCATTAAGATTGTCATGAAGCCGATTCTATTACTAAGTCCTTTTACACAGACTAAGCACTTGTTTCTTACACTGCCATCAACAGTCATTTAATGACTTCTGCTCATCAGAAGGTTTGATGTTTCCCAAAGCTGATGAACATCAACCAAATCTTTCTTTTTTACAGTGGTTTTAGTTTGCTTCTCCCCAGATAACGTAACAGAAATACTGCAGAGAGCTTTTCAAGACTCTATATTCTCTCCTCCCACTTTCTTCCAAGATTTGTGCTGGAAAGGAATAGGAACTACATACAATGAGCAGAATTAAAAATAATGATAAAATAATGACAAGAATTCTTTGACAGGACATATTGCTAATTTTTTTCTAAAATAACCTAATAGGGAACTCAAACATCAATTCATTAACCAGAAGCAGCTGTCCAATAAAACCAGATTGTAATGGCATCAGTTACTGTTAAGGCAGCTTTATTGTAGCATCATTTCCCTTCAGAGTTTGCTATATTAAGTACATGGCATGTTTATTTTCTGAGATAGTTAATTTTTACATGCTTGAAAACTAAATTACACTCAATTTCAACTATTGGAAATGACTGGAGTGAAGATCCTTGCAAGTCAAAGCTGCTGCCAACTCTGTGACTATATACTTCATCACTTGCTTAGCTCTGTTTAAGGGTTTATCTAATTTCCATTTGTATTTTCCCAATGAAAGGAGTTTCGGCCTCCCTGGATGTCCCTGCAGGACTGGACTTGAACCAGCTCCTTGCAGCCCTGGGTGGTCAGCACCAGACAGTGCCCGCAGCCCCCGCAGCCGAAGGGAGGTGCTCTCGGGTCTGTGGGCAGTGCTCCAACTCTGGAGGGGAAAAAACAATGAGAATAAATTCAAGTCTTATGAAATCATTTGTTTTTATGCTAAAGGACTTGCTTTTATTCCCAACAATTGTATTTGTTTATGACCACCAGTAAGAAGCTTCAAGCAGCTTCTCTGGGGCTGAAGAAAAACTCGTGTGACCGCTCAGCCCTCTGACACGTTACTTGGATTGCGCTGAAAGAAATGCTGAGCACAACAGGAGCCAACAAACCTACTCTTTTATGGACTGCAAACCCAACTTCCAAACCTGGCAGAAAAGGGGGATCTAGGTTTGTGTTTAGAGGAACTGCTAGCATCAATATGTGTAGATTAAGTCCTGTTTGGTCTACTTTGCAACTTTGTGTTTTCCAGCACTTTCTGTAACATTACATTCTGTAAAACATTGCATGTTCATTTCCTCTTCTCTGGCAAGATCACAGCCTGGCCTGAGCTAAACAACTGGTTTAAAAAAACAAACAAACAAACAAACAAACAAACAAAAAACACAGCACTGGAGCATGTTAATTAGTTAAAATGCTTTTGTGCTGCAAGAAGCAACACACACTGCATGCGAGTGATTCAGTACAGTTTTCTAAGACATATTTTTTAACCTTCATTTTCATTTTATTATTTAAGTGCCTTCAGCATTTCCACTTAGTCACCCTTTACAATGTCTCCTTGTTACAGGAAAATGACTTCTCTCTTAGCCTTTCAAACGATTAAATGCAGGGTCTCATTCCTCGGAAGTCAGCTGCATCTCTCGGGGTCTAATTGGAAGAGGAGCTGCGTTACCAGCACAGGGACTGCAGGGGCTGCCTGCTGCGGACAACACGGATTTTGTCTAGTATCTACAGCACAACATTGCTTAATGCAGTGTGTTTGTTTTTTAAGGCTACCCGAATCCTCAGTTTCTGTATACCTGTAACAAACACGCACTTTGGCACCAAGCTGACTCGTTGTTTCCCTGGTCCCCGCGATGCAGCCGCACCGTTTTGTCTGCTCGCAGGGTGCGGGGGGGGGGCCCTCCTGCACACGGCGGCTCTGGGAGCCGGACGCCCACAGGCTGTCCTGGGTCAGAGCACTCGTGCCTGGGCGCTCTCAGAATCTTCATTCACATTCCTGGACCGCAGCACCAGTTTTCCTTTTTTTTTTCCAGTAAGGTTTGGGGACAGGAGGAAGAAGGAGGCAGGATGACAGTGCATTTTTCTTGGTGATGCTGCGATGAGGATACTCGAGGGAAGGGCAGATTCTGTCTGTCAGGAGGGCTGGAGCACCGGCACAGGGCTGTCCGCCCCTCTCCAGCTATGCCCGGGGCTGCGCCGCCTGCATCCCCCCCGGCCCCGCTATGCCCGGGAGGTGTCGGGCTGCCCGGGGAGGGGTCGGGCTGCCGGTGCCGTGGGGGGGCCGGACCCGCACCCAGCGGTGCTTGTTAGCACTTGTTCCTGCAGGCGAGAGACGCAGCAGCTTGAAACAGTTAATTCACTTTCCATAATCATACTTCACATCACACGAGTCTGATTAGCATAAGGAAATGCAGAAGAAGTCAAAATGCAGAGGAAAAAAATTCTGAGAAACAGATTTTCTCTTCCCTCAGGAGTTAAAGAACAATAAAAAACCCACGACAACTATTCTGCAATCACCCCTGCACACAGTTTACTGTTCAGTAATAGTGCTCACAAATGTCGGCGATACATTTCATCTTTTTCTCTGGCACAGCTAAATTTCTTAATAGGATGTAAGCTCAAGTCCCAATAACAGATAAAACAGACTAACCATTTTTTTTTTCTTTGACACCCTTTCCAATTATATTTTAAAATCTTCTTTGGATTCATTATATTCTGTAATCCTGCCAATTTGCATCATTTACTACGATGCCTTCCCTTTGGAAGCAACAATCCCTTACACATTCACTGTTCTGTCAAATTTATAGAACGTGGAAATGTTCAGATAATCTTTCTGAAATGGTTTTCTAGGCATTTGGTAGCCCATTTTATTTTTCTTGTACTCAGCTGAGAGTGATCAGGAGGAAATATCAATAAAACGTCATTGCATAAAATGATCTCAAAGAGGCTGCAATTATTTACTATCTAGGCTTCATTGTACTCACACCCTACCCCTGTTATGGGAAATTACCTCTGCTTTCATGTACACACTTCGATAAATGAAGTGCAGTAAATCAGAGACCTGAGAACGACACTGGCTGTGTCTTGCATAGCACAGGCCAGTTAATAAAGATCACTCTGTTCTAATTGCAGAAGATTTCATGCAGCTTCATAACCCATAGTTCCAGATACACCACCTACGAGATGTGAAAATCAAAATTTTATTTTATTGAGCTACTGTTGCAATGCAGCCATAGCAATTAATGACTCACAAAACAGCAATATTAATTTACTGTTGATGGCTACTACCAACCCTTACAGTTTAAGGTTAAAATCAAATTAAACACCTAAATAGATTGGAAAGAAAAATTTTAAATGCTATTGACAGGCTGCAAGTTCTGTAATGCCAAACATAAATTATGGGCATGACCTCTTTCTCTTTTTATTAATTCAATACTGTGCCCAAAATACAATACTGGTAAACATTTCAAAAATCACTTCAAGGCAAATACTGAATGGGCTGCTATGGAGATAAGAGTCAAGAAAGCAACTGACAGCTGCATCTTTCGGGCTCAGTGTGGCTTATGCCAAATTCCATGTACTGTGTTTTAATTGAACCTAGCTCACGTTTCATACATTTTATTAACGTTCCCACTAAACTACTGGAGTGTAGCAGCCAATCACAAACTAGATGAAATATTTACTCTGTGCTTCAGGGATTGAGAACTGGAAAGACAACACTTTATTCCGCTCATGCAGCTCACCCCAGCCATTCCCACCCTTAGATGCCACAGTACATGAGGAATGGGGCAAAACCCCCAAATCAAAACGTGCTTCTGCTCGCGTGCTGCAAGGAAAAACTTGTGAAAAGAGCCTTCAGACCCCATCTCCAGGGCAATGGGAAGAAGGTGGTATGAAAAACTTTTCTCGTGGGCATGTAGCATTTTTTTAGGTGGCAGCTGCTGTAGCTCTTCCACAACCTGTTGCTAAAGTCTGTGCAGGGGCACCAGGTGCCTCTGAGGGGGGAGCACTGGAAGCAAGGGCCCTGGGCTGAGCAGAGCAGGAGGAGCTCAGACACCATCGGCACAGCACAGGGTGGAAGCCAAGGGCCATGGATGTGGCAGCTCCTCATCAGCCTCTCACTTCATGCCACCAACCCAGGAGGACAAATTAACCCCATATGAGTGGGCACCACCTCTGTACCCAGGAATGCCCATGCTTCTCTTTCAAGGACCAGATTTCCAAGCACATGTGATTTTCTTCCAATAACTGGAGCTGGAGCCCCACTGGAAACACCAAGTGTCAGGGGGACTGCAGGCAGACGGTCAAATAAAAGGGAGAGAAGAGGAGAAGAAATTATTTCTGTAAAAGGACTGTGGGTGCCAAAAAAAAGTCCCTACATGACTTATGCCATCAGTGCTACAGACAGTGTCTGTTAGCTGTGTGTGAAGCCGGTGCTTTTCCCCAGAGGGTGCTGCTGTGACAGGGAGCCCTGGTCCCCAGCCCTGCCCCGCCGAGCGGCCGCTGCACCAGGAGGGCTCCGGCCTCGCTGCGGCCACCCCACATGGCCTGAAGGCCCCACCACGCCTGTTTTCAGAAAAAAGAAATGTCCTTAAAGAAAAAATAGACTTCTGCGTTAAACCATGACAGCCCAAGAGGTCATTCTTTTCACAAAATGAAGACAAACCAGGGAGATTGCTCTTCTCCCCAGCAGGAGCAGAAAAGGGAGCCGGCCCTCCCTGGGCGCTCCAGAAAGGGGGCTCAGGCCTGCGGGCTGCAGAGACCTTCCCCTGCAGCAGGTGGAAGCGGCCCTGATAACATCCTCGTGCCTCAAAACAGTGAGCCTTGTGCAAGCAGACATTGCTGTCAACAAGTACTGCCATCACTTGTATTTCTTTCACGTGGCAAGAATGATCACAGACTATTTAGGAAAAAGGCGACTTCTGGCAGGCTGTATTTCGCAGGGGCAGAGCAGGTGAGCACACAGGCGAGAGGGGACCTCTCCTAGCGACCACGTGCACTCACTGCTGCGCCCACAGCCTGCCACGACCAGCACAGGATGGCACCACGGCCGGCCCGACCCTTGCCAGGAGCACCAGCCGTCCCCGGCACCCTGCCAGCCCTGCTGCACGTCCTGCACCACGACAGGGAGATGGACTGCCATGTCCCTGGGACGGGGTCACGGTGCAAACACACACAACAGATGGGCACGACAAACGTGGCAAAACAGATGATCACAATTAGTATAGCAAGCAGTGGTCTGTCAAGAAACGCTACCCAAAAACTTCAAACTAAAAAAAATGGCTGTAGCAATATTGCCGTGGGGACGATTGATTTGGGAGTCCTTTTAGCTCCTTCCCATTTCTCCCTCTTTTCTCCCCCATCCACCTACAATTCTTGCAGTCAGGTACTTCTTGCCTTTCATGAAGCCATTGTTTCCAGTGAGTGCCCAGCCCCCTTCCCCTCATCATCCCTGAGTAGGTAACTGGAAATGTAGATAATTATAGGAAAAGGTTTTCAAACACACACATTTCCTAACTGACACATGCTCAGCTCTTGATGTGTTCTGTGCCTGTTCTCATTAAATTTTATACACAGCAAACCTGAACAAAAAGCTTGTGCAGTGTTAGGGAACAATGATTCCTTTTTGCAAGTAAAGAGGAGATTTATGGAGAAAATCACTTGAATCTGACAGTCACTGACATCAGTGCTTAGTTCATGAAAAGTGAGTGGGACCTGATGGATCCCTCTTCTTTTCATCAGAAAGCTGCTGTTTTTCTTGTCTTGGCTTAGAGTGGGAAGTGAATAATGAGCATGTTGATGATTAAAAAAAATCTTACCTTTTACTTTAGCCAAAATTCTTTGCACTTGTGACATGAATCATTAAAAAATTCTGATTACATACCCCAAAGCATTTCATTAAAGAATATTTTTTCAAGCACCTTTTCTGGAAAAAAAAAAAAAAAAAAAAAAAAAAAAATCCATTCTGTGAGAACAGCAGCCACAGTAGGGGAACACAAAAGAGCCTGATTTTGAAAAGGTGACCTCCTCCTGTGCCCAGGCGACATGAAGCATGCACACCTGCGCGCACGCTCACCATGCATCATCACTGGCACACAAACGGGAGCTACATTTATAACTAGCAATACACTGTTTGTCCAAAAAGGTACTCACTCACATTTAATGCCCGCTTGATGCATGATCTTCCCTCCTTCCATTAACAATCTCTCTCTTTCAGCACAGTGCAGAGAGAGCTTGCAGGCCAGGACTATGAGCAAGGAAATTGCCTCTAACAAATCTTCTTCTTCAAAATAGAGTACCTGAAGATTACACTTCCAAATGCCACCTCAGTGAGAAACACTGCTCAATTTTCTAGGTGTGTTAGAGTTTTATTTCAACTTCTTCTGAAGCATCAGTTAGAGCCCTGACAGGAGGCAGCAACTGCTTTGCTAAGCTATAGATGTGCCCTATGGACAGTCCTTTCTTCACAAATAGATGGTGGAATAGACACGGGAACCTAATGCTTTCTAATGATCCTTCCAGCCTTGTCCCAATTAAATAAAGGTCAGCTCCAGAGGCCAGACAGGTAGAGGCTGAATGAGAAGACAAATCAAAGCACTCTGTTTTCAGCATGCTGATTCCTCCCCATTTATTTCTGTCTGGTTTCCAAGCAATTCACTCAGAGCATGGACAGAAAGACAGCCAGATAAAAACTGAGTGGTTAGAACAATACCAGGGAAGGTTTATCTTACTTAGTTATGTTTTTTGAATTAATTCCTATAAATGTCTTTTTCAAGGGGAGCTCCATTTTCTTCTGTCACGTGGAAAATATGTGCATATACAAATTGAATTTTTGAACTGAATTTAAATTTTTGTTAAATGACATTGCAGCAAAAATAAACTGCTCCAGTACTTTCCTGGGTGGATTTAACTTAAGCTCAGAATACTAGATCACCTTTAAAATCTACCTAAAACTGTTGCTTCCTAATAACTTCTTTCCAAGTCAGTCCAAGCTGGACACTCCAGATCATCAGGACCACGTGGGTTATGAGCATTAGTTTGTAAAGTCAAAGCAATCCCAACACATAGAGAAGAAAGCAAGGAGGAAGGAAGATATCAGTTATGGTCGGTGTCTGCTACCAAATCCCACATATACATGTATGGCTGCACCTATAGCCACCATCTCTTGGACTAACTTGTGTAACATTTGGGGACTTTAATGAGGTTAAAGGGAGATTTGGGGATGTCCCCAGGACAGCTCTTTGACCTTTACAGCAACCACATACAATAAATAGCGCAGGCCCCAGGTCACTGCTTGGTTCCACGGGATGGACTGTGGGGCATGCTGCTGTGGCCAGCTGGCCTCAGGCACCCAGCAAAGCACCGGGGGCCTGCAGAGAGGAGGGCTCCCTGGCAGGCTTACTGTTCCTTTGCACTGCAGAGAGCTGTAAAGTCACGCAACAGAAATAAATCACTCTTCTTGTATAGTGTCAATTCTTTTAACTTCTCTGGATCAGTACCTTGATTTCAGAGTCACTTGAATTATTTAAAACTTGAATTGAGGGAATCACTTCTTTTGGTTACAGTATATTTCAGTGATATTGTCTTTAAATCAAACCTGCTTGTGTCATTTATTCATTTTACCATAAAATAATATATTCAGTTGTATATACACCTCCACTTTGTGTCTATACACTTGTGTAGAGATCCTTCTCCAGAGAACCTTAATTTGCCTGTAAGGCACGAGCAAATGCTGTGCACTGTAAGCTGAAGAGGTGACTTGGAGTGCGGGAGCAGCCTCCTGCAACCAGGAGCCCTTGCAGACACTTCCAGGCATCATCACGCACTGCTCAGCACAGACCCCAGCACCCCCAGGAGGATGGGGCTGTGCCCAGCAGCTACAGCAGCCGTTAAAGAGTGGAGCAATTTCTCCTGTCCCTCTCACCAGGCCCCATCTGCTAAAAAATAATTAGCCTCTGTCCTGTTACCTTGAAAGAAAAAAAACAGTCCCACTTCATCAGTAGTGAGAGACTGTGGTTAATTGGTATTTTCCTTTGGTTGTACATGAGAAGCTTTTTGAATGATTTTTGTGAAATATTTTAGCTCAACCAGGAGAGCGAATGTATAATTTATTTTGTTACTTGATAGAATTAGTTGTTCTTAGCTTGCTCTGGCAGTATAAATTGTGAATGCAATATTTTCTAAAGTGTCCTTTCTCTATGAGATTAGTAAATTTAATTTCAAATTCTGTATTCACAACTAGTGCACTGGCTGAAGGCAAGCTGTAGAACAGATGACAAAGGTTATTACATTTTTTAAATTATATTTTAAAGATGTTTAATAACTGTGGAGAAAAGACTTATGAAAATGGAAATTGTCAGATTAAAGAACGAGTTACACAGTTCTTTTAAAAACGTAAAGTTATTTTTCCTATCACTCCTTAAAGGGACAAGATCTTTTTCTCAAGACCAAAACCCCCAACTAAAACCAGGGTTTATCTGAAGTCACAAGTATACTTTAGAAATGTATTCTAAATGCAGATACAAAACAAAATATATATTGATGGTCAGCAATTTCCAAATATAGTTTTAAGACTTTTGATCATCATGAACATTAAAATTCAACTCGAGTTCAAAAACATGTGTGATGTTTTCCTGACTTGTGGTCAACCCAAGAGTTAAGCTCCTAGGGTTAAGTTCTCCCTTGGTCTCGAGGCAGTGTTGCAAACATGAACAAAAATCAGCTCCACAGGGGGAATTTCCAGCTTGATCATGCAATTTCGAAATAAGTGGAAGCTTTCTGTGAGTATGAATTGGAGTAAGACTGAGCCTGTGGGGGTTTCTGTGCATAACGTAGA
Organism: Anas platyrhynchos; assembly: GCF_047663525.1. NCBI lineage: Eukaryota > Metazoa > Chordata > Aves > Anseriformes > Anatidae > Anas > Anas platyrhynchos. The sequence goes on from NC_092594.1 coordinate 39,235,198, forward strand.
ACCCACCCACTCCTCTGCAGGCTTCTGGTGCTCCTGAAAAGAGCAAATTCTAGTGAAAGCTGGTGGGTTTTGCTGAGTCAGCAGGTGCAACTGAAAACACACAAGAAGAGATGCTGCTTCAGAAGGCAACTTGCTGGTTTTCACCTTAGTTTCAAAACGCTTTCCTCTTGCCTTTGAGAATAAACGGTAACAGGGAGTAAGTGATAACAGGAACTCTTGGCTTCCCCAGCAGAGGCGATCTAATAAAGCACACATTGCTGATGTTGGGCTAATTGAGGGTATGCAGGAGCTCGGCTTGCACCCCCAGACATAACACACACCCCACCAGCAGCCCCCACATCCCCAGCTCTGAGCACTTCGCAAGTCTTGCTGGAGCCACATGCTCAGTGGGGAGGCCTTTGTTCCCATTACTGCTGGTCTTCTTATAGCCTACAAGAGAAACAAAAAAAGTGTATTTTTTGATAATATCTTGGCTTAGAGATAATTGAGTACCTTTTTTTTTAGAAACTCTTCTGGTTTCTCAAACGCCCCTAGAGTTTAATCATCCAACAGCCTCAGAGTTGCGCTTTGTAGCATATGAGTATCTGCTCAACACTCCCTGCTCCCCAAAAGTACCCTCCACATCCTGCAAACAAGATGACTTAAAAAAAAAAAAAAAAAAAAAAAAAAAAAAAAAACACCAAAAAAACAAAACCAAAAAGGAACCTGCAAGAGCTCTTTATTGTGGATACATTTGATTTGCTCTCCTGGTCACTGCATGTGCCACTAGGTACTCCAGTTATCCCAAGAGGAGGAAGGGTGGAACAATGGTGGAAATGGGATGTTTCAATCAAATCACAAGCAACTCTCTTTACTCTCCTAAAATTTAAAAGCTGCTATTTGAAGGGTGTTCTCTGAAGGAAAGCAGCTATTCAGATTAGAAAGTCAACCCAACCTATATCTGTAGAGCTAGTTAGAACGTATCCCACATATTCTGTAACCTTATAAATGGTACTTGGAAATTTACATAAATTTCCATTTTCTTGGTCTTTCAATTTTCTTACGGTACATGTTAAGCCTGAATTATCATTTCTACCTCTACCATTGTCTAAGCCAAATACTGCTATCAATAGATTCCGATAATTACCACTTTCTTTAATTGTTTGTGGGAGTAAGGTACAGCAAGTGGGATACTTTATTTTAAGTGTAATACAAAACATTTTATACTTGTCTGCACCTGACTCATAATAAGGTCATATGAAGGTTTTACAGCTATTCTCAATTAAGGAATAACATTCACACCAACAGCTGCTTTTAGAACCCCGGACATGTCCATAGTTAGCATCTAGAGAGCAGCTGCACCACGGGAAGATGCAGCCCTGCTGCCAGGGGTGAAGGAGAGGTCCCTGTGCTCTGTCTGCCAACGAAGAAGGCCTTGCTGTCCTTGTGGGGACCACTCCATGCAAACAGGAAGGCAACAGGCAGGCTCCCTCACCCTGCACACCGTGGAAATTGAGCCTGAAGGAAGAGAGGCTGAGCTGATGGGCAGTCCAGCGCCCTGCCCAGCCTGGTTACCCCTGCTAGCCACACGCTGCTTCTCCTCTCCGCAGAGGTTTCTTGTAGGGTCTCTCCCTGGCAGCCCCCAGACTTGCTCAGTCAACTACTGAATGAGGGGGACATTACAATGCTGTGCTGATTGCCTGGAGAACTCCTAAAAGCCTCTTCACTCTACAAAGTCAGGCATATTTGATCTACTCACACGGCTGGTGCCGTGAAGAGGCAGCACCAGCAAACGGAGCAGCTGCAGCTGGGGTGGCCCCTGAGGACAGCAGGAGGGCTGGGGGCAGTTCCTCTGCTTGGCATCCATGGATCAGGCAGTTTGTGGAGCTGTGCTGCAGCTTTAACCTTCATTAGGTCAAAGTGGTTTTTCCATGCAAACAAAAAATTAAAGTCTGTTTAGAAAAGAATGAAATATATATATTTTTTTCCTCCCCTTCAGAATCAATTGACTAAAGTTGTCTCTGAAATGAGAAATCCTGCAGTGAAGGTACGTCAGTTTTCTAAACAAGCTGGCAACACTGGGGTTCTTATGGCTATATAGCACCACGTAGGCTTCCAGCAGGGCCACTCCAGGGACAGCATTGCTTGTCTGGGTCCCAGCTGGCCTCAGGTGGAGGAAACCCAAGCATGCATGGCTCAGCAGCCTGCCTCAAAGCCCAGAAAGAGGTATAGCAACATCAGCACAGTCTACTGAATCCAACTGAAAACAGGATAATTTACTTATTTAATTATTGGGTTACATCGTGCAAAAGACTTTTGTGGCTTGATTTTGGTTGTTGTGTACAGGAGGTTCTCCATGCAATAGTAAAATCATTGGTTTTTAAAAGTAATGAAGAAGCCTGGGGGAAAAAGTTTGGACTTCATGATGATAAAAATGAGGTAATTACTATTCTGATTACTGATGGCTTCCTAGGAACCTCTGCTTGACATCATGCTCCCCACGCAGGCAGGCAGCAGCCCTACTTAGAAAATATATATCTGCACAGACTGAAACCATCAAAGCATTACTTCTTAAAGTGAAGGGAAGTTGAATTGTACTGGTGGGAACAAGCATGAGGAGAATTATTTTAAAATAAGTTTGTTAAAAGCCTAGAAAATCCATAATCAGGAAAGAGCTCTCAGCTAGAAGGAATATAATGAAATGCCATCTTTAATACCAATTAGAAATGGGAAAGTAATCAATAAGAAAAACTTCAGACATTACCACAGAAATCCTGGACGGAAGGTCTTTGAAGGAGGAAGAGGTCCAGATAGTTTGAATTTCACACCTCTAAAGGTCTGGTGATAAAAGCAACAAGAGTGTTTTGGGGGGTATGTTTTAACATACCAGGGATTTCAGTGATGGGAAAGCACCAGAACCACACCAGCATTTCAAATGGTCCAGCCAAATGACCCACATCACTTGGCATCAAATTAAGGCAGTGCATGCAATGCACTACACAATTAAATCCAAAGTGCTAAAAAGTCAAAAATATACCTATCAGATCAGCACTGCTTTACAGGTTAAACAGCCCTGATTACATTTGATATTCTGTCTGGACGAAAAAAGAAACTGCATATACTTCATATTATTATGAAATTGCTCCGCATGAGGAGCTTTATAAATGAGATCCAAAAAACTGTTTTCGGCCCTGAATATGATGGAGGTAGGGAAATGTTATTACCGAGGATCCCCAGTGACCTCTCCTAGGTCTGATACAATTCAAAGTTTCCTTTAACAACTCGCAAGTGGCAATCAGCACCAGCAGGAGCCCGGCAGCCTGCAGGCACCCACCAGCACCGCGCTGCTGCTCACCTCGGCCAGCCCTCCTCACAGCCCCACGCAAAGGAGCCTTTCTGTCAGGGCTGTGAGGACAAAGAGGAGAGATCCACAGAAATAACTCGAGACCTTAAGAATACACGCAGGACAGTAACAGACCTAAAGAGCTCAGTAGGCTTTGGGGTTAGTATCGCTGAACAGAAAGGGGACTGGATTACAGCATCTGAATGCTTTCAAGAGAAAATACCGGGTACTACAGTGTCCCGTGAAAAACGTAGCAAAGGAAACTGCTGGAAGTCAAGGCCAGACAAACAAATCCCTAGGAAGGTTAGCAGCTGTTCCGTATCCAGCACTAGGAGATGATCCACTGCTGCAGTGGTCCCAAAGGAAGCACCAATCCTCTTGGTCTCCTGAAATCAAAGTGAAGCAGGAGGTGAGGGAGAGCTCTGGCAATGGTGCACAAGTGAAAGGCTGCCTGGAGCATAAAGACCCCAGCTGTATCAGAGGGCAGAGAGTACTGTTTGGCCACACAGAGGCTAACTCTGAAATTCAGACAAGGCACCCTGGCTCTGGCTGGAGAGAGGGAAGAGCTTGCTCAGTGCATCAGGAAATCACCTCAGTGCAGACTGCTGCTGCCTGCAGCACCTCTCTCCAACAGCAAGCTCTTCACACCTGCTTTCAGACTAGGTCCTGAACACAAAGGTTAAAACTGGGTCCCCAGTGAAGACACCTATGTCTAGTACTGGCAGAGGGCATTGCTCTGTTAGGAATCAAATATTCCTCTAAAACAGACCAACCCAAGGCATCCATTTTGAAGTGTTTTTGTGGGTTTTTTTGGGTTTTTTTTTTTTTTTTTTTTTTAAATAATTATTTCCTTCTCCCTAAACACTGGTATTATCTTAATTAAGAACCACCTCTATAATCAGCACTAGCTACCATCCACTTTAACCAAAGCCTTCCCCCACCCCCAAAAAAAAAAAAAACAAAACAAAACACATTCTATTCAGTGTTAGTTATAAAAATGTTTTCCACCTCCTTGTCTCAGAACTCACAATTATCGAAAACTTGTCAGTAAAGCAGAAAAAGACCATTGCCTACAGGCAGCTCCAGCACAGAAAACTCCAGCCCAGGAGAGGCATGTACTCACAGGTCATGAGAGCATGAAGCCATCCTCACACACAGCTAACCTCTCATCGCTGCTGATGTTTGGGCTGTTTTGCCTTTCAGCCCCTCTGCTCCCCTTGGGATGGGAGATGTACTCCATTCTGCAGACTATCATGCAGAGTTTCATGTGGCTGGTATCACAACAGCACTGTTTGCAACCCATTTCTTTTTCACATTACATTAGCAGCTCAGAATTGTGCGTGTCTGTTTTCCCCTGACAACAGCTGTTACTCGATTCCTGCAACTGGCTTGCTTCTTGCATCAGCCAAGCGTGGATAGGCATTGTGGACATAGAAAAGCATTATCACACTAGAATATACTTAGACCACCTTCAAAAGTTGATGTAAAAATAGTTCCACAACTTTAGATTGAAGTTTACATTTATTCATCTCATTGATTTTTTATAGCAATATTTTTATTAGGTGTATTATAAAAAGCCTCCTACACATTTTCTCAGTGAAGTTTCCTTCGCATCATGAACAGAAGTTCCGACTTGTTTTACTCTTTAAAAAAGAACAGAATTTTAGAGATAGCTTTAAACGCTTAGCCAACTTTAAAGGATTGCCCTAAGATTTGTAAAGCCTGTGAGAATATTAACACAAACTAAATAAATAAATGTTAGAAGGCTGTCTTTCTCTTCAGTGTACCAATGGACTCATGAGTTAACAAGTATTGAGATATATCCAGTACTGCATGTTATCTTTAGTCTGTCTAAAGATGTGTTAGGCTTACATGGCAAGGTTTTGGTGGCTGGGGTGCTTAGCTATCTACCAGTGTGAAACCACCACAACTGGCAGGAGTTGTTGTTGGCTTGCTTTTTTAAAGCCTGCAGTACTTCTTAGCTTCAACAAGCTATTTCTATCAGTCCTTCTGCTCCCAGTCTTTCAGAAAGCCAGAAAACACAAATATGTTGCAAAGATTTGCAAAACACTCTGAAAACCCTGCTGTTTCTTGTTGAACATTTGACACAAGTTTCACCTCCACCTCTCCGCACACGTCCTGGAGTGGGCTGGTAATTAAGGACTGTGGCTTGTGTGTCTGCAGCACTCAAAGACTAAACATGCAGTCACCTCCACCTGCTGTAACTTCGTGGAGGTCAAGCACCCACAGAACTCCTAATGTCCTCCTGAATACCTGGACTGACTACTCTTGATCACCTCCTGCCAAGCTCATCTTCTATTAATCAGCAGAAGGAGAAGGTGGTCACAGTCTGACCACACTTACTCTGTGCTGTGTTCCTCAAGTGATAAATTATCGCTGAGCAAATGCTCAAGATACACAAATTTCAAAAATGTAGGTTCAGACAATTTCTATTAATGGAGCAGTTCATTCAGTACAGGACTCATTACATGCAGATTTTTACAGCTATATCTCACCAGTTACCAGCTTCTCATTTCCTTCAGAAAATACTCCATGCCAGCATATACCAGTCTCAGGAAACACAAGAAGTGTGTAATTAAATTCTCATTCGTGGTGTTGCTCCAGCTCTCCTCTCTAATTTATTACCACCCCGGGGTCCCATGCAGGCTTTGCACTGCGGACGCCCACCTTCTGTTGTCCCCCCAGCTGAGAGGGGAGTGGCAGTTGCCCAAAACCTTTCCTATTGCTCTACCATCTGGTCAGGAAGCTTTTATCTGCAAACAGGGGTGTACTATCCCATACTTTTGTTTCAAGTTATAAGAAAGCCAACTCTACATCTCAGAGTCTCCTGGATGCACAGAAACATTTGTGTGTGACACCATTATTCCTCTAACAACAAGACCAAGCATGCACTCCTCTTGGCATAACACATGTGAATACTCAGTGCATGCCATGAAATATTGAAGGATAATGTGGCGATAATAAGATGAATTTAGGAAACTAGAAATCCCCATAAGGAATGAGGTTGCAGCATCAAAGCTGGTTTCTCAGCTTTGAGATTTCTGGAGCTCCATCTTGGCTCTTATGGAAAAGTCTTAGAGTGAGTCAGCTTTTCCTGGTAATTACTGCGAGGTTTTGTGTTCCTGTAAGCAAAGCCGATCTTCACAGGAATACACATGCTTTAATGCTGAAATACATTTGGAAACTATTATTATTGTTCCACCAAACAATAGATCCCCTGAGAAGCAAAACAACATTTTCTATTTACACATCTGTACAAACTGCTGTTTAAAGCAGGAAGGGCTGATTTGCTTGATACACAGGAGAATTGGTTAGTGCTCTTACTAACCCAAGTTGTACATCACCAGGGATTAATTTGTGTTATAAGAAAAAAGCAGGATTTGGCCTTTCATCAGAGTAAGAGCTAGAGCTGTCTTTATTCTTGCTGTAAGACTCCTTCTACAGCCCCATTGACCCTCTCCAGACCTTTGTACTCTTATTTTGTATTACTACTTCTTGGAAGCAGGGAAACTGCATGCTCCACAAAGCAAGTGTGGGAGTGAGCTGCACAGCTTGGAAGAGCAGCACTGCGATGGAGCTGCACGGATCGTGCCAGGAGGACAGCCTTCTGCAGGAGCCCCCTCCCGCTAACGAGGGGCCAGGCTGTGCAGGGCACTGCTGGAAAGGAGGCAGGGAAAGACATCTCCACTATGGGTCCTTCACGTGGCCTGGGAGGATGGGTCAGCCACTTCCACACCACTGCAGACAAGGCAAGAAGTCAGTATTCTGCAGCTCTTGGTAATGTAGCACTCACTGCAGGGACCTCGTCTTCCTCTCTTCCCCTTCCCACACTGGGAGCGTCACCAGATGTACTCTTACAGAACTTGCTGGAAATAATTCCTATGAAGCTCTAGCTGATAGCTTTGCTAGTGCAACATAGGTCACCGCACAAAATGCAGCATACAATAGGTCTACTTAGGATATGCAGCTGAAGTACTTTTTACTGAAGAATACAGCAAAAACCCTACAGGCCAAATTTGAAGCGTCTCCAGAGTATTTCATTTTTAGGTCCAAACATACTCCAAGAATGACATTAAGTCAAGCTTGACCTGTAGCTACAGAATGACACAGTTTTAGTTTAATCCCAAAGAAGACCTCTGTGGAGAAAGACACAGCATAGCTGGACAGGACCCGTTAAGAAACCTGAGTGAAGCCTTCACCAGTTCACGCTCATCTCCTTTGGTGCCTGCCAGGCAGCTACAGCCCCACATCCTCCACATACTGCTTGTGCTGAGGTTCACCACACCACCATACAAACACCCCACCTCTTCCCCCAGGCCATCCTGCCTGCTCCCATAGCACATGCACCTCCTCAGCCATTTATAGCCTCTTGGAGGAAGCAGTTGATTTTCTCCAGCTGGTTGAAGCCAGGCTGCCTTGCAGATCCTTGCTCTCAGGAGAGCAGCTGTGAGCCTTCCTGCGCCTTGCTCCCCTCTGTGGCCAGCTGGCTGCTATTGCCTTCCTTCCTGGGTGGGTGATGTTCCCCTGGGCCACAAGGAGCTTTTCCAAGCTAACTGCTCCTTAGCTGTGCAAGGGTAAGTGCAGTGTCTCTGTCTTCATGATGCAAATATATTCGTGGTTTAGAGGAAGCATTCTTTATTTGCAAGGGCTTGCTTACACACTGCAGCTAAAAAGCTTGCAATCTTTTTATTATTATTATTATTATTATTATTTATTTGTTTGTTTTTATTTTTATTAAAGCAATACTTAAACATGGAGTTGCATTACTTGTTTTCCAGATGTTGGTATTTTAGGACCACTTTCTTCAGTTCTTTCTCCTAAGCAAACTTAGGTAAGCTTCTAGATTTCTTAATTGCTATATGAATGCACAACTGGAACAGGCAGCACCTCTTTCGAAGGGGCTTTGCTGACAGTTAGTGTTGTCTCATTCACATTCTCCTCCAGCTGAGCTGTTCATGAAGGTGCAGATATGATATTATTTCACAGAAATTCATTGGGTAACTGAATAGTATCAGAGCATTGTAAAAAAGGTATGTATTTTACTTTCAAGCCAAGTTTCAAAAGCACCGTGTTCCTATATATCCTATCTTTCTTTTTCATATTTATGTCTTTCCTTTTGCATTTTCTCTTTGAAATATTATAGTAACTGAGACATGATTTACATTTAGTATAGTTGAGAACAATAAAATGCAACATTATGTTATACAAGGCTAATCTTTCCTTATAGAAATCTAATTCCAAGGAGTAGTGTGTATTCACTGGTATAATATGATCTGGGAAGGCAGATTGTTATATTTAAACAAGTCCCAGATAGGAATTTGTTATGGATGGCAATCCCTAAGCTGTTACACATACATTTGAAGCACATTTGTAATGATATCATTATGATCATGAAATGATGTTTAAAGAGTAGATGACATTCTGTTGACTGTGTTTTATTTTCCCTGGAATAATATGACTTCAATGTAACAAAACAAAACAACAAAAAAAAACCCACACACAAATAATTTCACCTCTTTATCTGTCTCTTGTGCTACCACATGCTGAAAGAATAGGCATCTACACATATTATAACTAAAACCACATGCTTTAAATTAAAACATAGTTTTTGAAATATGTTATGGAAATCCTATCAATTTGGGAATGCTAGATAAGTAAATTTAACATAGGGAAGAGCAGAAAACACATAGTGAGGTAATAATATACTGAAATGCACTTCTGAGAAGAATGCTAAGAATAAGTGACAGAGACAGAAGGGTGGTTCCAAGAGAAGATCATTCGCATGTTAATTCTGAGATCAAGCCAACCTTGACCCTGCCTTGTGCTCGAGCATGGGCTGATATAGCACAGCATATTTTGCAGCTAAACAATAACTGACTCTTTTTATGGGAAAGCTGGAGAACCAAAAAAAGACAAATTTCTGCCAGGTTTACATTACTTGGATACTCTTCCCCTCAGCCATTTATCTCGGAATGAGAAATGGAGGCAACTTGTCTTCATTTCCAGCCAGACATGTTCCTACCAGGATCCTGGCTCTTTTCTGGGCTTGGCAGTGATGGAAATTACTTCGGGCCTCATGGCATGCCCAGAATACCCACATAAATGTGCATGGACAAGGGTGTACTGGGAGACCTGATCGAAAGCCCCATGGTGCTGAGCATTGTGGTGCAGCCCAGCAAGCAGTGCTCTGGCTTCGAGAATGGTAAATTATCTCGGGTTAGATAACTTGGCAACAGCCCGAAGTGGAACATAGGTTTAGGAGTTTGGAAATTGAGTGATTTTGGGTGGGGTCTCAGCACTGAAGCACAGACCTACCTTTAAAACCACTGAAATAGAAACAAACACTTTCCTTTCCCTTGGAGACTCTAAACAGAATTGAAAAATAAGCTGAACAAAGGACAAACCTGTGTTTTAAAAACAGCTTTCTTTGGAATTAACTGCACACACCAGAGTATCTTTTTGATATTATAGCCCTGCTTTAGTGTGTGTGCATGGGGAAGTGAGGACAGGCAGCACTGGACCTTTGGTCTGAAGGCTGTGAGATTTGTCATTGAAATCTCACGCAGAATCTTGCATCAATATAACTTTTTCCATTGTATATTCTGAAGCTGCAGTGTTGGCATGACAAAGCACCCACAATCTTAATGTCAAGCCATGGCTAGCCTACCCTTCAACATTAAAATGGATGAAACAGAAGTCAATTTTTCAGCTTCCAAAGAGTCTGTGGTAGGAGGGGAAATCATCTCCACTGTACTTGACTCTTCTTATCTCCTTTTTTCATTTTCAGAATGGCTGGAGCATTTAACATGTTTCTTGCTATCACTAGGTCCCCCAAAAGAGAGCAGAGGTGTTGCAGTGCAGCTGCGGGCACGTGGCGGGCAGCAGCAGCCAGCTCCCAGGGTCTGCCCCACGCGGTGCTGCATCTGCCTTGGTGGGCCTGGGCAGGAGAGGTAAATACTCATCAATTCTGACTGAATCTTCCGAAATGATGGAGGTCGGTGCTTCCTGCAGCTGCTGTGCAGTGGTGTTGCTGCTGAAGATGTTACTCACTCAAATGAGAAGGGCTATGCTGCTTAACAGAAAGGTCAGGGTGGTGTTGCACAAATATTTGGGGAGACACAAATTCTGTCTTGATAATGTTGATATATGCTAAGAAAATTTGCATTAAAAGTGGTGGGATAACAAGGAAAATGGAGCCATTTTTTTTTTTGTGTGTGTTATATTCTGCTTTTTACTGCTTCTTTCATCAAGAAAATGAGCAGTGTCTTAAACCCATAATCCAATCTGGCAACAACACAAATGCCTACATTTAGGGATGTTACTTTCTCATCTGTTTCAAGAGAGACTGGACATCATCTGATTTAATTGATCAGAGAGCTACTTTTCCATTAACTTTCCAAGTTAAAACTGCACACACAAATACTGGTTTCCTTTACCAATTGCTCTTATACCTGCACTCATATGGAGGGACATGGGATGCTCAGGAGTCCTTGGAAGCAGTTCATGCCACACCAGAAAACTCATGTATCAGAATTAACTGAGTCCTGGGGTAGGTGGCTGCAGGTTCCTGTTAGGTCCATCACAAACTTTTTGTTCAGAGACATGGGGAGTGTGGAGGAGAGCAAGCAACATTCCTAAAAATCCAGCCTTACTGTGGAAGAGGTAGCAAAGGAATAAGAGAAAACCAAGAAATAAATTGGAGATGGGATGTGATAAACAGGGGCAGAAAGCCCTATTGCTTCTGCTGAAGCAGAGCATTCCCCTCCCTGCCTGGCACTGAGGATGCCCTCTACGGTGACCATGCGTGTCTCTCTTTCCTGATGGAGGCCAGTGTGTTGTGACAGATTTTTGAAACAATTACGGTTTGGCTGTGGAAATACTGCAGGAAGAAGTTCATGCCTGAAGGTGCTTTCAGCAACGTATTAAATGAAAAATACATATTTTAAAGCATGAGAAAGAACAAAAATGCAGTTACATACAGAAGCAGGGTGCATTTTGTAGTAATCTTTTGTAGCTTGGCCCACAAGGAAATGGCCATTGTTACTATTAGTACAAGCACTTAAAAAGCCACGGTGTTTCTGTAAGTAAGGTGAAAAATAAAGCCATTAATTTTAGGGCAGCCTAATGGACTGCCAAAGGTGCCAGGTTAGTGCATTGCCTTTGCTGCTGAAGACCTTCCCTCTCTGCAGACGCTGAGAAATTCGCCTTGTCTGAGCGAGCCTTTTTCTCGCTGAGGGGCCTTAAATCCCCGACACATGTGGGCTCTTCTGCTGTTCCCAAGGAGCAGCTGAAATTTAGATTTTGTTCATACTTCTAAATATCTAAGAATTCATCAGCAAGGTGCTGCTCAACACAGAAACAGGGTGGAAAGTGCAGGGTAAGAGAAAGGAAGAAAAATGCTGTGCTCTGCCATCCCTGCAGACATTGAGCTGCGGGACAGCGGGGGCAGCTCCGGGGTGGTGGGAGGAGCAGAAATAGCCCTGACATAGCAAGAGGGGTGTATGTAGAAGGAAGGAACATAAGCAGAGAGGAGAAACAGGAGGTGACAGCAGAAAGTCAGTTTGACCAGGCAGGGCTCACACATCAGCCCAGGTGAAGCACAGCCACATCCCATAAACAAACGGGCGACTGGGGATGGGGAAACCTCAAAAATGGGGAATTGAAAGGATGATGAAAAGAGGAAGCTTTTGGTGAACTATGTACCGCAGGCAGCCAGCTAACACGCTGACGTGACAACATTGTGATTCCGTCGCTCGCACCCTGGTACATCACTCCCACTGAAACGTAAGGAAAAACATAACAGGTGACCTGAAAATCCTTTGAAATATGGTAAACTAAACTAAAATGCATGACTGGGGATTATGTGCTGACCTCGTGCCTTCGTGTGATACCTGATTTCTATAGAAACCAAGAAACTCAACTGGAGGCTTCCCAGGCAGGTTTGTTTCACTTAGCTGACCTGAATTCAGCCTAGAACTGTTGCTTTCAATTTACATTATCTTTGTGTGCTTTATATATCAGTGAAACAGAAAATGTGGAACAAATTACATCTCCCATTAAAAATGGATGGGAGACTCATGAGTTCTCTCCAATGCCCACGAATCTGCTGATTGATGAGCATTGTGTTTGTCACAATACAAGCGCTGACAATGAGATGCACTGATGGTACAGCATTAACACGCAATAGCAGTGCGTGTCAGCATTGTATTACAAACCAGTAGACAGTGCCTTCATTGTCCCTTTTTCCATTGTTACTGGAGTCGTCCCTTTATTTTTGTTCTGTTCCCAGACTTTTGCTCATTTTGGTTAATGATATCATGCTATGATACTATAAAGCTGGAAACATTTTAGTGCCAACCAATCATTTTTCAAGGGCTTACTTTTATTGCAAATTAGCTTGTTAGATTTGTAGAGCAGCCCAGTGTATGCACATTTGAAAGCAGAACAGAAAAGGTCTGCTGAAGTTGTGATTAACCCATTGTGGTTCACGATGTGCGGTCTTGAAGGGTCAGCTCCACCAGTGTGGTGTTTGCGTACCAAAGACCCAGAGTTAAAGGCAAAAATCCACGTGGCTTCCTTGGAAGGAGGCAGAGCCTTCTGAGGCAAATTACCTTGACCTTGCCACCTAAGTATCTGTTTCTGTAGTGATTCCTTTCAAATGCCTGACCAAAACGTAATGAGCCTAAAAAACAATATTTTTTCATGGGTAGTTTAAAACTGGTTGTGTCTTCTAAATTGCAGTTATTGCTGCTAGATTTGAACACCAGTAAGCACTTCTTTATTGCGCAGGTGATGGAGCACTGGGACAGGCTCCACAACCTCTCTGGACACCCTATTTCCTTGGAGATCTTCAAAAGCCTCCTGGATGTGGTCCTGGACCTCCCCTATGGGTGGCCCTGCCTGAGAAGGGGTTGGAGCAGATGGACCCAGAGGTGCCTCCAAGCTCAACCATTCCATGATTTCAAAAGAACATATTTATAAATTAGAAGCAAAAACCTAAAATGCTTTCCATTTCAGAGTTACTTTTTTTTGTTTTTCACTGAAGATATTTTTTGCCTGTACAATTAATGCAATTTTGTGTAAAATTGATACAGTTTAGCAAAGCCAAATATTTCAGATATTACATTTTTGTTCATGTCAAAAGCCCTTTGTTCATTGAAAAAGCACTTAATGGAAATATTTTAATCAAAGCTTGAAAATATCAGATGTCTTCAATGAAAGGTCAGGCCTCCAGAGCAGAACGGGGAGCAAATAGCTCAGGAGGGTTAATTAGCAACGAAAGACTAAACAAAAGCTGGGAGTCTGAATGAGAGTCTCTGAAGGAGAAGAGACACTTAAGATACATTAATGGATTTTGAAAAACAGGATGGACTTTTTGTATAATGAAATCCCTGATGTGTTGGGATGAAGTTCCAGCTCATGCTAAACTGCACATTATTTAATGCAAATACAGCTTTGTGTTTATTCGGCTACTTACTTGTGTTCTAACAGGCTCCCTGGAGAGCCACCCAAAGAGTCTCACGTTGGCCCTGCCACACTGGCAGGGCACGGGATGCTGCGGAGGGCACCGGGGGGCCCTGACCCAGTGGCCTCCCCAAGCACCAGGGCTGCCTTTAACTGCTCACACACACACACACACACACACACACACACACACCGCCCCCTGACCAGCATGTAAGGGGACCCACGGGAAGAGGGGCTGCTGCGGGGGTGTCCCTGGGACCGCCATGGCAAGGATAACCCTGGGAAGCTCCCACTGCTCCCCCAGCACGAGGCAGTCACAGAGGCAGGATGCGGGGCTGTCCGGCTGAGGTACAGCCATCAGACCGAGGAGCTGTGCCATCACCCCCTGAAGTGCAGCCAACACCTCCTCGTGCACCTCACCAGCCCTCAAAGGTCTTTCTGTAGAGGGCTTATGGAGAAATCATTAAAGATGAGAACTCCTTCAGATCCCCGCCCTCTGTAGGAATCAGCAGGTCACCAGAGTGCTAAAGCTATTAAATATTTTGTCTGTGAACTTTTTCAAAGATTCTCAGTGTATGTGAAGAATATGCTTAACTGGCCATGTCCAAAATAAGAGGCGCAGAAGCTGCCAGCAGCATCAGGGCAAGCATGCGAGCCAGTTGGGATGTAATATCAGACTTTCAAGTAAGAACAAACCTGCCATTGATATGTCTGACGTTCCCTATCCTGTCATACTGTACATCCAATTAACCTTTATTTACTGAGGAGTGATGACACTCTAATTTGATTGGCAGCACTGGTCCTGGCGCCAGTGGCTGGAGTTCAGAAACTCTGCTGGAAAATCATGCTTTATTAATACATCATTAGGCACTTTAAATGGATTCCAATGGTGTATGTCTAAGGAAGGAGATAATTCGGCATTTGTTAGTTACTGACAGAATACAGAATTGGAATTTATAGTGCAAGTCTTAATGTTAAAAAACCTAATGTGCCAGCAATTGAATTACAGTATCGTTTTGTAGCCAGCACGTCAACTGCTCCTTTAGCAGGAGAAAGGGTGAATGCTAACGATGCTCCTCTGCTCAGACAGAGAGGCAAGAACACTGTAATGTAGTTACACCACCTAGATAAACCCGAATACAGACAAACCAGCAATTTGATATTTTTGTGAAATGCGTATGAAGTGTGTTTGGTCCACACCAGTGTTAGCTGAATGGCATCCCTTAGAGGAAAAGAATATAGCTGGCATTATTTTTTTTCTTTAATGAGCGCTCAGGCTTTTCCAGCCTGAACCATCTTCTCCAACTTACAGTGAATTTTATCTATACATCTATATCCATACATATTTTAAGCGGCAAAAGGGTGGGTGTACTCCACATGATGTAACATATGCTTGCAGCATATCAATGACTAGATGACAGAGAACAGCTTCCTGACCAGAGATGCTCTACATCTTCATTCTGTCTTTTTTATGAACTCAGCAGAGATTTTGGTTCCCACATTTCTTCTCTCCTTTAATCGTGTTCCAGAAAAAATACAGGACAAATAAAATGAGGCTATTCTGCTTTAATATAGAGACCAGTATACTGACTACTTGTTTGTGAGACAGGAAATTAAAAGAAACTTTTGTCTAGAATCAGTGGGTACAGGTATGACTGAAATGCCCTTCATGAATAAATACACAGTACTCTCCTGTGTGACGGTGTTTAGGGTTTCTCCTGAGAATGCATTTCACAGTGATTAATGTGATTACTGGTAGAGGCTGGTGACGGCACCATGTCACTGAGCAGGTGGGAGGTGGCAAGCCCCAGCAGCATTGCAGCTGCAGCACTCTGCAAGTACAGCAGAGCTGGGGACTCTGTCCTTTTTTTTCTTTTTTTAGAATTGAACATTTCTGCCACAGCCTCTAAAACAACCTGTCCTCCCTCTCCTCCCTCAACCTCTGGGCACATGTAGGCTACCAGGCCAGGCACCCTGGGCTGCTCAGCATCTAATAACTGACCCTCCCCACAGCTCCCTAGCAGTGTACTGAAAATTCATCTGGAGTAAACCTCAGGAGAAGATTTCCTCCTACAGTTTGTGGCAGAAACATGAAGTCTGGCCTGGGTTCAGCTTTATACAGAATAATGCATTCACCACAGATGATGTCTAGTATGTGTCTTACAAAGTGGACTTCATCAGTTCATAATTGGTAGGGTACCCCAAATTGCTTGATGAATTTGTTTTCTGAATTTTCCTGCTGAAGTGAATCTATCCTCCACCCAGCAGCCATCAGACGATGCGTTACCTGTCCTCCTGAAAGAGCTCTGTGTTTTGGGAGGCTGATCCTTATCCTGCTGCTTGGAGAATAAAAGCAGAGTCATACTGAGCAGAATTATCTTAATGGTTTTAGAGTCCACAAGTAGTTTATGGAAAATCAAAAGTTCTTTTCTTCCCTCCTTTGCAGTGAGGACTTCACTGGATTATCAGGAGAATGAGCAAAATAAACTAGGATAGCAGAATGAGGAGAAGGAACAAGAAATGAGTGGTAGAAAACCCATCAGATAGCTGACAGAAGAAAGCAAACATCAGAGATAAAGGGGAAAGCACCTATTTAGGTGTGTACAATTATTTCCTTGCTTCAGGAACAGGGCCTGGTATATTTATCTGCAAAAGCAATTCACAGAAGCATTGTTATTGCAACTCTCTTCATAAAAAAGAAAATAATTGGAGGAGATAATTCTGTACCTTGAGGGAAAAGAGGTACCAGGGGCCTGCATAGCCGTGTTTAGCATATGCTGAGGTGGGAGTTGGCGCAATAACGTCAGGAGGAAGGCGTCATACATGCAGCCCAAGCCCTTCTGGACAGGTGATTCGGATTAAGGCAAGTGACAGAATCGGTAGGGAAATGATAAACTGGGCGGGAAAAAAGGGGAAATGAAAAAGCATTCAAAACATGCATGGGGTTAAGCAAAACCTATGGGGGGGCTGGGCTGCTACTTTAACCATGCAAGGCTTTAATGACATGGAGCCTTGGGGCTGCCCTGGTGAGTTGGCAAGCAGCATGCTAGCTCCAGCACCCGGGGAAAGCCCAGACCCGACACCACGGAGGAACCAAGCGCAGTGCCGGGGCAGCCCTGTGACAGGCCTTGTGCTTCCCAGCGCCAGGCAGCGCCCGTCCTGAGGCCCCATCCCGAGGCCCAGCCGAGCTGCAGCTGCCCCCGCCTGGACTTTGCCCACCAGCCCTTCTCCGCCTGCTGCGAGGGGCAAGGATTGACCATGCTGGCTTCATCTCACTGCTGACTCCAGGGTTTCCCAGAACACTTCCATTTCATCCCAAATAGCGTCTCTCCGTTGCCAGGCCATTACTGCCTGTGACAGCTGAGCCTGGACAAGCCCAGCGTGGTGCTGAAGACCTGGCTCAGTGCAGCCAGGTGCAGAGGATGTGCTGCTGCAGCCCTTCACAGCAGCAGAGCTCCAGGGAGGCTTCTTTTCTCTGGTGAAATATTGACACCACTCCACTGAAGTTCAGCTATGAACCAGTGGCACATTTTTCTACACAATGTGTCCTCAAAATTAGCTGTAAGAGGACAGAGCTGAGCTAGTGTTTTGCTTCTAAATAGCTGCAAGGTTTCAGTCATGCATTTAGCACCAATTACAGTCTCCTGTACCTGTCATAAGACTCTCTCTTCCCCTTCTGAATTTATTACTCATGTCTCTTGTAGCTCATCAAGTCACTTTGCTTTTTCCCAGATTTGGGCTCTCTAGGGAGTGCTGTGCACATCAGCTGCTCTGCTCACTGATGTTTCTTGTGGGGAAGGCAATGCTGTGCTGTGGGCATGGACGGTGCCAGATCCATGTGAGGAAGCCACTCACTCATGTGTGGAAAGCAGCTGATAGACTTCAGTGACTGTCAAAGTCAGACAGTGTCAGACCCTGCACGGCCACTCTCTGAAAGGAGTGGTCCAAACCACGGCCATGGAGCTGTCCCTGGGTACTTGGTACATCTGCACCCAAGCCAGAAAGCAGCAGCCAGCTGGAGCTGCAGAGCCGGAGTGGATTTCCAAATATATTTAGATGTGTAACGATGCACACGCAGATTGGCGGGATGTTAAGAAATGCAATGCAAGTGGAGTTCCAGTTGTCCCAATGGACATTAGCTATTCTTTTATTTGTTTGACGGTTTCCTGTTAAACCTGCGGGTGACTTGCTTTACAGTTTTACTCATAAATATTACAGACAGTATGTCCCTAAATGGCTAGGATTTGAGGGTGGCTAAGCACCTTAGGAACCTAATTTTCCAGACACGTGGTCATTCAGCAGTTCAACCCTCTGCGAGCAGCCCATAGTGTGCCCCTTTAGAACTCAAATTGCATCTGCATGCAAGCATTCGCTAGCACCATGAGTGCCTGAGGCCAGGGCGTGCATGAGGAGGATGGGGGTGCCAGACCCCACTGCGCTGCCCCCGCTGTGCTGCCCCGCTGCCACCACCTGGCCCAGCCCTGCAGCCACACCAGCCACATGTGGGATGCTGATGAATACACAGCAAGTGCAGGAGATGAAGGAAGGGTAACAACGAGCCGGGTGTTCCCTGGCACGAGGGGTGTCCCATGTCTCTCTTTGCCAGATACCAAACGGGGCTCACTTGCCCTGGGCAACACCCCAGAAATTCCTTCCCGTCAGCCTCCTCCTGCGCTGTGCTCACTGCATCGCCAGCACCCATCTTGCTGTAATGGTGGTGACTCAAACGTGACGGAACATGTCCTTTGTCTCCTCAGGTCCATAGCTCGTCAGCACTATGAGCAGATTTGTCTTTTGAGTCCTGTAGTCTTCTTTTATTCTCTATAGTTAATGAGGCACAAAGAACTGTGCAATAAAGGCTCATCAAAGCTGTCATCTATCTATGTTTAACTGTCTTTGTTATATATTAGTAATAAATGTCCTAAACCTTTCCCTATATGGATACATTTCTCCTCATTATTTCATGTTGTTTTCTCCTGAAATTCATTCATATGCAACTTTTATGTTTTCTCTGGTCTTAGACTAAAAAAGTTCATAGGTGAATTCTGAAGACCTCCTGAGGTGCAATCCCCAGTTTCACCTGATGGTTCCTTGGGAATTTCTCACAGACAGGGAAGTGTAACTTCACCGTGCCTCAGTCTTCATGTGAACCCTAAAGCAGGATGGAAGGAGAAGGCCCGATGAGCTTCTTTCTAACCAGCTCTGCACACAGAATGGATTATAGCGTAACCCCAAACTGCTGAGCCAGGAGCCAGACTGGGGCAGGAGACATGTCAGCAGCGGGTGGCTGCGTGCAATCCTCTGTGTGATACTCCTGCTCCACGCGATACACCTGCTGCATGTGATACACCTGCTCCCGTATGATATGCATGCTCTGCATGCTCCCACTTTTAATACTTGCTTCATGTGATGCACCCACTCCTGCACTCAGACACAGCAGCAACAAGTGCTGCAGGAACAACACCAGCAGGAGCATAGATAAGAAAAAAAGCGGTATAGCCAGCATTTCTAGCCAGCATTTCTCTGCATATCTCCTTTATCTCCTTTAACACACCACATGCTGGCAGAGAGGGAGGAAACAAGTCCTTACAATGTGCACGGAACAGCAAACACCAGTGCAGCTTTTCTGCAGGACTGGAAGGGAGTGGCACACGGTTAGCAAATGGCTTCAGCCCAGGACAGAGAAGGCACCTAGGGGAAAACCTGTGGGCCAGGGCGGCCCCACCATGGTGTCGTGCCTGAGACAGCAATCCAAAAGAGCCGGGGCCAGATGGCTGGCACCAGTCCCTCCCGATCTGTGCCACTGGGGACGGCTGGTGGTGATTCCTGCTTCTGCAGCTGATGCCAGGGAGAATAATGTGCTGGGCCTGATGCTCCTCCTGTGGTACCACTTCTGTACCACAGAAGCTCCCTGGCTCCCAACATTGGCTCTGAGTCTCACCTAAATCGGGTGCCCCGCAGGAGTGCAGGAGGAGGGCCCATGTGCCCCCGCTCCTCCCGGTTAGACAACTTGAGATGGAAGCACCAGCAGTTTTGAAGAGTTTCTATTAAAAATTAGCAGAATAATGAAAATGTGTAAGTAAGCAGGAAACATAAACAGAGCAAATAATTAGCTAATTACAACCTGCTTTAGCAGAACATTTTTAATTATTAAAATAATTAGTGAGATTAAATTCCAAACAAAACCTCCATAAAATCAACCTGAACTTGTCCTTGAAGCTTTCAAGTGTCTCAGCTGAATGTATTTACCTGGTGATACTTTTATTAGCACAATAGTATTCACGCACAATTTTATTTATTTATTAATTTATTGCCTTTCATTAGCTCATTTAAATCCTGAATATTTTCAGTATCTCTGATTTAGACCTGGTATTTAGGCCTGATATTTAGAAATACCTCTGTGGGTATCTGAACTTTTTTTTTTTTTTTTTTTTTTTCTGGTAAGTTACTCTATTTACTTACTGTATTTTGCATAGAAATCATTTCTGCCCAAGGAGACCCTATTTGTGTCAAGGTTCCAAAAGCGTAGAACACTGTGCTTCTTCAGTAGATTTTTTTTATTTATTTTTCATCAGCGTAGGTCGTACATCTTGATCAGCATTACAATCTCTGTTAGTGCTTCGAATCCCTCAGAAATTCCTATTCTCCCCTACCATGCTGGGGATGTCTTTTTGACTTTAAAATATAGGACAGTGTAAATAATCTAATACTCTGCTTTCCATTCCCTTATTGCTTTTGCAAGAAATGGCTGCTGTATTCATTTCTGTGCAGATGTGGTATGCACGTATCCGCATGTGAGAAGAGCCGCCACGGGTACAAAGCGGTGCATGCAGGCGCAAAGAGGAGGCAGCGGCGGCGCAGTGCTGTGCACGGGCTGCACGTGCTGACTTCAGTTCCGCAGAGCTGCAAGGTCTGCCACATGAAGCTGGACTTTACCGCATCTGGCTGGCTGTCAGTGCCGACTGGCATGTTGCCAAAACTTTTTCATCAGAGAATAAAATTTCTAATAAAATTCACTGTTAGGTCATGACTGCTGCAGCTGGTGTTCTCCCCCAGGACCACAATGAGGGGTCAGGTCCTTGCTAATTTCCTTCTCTTCCATTAATCTTCAGATGCTTTCTCTCTAAAAAAAAGTTTCCAGCATTGTCTGCCATTTCCTTCTTTTCCTTTATGAGAGCCACGGTAGTGCTTTCTGAGTTCCTAACCACCCATCTCAGAAATGAGCTGGCAGAAACAAGCCCTACTGAGAGCACAGGAGTGTCTGCTGAAAATAATGAGAAAGATCTGCTTCCCGCCTCAGTGAGAACACAGCTCTTGAGCAGTTGCTGAGTTGGAGCACCACTGGGGCCAGGGGGGCATGGGGGAACGGGCACCCCCAGCGCCCCACCGGCACAAGGCAGGTGAACGCAGAGCCCGACAGTGCAGCCTTGCCAGGGACACTGATAAGCAAACTGCAATTTGCTTGCAGCTCCATGACTAGGACAGGGCATCGTACCAAACAATAAATAAAAATGTGATCATATCTCACCAATTCTGGTACCTCCATTTATCACCTTGCGAGAGAGACATAGAGCTGATAATACTGGTATATGAGACATTCAACAATCAGCCACTTCACTGTATGCCTTAATACAACTCAGATTAATTGTTAGGATATTTATCACTTAGATTTTTATGAATAAATTAAATCCCCAAATACTGAGATTGTTCTGCAGTGTTCCTTTTTTGATTCAGAGCTAATTAAAGTCAGAGGAAAAACACAGAATGACTTCAGAAAGTGTGAGATCAGGCCAGTACACAGTGTGTTCCCTTTTTTCCCCCTCAGGAGTTTCAAACGCATTTGCTTATAAACTGCCTTCGCAGTTACATAACTCTACTGCTCCCTGAGCTTTCAGAGCTGGTTAGAGATGAATAAAATTGAGCAAAAAAGTGAGGATGATCATAAGCCACTCTTCCAGCTCTGGTGTTGGCAATAGCCTGTAGCCCTGAATCCCAATTTTGGGATTAACAGTGCTGGCAAGCGCCTTCTTCTCATTCTTTTCCTGGTTTGCAGAAGAACTTGGTGCAATTCTTCTCTTAAAAATAATTTTATCAAAATTTTACTGCTAAGATTAACTTTGAAAGTGACCATGTAGGACCACTTTTACTTTTCTGTATTAGTTGTCTGTCTGGTCTGTATATCCACCTTTCTTCTTCCTTTTCTCCTTTCTTACTCAAATGACCTTCAGCCTCTCCATTCCCCCAGTTTGCCTTTTTCTTTGTTTTTTTTTTTTTTTGTTTGTTTGTTTTTTTTTTCATCACTGTAAAGAGTAGAAAAGGTGATTGTAAATCAGTCCCACTGCCTCCATTCCTGAAGCAGCATGTGCCTGTCAAGCAGCAAGCACGATGCACCCAACCTGTGGCTTGGGTCATGCTCACCGTAAAGCAAAAGCTGGGTGAGGAATCTGGTGGGTGAGCTTGGGCTCTGCTTCATCTCCACAGAGAAGCCCAGTGCACCGGCTGCCCCGTTCCCACCCTGAGGTGCCACACAGTTGTCGTTTCTTGTCCAGGAGCAGCAGGTGAGGGAAGCTGGGCTGCCAGGAAGAGTCCCACTTACTCTGCAATATGTTGCGTTGGAGTGAGCTGTAGTCAAATTAATCCTGTGCTGAAAGGATATACACATCAAGCTCTGATTAAGGTTAATCCTGTGCCTAGATGACAGGTGAAAGCCAGCCTGGGGTAAGCCTTCCCCAAGCTGATGTTGGCAAGCCCTCGTGGGCTGCAACGTGTGCTGCACCAGAGCCCATCCTGTGCCCACTGGATGTCTACTGCTAGGTCTGGTTAATTGGGTACATAATGAGTCTGATCTTGTTCTTAGTGGAGTCAATAGTAGGTCTGGGACCAACATGTCATGCTTCTTTTCCTGTTTTAATTTACATTGATACTTTGCTTCATTTAAAGGCGGCTCCTTACTTCAAATGACTCTTGATCAAAGGGTGAGTCATCTGTGCTGGTTTAGCTGCATACATAAGCAGGCACATATTTCTTCATTATCTGCTTTGGGAAGCTCCTTGCATAAAGATCTTTTTGTCGGGTAACTGAAGTGAGCTTTTCTCATCACTTCCCAAAGAATTTCATTTCGGTCCAACAGAGACCCGTAGCTGCCTCTTGTACGGAAAGAAGTTACAATATTAAAAAAATGTCACTACTGTAAATTTAGCAAAGATGAATAAGAAGTTGCAATATTAAAAAGTGTCACTGCTGTAAATATAGAAAGATGAATAATTGAAACGATTTATAGTCCCATTACAGAAACTGTACGTTACACGCACATATGCAGCTAATGGTCACACTAACCATAAATAACTCCTGAGTGCGTTGCCTTATCTGAAGTGTCTGTGCAGGTGGGAGAGAAAATATGAGATGATAAATGTGTTTGTAATGCCATTACAGTCTTATCAGTTGAAAGAACCTTGAGATGGAAAGTTTCTGATTACAGGTCAGACCCTACAAGGTGATGGCTCTTCTTTAAGAGCAGATAGAAGCAGGATATGCCTCAGGATCAGTTTTCTGTTCAGACTCTGTTTACCTGTCCATGGAGGTGTTGTGTTTTGTTTTGTTTTGGTTTGGTTTTGGTTGCTGTTGTTGTTTGTTTGTTTGTTTTTCTTCTGGCTGTATCAACAATCATCTCATATCTTTAAGGGATAATATTGATATACTGAAAAAGATGAGAATATACTGAAAAGATGAGTGTAATTAGATTGTCCAGAGAAGTTAGCTGAGGAGCAGAGACCTGAAGTCATCAGTACAATTGACCAGATCCCACGAGGGAGGAACAAACAGAGGCAAGGCCTCAGCTGCTCCGACACTGCAGAGATCTGCCCGGATGGGCAGGATGACTCCTGACTGCAGATACCTCCCACCCTGAGGATGAATACCTTGAAGCACTTGAGGGGCAGCGGCACAGCGGGAGTCCCCTGGCCCATGGTGCAGGGCCCCCTGCCACTATGCCTCCTGCAGCCTCTGCATTTTCTAAGGCAAGAAAAGGATGACTCAGAAATCATTTCACAGCAGTTTATTACCCAAGAAATTAAATCTGTTAACTCATACAACTAAACCCTTAATTTAACAAACATGACATGATTTCCATATTACCAGATAAGTTGTGCCACATCCTAAATCATTAGATAATAGCATAACTGGAGTGTACAGATGCTCCACAAAGTTCCTCCCAATCTTTTAGCATAAAAATAAGCAAATAAACAAACTCCAACAAAACTGGTTGTGTCTTAGCAGCAGAGGCAGGAAGTCAGGAGAAAACAAAGATCTTAAGTTTGCATCTTAACAGGTGGTGAGCTGACTCAAGATGAGATGAGTGTTGTCTGCTATTTGGCAAAGTAAATTCTGGATGCACACTCCTACCATTCACTGCGTTGCATAAAATGAACCCTCCCCCAGTGCAGGTAGCCAGCTCGTCAGACAAACTTCTCCTACCTGTCAGAAAAGCAAAGCCCATGACGGTTTCTGAACAGATGTGTTATGGTCTTTCCTAGCACAAGCTAATTTCTAAAGAGATATGCCTGAACGCATTTTTTAAATGCCCATATCTGCTGGTTTCGAGCTTTTGACTCCTGCACGGTGGGGTGGAGGGACGCTGCCCGTAGATCCAGCTCCAGCACCCGAGAGCAGCCCTGCCACACCAGCTATTTGTGGTGCTCATCTGCCCAGGTGGAGGGGCCTTGGGGCCACCAAGAGATGAAAACTGTGGCAGCGAGCACAGGTGGAAGGGGATTTATTTATTTTTTTTCCTTGTTCATTTATCACAAAACATGCTAGTTAAAAGCATAATACTCAGTATTGCGAATGTCATTCCACACAACACTCCCTTCTGGTCAGGTGTGCAAAACGGAGAAGAGAAGACATGAAAAGCGGGGTGCAGCACTGATGGAAAGGCCCCAGCCCATTCCATGTGTAAGACAAAGTGACTGTTTTGCCTCATGCTGATGCAGATATCCCACAGAAAAATAAAAATACAGCATACTGTTCCCAGAAACCATGCACCCCCGATGCTTGTCACACTCATTGGGGAGCAGCCCTCAGCCCCTGAGCAACTCAGCTGCACCCTGTGTTGCAGCACAGGAAATGTGTGGGCAGCATGGGCACTGTCTGAAGGCATGACAGCCTTACTATTCCCCGAGAGAAATGGGCACAGGCCCTCAAAATGCTGTTTTGAGGCAGTGCTTCTGCTGTCTTGAGGTGAGAGGAGAGCAGGGGCTGCTGCCAGCATCACGGCAGGGAGCCCGGCGCAGCAGGGCCGCAGCAGCCGCTGAGAGGAGCAAAACAAAGCTCTGCAGTAGCGTGAGCTGTGTGCTGAGAGTGGGGTAGAAAATTATTTCCTTTGGTGAATCAGTTGTCACTCCCAGCACAGATAGTCTTCTGCACAGTTCTGGAGACACGTACAGTGCCCTGAGCTTGCTTTGCATGTTAGCGTGGCTTTAATCCAAGAAGGCACACATCTTACTGCAATGAAATCACACGGAGGGTTCTTCTCCTGACAGAGACTCACTGGCACAGTGGTGATGAGGTTTATAGCTGCTGTGCAGGCTGGAGTCATGGAGGAGGGGAAATGTCCTCCGTGCCTGGATGCACCGGCCAGTGCTAAGCCAAAGGTCAGGAGAAGCTTGAAAGCTGCAGGAATTCTAGTGGCCTCAAGAAAACCATCTGGGACTAGTCTTTGACTGTAATGTTGGATGGAGATCTTCAACCCAGTTTGAAATCAGCTGTCCTGGACTGAACCCAGCAGCACAGCGTGCAGAGGAGCTCGTTTGCCAGTAGCCAGGCTGCCCACCGGTGTCTTGCTTGGCCTGAGCATGGTGCTGGAGTGTCTGCTGCCTCCTGGCCCAACCCCTCCAGTCGCTCACAGGACGCGGGGCAGCCAGCTACCAAATTCCCCTCTGTGAACCACAGAGCACCTCCGTGCACTAAGTTGTTTGTAACTATTGTGTGCAAGCCTGATGCCAAGTAAGACAATGAAAAAAATCACCAGGCTTCCTAAGCGATTTGGGATCTGCAAGTGCCCCGGGGACATCATCTACACTGAGCTAAATTACAGCCTTAATCCAATGTGTGTAGAGGGAAAAATTAACTCCGTTCATCTGTGGGTACTGCTATGGTCTCATTTCACAGCCTTGATGTTTTTCTGGTTCAGTCTACCACTGAGGGTACATTTTTTTGTGTGTAGAAGATAACAACCATGAAAAATGTTTGTCTTCAGAGTGTATTCTGCTGCCTGGCACAAAGAGTCAAAGATTAAGATCAAGAGACTATCATATGATGAATAATTTAGTCACTAAATTTAGCATCTTGTTCTGTTGAGGCTATTTGGAAGGAAATATGAGTTCCCTGATATTTATCCCATGCACAAATGTATTCAAAAAATCTTCCCAAAATATTCAGACATTGGCTTGATCATGAACAGTCAAAATAAATACTGGTCAAATAACTTACCATTTTTGCTTCCCTCTCTGAATGAGGTATGAAGGCATCTCTCATACATATACTGAAGAAAAAAAAAAATGGACTGACTGCCATTAAGTTTAGCCTTAAGGCTAAGGTGTGATGCACAACTGAGCTGCCTTTGGAGAGCTGGGTGAGGAAGACTTGAATTTGTCATTTTTTCCTCTTCCCTCCACTTATGTTCTTTTATTTGTGTTTGTGACTGCATTGCTGAGGTATAGTATGGGAGTGGATACACTTATTTCCCCATCTAAGTTCTCATAAGGGTATGAGGAATACAAGAGCATCTGCTTCATTTCATCTCAAGGGGAATAATAATTAACAGGGAAAGTGATAAATAAAGCACAGAGACACAGGCCTGACAAGCACTTGATAACGAAGACAACAAAGACAAACTCTTCAGTGTATGTGTGCATATGTGAGGTGTGTATGCATGCATGCAGGTCTGTATGTGTGCATGCCTGTGTGCATGTGTGTATCCATGTGCATGAGCTCATATGTTTGCATGCATGTGTATACGCATGTCTTTGTGTGTGCACGGCTGTGCGTGTGCACGTGGGTGCCTGGGGGAAGGGGCAGTGGTGGCTACTGCCCAGACCCAGGCTGCAGGTGCCATGTGCCCAGCAGTGGGGCAGGAGCCAACACCTCTGCAGAAGGGGCTCGCTCTGCCAGCAGGAACGATGGTGCTTTCTCCTTGTGACTGTAAAGTACAAGCTTATAATCTAATACTAAACCTTCAGTTTGTCTAAATGCCTATAAACAGGTCTTAAAAACATATTTGTCTGAACTTTGTTCAGATAAACCTAATTTTAGAAGATGGAATAAACATGGATTATGAACGGTTCATAGAGCAAATTCATTAGAAAAATCCCAATGTCTGTTGCAGGCATTTTTATTTTATCTTGTTTGAGTTATTGGAAAAGCTCTCTCACAGATTACTCACTCATTAGGAATCTCTGCCATTTCTCATGCACTTGCTGTTCGCCAGTCAGGGGCATAAATCAGCTTTCTACGCGCAGCTCTGGTTGCACTGCACTCTCTTGTTTTCATCTTTGGCATGGCATAATAAATTGGAAGGGAGGGATTTAATTGAGTCTTTTTGTTTCTTGCAAGTTTTGCCTTTTCTATAAATCTGTTAAGTATATACAAGCCCATGGGGAGTAAAGGTCTGAGGAGTCCAGAGCATGCCTCTGCCAGCAAGCTCTGCCTTATCTCCATACAAATCCTGTTGCGGTAGCTTACGCTCATGCCCTAGTGCCTCAGAAGATTTGAATTCCTCCCTTGCCAATAGCAGATGAACTCGTACTGAGTAAGGAAACTCCCTGACTCCATCCTTTGTTACCAGGAGCAGCCAGGGATCAGTGCGTGCGGTCACGGCAGAGGGGGAGCCTCCCTGCTGCCTTGCGTCCCGCAGCACACATGGGTACACCGGCCTCACACACCGCACACGGGGACCCCAGCCTCACACACTGCACGTGGGGACCCTGACCTCCCACAACACATGCGGGGACTGCAGCCCCCCACAGCGCTCAGCTTTTTGCCCCACAGGGCAGCTGTGCAGCCAGGCGCGGAGCAGGCTGCCCAAGAGCTGTCTGCAGCCTCACCAGCAACACTGAACCTGTGAGAGGCACAGCTCCTCTGTTACTGCTCCTAGCTTCGAGTGTAGGAAATATGCAGAATCTGCTCTGAAAGAAAAAAAAAAATACCCAGAAATTCAGCAATTTATATTTTTTCTCATGGACAAAATACCTGAGAGAATTGGAATAAAATCCAAAGTTGGGCAAGCCAGTTGTTTTTTATTCTTGTTGAAACAGCAGAAATCTTACTGTCATCTTCCACGGAAAGATTATGAAAAGCCTGAGCCGTGCCTTTGGCTTCCTTTTAGCCATTTAAAGACCCACAGCTGGCACTCAGGGAGAGCTGCTGAGGCGGAGGCTCTCTGCCTCTCTGCGCGCTGCTGCTCGCTGAGCTGCCTGCTCCCTGGCCCATGCCACAGCCAGCATCAGTCCAGCTGTTTGCCTGCCAAAATTTTGTCTGCCTTGGTGGAAATGGAAGGAAAGGCAGCCAACGATTGCCACACTCAACAGCAGCACTGGGGGAGTGTTGGCCCCACCTTTTGGTGTGCTCTGGCTCGTGGCCCGCCTGCCCTGCTGGCAGCCCACAGACAGCGGACAGAGCTCCGGCAGGAATCTGCCAGGGCTTTCAAACCACGCACTGCGTGGGCAGCACGTCGGGTGGGCGTCCTGTGCAACGCCACTGCTCCCCGAGCCTGGCTGTGCATCCCTCACTGCTGCCTTCACAATAACCTTTTGAAATTGCAATCCATTTATTTGTTTAAAAACAACAATACGCTATCAGAGTTTCACAAATTCAACATGAAATTGATTAAGCGGTGTAAGTAACATGGTATTTTACAATATTAGAAAAATATTAGAAAGAAAATTAAAGCATTACGGGATTAGGACTTATCTGTTTGACTTCAAGTTTGCTATAATTCAATTAAAATTAACAGTTTCACACTGATTAGTGACAGAGCTATTCATCTTTCCGTGCTTTTGTTTTTCTAAGTGGTGTGGTTTGTTGTTTGCAATGAGGTTAAGCTTTTTGATGGGGATGTTGACAAAGATTTCTCTTTACATGCCAGGAGTGCACCCTCCATTTACAAGGGTCAATTTTCTTCATCCTCAGCCAACTTGTTTCTGAGTAGCTTTTCTCCCATGGTGTTCATTCTCGTGACTCTTTGAATTCCCTACTATCATTTAGTTTTTTCTTACATGAAGCATGGGAGCATTTGTTTCACTTTATTGATGACAAAGTGCTCTCTGTTTATCTTTATTATTGTTATGCACTGATATTTTGTTTTCGGGGAAAATCCAATCCATGTGAATAAAATCACATTAGGCATATAAAGAACATAGAATTACAAGGTTGAGTGCAAGGGGGCAGCAACCGAGGTTTGCATGTTTTCAAGGGCAGATTGCTCTATACTTGCGTGGTCTACAGCTTGCACGTCCATGCACCAAGCATGCACGCATGGGGAGCCCTTGGCCTTGCTTTCAATACCTGGGAAGGGGACCCTGGGACCTGGAGCCTGAGACAGCACAGAGCCACTCCCTGCACTTCTGGCAGATGGGCTGCTTTTGCTCACAGAAGTATTTTCAAGCAACACCAAAATCAGTGGCTTTATATGTATATATAAGAAAAAAACCTTTAATTCTGTTTTGTTGTTCCATAAAGACGGGGCATAATGTGCCTTGTTTTAACAGGGGAAATTATGCTTTGACACAAATGACAGTAATTCTGTCTTTTACAAAATTATTTCACAGAGAGAGACAGCAGTTGTGATAAAATTACACTTTGTGAATGAATTTCATTGTTCTTACTTCTAATTTTTCCCTCAGTGAAAGGTCTGAGCCACGCTGGCTGGCAGGAGGGAGGCTGGGGTTGGCTCCTGCGTGGAGCTCTGCTGCCCCTGCCCACCCAGCCGGGGATGTGCCCGGAGGGAGGGGGAGCTGTGCCCCCAGGGGCTGCCCCTGCACTGCCCCGGCCAGCTCCTGCAAGGCCAGCCTGCAGCCATGAGCTTCTTTTTGTTATTTGTGTGTTTGGCGTAGCTCTCAATATCAAAAGGCTATGGGAAACTAACCGTGACATTTAATTAATATGTTCCATCTGCTTTTTAGTACCATTTTAATTACAAATGGTTAATTTAGTCATGGGGTAAGCTGATCATATGAAGAGAAGCTGGCCAGAGCTCTGTATTTCCTAAAAGCAATGCTGCTGTCATTTTCTGTGGTGATTTGTCTCTGAGATCTGTCCTCCACTCGATGTAACGGTGTGTCATAAGACACTTGGAGAGAGGCTATGACAAACGGAAACCTGACAAGGCAGTGAAGCCACAGTGGGCAGACCTCGGTGATATCCAAGCAGCATTTCTGCAAATCTTGTTTGAAGCTGAGGGCCACCATGCCCATGACGCTGAGCCCACTCAAGCTCACCAGTGCACATGTCAGTGGCAACACATAGCTTAAGCAAAGCTTAAATTCCAAAGCCATTTTCGACTTAAACATCCTTCTCTTTAGTTTCCTTTCCTCTCCCTCTGAAATATTTCCTTTTGATATTTTAATTTCTCTTGGGCAGACATTAAGGAAAAAAGTTGGGTTGAAACAGATGGTTGTCAGCAAACCAATGCCTGCAGAGCACAATTGAGAATTAGTGTACAAAAACCTAAAACTTGGCACCATCCAAGTCCTCTTGATATAATTGTCAAAAGAAATCTGGCTTGGATTTTTTTTTTAATAATATTTTCAATATTTAAATGAGTGAAACTTTAAACAAACAAAACACACTTTCTTTGAGTGTGTGCAAGATGCAACAAAAATCTCCAGAGGTGATTCCTGCGAGGCATCAGAGGAGAAGGAGCTGGCCCAGCAGGAGAACATCGCAGGGGACCGCGGCCACTTCTCGAGGAGCCAGCAGTGCCCTGCACCCAGGGTGGATGGTGCCTGGAGCATGCCACACGCCTATTTTAATCCCCAAATGGTCACTGGCAGGCTGCTATTAGATTTTTTTTTTGTTGCTCTCTTTTACATAGAGAACGTGATTCCTTTGGCACAAATTTCCTGTGTGGGAAATTTGTGCCTACTAGATGTTTTTATTGAGAAGGCAAAAAAAAAAAAATCTGTGAATTGTTGCTTGCTCTAGAGAGGAGAGTGCTGGGTTTTTCCACGGTGGAAGCATGTCCCTGGTTGAACATTTTGCTCTTTTGATCTTCAGCCATCAGCACTTTCTTTATGGATGAGGAGGTATTTTCCCATGGTTCCAGCATGAATTTATTCCAGGTTGTGCAAATAATTGCAGCTGAAAAGCACGAGCACAGTCAAAAAAAAAAAAAAAAAAAAAAAAAAATCAAACAGCTTTTCTTCTTGTTTCACTTTTGAATTTAAATACAACATTTTATTAAAAAATAAATAAATAAATAAATCCAAACTACAAGCTCTCCAGGCAGCCAACCCAGCATGTAGCCCTGACAAGAGCTGGCAGTGTCTCCACTGCCTTGGGCTGTCCCTGCTGGGTCCATGTCTGTGTACATGTCCATGTCCGTACCCTTGTCTGTGCTGGTGCTGCTCCATGGGCAGTGCGTGGCCAGGCAGGGTGTCCGCATGAGGCTGCCACCACCACAGGCATGCCCACGAGAAACTTCTCAGCTTTTCCGGTCTCAGTCTGGAAATGGTCGATTACAATTTGTTCTGTGGCTATTCTCCAGTAAGCAAATGCCACGGGGCTGCCTGCAGTGGGTACTGCTGTACAAAGAGGGGATCCCCCTCGGCCACCTGGGCAGACAAGGGCCAGAAGTGAGGGTGGATGAGAGGATGGAGGAATGAAAGGCCAGCCGCCTCCTGATCCTGCATGCAAGGGCTGTGTGGCTCTGCAGAGCTGGGGTGATGTCCCGTGCCACTTTCTGTGTGTTTTGCTGTTTCAAAATAAGCCATCCCCTCTCAGCTGTGAGAAGCAGGCATTGCTCAGTCCTGATGTGCTGGCATCCAAGTGCCTCAGTTCACATCATCATTTTGTGCAGTTCCAGATTCTCTGGGACAACAATGACTGTTACTTCCATTCCTCTAAATGGAAACAACATGTGCATGTGCAGACAGGGATGTTTTTCTCCAAAGACTATTTTCCTGGATTAGTGTAAGAGGGAATGAGATTGAGGTCAGGAAACTGTACAGAGCTTCAGTGATGGTTAAAAAGCACACTTCATTGCCGTGTTTTCCTGCAGCATGCAGGGGTGGCGGGGGCAGTGTGAACACGTGCCCGGGATGATGTGCTGTGCACCTTCTCTCAAACATCCTCTCTCCACATCAGAACGTGACAAATTCAAATGTCAAATGCAGTAGATGGGGACTAATTCTCTCCTCACTCACGCTGCTGTGAAGCAGGCACAACTTCATTAAAGCACATGTCAGAAGCTGGTGTGAAAGAGCACGGGGTCTGCAGCGTGCAGGTGTGCAGAGCTGTTCGGAGCATGGAACAAGCCCACAGCTCCCCTTCCCCGGGACTCGGCACAGCGCCGCGCACCGTCCCTCTGCGGGGATGCTGAGTGGCCAGCAACGAGCTGCACTGACAAAGGACATAGATGGCTCCTTGAACAATGCACAGAATTTATCTTTGATGCCTCCATTAACATTACGGTCAGGTAAATAACTCAAAACGCACCACCTAATTGTTATCCATGTCATTTTGCTTGACAGCTTTCCTAATTTGATGTTCACGAGAAAACTAACACCCTGTATTGTCCCCTTCGCCTAATTAGCAGACAAAAGGCCATTCATCATGCTTTGACGGGTGGTGTGTGTGGAGGTCGAGGTAATCCATCACTCTCCCTGCTCCTCAGTGGGGACTTCCACTGCCGCAATGGCTTGGCAGGCACAGGGCAGTGGTGTGGTGCCAGGGGCAGGGGGCTTCTGGTGCCCTGCGCTGCTGGAGACCCGCTTAGGCTGGCACAGGGATGTGGGCAGGGCTTGGGGCTCCTTGGCCAGCCCCCCTTGTTCATGGCTGTCCCCACACCACATGGCCAGTACCCATTGCTTTTTAGTTTCTTTTCACCCTTGCATAAAGTATACTGTTAGTTTCAGTATATTTTCCCAGACTGCATTTTCTGACGATTGTCTATATAACCATGAAATGAAACCTAACCTTCAGGGTAGTATTTACTATTTCCATTAGTAATGACCATCAATCCATAGGCTTGCGGTTGAGCACTTTTAATCATCAGAGGAAATACAACTTTTTGTTGCAACAGACAGCAACTCATGAAAATAAAAACTCAGCTGTAGCCACTGGAGGAGCAAAACCCTGCCCTCTGTCTAGAGCCAAGTGTAACCAGCCTCTGCCAGCGTGCTCCCTCAGAGAGCTGTGTTGTGGCTACGTGCACAGGGGGATGCTGTGCTAACTGCAAAAGACAGTGAAAAATTAATCAGATTAGACGAATCTGTTCTTTTTAATAAAGGAATAAAAAACATATACGTGTTCATTAAATTCATACCCAGAAGCAACCATTACGATAACCTGATGTGATCTCCTGCACTTCATCTGCTAATTTCTTCACAGCAGGTGGCCGTTCCTTCCCCCCTGTGTGCCGCCCCCACACAGCCGCCCTCCAGTCGGAGGGCCCCACGCGCACAGCACGAGGCCCCAGCTGGGCTCTTTGGGCTCGCTGGTTGCTTTGGGCCACGAGCATCGTCTCGCTCCCGCTCTGTCCCCACACCGATGCTGCCCCTGCCCACACCTCGAGGCCGTGGGTGCTGGTGGGCAGCTGCCGAGACCCCCTTAGCTCCGCGCCCCATGCCCCAGGCCTCACCCCTCCAGCGGTGCCATCTGGGGAGGGGACACCCCTGTGGCAGCTGCTGGACACACGCCGGAGTGAGCCCTGCTCCTGGTTACATTTTTAGATTACCCAACTGTTTTTCACCCATTTAATTTTTGCGTCATTACTGCATATTGCATAATATTCCAAATGCCTGGGGCAGTAAATCAAATTATTTGAGGAAACCTGTTTTGCGACAGTTACCTTTAATCAGGAAAGTTATCATCTCTCATGGCAATTGTCTTTAAGACATGTTTCATGAAGTCACTTTGCTTGGCATTAACTACGCTCCAGGACTGAAGAATTCCTTAGTGATCACATCTCACGTCAAGGTTTCTGTTACATATTCTGGGCCTGGCAACTGGTCATCAGTCATAAGAATTTTTATACTTATCCTTTTTAGGCATAGATACTAAAATTATTTCTCCTTCTTAGGAACCCACCTATTTTTCTGTTTTCTGTTTGTTTTTTTTTTTTTTAATTATTATTTTGCGTCGCAGAGTATTCAAGTAAGTTAATTTAATTCTCCTATGTACAAGCCATCCAATCATGCCAGTGCAATGGATTTTAAGCAATATCATCCCTAAACAGGGATTTCTTTTGTCACTGAGATGTGTACATAATTTCTTCCCTGTGTTTTTAACTTTACCAGTCTTCAACATCTTTAGCTCTCTCTCAGTCTTCTCCACTCCCTAGCTACCTGTTCACAGTCACTGCTGTCAGTACCTACACTGCTATTTTTGTTGCCTACCAGGGCAGCATTTGAAGCCCTCTCCACCTCATTTCTTGCGGCTGCGAGGCATTCAGTGCCGAGTGCCACCCCTGTCCTGCACCCTGCTGCCGTGCCCTTTTCCTAAACCTTTCCTGGGTTCAGTAAGAGAGAAGCTGTGTTTTTGTTCAGTGTGATTGCTAAAGCTTTCTTGCTACTTTCCAGGAGTACAGCATGGTCACCTGTGCAACTGAAGACCTTTTCCTTCTGACATGTCTGGAAGCCTCACTTCCCCGTGTTCAGCTGCCCCTCGCTCAACCCTCCCATCACAACTCTTCCCAAAAGGGAACGTGACGTGACGGCACTGCAATACACCTTGTGCTCAACATAGATAGAGCTGATAGAAAGGCGATTTGATAGAAAGGTGATTAAGTATATCTGAAGATAATATCTCAGAAAACAAACAAACAACTCAGAAGAAAGAAAAAAATGTTCTCTAGAAAACAGCATGAATTTTTCATTAAAAGCTGCACTCAGGCTGCCTGTTGAGCACTACAAAGTTATTCAGGCTGGAAAATGTCCAGTTGCTGCCTGTAAATCTCTCTGTCTCCTTTGACATCTTCAAGTTAAAATCCTCTTTGTTCCCTCCCAGCAGTTTTTCCTCAGCATCACCTCTCCAGGCACACTCTGAGCCCAACATCCAGGAGCTGCCTAGATGCCCTGGGCAGAGCAGAGCAGAGCACATCGCACATGCACCAGGTCAGTCTGGCAGAAAAGAGCAGCTTGCCACCTGGGGAAGTAATTTCTGTTCTCCAGGATTCAGCCCTCTTTTTGAGGATCCATATGTGAAACCAGAGCTGCTTCACATTGTTAATATGCCCCTGGGGCTGCTCTTCCTCATAGGATCACTGCACCATCCTCAGTGCGGACAGAGCTGCATGTAAAGCTTAAATAACCTGGCCCAGGCTCACCACTTTCGAACCCGACACCTCAGCCAGTGCTCTCAGATCATGTGCACTTAAAAGCTTTTGTAGATCTTTGCATGTGATTACCTCATGCTATCAACTCATTCCTCTTTTTTTTTTTTTTCCTTTTTTTTTTTTATCTGTAAAGCAGATTTCCAGTAGCACCAAAAGCCTGCTGGTCTTGTTCTGGCTCCCAGCTCTGCTGCGGCTGAAAGGAAAACTGCCCTGTCCTGGCATGCCCAGGAGTCCACAGTCTGCCAACTACTGCCCGCACTGCAAGTGCAACTATGCTTCAGGTTCTGCCTACACATAATCAGGAAATTCAGAAATTCCCATGGCTGTTTTGACTAGATTTCCTATGTATCAGCTGATACGCGGGAAAGCATTTTCCTACTTACTACACACATGCTCTGTGTCTAAACTGTGCTCACAGCAGATTGAAATATTAGCAACAGTATCATGCAAATGCCCTTTATCTTTTGCTGTGCATTCAGAATTTCTTAAATTATTCATTAACGTCTATAAAGAAAAAGTGGCTTTATGTAGAAAATATGTGAAGGGGGCAGTTTCAGAGAGAGCTGATGAGACAGGTGTCTAAATGAACTTCTCCTGATTCCTTTTGGCCTAGAGATAGTGAACGAGTTCAGCTGTGAATCTCAAAGCCACACGCAGAGGGTGCAGGCTGAGATGGATCAAAAGCCAGTGCAAATCTTGTCGCAAGCCCCTGTGAAGTGAGACCAATGAGTTTTACACAGCTCTACTTAAGAGCTTTTATGTGTGTAAAATCTCAACCATAACATGGCACTGATGTCTTTTTCTTCTTCATTTCATTTTCATGGTTCTCTTTGAAAAATATACATTGAATTTCAAGTAAAAGCATACATGAGCAAAGGTAAACTACCGAGCAGGAGGGCAGAGATCAAACCCACAAGTGGTGTGCTGGTGTTTGACTTGCACCAGCAAAGGACCTGAAGAAGAAGCAGCCTGCACGGTCCCTGCCTGCCCCAGTGCCCACTGCCAGCGCGTGCGGCAAGGCTCAGCAGGCAGCTGTCTGCCCCGCGGCCAGGCTTGAGCACAGCATCCTTGGAAACACCACAGATAAAAGAAACATGGAGAAAATTAACATTCCCCCATGCCTCGATGTTAATCCTGGAGTACAGAAGCTTCAGATGAAAGATCCTCCTCCAGATGTAAGGCACAAAGCTATGGCAGCTCCGCAGATGCTGAAGAGAAGCTGAAGCTGACGTAAGTAGCCCCCTTTAAGGAGCAACTACCTCAGCTTTTTTTGTTTGTTTATTTGTTTGTTTTGTTTTGTTGTTGTTTTGTTTTGTTTCAGTTTAATCTATTTCTTATTCTACACGGAACACCTGACAACAATGACAATAGCCTCCCGATGGCTAAGAAGCTCTGCTGGAGGAGCACTCAGCTTTGGCAGCAGCGAGAATCACACCACGCTGCTGGTCCCAGCACTGAAGGTCACTGTAGTCCACTGCAGCCCAGCTGCCCTTTTATTATCCATCATCCACATTTTAGCTCTGGATGGTGAAAAGGCAGCTGAAGTGGTATTTTAATTGAGAAGATCTTGATTAGCCACTGCACCAGTAATGAATGTGAATTTCTGTGTTGCCAAAATGTTGTATCTGACAGTGTAGACTGTATGGCTCTGTATTATGCCATCAGCTGGTTTATTCAAGGTTTTAATGTCACTATTAATTTAATCCAACCTAATAGATTAATTCCCCCCAATAGCTTTTGGTTGTGATGTTTGTTACATGCGAGATGCTCTGTTTCACTTCCACTGAAACAAAGATAAAACAGCGATGAAGCTGCCGTTACCAAACACGTGGCTGTATCACACCTAACACCCATCAGCCATGGGGGGCAGGGGAAGGACCCCACTCAGAGCAAAAGGACAGACCCTGCAGGCCTTGGGGCCCACGGCAGCACCAGAGGCTGTCAGACACTTTGGCCAAAAGTCACGTAAGTGCTGCTCAGAGCAAGGCTTCAGGCTTGTCCTCTTCCAGTTATACCTCCCCCTTCAAAAACTAGTGACAGATTGCTAGTTTTTCTCCTCTAAATGTAGTGTTATAACTGAAAGACAACAGGAGGATGAAGGCAAAAGCAGGTTATTAGGAGCTTTCATGAAGGTTTTGCAAAGGGAGAAGGCACCACATGTAAAACGCATTCCCTACTGTCTGTATTCCTCTCCTCCCGGGTGTGCTCCTGCCAGGACCCCGTCAGGTCCTGCTGATGCTGATCTTCATCCTGCCCCAGGCCAGGAGCACCGGGCCTGCTCCCCCAGGGAGAGGGGGGGGCTTTACCCCCACCTCAGCCACAGAACCTGTGTTGAACTTCAGCACGGCTCTGCTGGCACACCGCAAATAAATACCCGGGTATGTTTGTGCCATATGGACTAACCAGTGGTGTTTGGGTTTGGCGTTAAAGTCAAGTGACATACTCTGCATTCCCTCAGCAACTGAGAAGCAGGCAGAGAAACTCCTTGTAAATGTAACAAGTTTAAATGTGTTGACGTACATCAAATCCAAATCTGGGGTAGGTTTAAGTGACACATGTCATCTGACGGGAGGGTTCCTGTGTTTGCCAGTGTGAACACAAAAAGGCTCAGTCTGTCTGGGGAGAAACAAAAATAAGATCTGCTACAACAAAATTTGCTTGCAGATAATTAATCACATTTGCAAATAAGTAAGGCCATATTTGCATCCCTTTTGTTTCTTCTCCTTGTGATCTACAGGTCAACTCTTGCTGTGAAAATATTAACAGCAAGCAGATTTCCAAATCACAGGCCCAAGAATTCACTGGAGATACATTTCCAGTTCTCAGACAGACGTGTTTATCCTAGAAGGGCTCACAAGCCCATGCAGTGAGGTTCCCGTTGAGCAAAGCGGGGGACAGAGATTCACCCATGAAGGTCAAGCTGCAGAGCCAGAGCCATAAATAACTGCAGCAAGCTGCTTTCTGCTCCAGAGAAGGAGCTAAACTCTTTGCATAAATAACTGTGAGCTCAGTGAAACCTCCATATTTACCTAAAGGGTAGTCTGTATTTTTCCAGCCAGGACATTATATTTTCCTAGTGATGCTTACCTGGCTTACTGTACCCAGAGCACCATAGCTACAACTATTGCCAAAGAACTAGGCAGCAAACGATGATCTGCAAGAAACACATGCACCACCAGCAGTGTCTCGGGAGTAATGTGTCTGGGATCCTGAGCACCCATTCAGTGTCAGCAGCTTGAGACTGATGCTGTAGCTTAAGTGTGTCTGGATCTAGTCACAAAATGCGTGCAGGCATGTGAGCAATCCCAAGCAAAACTGAATGCTTAAAGCAAATTCTGAATCAGAGAGACATGGGTTTATGCATCTTCTCTATAAAGTTTCTTTACATCAAGGATATAACCTCTTCTTCAGCTATAGAGCCTGAACTCAAAAGCCAAGATATATTTTCCAACAGTATTCTTCTATACAGCTTTTTGTAAAAAATGTTAAGTCTCTCCAAGACTCCTAAATATGCTGCCATTATTAGAAAGAGGAAAGAATTGCAGAAAAGGTAAGAACGATTAGATCCAGTCATCTCATGCATGGCAGTGGCTTTTTTTTTCTCTCGCTTACAAAATATCCAGTCAACACTGGGCTTCAAATGCTCAGGAAAGCCTGGATGCAGTCACACAAATACACCCAGTTAACCTTGTTCCCAGCACATCTAATTGAGTTTCAAGAGGGAGCAGTAAACTGCCTCTGTGCACAAATGAGGGACAAAGAGAAATAAACATCAAGAGAAGCTGTAGGGATCAAGCATCAGTTATTTGATCGTGCTATACAGAATATCACAGTCTGTTTATTGCCCATATTAATGTAGACAATTGCATGTATGGATATATGCAAATTTTTACATGCATAGTTTTTAACATTCATAACACTGCAACATTTTTTATAAACCTGTTGAGAGTACACTGAAGTTTCATTCTCTCCTTAATTGTTTGGAAACAGATTTGATACTTATTACACATTTTTCTGCACTTCTAATTGCGTAGAAGGCAATCTGCAGCAATGGGTTTTGCATATATTTCACTGCATTTTCTGACATGAATGTTTATGCAATTGATTAATGACATGAATTTTCTTATGTGCGATGCTTTTACGAGCATTTGCACATGGCTGCCTAATTCTCTCATTTGTAAAGCTGCCACAAGCAGCAGACAGGAGCTGCTGAGACAGGCGGCTGTGGGAGCCTGTTGAGTAGGAGAGCTGGTCCCAGGAAGCTCTCCAGAGCAAGACCCTCACCCAGCCTCAGAGAAACAAGGTCCTGCAGCAGACTTGGAGACACTGAAGCCATCCAAGCCACTGCATACAGATTTCAGGGTATTTTAGGGCTGTGATAGACAAGCCACTGGCGTGCCTCTCTGACCCACCACATTTTGCTCCATAGAGCCTTAGGGTCCAGGATTGCCTCCAGTAGATGTGGGATGAGCGTCTCCTCACTTTGCTTCAGAGGCTCATTCCATTGTCAAAGCTGCATCAAACATAATGGATGTGGATGCATTTTTTGGCAGACCATGGGTAGCCAGCCACGGGGTCATGCCAGGCCCTGCTGAGCTGGTTTGCCAGTTTGCTGTGGTAGCAGAAAGCACTTAAAAATTCTAGTATTTGGGTGTATTCAAACTGAAAGCAAACAGGAAATTTGAAAACAACCTAAATTTGACCTTGGAGTTCCAGAGATTCGCATTAAAATCCATGCCTCTGCCCTTCCTCCCCTGCTGGCCCTAGCTTCCCAGGCTGCTCAAAGCCCGTAACTATAATTTAGCATGGAGCAGATTTCTCAGCTCAGTTTTGTGTAGCTCGTCTTGTGGAAATATACTGGTGCTGAATTCAGTTCACAAGCCAAACTCTGAAATGATCACTCCTAGGTTTCATTCAGATCACCACTTATCTGAAGTAAAGAATTCTAATGTGTCTTAACCTAGTGTTCCATGTTAAACTCATTTGATCTCATCAAATTTTGAGTCTAAGAATGACCAGGAAGTTTAAACTTATTGGAAATTTTCCTTCCTATGCTTCATGACTATCGGTCAGTAAGTGAGAAAGATGTTAAGGCATCCTGATTCATGCTGAGATTTAATTCCCCTCTTGCACTTTCCACAGGAAAGAAGTCTCGCACAGACATGAAAGGTCAACATAAGTCTTAACCTACAGAAACTTAACTCTAGTTTCTAGAAAAACAGTGAAATAAACAAGTGAACCAACTGTAAGTTCTCACAAGGAAACAACGGAAAAATGAAAAGTCAACATCGATTTGTCAGGAGCATCTCATATGAATTCAATCTAACAGTTTTCTGAGGCATGGTGGTGGACCTGGTGCTGAGGAATAGCTTTGCTTTTAGTGAGGCTTTCTTGTTTTTTCATGGGGCATTCTCAAAACAGAGCAAGGCAAACACCACCCAGATAAAACCTTTACACAGGAGATGGGAAAGATTTTAGAAACCCATCTTGGAGAGCAATGGTTGTTATCCAAACAGAAGAATGGGCAAAGTAGAGCTTTGCAATGGTGCATCCTACATCACTTAATGTTTTCATCTAAAATGCATGCTGGAGCCTACTGAGGAATTGCCCAAGCTATGTGGGAACTGCCAAGCCAGTATGTTAGAAGCTCTTAATAGAGCTCAGGTCACCCACTCAAATTCCAGAAATTGCTGAAAATACCTTTCACTAAGAACAAATTTTAACATGAAACTGTCTGGGAATGAACAAAGCATTACAGCCTGAAAGGCACCTGCTTACCATATGCACTTGGAGTACTCTGTCCATTTTTGGGTACCGCACATCAAATGATGACATCTAGGAGAGGAAGAACGTCTATTAAGATTGAACAGGGATGTTTAGCCAAAGGAGGAGAAGGAGAATATTGAATTACACAGATTCTATAACAAAGGTGGAATACTCTGTTCAAACCACTTGAGACTGGAAAACAGCTCTATCAAATTTAGATGTAATCCTCATCCTACGTATTAGGGAGAAAAACATAATGATGCTCTGCACCACAGAAATACTTATTTGGGGAGTCTTTAAATCTGCTAGATAAGTGTATGCATAGGCAGGAAGACAGGCTTCGAGGTTTTGCACTCACATGGGGTCAGACTTGGGTGATCCCAGAAGAAGCCAGTTTCCACAGCAATCTGCACTCAGGTGAGTCTGGAGGCCAGCAACTGCTGAGCCAGCCAGATCTTGTCTGAGGTCAGGCACGCTGCTAACGTAGTCTCAAGTGCTTTGTATACTGAAGAACCCTCTGGAGCTCAGTCACTGCAATCATCACACTGCGGTGCAGAGCAAAGCGTGCCCTGGGGGCAGTGTCTGTGCTGCTCAGCCCAGTGACCGGCTGCCGGGGCGGCTCGTACCTGGCCAGGGGCCACATCCAGACCCCGGCATCTGGCACGGGCAGGGAGCAGCGCGGTGGCAATGCTCTGTGCAGGGTCCTGGCCGAGGATGGGAATGCTCCAGGCCGCGTGTGGGAGGACAAGAGTGGAAGTGAAAAAGCTGCCTCAGGCAGTGCCCTGAGAGTGTCTCATCAATATGCACATCCTGTTATAAATCTCTTCTAACGGCAGGAGTTGTTAAGCATGAAATTGTGTATGGTTTTGGAGAGGGCAGAGAGCATTGAGAATAAAAAGAGGGAAGGTGGTGCTGGTGGAAGCGATCCAGAATTACCCATGTAGATGATATAAGGAAGTTAGGGGAAAATATTGGGCACACTGGCACACAGCAGGCAGAGAAACTGATTGCAAAATTATCCATGTGCCTCCGCACTTCATTCCCATTCCTTCAATGAATATGCTGTGCAACAGTTCACATCTAGATGAGGCACAGAT
The DNA here is from genome assembly GCF_047663525.1 of Anas platyrhynchos. NCBI lineage: Eukaryota > Metazoa > Chordata > Aves > Anseriformes > Anatidae > Anas > Anas platyrhynchos. Next base: position 39,277,415 of record NC_092594.1, read on the forward strand.
ATTTAATGAAACCTATAAACAGTCCTCAGGATGTTTGTTTTAAGTAATGAATAAATCATGAACAGAAACTTAGCTTCTAGTCTCTTCACCCACTGTAAATTTATTTGAAAGTTACCATTAATATTCGGGTAACACCAGGAAACTTATTCCTACTGTCCTGGAAAACAGGAAATGCACTGAGAACTTGGAGCTTTTGCTTGACAGCTTACATGAGAAGATGTATTTGTGAAAAGCATCTCACCCCACTACAGGTGGTGTTTTTATGGGAAACGTTAACCTCTGCGGAGGTGCCCAGAGCTGATGAATCTTTACTGGAACACATGGAATGAGTACCTGCAAGCAGGGGGAAAGAGGTCTCTTCTATCAAATTAAAGGGATTGGATTTAACTCTTTAAATTGATTGTATGCTTTAAAGGTTTTTGTTCCAGTAAGGGCATTGATCAGTAGGAGATTTGCATACTCTTCCTTCGTAGTATGGGGCATTTATGCCACCAACAGCTATTTTAATTTTGATTAAGTAAAACAGGGGGAAAGGTTAAAAGTCAACATTTGAGCCATGAACACTTTTCTTACACTGTTAGAAATATATATATATATATATATTTTTTTTTTCCCCTAGAATGTAATTACATCTGTTTAATGCATGCTTTGTTTTTCAATAGATTCAACTAGCAATAGATATTGGCTTCACTAAAACATACTGTTACCTTTAATGGTTTGTCAGATTTCAGCATCAACATGAGAAAGGAAATAATGGAACAGTTTCAGTCTGATTTTCAGATCCTTTTAAGTATTTCTCACTTAGAAGAACTCTAATAAGAATGCCATTTTTTATTACCAGAACTGTGCTGTACATGTGGCTTAAATCACAGTCCTGTGTTTGGAAGTGGGGGAGAAGGCTTCCTAATGTCACAGAGAGAAATTAGAGTCAATTTTAGACATTTCTGATGGCTTTCTTTTTTCTTGAATTCCAGTAACTAAAGATGGCGTCCCATTCCTAATTACTTTTTGCACTGTGCTAAGGTACAGCATCTATCCAAGGCTATGTCAATTAAAAAATAACACAAGTGGCTTACACACAGCACTTTGGGGCGGTGCAGAGGCAGTGACTGGCAGGGACTGAGGCAGCTGTGGTCCATCTCCCAGCTGAACATGCTGCAGGAACATTGCAGGTCTCCCTCTAAGATTTTAATTTTAAAAACTTTCAGGGAGACACAGCTTTTTTAAAAAAAATTCTTAGAAAAAAAAAAAGGAAAAAAAAAGTCAAAGCTTTTTTTTTTTTCCCCTGGTAGTGGATTTGTTAGAGCTGAAATTTCTTTTTTAGGGCAAGATCCATGAAGATAAAGTGTGAGATTAAAGTCAGACATCAAGTGCTTGGAATCAAAACTGTGTAAGGGCATTTACCCTTTCTTGCAGGTTTTACATGTGCGTGCAGGGAGAACTACAAGTGCTTTTACTCTGCTGTAACAGGCAATGAAAAAAGTGCAATCCAAGGCTCTGAATAGCAACATGACGTGGTATCTCTGCACCCTGGGAGTCGGCAGCATGACTGCCACTGAAGACCAGAGAGCAGATCTTCCCATGCCCAGAGATCAAGCAGAAGCAGCTCACAAAAGGATTCTGGGCACGTGTAGCGTTGCTTACAGTCATAATAGTACTGGTGGTAAAATTTGATGTGGTAGTCGGGATCTCTTCTGCATGGAAATAGGATCTTATCTTCAGAAGAAGGGTTGCTGGGATGAGTCCTCAGGAGCACCTCAGGGATGAAACCACTGCAGCTTCTCACACAGTCACTGTGCTCTGGAGAAACCAATCTGAAAATCCTGGTGCTGGGAATGGTTTCTTTGTTGTCTCCACAAGTTCCACCTAAATATGAGAAGGCATTTCTTTGCAGTGAGAGTGACAGAGCACTGGAACAGGATGCCCAGAGAAGCCTCCATCTCTGGAGATATTCAAACCCCGCCTGGATGCCGTCCTGTGCAAGGTGCTCTAGGTGATCCTGCTCGGCAGGGGTTGGACTAGATGATCTTCAGAGGTCCCTTCCCACCTCGGCCATTCTGTGAAGCTCTTCAGCAGGAAGTATTCTGCATTGGCAAGGAAGAACAAGACCAGCAGAACCATTTTCCTTTACAATGACTTTACACAGACTTTCTCAGGAGGGATCTGGGAACCTTGGCGCTTGGTGACTGGCACAGGCACCTCCAGGGACATTTTGCTTTGCCACCTTCCCTCTCTCCTCACAGCATCCTCTGCACGGCCCTGTAGTCCCAGAGAATACCTTCAAAACAGATTCAAGTTATACTCCAAAGGATGATTTACCTTAAAATGAACTTCTGTATTTGCCCATCTCCAAAAAAAAAAAAATCTTTCTTCACTTGTTAGACAATTCAAGAAACAGCCTACTCCAGCACTTAGATTTCAAGTTAAACTTGGGAGAACTCAGTTTTGTTAGAGATTTCTTGACTTGCTGCTGTTTGCATTTTTGTGAAACCAAGACAATGCCCCAAGTTTGCAACAAGCTTGTGATAAACATGTAAGAACAGAGTGCTGTTGTATGGCTGCACTTCAAAGCAGAAGCTGAACTTCCATCCAATTCATATGGAAATGTCCATACAATAGGCAAGTTTGGATACTACAAATGCTTGTGCACTCCAGAAGCCCAGCTCTGGGCAGACTGGCTGTGACCAGACGGTGTGCACAGCCCCGGTGATCCAGCCAGAGCCTGCGTCCCTCGGGACGGGCAGCTTCAGCTGCTTTAAAGAATGTGCTGGTCACAGAGAAAAGCCCTGCAAAGCTTTCCACTGGGCTCACCATTCTAAATAAATGTTTCCTCTCTTCTTGACTATTGTCTCCAAAAATTTTTCTACTTGTTTTAGTTGGAAAGCTTGTTGCAACCCGGACAGATCCACAAAGAGGTCTGGGACAGCTACAGAGGGCACACTGAGAACGGGGTTGTGGATAGACATGTACAATGGTGAATGTCCCACAGGAGAAACCCTCAGAGAGAGTCAGCGTGGGCAGTCTTGTCCCACCACACAGAAACACACACAGAGCCTGCACACACAGTACTGAGCAGTGGCAGTCAGAGAAAGCACCGCGCATGGGCAGCCCTTTTCCCCAGGTGTTGCCCAGGGTAAGGACATTTCTCCTGGCTCCTGTGCCAGGAGACACTAAGGGCTTGAAGGCACTATTGTGTCTGTTGCCAGCTTTCTCTGCCTACAAAGAAATACAATGAAGATTAACTATGCTAATAATTTGACAAGCTTATAGGGGTTTAGCAGCCTTAGGGGACTTCCCCTGCTCTCAGGCAAAGCTACCCTGGAGGGTATGAGCACAAGTTTGTAGGCTATTTCCCCAGTCTATCTTCAAGAGCTTTTAAAGGCAACAATAAAATAAGCTAACAAATTTGAAATGTGGTTCAGTAATTGATCATTTTAAAACAATAGACTGCAAAGGACACGTTTTCTCCTGGTACATTTTTTAAATTCCATTTCCTATTATAAATAATAGACCTCCTGCAATCTGTGAACACATGAAATTACAGACATACTTCTTAAAAGCTGAATACTTCATAATAGAAAATGCTTTAATGTCTATAAAGTCAAATTTTTATCATTCTTCATATGTTTTTTGTTTTGAACATGAATAGTTCGTAAGTGCATATTAAGAACACAAGGTATTTCACAGTATATTGTCACCTCCTCATCAATAACTGAGTGTCTTACTGAGCATGATTTTTTTTTGTCATGTAACTATGGTGATATGCAAGGTTTTCTTAGGATGGTCATAGTCTTCTTTATCTGTGTTGGAGTCCTGGTTAATAATAAATCTTTTTACCAATATAAATAATAATAATAATTAAAAAAAAATGTTGATAAACACTGTAGCAAAAGCTAAAGCTGACTAAAAAATAGTTGCAGCACCTAACATTTTCCTTTATGCGTATGCATTTGTCTTTATATAGTATTTATGCGCAGCACACTGCAGCCAAGATCAAACTTTGGAATAAAAAAATAACATACGAGTACAGAGTAGAACAAGGCAAGAGTGGATTTGCAAAGCCATCTCTTGAACATGCATGTTTGACATTGTGTTTAAGCCACATAATTTAAAGGAAGGTTTTACATTAAACATTAAAAAGTGTTTCCTGCTGCTCTCCTGTATAACGCAGTTTAGCTTTTTACAAGAACACAAATCTCAGAAAAGTGTTCTCTAACACATGCATCTCGCAGCCCCGTGTGACTCACGTCTCGTGCAGCCTTTGTGGATTATACAGGCTGAATTGCTAAAAAGGAGCTACCCCTCTGATAATACTGATCATCGTCATAAAGGATGAATCCCCCAACTAGCTGCGGCATCTGTGAGATTACCCAAAACACGTCACTTCTACTCACTTTATGTGGAAACGTGAAACATCAACACATTCCCATTAAATGATTTCCCAAATATAGGTGTGATTCAGTTTATCTTTATTATCAGATGGATCAGGGTAAAGAAGTTATTTCAACAGGCTGAGCCACCTTATTGAACATGTCTATCATGGTCAAGAGCATACTCCAAGGACCTTGGCACCCATCCGTCTGTAACTGATTCTCACAGGCAGAAAGACAGAGCTCCCTGTTGCTCACACCCAGGTGGTTAAACAGAGACAGTTAATGAGCAATCAGCAAAATAAAAAGCAATAATGAAACTGCTTCAAGGGCTTTGTAATGCAATGACTACTACCATGTAATATCTATTTACTGAATACAGATACATGGTGCCTATAAGATGAATATCTCTGCTGATACCACATTTAGCTTTTTATTGTTGTTGTTTTCTCCTCTAAAATTCAACATCCCAGCTCTCCCTGCTGCCTGACACCTGTTTGAGGACTCAGCAGACTTTGTGCAGATGAAGGCACTCGTACTGTTTCAGAACACTGCTCATCCAGGTGCATACAGAAATAGCAACCTACATATATATTAAAACAGCATTTTAGTCAAGCAAAAAGGTCAAGCTAGCACTAAGTAAAAGTTTTGGTGCTATTTCCCCTCCCCCATTTACAATGTTTCAGACAAGTTCTTTTAAATCTTACCAATTTTTCTTTCTCTATAGTGCACTGCACCATCAAAAGCTCTTGACCAGCCCTTACTACCCCAGTAGCGTCCACCACTGAGTTGGTGGCAACTGCTAACCTCCAGCTGGGGCTGTCTCACCTCTGGGCCACCACATCAGGGGAAGAGAACTGCTGCAGAAGACACCTGCAGACCCCATCCGCTGAGGCTCCCTTGGCTGGAGGTAGCACAGACATAGGGGTTAACTCACCCCAGCTGGACCAGATTCACTCTGGAATTCACTGCTGGAAATGAGGCAGCTGGGATCCCTTCAGAGCAAGGTCAGTGGTGGGCAAAGCCCCCCACTGCAGTGCCCCAGGGCATGGGAGCTCCAGTAGTACCTCCAGGGCACATTTTTATAGTCCTGGGGCTGCTGTAGATGGGAAGACAGCAGCACACGGTGGAGCAGGGGCTTTGCTGGCTAAAATGCAGCCAAAATGAGTGCAGGGTCAGATGAGGTGGCCAGGACTGTGGCTGCTCCAGGGAGTGAAACAATTGGCTTCCTTGAGGCTCTGCAGGGACTCACAAACAAGGAAGAAAAGAAAAGCACATAATCACAGAAATAATTGCTGAGGAATATCAGAAGGGCTTTGTTGTAGAGTGTTCTCTGAATCTCATAATAAAAGGAAATAAAAAGAACAGTAATTGGCCACTTGGGATGAGGTTAATGGTAAATACTCTTTTATATATATATACACATGTCTGTACTTCAAGTAGATCACTTATCATAGTGTTTCTTCAATATAAGGACATTTTCCCACACCTCTGCACTTTTCTGCTTAATTTGCCAGTGACTTCTTAAATTATAGCATCTAAACAAACCCAAAAAGAGCATTTTGCTGGTCTGAATTAAAAATGAATCTTCCTAGGTGGAGAATTGTTAGCATTTTTAACTGCTGTCTCTGGAGCTTGGCCTTCTGGGGTTTGGGATAGGGGGCACATTTGTCTTGGGTTTGTGTTTTATTTTTGGACTCAGAAACACAGAAACACATGCTTGGGAGTGAAAAGGACTCACAATACCTGTCTTTGAAGACTTATTCACTCTTTTACTAAAAGGGAATTGGGAGAATTTAAGGGAACAAAATTTCTGGTGTTCTTTACCCTGTAGGATACATGCACATGTATTGCACCTGTACTGTGTGACAGAAAGCAAGCCGAGACAAGAAGGGGCAGCAGCGCCAGTGGCAGGGCTTGGCCCGCCTGGTGTGCCCTGAGCACCGAGCTGTGTTGGCTTTGGGCATGTGTTGTCCCTGACAGCCACAACCACAGTGCTCGGGGACCTGTCCTGCTCTTGCTCTTGCTGCTGAAATCGCAGGCAGTGTTGTCTGAATGGAGAGAAGACTGTTCTGATCTTACAGGCAACTGATCGATATGCTTCTCCGTGAATGGTTCAAGTTCTGTTGGATATTTTAAAATATATTATCGTGTACATTTAAATGCTTTCCTGAGTTTTAATTAATTTTTTAAGCTAGCAAAGAGAATGAACTGTTTCAGGCGCACCAAAACAGCACAGCTTACTTTGCAGCTGCTGCCACTTTTGAAATGGTGAGAAGATGATGCAGGAAAACAAGCTGTAACCCAAATTGCTATTGGCCACACTTGGAATTTCACTGTTGAGTACAGCACCTAAGTAAATTTATGTTGCTATACTTGGTTGTTTCAAGCAAAGCTTAGAAAAATTGCCAGTAGAGATCTATGCTCCTGCTTTCTCTTTTTGACATTCTGTCTGGAGTAACATATTCAACAACAAGCGTGTATGAGAAATTCACACAGAAGAAATCAGCACAAGGCCATCTAATAAATGCTAGAACCGGAAAAAAAAAAAAAAAAGTTGATTATACACTGGGAGAAATTTGCAGTACTCTATCAAATCTTCAATGCTCAGCATCAGGTAATATGTAAAATGCCATACATCAAACCTGTGTACAAAAACTGTCCTAGCTGAAAGCCTATGGTCTACGTGATAAAGAAAAGCAGACCAGAAAACTGTTATCATCCTTTTTACATCTTAAAAAGTTATTTTTATTAGCACAGTATATTGTGTGGGTAAGTCACAGGGAACCATATAATCAATGACTTTCACCTCGTTTTACTTTATATGTTGTGCAGGGTCACTTCTCTTGAATGCAGTGATTATTTTGAAATTATTCTCTGAATTATTTGCTTCATTTGTTCATTTTTCAAACGAAAGTTAGTAGTAGCGCTTTGCCTGGGAGGTTGATGTTCAGAATTGGCAGATACAAAAATGACATTGTATCCTCCTGCTGTTTGACTGGAATGGAAATAGCTCTGCCAGCCAGATTTCTGGTGCAAATAGAGATTAAATATTAGATGTGTTGACAGTTTATCATTCTTCATCTAAAAAGATCCTATTCTATCTTCAGTAATAAACAAGATCTGCCATCTATTTACTTTTCAGATACAGGAATGTATATTGAGATTAACTTCAGTGAAGTCAAGGGAGCTTTGGACATGTGAGATCAGTGTAAGAGGCACCAGGTTTACACAATGAAGATCTGTGCAATGAAGAGCAAATTTGACAGAAGTGATGAAAAATGCTTTTTTGCCATTGTTACTAATTGCTGTAAACCTCAATACAGCACTCCTGTGATTAATATACCCATTTGCTTACTTCCTTTTTTTAGAGTGTTGATAATATATACATGTATATTATGGCAATGGTTTTCTTTTCTTTACTCATATTATGGGTGACCTATTTTAAAACTATTATCCTTTATGTGTCATATAAAGTAAAATTGCTGTACACAATCTTGGTTTGGTACTGGTCAAATAAGCCAAGAATATAATTCCAGTTTTAAAATGCATGGTCTGTTGTTACTTATTTGTCCTGTTAAAGGAAAAACAGCAACAGCTCCTCAGTGCTTTAGGCATCTCTGCTAAAATAAATAAATAATAATAAAAATAATTAAAAAGCCCCTCATAACATATTTACTTCAATGCTTTATCATCAACACATCATTATGCAGGGAAATGCCAAAAATAATCACTGCCTGTTGCTGTCTTAAAAGGGGCACTAAAATTACACTCTGCTCCCACTCCATTCCCAGATCAGATTTGCACAGGTTCTTGAGCCATGTGCTTTTAAGGTTTGTTTCTTCGTGCCAGCACTCCTACTTACAGCCATTGACATTTATTTCCCTATTTTTGTCTGAATAAATTCAATTTATTGGAAAAAGCTACACTATCAAATCGATAAGACATATGGTACCCATCTAAATACATATGAAGTTGTACATATAGTAATTCCTCTAGGATTTTAGAGCTGCATTTTTTGAAATAGTAGCTGCTAAGAAGGCATAGTAGAGTGCTGTAAAAAAAAAAAAAAAAAAAAAAAAAGCAGGAAAGTGGGATACATCAGGTACATCATCCCAAATTGTCAGTGGTCAGTCGTGTCTGCTGACATTTATGGATTATGCTTTCCTCCCTTGATGCTAGCAGGCTCTCCTTGGCTTAAAAAGCCCTTTCTGGAAGGGACAGCACACTTCTGCTCCTCCAGCCGTGTGTTTGCTGCCACAGCCCCAGATCTGGGTGCTGGGCACTGGGGCAGGCAGGTCCCTGGGGGTCCCACGCGGGTGCTTGCTCACATCGGGACCCTCCAAGAGCTAGGCCATGATGAGCCACCCAGCCAGCATGAGCAGAGAAGCTTTGCCCCTGTTTTCTTCAGCTGGTTTGAAAGCTTTGCTCCTCAGCTGTTGGGCAGAAGAGCACAAAGCAGTGTTCGTGTTCGCAGCAGGCAGAAGAGAGGAGGCACAGGGAGGAAACAAGCAGCTACAGGTTCAGAAAGCAACAAGATGTTTCATCTGAGAGGCAATCTTGTGTACCTCCCATACAAAAATCCAGAATGATACAAAGAGGACAAGTACTACACTATAAATATGCATGTGTTGAACCCTGAATAGAGTATCATATGTTTCCTGTCATCATAATAAAATCTATTTATAAATTCAGATTTCTTTGGAAAAAAGAAACAAGGCTTAATTTGACAAACCCTTGAATAATTAGAAGCAGAAATAAGATCTCATGATTTGACACCTAGCATGAGGATACAGCCATAGCACAGCTCACGTGGGATGGGGTGCTTGAAGTCTGTGCCCTGGCACCTACCCAGGGTAGGGTCTGGAGAGCAGTAATGCACATCCCACTGGACAGCCTGGTCCTGGGGTCCTCAGCAAAGAACTGGGGGCAGCTCCTAAAGGAGGAAAAAGGTATTGCTACTGAGTCAAAACAATGCATAAAGATACCACCAGGAAAGGACAAAAAATGGCTGCAGAGACAGCAATGTGCAATTGAGCAAAATGTCAGTGCTCCAGCTTCCCAGTGAAGAACCGGGCAGTGGTTCTTATCTGGGGACCTAAGGACCATAACACTGACTTCACTCATGCAGATGTTATATTAGTGGCCCTTGATAATTAAAACATCAATGAGCGTGAAGCAAAAGAACATGCTGTTATGTCTAGTTGTACATTTAATATTAGGATAATACAGTACTGGATGCTGGATAGGATGGGTCGATGGGCAGAGGCCAATGGGATGAGGTTCAACATGGCTAAGTGCTGGGACCTGCTCTTTGGCCACAACAACCCCATGCAGTGCTACAGGCTTGGGGCAGAGTGGCTGGAAAGCTGTGCAGAGGAAAAGAATCTGGGGGTGTTGGTTGATGCTCACCTGAACACGAGCCAGTAGTGTGTCCAGGTGGCCAAGAAGGCCAGAGGCACCCTGGCTTGTGTCAGGAATAGTGCGTCCAGCAGGACCAGGGAGGTGATCATCCCCCTGTACTCTGTTCTGGTGAGGCTGCATCTCATGTGCTGTGTTCAGCTTTGGGCCCCTCACTACAAGGAGGACACTGAGGCCCTGGAGCATGTCCAGAGAAGGGCTACAAAGCTAGTGAAGGGCCTGGGACACAAGGTCGATGAGGAGTAGCTGAGGGAACTGGGGTTGTTTAGTCAGGAGAAGAGGAGGCTCAGGGCAGACCTCATTGCTCTCTGCAGCTACCTGAAAGAAAGGTGTGGGGAGCTGGGGGTCGGCCTCTTCTCACAGGTAACTAGTGATAGGACCAGAGGGAATGGCCTCAAGGTGTGCCAAGAGAGGTTTAGGTTGAAAATAAGGAGACATTTCTCCTCAGAAAGAACAGTCAGGCATTGGAATGGGTTGCCAAGAGACATGGTGGAGTCACTGCTCCTGGGGGCGTTTAAGGAGGGTTGGACCTGGTGCTTAGGGACATGGGTTAGGGGGTGACAGTGGTGGTAGGGTGATGGTTGGACCAGATGATCTTGGAGGTCTTTTCCAACCCTAATAATTCTATGATTCATCTAGACATATCATCTGAGTTTCAAAATTCTCATATTTGTTAAGAGATAGCAGCGTAGTATCCGTGTTTACTGGGTCTATAAAGCAGTGTGAATTGAATGATGGGAAGAGTTTTTATCTCTTAATATTCACTGGCATGAAAGAAAAATCAAACGATTGCAATGAAACAAATACCTATCAAACCTCCATGTACGAAGATTGAAAAAGAATATTGACATTGAATGTGTCTGTTACTAATTTGACCTTTTGTCCTCGTCTGTACTTTGCCTTCATCCTAACTCTATGATGTTCAGACCCTGGGAGAACTGCACCAGTTGCCACTTGTAATTCATCTGCAAAGAACTTTTTTTTTTTTTTTTGTAGCAGCACTGAAAACACAGCCTTGCCTCCAAGATATATTGTCCCTTTGTCAAGAAAATAAAACCATACTTTCATATTCCTGGATTGCAAAGAGTAAGACAAGACTCTGTATCATTAACTGGGCAGGTAAATATGGCTTCAAACATATAAGTATCTGATGCATTATTCTGTACCCAGCTGGGCAACAAACAAACACCAGGCCCCAGAGCGGGACGTCCCCTGAAAGTGGCTGCCACCTGTCCTTGCACCCTTTTTCACCCGGCTCGGTGCAGGGGCAGAGCAATGCATGGTGTGGGCCCGGCTGGGCACTGGCCACACGCAGAGGAATAGAAATGCTCTTGTTCCAGGACATCTTACCCAGTGCTACAAATTGTGCTGCCGGGTGCATGAAAGAAATACTCTATTGCTCCCACTTATTTATACTACTTATTCTATTCTGTTCTGTTCTATTCTATTCTTTGTATAATTTTAATTATTTATATTATTTATATTTTTATGCTATCATATTACTGATATTATTTACATTATTTGCATTGTTTACACCACTTGTGTTACTTACATTATTACATTATTCACTACATTTGGCTCAGTTTGGAGTCTTCCTGACTTTCATCAGCCCTTATATAGTATATATATAATTGTATATCAGTTGTTTTCATCTCTTTGTACTTTGACAATTGAGGTTCAATAGGTCAAGATCTCTTCTTATTTCCCCTCTTAATTCATATGCATATATTTTATATGTCTATAATTATATGCATGTGTATAGCAAAAGGACATTATTTTTTTGTGTGTGTGTGCTTGTGGAATCTATAGCCAGGCTGAATTACTCATTCTTTTGGTATTTATATATGCTTTGCAGACAAATGGTGAATTTATCACCAGCAATCCAAAGAACCTGTGTATCTGTTGCTTTAATAAACTGCACTAGTCATTAAATCTAGCCGTGATAGTTCTCACTGAATGCAACCAAACTCTAAGTGTGGCCGTGGTAGCTCATGGAACACGACTAGATTGAGGGTGTATTATGTTATATGTGGATCCATAATCATGATAGTTCAGTACCTTGAACGCAACCAGACATAAAACAGCTAATTGGGCATCACTCCCCATTACTTTAACCTTTAATGCAACAGTGCTTATAAATTAAACTGTCTATAGATTTTAATGGACGGTGCAAAGGAAAACTCATTGTCCAAATGTTTGCAAGTAATAATCAGGATTTGAGCATGATACTTTTCTATTCCTGCCATAAGGGGAAAAGGCACTTTAAGGCTACAGGAGGAACAAATCAGAGACATCTCTGTTGGCAAATGAAACCAAAGGACTTTGGCAATTAAAGCTGGGCATGTGCGTAGCATCTGCTCCCTCATGCTCAAAACTTATGAAATCTGTAGTTCTTCTGAAAACATTTCTTGAACCAAAAGTAGGTAAAGTCAACAAGACAAAAGCTCTACAGCAAATTATTCACTCAGCTTTTCTACCTGATGATATGCTTCCCATTTAGCTGTCTAACAGTTATATACACTGAAAGCCTGCACAGAAAAAAAAAAAAAATGAATCCTTTTGCTTGTTAGATAATCTTTGCATAAATACCCAAGCGTATAAAATCACTTCCTTTGTTAAACTGAAGTAAAAACAAGCTATTTACAACTGCACACCAGTAACTTCCTAACCATGTGTAACATGAGGGGGAAAAAGGTTCAGAAACCTACTCTGGAAACACTGTAGGACATAAATTCTGTATCACCGACAGTGAATATACCAGTGAAATGGTATAACAGTCAAGTTTGAACGTTTGCAAAGTACTGCCGAAAACATTGTATTTTATCTTCAATTAAAAAACTGTTGAAATAAGAATAGATATTTCTGACATTCATGGAATTAAAAATGTAATTAAGCTTAACTGACATGATATCAATTACCTTATTTTTCATCAGAAAAAAAAAAAATCATAGCATCAATTTATCATAGAGAAGAATAAATTTCAGAAATGATGAGAGAATGTGTTTGGACACACAGGGTTCTACATGAATCTGAGAGCCTGTTGTGCTGGAAGCAGACTGTTGGGTGGGAGCTGCACCAAGTGCACGGAGCATGGCACAGGGCAGAGCCCCACAAGAAGCCAAACACCGAGCATGGCACATCAGCATTCATGGCAGAAAGGGTGAACTGTGGCCCCCCACTTCAGGAAATACTCTGACAAAAGATGGCAAGTTCCCATGTCAAAACCGGGAGGTAAAGATCAATAAATATTTAAATTAAATGAGATGTTAATCAAAGGCAGGAAGGCTTGTGACATTTACCCAGGCAAACCTGGGAACTAGCGGCAGCAATCACTAACATCAGTGATTATCTTCAAGAGCTCATGGGCATCCCAGGGGATAGGGAAGCGAGAAAGAGTGCTTATCCTTAAAAAGAGGGACCAAGGGAATTAAAGCCCAGTCAATCCAGATTCGGTACCTACAAACAGTGCAGCACAGCATCAGGGAGGTGATTTATTAACCACTGGAGGTAATAAATAGAACTGGCTGCAGTGATTTTCAGTTTGAGGGTTTGACTGCTGGTGTCAGTCCAAAATGATAGTAAGCTTTGTCAAGAAGAAAAAGGGAGAGAGAGAATGATATCATAAATATTGGCAACCACCTATTTGCTGCAGCCAGTCCACTTATTAGAGCCGACTGAAGCAGTTACTGCCACCAGATCTTTCTTTCATTTGTTTGGGACTTTCCCAAGTTTTGCAGGTTTGGATAATTTTTACAATCTTCTATAGTGTTCATCATGGCATGAATATATAAGTACGTTTGGGATAATAGGCAATTCATAAGCATTTTGCACCTTGTAGCCCAAACAACATATGTAATTTCTTTCAAAATTTCCATGGCCATGCTTTCTGTCACCCATGCTTCTCCCAGCTCCCTGAGGACCCAGACAGGACAAAAACCTCCTCTAGCCAAAGCTGAATTTGAGATCCTGCTGCAGTTTTAAAAGCCACAGAGCCATTGGATTTTGAAGTGTAAGCGACACTCCAGCCCTGGTGCTCCTGCCCCTCCTGCAGAGCCCAGCTCAGGATGCTCTGCTGACCAGCCACTGGCTTCTGGATAGAGCAGCCAAGCCGAGGCAGATGCGTGCTGTGAGCTGCAGTGATGTCAGCCCACGCGGGGTGAGGGTGCTTGTGTGCAGCGGCACCTTCCACTCATCTTTACTCCAGGAAAAGACTACCACAGGGCAGCGATCTGTTGGGCAGTAACATCAGATGCAAGGACCACGGGGTGACAGCAGGCTTTCAACAACAGGAAGCCATTTATATGAGACTGGAGGGCTTTAATGCACTTAATGCAGTCCCTCCACCTTGTGAGAATTTTTCATTTCAAAATAGGGCTTTATCTAACCAGTGTCTGGAGGAGGCTGCAGAATCTGCCTAAACCAACCTTTGAGCTTTCCCATGTCATTGGTGGCCATTCTGTGTTCCATATTCAGTGCAATTTGCTTTTCTGGTAAGCTACGTAGATCATGCCATGTATACTGGCATACTCAGGAAAAACATTCATTTATTTTCTTTACCTTCAGAAAAAAAATATATATATTTTATCCTCATGCCTTCACATATAAAAAGATGTACATCTTCTCTGTGGTATGGTAAAGGAAGGAGTGAAGTGACTTTGGGTTTTGCTCCTTAAACACCAAAATTCATTTTCAGTTTTGTTATTTGCTTCTAAAAGCAATACTTTACCATGTCATGACCTCCCACATCTGATAATGCTGCACTCAGAGCTGTGCTTGTTGCCAATCTTTGGAGCTGGCAATTAAAATGAAATACCTTGGTATGGTATAGCCAAAATTATTAAAAAGTCATAACTGAAATTTTCGTGATTTGAAAATGACAGTGTGTCAGTAACTGACTGAAAGATTCTGGAAGCCTAAACAGACTGTTAAAAGAACCCATTCTACATAATATAAAATTCCTCAAATAGCAGCTTGTATTTTCTCAAACCCAAATTTTTCGTCACGCCTCTCTCTAGTTCTGCTTGCTCTCTTCACTCTAGACTCCAGGAGAGGAAGGGTGATTTCATGTTTTCATAGTTAAGTTATTCAGTGAGAGCTTAAGATCTATGGCTGTCATGTAATTTAACTCTCTGGCGTGTCACAACTGGTGTACCAAGCGTCACACGAGATGAGTTGTAAGTAGGTCATGGCAGAGCCACCCGTGCCTTTCTCCAGCAGCACCACCCTGCAGCGCCTGCTACCGTAGTGCTGGAGGGTGGGTTGTCTCCCGTCAGATGCCCAGGTCTCGGCTTGCAATTTTTGTTACAGATTGTCCCAATAAAATTATTTTTAAAGGCTTTGATTAGCTTCAAACTCCTAAGCCAGATGAACTGTGGCTGTACTAGCATTTTGTTCCAGCATCATGGTGTTTCTCTCCTACTCATCCCCTTCAGGCAGGAGAACCAGCATGGCTCAAGACAAGACAAGGAAGAAAACATAAAAATATTAACAAAGCAAAAACATGTTATAAAACCTCCCATCTTGAAAAACCCTGAGTGAGAGGTGTTTCTACATCTATAAACTTTTAATGATTAGCTTAGTTTCAGCAGTGATATAAAAGTGGATGCTAGGGATGCATCCATTTGAAGCACGTCTACTGCCTGCTTGACACAGAATTAGTCTCCATGTGGTCCTGATCCAGCTCAATATTTACACATAGACACAACCCCATTTGTATCCTACTGAAACAGGATCTTGCTTACTTTTTATTAAGTTGCAATTATTTTTTATTCCTTCTTTCTAATTTTTGTCCTGCTGTTTCTCCCAAGTGCTAAATTTGGTTGCAGGTCAGGACTTCCCAGAATTAAATTTGAGGAAATAAGAATTTTTAATTAATTACATGGGGTATAGCTGCCCTAGCACAACTGGATCCTCCCCTGCTCCAGCCCAGCTTCTCCTCTTCTCCTTTCCCGGTATTGAACTCACAGCTATTAGTCCATTTCAACAATTTTCCAAGATCTGTACTATTCCAGAAGCAATCTTTCAATAATCAGTAGGCTGTACTTTCCACTCTTCTTATATGCAAAGATTTTACAAAACTGATACTAAAAATTAGCTTAAAAGTTATCAGTGCACTTCTATAGACTTCTTCTGTGGAAGGCATTTTCCTGCATGATTCCAAATGCTTTTTAGTAAGCAAGGATCTCAACCAGAAAGGAGCCAGCTTTTTGCAACACTGATACCAAGTGACTTTGCATAATATGAATCTGAATTAATTTTGCAAAGCCACACATTTTGGGAGAAGAAAATGGCTGGTTTATTCACATTATGAGATTATCTATATGTGAACAGTTGTGGCTGCTCATTATTTTGACTGCAGAAAGTTCCATTACTGTGGGTGGATGGGCCTTGGTATAATAAAAATTATTTATGAGTACTGTATATTGCACAGAATGATAGTGCATGGTTTCTCTGATGGTATGTCATATACAATCAAAACATCTGTCACTGCACTAAATGTTTTCCTATGTATTACTTTTTTTGCAAGGTCCCAATAAATGGGATGGTATGCTACCTTCCTTGACTTTATCGGGATTCTCATGAAAAAGAACACACCGACACAGTGCACATGGAAGGGCAGGACAGCTGGTTGCAATGAAAATGCCTTTAATATCACCATGTACTAGATAAGAGCAACATTCTGCCAATTTTTGTAGTTGGACAAACAAAAAAAGCTTCCTTTAATTCGCACTGTGAATTCATAGAGCCACAGAATATCCTGAGTTGGAAGGGACCCACAAAGATCATCGAGTCCAACTCCTGGCTCCACACAGGAACACCCAAAAATCGGACCCTGTGTCTGAGAGCATTGTCCAAACACTCCCTGAACTCCATCAGGCTCTGTGTTGTGACCACTGCCCTGGGGAACCTGTCCCAGTGCCTGACCCAACTCTTATTGAAGAACTGGATGGCTGTTTTGGCTGCCAGGGAACACTGCTGGTTCATATTCAACTTGATGTCAACCAGAACCCTCAGATCCCTTTCCACCAGGCTGCTCTCCAGACTCTTGTCCCCTAGTCTGTATGTACAGCCAGGGTTTCCCCAACCCAGGTGCAAAATCCAGAACTTGCTCTTGTGAAACTTCATATGGTTGGTTACTGCCCAAACTTCTAATTTGTCAAGAACTCTCTGCAAGGTCTCTTCACCCTTGTTGGATTCAACAGCTTCTACTAATTTAGTGTCATCTGCAAACTTACTTAGTATGCATTTGAATCCTGCATCTAGATAACATGAAAAAAGAAAGAAAAATGGCCCTAAAATTGAGCCCTGGGGAACCCCACTAGTGACTGGCCAGCAACCTGATGTAACCTTACATACTGTAACCCTTTGAGCCCAACCCATCAGCCAGTTCACCCATTGTATTATGTACTTGTCTGACTGTATACAGGACATTTTGTCCAGAAGGGTAGTGTGAGAAACAATATTGAAAGCTTTGCTGAAATCCAAAAAGATTACATCTACTGGCTTCCTTTGGTCAACTAGATGGGTAACCTTGTCATAAGAGGAAATTAAGTTCATTAAACAGGACTTTCCCCTTGTGAACTCATGTTGGCTATGACCAATGACCACATTATCTTTGAAGCGTTTTTCAATAACTACCAGAATGATCTTCTCCATAATTTTACCAGGCACTGAAGTGAGACTGACAGGCCTGTAATTACCAGGGTCTTCTTTCTTATCCTTCTTGAAAACTGGGACGATGTTTGCCAGCTTCCAGTTGATTGGGACCTCTCCAGATTCCCCAAACCACTAACAAATGCCTGAGAGAGGTCCCACAATGACATCAGCCAGCTCTTTCAGAACCCTGGGGTGAATCCCATTGGGCCCCACAGACTTATGTGCATCCACCTGGAACAGCAAATCCTACACAGGCTCACAGTCAGCTGGGAGCTTATCATTTTGGCAGTCATGGTCCTGAAACTCAGGGCTCTGGGGGGCAGATTCAGGCATGACAGAGCAGCACCAGCAGCATTAGCCTCATTGTCACTTCTTCAGGCGAGACTGCAGGACTGCAGGCAGCATTCCTGCAGTTCCCAGACCCTGGGCACTCTGAGCATGCCAGGGTTATGTCCAGCAGGAGTCAGACAGTCCCAAATCTTCTTGCTGTTGCATATTTAATGCTGTCCCTTTACATCATTTTAATATATATCTTATATATAGTTATGCAAAAGAAGAGCTACTTATTACCATCCTGAAATCTCTTTGTTTTAAGCAGTCAGAGAAAGCCAGCATGTTTTCAAATTGCACAGTTCTCCTCTAATCTTGTTTTCATAATGAAATTTATTTAAGTCTAATATAGAAGTAATATAGAGTAATATATCATCTGCACCTCTGAATGAATGTTAAAAGTATAAATTCATTATTTCTCCTCCAGTAGATCTCCTTTTTATCTCTGTTCTATAGACATTAGAGTAATTTTTTTTTCTCCTGAATACACTGATGAGGATCCAAACCTAATTGTCACAAAAATGAGAACTCCTTAAAAACATGCTCTTATCGTATTGTACAGGCCTTTTCAGCTGTACCAGTGTTCTTCACGTTAATCTCAGCATTTGTTTCTAAGTGGGTCTTGTTAAGCACTTTCTTCCATCTGCAAGAGCAAGGCCAAGCCTGGCTTGGCACCTGCCCTTGCCCTGCCCTGTCAGCACAGTGGCCTCATGGTGCAGGGCTGTTGGGTCAAAGGGGCTGGTAGCTGCTCCAGCCCCACCGCCAGCTGGGATCTCAGCAGCTCTCCCAGGGTTAAACTTCCCATCTGTTTGGAGGCCATGCAAAATCAAACCTGTAAGAGACATTTATACTGCTGTGTCATTTAGACAGATGTGTCATGGGCATGTATGCACTCAGACATGCTTGTTCATCATTTCAGTTGCTCACTGGAGGTGATAAAACCTTTGACGCAAGGTGTGCAGTTAGTAACAGGATGTAATTATTTTCAAAGGAACCTTGTCAGTTTTCAGAAAGTTTGTATTCTTGAAAACAACCAGTAAAACCTCTGAAAACCCAGCCCTAAAATAACTGCAATTTAAAAATAGATCAGTGTGATTTTATTCTTGCTGTACGTGGCTCTTTCTTCATTGCTGTATGGAAAAATAAAAAAATAAAAAAGATGAATTCCAATAAAGTAGTTATCCTGAAATCTATTATCACGAGATTGATTAACATATGCTGCTTTGTTTGAACAATAGGTTCTGGAGAGAGAAAAAATACATTTTCCCTCAGTCTTAATCCATGAAAAAGTTATTAGACACTTATTTCTCAATTGGCATGGTAGAAATCAATACCAGCTTTGCAAAGATGTATGCAATTTGCTTTAAGAATTTGTACTTGCGTGATCTTCAAATACTATGAGCTGTTTGGTAATTATTTGTTTCTAAGGTTGTATAGATTCTTTTTTCATGTCCATGATTTTACATTGCTGTAACTTTTGTCGACTTATTGAAGTGATTTCTGATTTACAACAATGGATGGTAAACGGAAAATTAAGATGCCACTCAATTCATCATCTGGGTTTGACTTCAACAGAAACACAAACGATGCATGTGTAATAATGGCTCCAGCTTAGATCAGTATCCAGCTACGTGGGTGACAAGCCCTGGTACATGCCAGGCACTGCCATAATACTTTTCATCCTTCTTGCAAATTGTATGTCGAGGTTCATAGGACCATGTACAGCATTTTGATGCTGCTGCTTGTTAGGTGTATTGCACTAGGTAAGGACCACAATTTACATATGGATCAGGTGCTGCCTTACCCCATCCTCATAGTGAAACCTTCGGGACATGGGCATTTGGTTGGGAATCCTTAGCAGCAAGAAACATCTTTCCTTGAACATCTGTAGAGAAATTACTGAGGTAAACTAACCCGATTAACAATTCAGGGACAAAAAAGTTGTATGGGAATATAGGGTAGACTGAATAAAATACAAAGACTTTCCTTACATATATTTTTTCCTTACATAAATACTCTTAGGGCTAGGTTCTGAGAATTTTCTTTCTTTGCACTTCTGTTCTAGTTTCTTCTACGAAGTTCAAAAGTGCCATGAGACCACCTGCTATATCATATTCATAACCACTTCGACATCATGAATCAATGAATCATGTAATATAATGTAATAATAAGCAGGTTGGGCTCCAGTGTTTATTAGCTGATGCTCTCTTAAATAAGTTCATGCTGAAACAGAGTCCTTCAGCCAAATTTTTCCACTTACCCTGCTGTTCAGGGGCAAACCAGGAAAACTAAGGAAAAATCAGAGCTGAGAAGGCACTGCTATGTCTGAAACCTGCTCGGCCATATGAAGGGATATTAAAAGGACACAGATATCTGAGCACATTTTGCTAAAGAAGGCAGCCTTAATTTTAGCTGGCTGGCAGATGGGGTTTCTCATTAGCCTGTCTTTTCATCTTATTTCACGCAATTAAGCAGACTCGGGAGGGCCCTGCGGAACTGGCCGCCTTCCAGAGCCTCGCGCAGCCGGCCCGCACGGCATGTGCTCGCTCCTCCTGGCCGGTGGCCCTGCTCTGCCGGTCCTCCACAGCTCCACCGTCCTCCCGCTGCCCCACTGCCAGCTCCAGCGGGCTCTGCCGCTCCTCCACAGGAGCACAAGCAGCCCGATGCACAGACGGACAGTGCAGGCCTGATAGCAATTAAATGTGTTGCACCCATTCCCAGCCCTTTCTCTAGCAGCTGGGTCCCTGTCAAGATGAGCAGAGATCTCCACTCGGTTTCTTCCAGGAGGCACGCCAACAAACAACCTCAGCAGATCAATGTACAACCGTGTGCCTGCAGCCTGCATATGCCCAAAGCCCTGGCCAGGACCGCCCTGCAGGGCCACGGGGCAGCTCCTGCAGCTGGCAGCGCCGTGCCCTCCGCCGCCCCACCAACCCAGGGGCACCTGGTTCCCGTGTCCGCTGTCAGAGGGGCTGCTGCTGTGCAAAAGCCCAAGCCTCAGGGCTTGGAGGACAGGCCCCATATTTTGCAATCCATTGACTCTGTATTATTTCTCTGTTCCCATAGAAACATGGGGGTTTTAAGGAGTAGTGAGAAGCTAAGACAATGGAAATAAAACAAAGCTAAATGCTATCAAACCTTTGTATTTCCATGCACTGAGGGAAGAAAATAAAATCCTTGACTCCTTTCTGCATCCCGTAAAGCGGAGTAATTTAGTTGGCAAAAAAGAAATTCTCTCATAGATGTGATCCTTTTGAATTGTTTGCTTTTTTACTGAGGCAATTTCAGCAAAATGCTTAGCAACACATATAGAAGGGAGCTTCTAAATCTTTTTACTAATTCTAAAAACCTCAATTTCTTATTAAGTCACTAGAGATAGCTCTTACTTTGTTTCCAGCAAAAGGTAATTTGGGCTTTATTTTATTTAGAATGTTGCCCACCATGCTGGAGAGGCGAGATTTCTTAATTGCTTTGTTGCAAAAACAATTTATGTGTTGTTTTTTTTTTTTTAATGAGTTTAATTTTCTTTAAAGTTTTCCATGTATAAATGTGGCAGCATTTTGAAATCAAATAAATTATCCACATAGCTGCCTCAATGCTCCCATCGTTACACTAAACACTTGATGCTACCTACACAAGACTTATTGTATAGAAAATATGTGTACAAAGAAAGAGTTTGAGTTGGCGTTTAAAAAAAATAAAATACTAAAAACCAATAAGCAAGAAATAAAAGGAGAGAGATTATTACCTGTATACTGGAAGCTGTCCTCCTACTACAGAGCTGGGGGCTGAATCCAAACCTGGTGAGCTGCCACAGAAAGATAAGGTCTTGAGAAGATGGTAAAACATCTGATCATGCAAAAAAAAAAAAAAAAAAAAAAAAAAAAAAAAAAAAAAATCACACTGTGCTTTTCCTCAGAACTTTCTTTAAAGCAACTTATAAAACTAATGTAAGATCAGGATGGCACACAGGCAAAATCAGTCTTGATGGCCTGTATGTGAGTTTTCTTCCATTGCCATGAACAAGAATGATGGCAAAGGGTGAGGATCATGCCCAATTGTGCCAGTACTATAAATAAACTGGCAGTGTAGGGCTTGGTTTACAAGACAGAGGTTAACAGCTGCAGACAGGAAGGCAAGCTTCAGCCTACGGGCTGAAAAAATACAGAACCTGTATGTGCCTGGTTTGTATTTGACTACATATACGAATATCAGCTTCTCCAGTAATTAAGTAAATATTTGTGCTTAGCATATTTAAAGATGGTGACTCGTCTGCAGTTTTCCCTCCCGCCAGCACTCTGCGCTGGTAAATGCGTGCTCCACAAATCTGGTGTCAGTGGAGACAGAAGGGCTGGCTGCCATCGCCTCCACAGGCAGAGCGGGAGCTGGTGCTCACAGCCGTGCTGGAGGGAGCGCAGGAGCGCTCCGCAGGGATGGGTGAGGCTGAGGAACAGCTCCCGGCCTGGGCAAGCAGGGTCTCCTGGCATAGCTAACTTCTTCCAAACCTTAGCAGAAGAACGAGGTGAGAAATTGTTACTGTTGGAATTAACCAGGTGGAGGAGCAGCTTGTGGAGGAAGAGGAAGAGGATCTCTGCTGTCTCCTCAGGCATTTTGATGAAAATAGAAGAGAGGCTCCTCACAAAAAGAGGAATTAAAAAAAAAAAAAAAAGGGGGGGGGGGGGGAACTACTGAACTGCTGCAAAAACTACTGCAAAACACAAGAAAGGGACAAGTACTGTCACTGATCAGCACCACAGCTGACTGGGAGTGGGATGGGAGGAAGCAGAACTGGATTGCAAGCAGCACGCAAATGGGACGCGTCCCATCACCAATGACCTGCCCCACCATCCCCGTACTCAGACCTGCCTAGTCCCACACAGCAGCTACAGCAAAGCATTGGAATAGGTCATAGCTGGGTCAAATGTTGGAGAGACTTTAGGAAAAGCAAGTGATCCAAACCAAAATCTCTAAAAGTGCTTTAATTTCCTTACCAGGCTGTTGACCACAAGCTCAGTGTCATCACAAAGGTGCAAGAACATGAAATACATGCACCATTCTCAGTTGTAAGCTGCAGGCACTAGTGGTCAATTTACATGATATATAGGTTACAGCAGATAAAGAATTCATGAAGTTAGGGTTGAATCCCTCTGCTGTCAAGCAAATGGGAACATTTCCACCACAGCAGGCTAATGATTAATTTATACAGAAGTACTGGGACAGAAGACAAAAAGTTCTGTTTATTGTCTAGACAGGAGACAGTTCCACCTTTCCTGTCCCAAAGAACATTGCCATTTGTAAAAGTTATGCAAAATTCATCCATAATTCTTTAGGAGGAGCATTAACCTGACAATTCAGTTATACACGACAGGAAGGGCTTGGAAGGGAGGTTGAGGTGTAAGCATATATTTATCTTATAATTTCAGTTATGAAGTTGCAATGCTGCCATCACAATCCCAAAACTGTAAAATCCTAAAAACGGTATCTAAGAACAGAGGGGTTTGTTGCAATAGGAATTGTGTTCTCTGTTACGTTTTACTCATCTCCAAGCCTGAAGGTTGTGTACTCTGACTAGTGAATTCTGGCTGCTTCTTCTTCATGGTGTTGGGGTGGCTGCAAGCTCACCCCATGCCCCATCTCCCTTCCTGATGCAGCTGCCCCCAGGCCCACTGATGGTGCTCACCAGTGGTCCTTTTGCTGCAGGTACTCCCTAGCCTTGGTTAGCAAGGATGAAGGAGCATTCTACAGGCAGCTGGGCAATGGGAAACCTTCCTGTACTCCTGGCAGAGTACAGGAAGTCCTTTCTGGACTGGTGGCAGACTGCAAAGAACCCAGGGAATTTGCTCAAAGGTTTTAGAACATTTTACTTGTCACTGGAAACCTGATGTTTTCAGAAGGCACACACAGCAGTGAGAGCTCTTGGTCAAACAACATACGGTTTTCAGGTTAATTTGCTTCCTGCTTTTCTGGTGGCCTCTCACGCAAGTACTGACTAGCATATTGTCTGCTTTATTTGTGATATTTAAGGCATTCACAGTCCCAGATTAGAAATGTTTGGTTCTGACTACCAGTTGTGTTCATTTCACAATCATTTAGCTTTGGCACTTCAGGTCTATGAGAAATACACAAAACCTGGGTTAAAATATTGTTTGGGTGAAAACTGAGTAGAAAGCCAGAAAATTTCACTTCCTCAAGGAACAGGGAAAGTGGAATTAAAACCATGTGTGTTAGAGGAAGAGCCGCAGTTTCCAGCCACACTTTCCCCAGAAGTTGTCCGTGAGCAAAGCAGGAGGATGCTCTCCAGCCTCTGAGCTGCATCAGTCATCCCAGCTGCTCATTATTCATCGTTCTGACACTGCAGTTCATGAAGCAAATGTGGCATTTGGGCTCATGATCCAAAGCAGGATAAAATGACACTATATATCAGCCTGTAAGAGAGGAAAAATTGTGGGGAGGATGGCAATCACACAGGATAAAGTAACACAGCTTTTCATCTCTTCTCCAGCACAGCCAAGCATTTCAATGCTAAAACAGAAGCAACAAGGTGTTCCTCTGGAGCTGATGCCTTTTCAGGCATTTCTGAACACCAGCATCAACCCACACTTTCCCAAGAACAAGGGTCTCTGACTGCTGACACTGCATGTCTTCCTGGAAGCGCCACCTCCATGAGATGACAACTCTAAGCGTAATGTGACAGTGACAGCTAATTAGTGTTTTATGATACTGTAACAGTGTCATTCCTTAAAGTATCACTGTCCAAAATGATGAGTTAACATGGTGGCTCTTGTATGGCAAGACTCTAAACAATGACAGCTCGGCAGTCAAGTAGGTCATCCCCTGTAAGACACTGGTGCTCATTATGTTTAGAAGTACCTCACTATTTCAGAACACTTGGACTAATATTTTCATTCACAACAAATACAGTTCAGAAGCCATGGAGTTCATCAGCCTGCTCAGGACAGCTATGAGCATTGCCAGCTATTTCACTAGTAGGACTGTTACCCTGGAAATGTTTTTTCTCCATAATAATGTTACAGATTGAGATATGCTGATTCCTAAGTGTCTGTTTCCAGATAAGATATAATTATTACATGCCCACGACACATGCCTGGAAATTAAGAGAGACTCCTGAAAGTGAGATCAGTGTTGACCATCAAGTGCACAATGCAGCCGGGGCATTTTCCTAATGTTTGCTTACTCTCAGCATGAGCAGCAAGTATGATTTTGATTTGCTTCTTACATGGCTTCAGGTGATTCATATGGATTTCCTTTTGGTCCCAATAATTCTGCATTCTGTGTGGCTTAAAAGTCCACGGAGTGATCAATAGGGTTGGTTTCTGACAAGAAGGCCTTGCTTTGTCTGCCCATCAAAGTCACAGGGTTCAGAAGCTCACACGTATGTGCAAACATACAGCCTGTGCTTCAGAGAAAGCCTGGCCTCTTCCCCGCCAGCACCGAGGCCCTCCTCTGCTGTCCTCTCCATGGCAGCCTGAGACATGTCACTGCTCTTCTCCACCCCCCGACAAACATTTCAAAATGCCTCCTGCCCGGCAGTCTCCAAACGCAGGGCTCTGGGGCATGGCACCGCCACGCAGCCGGCAGCCCCGTGAGGGGCTTGGGGAACGCACAAGCCTCCGCATGTGGCCTCACAGGAGCACGGCCTCTGCGGGAACACGGCCTCACTGCTGGGCCCCCGGTGAGCTCGTCACAGCTCCTAATTGAAACGTGCTTGGCTTCTCCTTCTTTCTCCTTGTTTCAAATAGGTTCTGCCTCTGTCAGGAAAATAAGCGTCTGTGTTGCCATTTTTTTTTTTTTTTTTTTCAGAAAATGTGAGGGTTTTTTTCTTCTCTCTCTTTTTTTTTTTTTTGTGTGTGTGTGTGTGTGTGTGTGTGCAAGATTTCAACTCTTTGACTTTGGAAAAGAAATCATTGTGGAGAAAGTATTTCTTGAAATGATGACAGAAGCAAAATTATATTCCTTTGTAGAAAACAGGGACATTTGAAGACAGGCTTAGCGTCTTTGTTCTTTGTTCCAGGAAGTGTGAATGCTCGGGCTCCTAGACCATTAATCCTTCCCCATTTTACTTTTTGAAGATGAGTATTGCAGAGAATGAGGCATTGTGCTCAAAAGTTCTTTTCAGAAAATATCTTTTCCCTCCACAGTATGTTCCAGTCATCTGATAATTTGCAGGATAACTTGGCAATTCATGGCTTTTCCTCATAAATATTTATTTTCCCAGGACACCCGGTGTGAATGGGCTTCCAGAGCTGCAGCCTCTCCCCTGCGTGCACTGAGGACCAGGCTTCACAGTGGCCTTGAACGCATGGGAGGGACGTCCCCGTGCGCCCACCAGGCTCCCATGCCACCTCCAGGCACGGGGCAGGATGCAGCCCCTGAGGCATGGCAGAACAGGGCACCAGGAACCCTCCTCTCACCGTGCACCTCATCTCCTGCAAGGGAAACCCGTGCCACCCAGCCTGGGCTCATTCTTCCTTTACTCTGTAAATATTAGTTTTACATTCATTTTTCTCTATATTGCTGGCTCCAAGACTATTCCAAACAAGTTTTCAAAATCTGCTATCATGAGGCTCAGAAACTTAATTTACTGCCTCCCACAGCATCTTAGCATGAATATCAGACAAAACTAAATCATGTTTTCCATATATTTCCTTTATCAACTGCTGCTCTTCGGGTAACTTTCAAAATTCTTCAAACATACCTACTTTTCTTGCTGAAGAAAGATCTTAAAAAGGACATGAATATCTCACTGACTTTTGAGTCAGCTTTAAGAATAGTGTATCCCGTTCCTCATTTCTAGTGGATTTGCCTTATTTTCTCAGTTATTCAGTCCTGGTATATTAGCCCATGTTTTTTAAAACACTTATTCAGCCTTCAACATATTACCCTTTAATATTTTCAATGCCGCCTCCTTTCTCTGGCAAAGCCATCTGGGATCTGTTCCTGGTGAGAAAGAACTAGTTCCTGCTTGGAAAGCCTCAAGCCCCTGAATCACAAAGCTGTCTTGTCCCTGCTTTACCCCCAGATCCTCAGCAGGCTGGGGGAAAGCCGCATGGGTCCCCAGAGGGCCTTCAGCAAACTCTGCTTTCACCTGAAGTCTTCACAAAGCCTTGTGTCATGAAAACCAAAATTAAAATGCAGGGAAATGTGTGTTTCTTTTAGAAAGCTAGTGTACAGATTTTACTCCTCTCTCTGGAACATTTTCCTTTAAAAGGTATTCTCCCATTTTTTCAGCCAGTTTGAAGAAAACATTGGCTTTTCCATGGAAAGAAAAGGGATTTCACGTGGGTTGGTGGTCTGCACTCCAAATATCCAACACTGGTGCATGGTGCTGCAGGAGCAGAACCCCCACCTTCAGCAGAAATACAGGTGCTTTGCAGCAGCACGGGACAGACAAAATCGGGGAGGGGGCACAGGCGGTGGTTGCGGCCCTGCCCGCCCCCCCTGTGCTCTGTGTGCTGCTGGGGGCAAAGGGACAGGGCAGGGGGCAGAGCAAGGAGGAGCGCAGGCATGACGCCCACCTCCTGCCTGTGCGGATGGTTAGCCTCTTCTAAGGCAAATTCATCACTGCGTGGGGTGTTGTGTTATCCTAATCCTCACAATGGATTTTTATTTTTTTTTCAAGTAGTGAAGTCACAAACATTTCTGAAGCAGGGAAGAGGTGCCCTGGTCACCGCTGCGTGGGCACGGCTCGCTCCCACGTACCGTCCTGCACCACCAGCGCGGCAGGGCTGGCTTCCTGAGACGAGCGAAATTGGTCCTTTTGTAAAACTCACCTGCGGGCCGAACGACAATTTCCCTGCATGGGTTTGCAGGATGATCTGAAACAACTTCAAGCTATTACTGAAATGAATTTATCTTTCTATTTATCTTTCCATTTCCATTTCTATTTATGTCTCACGTTCTCTCTTTCCTGTATTATTGTGTGTGTCTCTCTTCTCTGCTTGCATAGATATTTTTGGATAGAAGTCATACTTTATTCAAATTTTATAGAGCTTCCAAGCCTACAGTTTCCTCACCATGTTAAAATTATGATGGAACTGTAATATTTACATGAAGATTTTCCCCACATTTATTAGAAAGTTTTTAGTTCTTATGATATTCTTCTTACATTCCAGCTTGTATAATCTGGTTATGCCCTTTTCTTCTCTGCATTTTCTTTCTTCATGGAAATATTTAAGACATTTTCCATTTAGAAAAACTGTAATGTTGTGTTTCGTTATGGAACATTGCATATTTTCACAGTTGACTTTTTCACCTGCCTGTGTTCCTCTGATGTCAAATATTTTCTCCAAGTTAGATGAATTTCCAAAAGTTTCCATCTGGCATTTACCCAGAGTTCTTAGAAATGTTCGAGAGGACTTGTCCTGCTTAGGCTGTTGTGGGCAAGTCTTGCAGTCCATATAAACCTCTAAACTGAGAAGGTTTTTCATTTTGCCCCATTTAACAAGGGAAAATGTCAGGATTACAGACAAGTTCTACGCATGGAAGGAGGAGACATGAAATGCAAGCACAGTGCACACCTGGTGAAGGACCTGCCGTGCAGGTGAAGAGCTCTCTTTGTGAACCAGCTGGTGTTCAGGTGCTGGCCAGCTTCTGCCCTGCTGCTGTCACAAAGCTCCCTGTCACCATCACCGAGGCGTGAAACCCCGTGTTAAGCAACCAACACGGACAGCACAAGAGAACCAGCAGGTTTTCTTGCCCAGCCAGTACTCTTACATGTTTTGTGTCATTGCTCAGAGTGCATTAACACCAGACTATGACACATGTGGAAGTGTGAATCTGAGGACCATTCAATCCTGTGAAGTTTCCCACTTTATCAGTTACAGAAGCATCTCTGCTAACTTTGTGCTGTGAAAATTCAGCGTTCAATACGCTCGCAATTTCTCAGCTCTTAAATGGTGTGGAGCGGTCTAAATGAGGGTGCGCTGGGCTGGTCAGCTGCCCTTGCACGCCACGTCTGCATCTGCGTTTGAGGTCCTGCGAGCTCTGCACATGGACTTCTGCACACCTCTGTGTCTGACACACTCCTTGCCTTGGGCCTCCTTGTGGCCAAGTCCTTCTCCACTTCTGCCAGTGGTACCAAGTCTCTGTGAAGTGCTGCAGACTCTCAAGATATCATTGGTCATATATAAAGGAAATATAAATTGTAAGGACAGTAATAACAAAACAAAACAAAAACAAAAACAAAACAAAACAAACAAAACAAAACAAAAAACAAGACCAAGCAAAAAAACATGAGTTCCATCTCTAGAGCTGCTTCTTTGATTGAACATCTTTGATGACACTTTTCATCAAATACAGTGTTTTATCAAAGCCGGTGTTTCAGCAATATAAAGATAGCTAACAAAATTTGGGGGAAGCATTGTGAGTCTTCACTCATTTCAAGGACAGATAATTGAGATATGTGGACAATTTAAAGTAGAATGGGATGCTTACAGGAGTGTTGAAAACAACCCTGGAATTTTTAAGCCATTTAATTTTAGAAACCTCACAAAGGCATCTATGAGGAATGAGAAGCCATCCTGGCTGGCTGGAAGGCTGCCAGTTCAGAGACAGAGAAGGCTCCTTCAGTGGGAATTTCAGAGTTCTTGAGCTGAGTGCCCATCACAACACACTTCATATATTTTGTTCAGTATTCATTCCAATGTGAAATCACAACAAATTGCAAAAAAAAAGTGCTAGTATTCCTAGAAATTTTATGTGCAATGCAGATGAATACCTGTTGAAAGTAACTTTAAATTCCCGAAATTTCCCATGTTTCAGTCTCTTTGACTGACAGCATATTGATTTCAGGTTTTGTGCTCATACTGACTTCAGCACTGACGTGGAGATTTCCCAGACCCTTCCTTCTGTGTTAATGAGCAGCCCCATGGTCCCAGGGGTGGTGAGAATAGTCTGTCCCGCCCCCGTGCTCCTGTCTCAGGGAGAAAGAGAAAACATCTGATGCCAAACCCAAGTCAAATTCTCTTAAAAAGTTTTAAATGAAAGGGAACTGAGCCCTTTAGAACTGGCCCAAACTGGTATCAGGATCTGAGTCACTGCACATGGCAAAAGGGGCGAGGAAGGGGATTCTGGCCTCTGCCCGGGATCCATTCAGCAGCTGCTACCCTGCGAAGCTAGCACCAGCAGGTGAGGGCACTCTGCCATGAAGGCAGAGCGCCGTGCTGTGCTGCTGCTGCCGGCAGTGCTGGACACGGCCCCTTGGCTTCGCCCTGCACTGCTGGAGCCCCGGCACAACCCCTGCGGAGCAGCAGCCCTGCTGCAGCAAAGCTGGCTTCTGGAGCAGAGCCCACGCCGTGGTGTCATCACCCAAAACACAGCCGTCAGCTTCGCTGCTTCACAATGTAGAAACAGAAAAATAAAATCTGGATGCCCTTCACCATCCAATTTATGGATGATAAGTGAAAAATGAAGCCTGAAGCCTTCTGGAGTGTTAGCCGTGCTGTACTCATAAACAGATGTCTTATTTATCTTATCTTGTGTTACATGAATAAATAATAAAAAAGCCACAGTAGTAAAGTATAAATGGGGTGGAGTGAAGATTGCTGATACTCCTGTATTTAACAAAATCAAGATGCTAAGCAAGATTTCAGCCGGTAATTCCCTCCAAAATAAAGGTAAAATCATACAGTACCTAATACCACAGAGACCAATTTCCATTTGGGACCTTTTAGCTATCAGCAGCAGCACTTATAAATAACAACAGCGAGGAGCACGAGTAGCTGTGTTACTGTAGTCAGGATCAGGGTTTTGCCATAGACCTCTGTCTACAGCACTCTGACCTTGAAGGGCATCACAGCGCACCGCTGCCCAGGCAATTTGGCTTCAACACACACCATTTCACCAAATACACCATCTCACCAGGCTCGTGAACAGCCTGCAACAAGACAAAGCCAGGTGTGAAACAGAGAGATAACACCTCCAGTTTGGGGTTCAGAACTGATTGCCCGGCACACGCTGCTTGAGGCACACCGGCGGTCCCCTCCCCAGCTTGTAGCCATGGTGCGGCTCCACACTGGTCCCGCTGCCTGTACTGGTACTGGTATGTCTGTACCACCAATGCACAAAAGTGTGGCAAAGTTTCCCGATTAGACATTTCCCCTGTCTCCCTAGGAAACCTCTGGGGGCTCGAGGAAGACGGGCAGCAGGAGGAGCTGGTGTGGTGCCTCGCTGGAGGCACCGCCGAGCCGGGAGAGCAGGAACAGCCCACTGCGGGCCTGGAGGAGACACCTGGAGAGCAGGACACAGGGATGAGCCTGCAAGGACGGCCCCCAACCGAATATAAATTATATTGTTGTATTAATCATAAACATAAATCATATCAAGCATATGCAAATTCCATAAATCATGTACATATGCACCTGGCTGCCTGTGAGTAAATCCCAGTTAATTGCTCAGATAGTCCCAAAACAGATGTCTCAGATCCAGTATACGCTTTTCATATACACTGTTTGCTTCCGTGGTAGTAAAAAACATACGTAAAATATAAACCAAAACAAAACATAAAGAGAAGGGACAAACCAAGATTTTCTCTGAGAAAGGGCACAGAGCATCGTGCCACTTGAAGTAATGGCCACAAAGCTTATTTAAATAAATCTCCCAGTTACCCAGCAGATAATGGGGGAAAGCCTGCTTTTTGTGCAGCAGTGGTTCCAAGGTTGGCTGACTTCTCCAAAGCTTTTCTAAAAAAATCAAAACACCCCCATAATCATATTTGTGCATTCCTGCCAAATTCTGTTTGTTTCTCTTCCTGAAAGAATCCTTTAAACTGCAGCTACACAGGAAGCCAAGAGAAAGGCACCACACTGACATCTAAAGACATCAATATACATGGAGCAAAACGCACAAAGTCCCTGAATGAAACTGTGCAGGCCTGAGCACCTAGGACAAACCTGTCCCTGCTCCGCCAGTAGGCACAGCTCCACTCCTCCCAGGGTGCCGGGCAGGGGCTTGCCAGGCTGGCCTCAGTCAGCCACTGCACAGACAGACCTGGAGGAGAGGAAAGTCCAAAATCAGCACAGCTCAGGTGCCGCCCATCTCTGACCAAACGTAGCAGGCAAGCTCAAACCAGAAGCACAAAAATGACCCAAATTTGCAAAAGTATATGACAAAGTGATTATAAATAACAGTAACATCCCCCCCCCCCCCCCCCCCCCGATACTTCAGGTACACCATCTTACGGGAACTGCTGAGACAGCCGGATTCTGCATAAAGATTATTTTATGATAATGCCACAAGGTCAGGGAGCTTAGCACAATTCACAGCTCTGCCTGAGCACTGGTAATTTCAGGAGCAAAGCTCATGATCTCCTCATTTGTCCCAGTGTGAAGGATGAGCTCTGGAGAGGAGATGTCAGACAAAAGACAGGCAGCGGCAGAGACAAGCATCATGCCAAGGGTGCTGGAAACCTGGGACCCTCTGGTTTTCCTCCCCTCTCCCATTGTCAGATCAAAGGAACAGGCTACAGAGGGGATATTGATAAAGACAGTCCCCACTTCTGAAAATCTCAGTATTACAACCCAACATATTTGTTATTTTTTTTTAATTCTAGATTAAAAATTTTTGCATCTTATTTCGTTATACTCCATAACATTGTTATACTCTATTTTTCATCTAATTTGCTTTACTACTTTAAGTAGGATATGAAAACAGCATCGCACCACGGTCTCGGTGATGAAAACACAAATCTCCAGTAGGAAGTGAGGCTTCAGCAAGGCCCTTTTCCCAGCCACGTGCTTTGCAGGCAGGCACCAGTGGCCGCAGTGGGACCAGGGGCAGAGTGCCCAGCACGTGGCTCCCTCCTGCAGCCCAACAGTGTCCTGCAGGGCGCTGCTCTGTAGCTCCCATGTGAGCAGCAAGCACAGCGCCCAGCACACAGGGTGCCAGGGGAGGCACAAGTGACAGTTACGGACCAATCTCATCCAGAAATTATGGCTGCATGACCAACATCCCCTGCAGCTCTTCCACGAGGCAGCGCACCAACCACCCTTTACTCACTCTGCTGCTTGAGAGGAAACCAGCCCAAAGTGTTCCTCCAAGTCAGCATTTATTTACTATCTACCAAAGCTGAAACGCAAATGCAGGCATATTTTTATCACACTTTTCAGCTCATCGCTTGTTTTCTTTCTAGTATTTCCAAGCTTCTAAGTTTGAAGAGCCAATGTCAAAAGCCTTTTGAACTGGTTTATATCTGTGTTGGGTGTTTGTACATGTGTACAGAAACATGTATAATGGTTTACAGTTGTATCTGCCACTACCATCTAGTTCAGGATCTGTGGAAAAATGTGTTAGAAACTTGTGTTTTTAAGGTTTGTGGCTTAACTTCTACAGTTTGTCTGGATGAGACCTGACAGTGTGTTATCAGCCTGGAGCTGATATTATACACCCCCCTCCCATCCATAAAACAAACAACACAGACTGTGTGCATAGTAATATAAAGAAAGTAATGCAAAGATTTCTTATTATGCAAAGCTGAACAGGTGTATACTGCAGCACTGTGACACCACAGATTGTAACAGCAGCAAGGAACAGGAGTGATTTGCCGTGCCTGTACTTACTATTCTTATTCCTCATTGACAAATAGACCTTGGCAAATGAAATTGCATGTCAGTCAGCACTGAAAGTGTGGGGTATTATTCATGGAAAGTCTGTGCGTTACTCTAGCAGAGGCAACAGTGAGTAGCTTTTCTGCTAAAAAAGAAAGAAAAAAAAAAAAAATGGAGCTCATGAGAATGAAAATTGGGGTTTAGGTTGAATGGGAGGGAAGGGTGTGAATTCCTGTGCTACTGAAAGAGAAACTGTCAGTTTCAGTGTAAATTAATAAAAGTGACCATTTTCTCCTGTGTCTGGGGCACCAATACCGCTATTAGGCATGCAATCTCTTATCACCATATTGCTCATGAAATCATCTTAATAATTACTTTCATGCTTGATCACACCATCCTGTCATTAATAACACTGGCCTTGTGTAAATATAGCAAATATTAAATGCTGCAGATTATTTAAGCATATTACTTTCAAGGCTTTCATGAAGCTGAACTGCCACTTGCCTATTTGGGTGGGTTGTTTAGGGGGCGAGGGAGGGGAAGTCTATACTGTTTTGTTTACAGAACATAAGAAGGATCTGTAACACGGGGAAAATGAACCATAAAAAGCTGTTTGCTTTGCCTGTCCTTCTCTTCCTTCCTGGGGTAACTCACGCTCCTTGCAGTTTACTCCATGCATTCCCTGTGTGTGCTCGTAACCCAGGGGCTCCCCAGCTGCTCCCCCGGCCGTCCCGGCAGTGCCCACAGCCCGTCACAGCGGGAGCGGTGCCACGGGCACGGCGTGGGGCTGTGCTGTGCTGTGCTGTGCTGTGCTGTGCTGTGCTGTGCTGTGCGTTTCCCATCAGAGGTGGTGTGAGGATCCCAACAAAGGATCTCTGGAGCACCACGCTATCTTACCTGGATATCCCCAGCACAGACCATGCAAGTCCCTCTAAAATCAAATAGCACTGGGAGAAAAAGCACCCCCCAGCAATCCCAACCGCCTGTGAACATGAAGAAAGAAGTGACAGTGGTACCAGCACTGCCATCAAACCCAGCCACTGTGAGCTCTGGGAAATCTACCGAATAAAGACAAAATGGTAAATAAACAGTGAAATAGTGGAAGAAAAGAGAGGCTTTTTCGTATTTCTTTTTAGCATTTCATTCACTACTGGCATAGTAATGAGACATCCCAAGAAGTGGGTACAGTACTCATCCAGTGAATACCAGACCCTTGCCAGACCCAAGGGCACCACTGACTGTAGTTTAAGGCTTACTGTTGTAACTAACCCAGTCCAAATACTTACATTTTTCAAGTCCTCAAAAGATTGTCTTTGCAAACATTAATTTTATCAGATATGATTCTTACGATTAATGGGTTTTCCTTGGCAGTTGCAGAGGGCTAATGAGCTTGCTAACAATGTTTTCACATCATCTTTTTGCTCAAAATATGTTTAAATGTTCTGGTTGTAAAAACCACGGTAGTTAACATGAGTTCATGGTTATTACTATTTTTTCTAAATGCATTTTCAAAGACACTGACACTCTGTGCTGCCAAGGCCACTGCAAATGAAAAGCTATTTGGGGCTTACTTTTCCAACTCCCAGTCCACACAAACCGTGTGCAGTAAATCAACCCCTGAAATGTATTTACACAGCAAACAACATATGGGCAAATATTTCGCCCAGCCTGGTGACTGTCCCTCTAAAAACTCCACCTTAGCCCACAGCCACTCTTCAAACTCTGGGTGCACTGCAGCAGGACTGACCAAAGAATAAGGATGGAAGTAAGAGACTTCCCAACAGGCTCTTCCAGAAATATACTCATTCTTGATGCTTAATAAGCAAAAGCTGGCAAGAACTGAAGGAGAAAATACACCCCACCGATGCCAAAATGAAAATGAAGATAACTGTCAAATTCTGGCATCTCAGGTCAAAAAAACATCACCCTTCAGGCTAGGTATTATACAAGCTTGGTAAAAGCCTGAGAAGGCAAATTAATCCAATTTTATTTTATGCATGCGGGATCCTGCTCTTCTTCCCTCTACCATCTCTCCTTGTCCCACACGCTTGCTGTGCATTTGCCCCAGCACTGCCTGAGATGCTCCGGGTCTGCTGGCACTTCTGCAGCCTGGGTTTTGCTGCTGGCCAACACAATGCCTTCAACACCCACGTGTAGCAAGTGCCACAGGATGCCTGCGCTTCCATAGATGCATCACACATCAAGCCACACCAGCAGTGACTCCTCTTCATCTTGCTAAGATTTGTATCAGTATTTTGCCCTTTCTCCATCAATAGAGAAAAGGAGTCCGAACATTGCCCTTAAGCATTGATTTAGGAAAAAAGTTTTCAGAAAGAGAAGGGAACCATTCACAGAGTATTTTAAAGAGAACCAGTGTCTTCCACCATGAAAGAAACTTTTCTGTTCAGCTTGTCTTATCACCTGATTGGTAGTCAAACAGTTTTTCAGCTCCAGTTCTCCTGCATGTGTTAACATTTAATATGTACACAGAGTGTAGGGGCATAGTAAAGGATCAACAAAAACTGAAATATCTAACTACTAAAAAGTTTGCCCACTTCCTGATTGTTTCTTCTTCTCAAAGTTGCAGAGTGTACGTGCTTTTGTTTTATTTTTCAAAAAACCTTATCTTTCTGAAGTTAACATAAAGAGCAAATAACCATGTGGCAAAATTCCTCCTCCTATAACATGCTCTCCACATCTCAAGAGTTTTCAGCGTCTTAGTAATGACTCTATAAGAACAGACATTATTTTCTTAAGCTCTCTTTTCCTTTGTAATTCTGCTTTTATTTATTTCAGTGTTCTCTGAATAACAAGAGCATCCTGAAAATCACAATCACAATCCACTGTGCTGCCTTATTTTTGAACTTTGGTATGAAAATCAACTTTAATTATCTGTGCATTGGCTTCCAAGGCCAGATAGCCTACAGCTGTCCTGGCTGCAGTGGTCAGCATCACTGAGAGAGAAATCACTGGACTGCAGGCAGAAAAAAATCACTCAGGCTCTCTCTTGGCTGCAGTACTGCATCATCATCTTGCTCAACATTTCTGGACTGTGTTAATGTGCTGGGCAAATTAGTCACCTGATCCATTGGTGTCACTGGGGGTCTTTCCATTAGTTTTAATGGGCTTTGGGTCAGACCCTTACACAGGAGTAGTTAGTGAATGACCAATCATAAAAACACCTTCTGGTGACACGTTGGATATTCTCGAACATATGCCAATATTCTCAACTGTTAACCGCCACCCCTCGCAATGTTATGCTTGCAGAAAGGCTCACGAAGCACAAACCCAGAGACAGAATTTTTGTGTGGTTCTGTTTAGCACTGGCAGCGCTGCAGCAATCATTGAAAGAGTTCACCCAGACGTAACATTTCTGGAAATGGGTTTGCACCATAAAGGAACCTTGAGCTGCGTTCAGTCACAAACCCGAAAATCCCCCCACGGTGAGATGCCTCGGCAGACAGACACCAAGCAGGCAGGTAGCAGCTTGGCTGCCACCTCGTTTGATGCCCATGGCGTTGGATGAGACAATTAGAGCTGTTGATGGATGAAGTACCTCAGCAATAATGCTCCCTGTGGAGATGTGTTCAGCCTGTCCGATAGCCTTTTTGCCAGCAGCAGCCCGACCACCAGGGCCCAGGCTGCCCAGAGCCCAGCAGCCAGCACTGGGCGAGCAGCCGGGGCCCAGGTTCACGGTCACTGCTAGGTGGGTGGCACAGCGTGCCAGGGGGCAGGCAGCGGGGCAGTGCACTCACTAGAATGGTGATGCTCTGCCTGGGAAAAGCCCCCCCAGCCCTGTCACTGAAGGGAGCCCTCAGGCAGACCCAGCACCCCCTGGAGCGGGAGCGTTCAGCAGAGCAGAGGCAGCACCTGGTGACCTCGAGAGGAACCCAGGGTCTCCCATGCAGACACCTGGAGGCATCAGCCTGCAAGTGACGCTCCAAAACCAGAAATGCATTTCTCTGTTCTTGCCCTTCTCTTTGTCCCTATATGTAATTGACTTTAATTAAGCTCACGTAGCTTCTGCGTGCTGAAACCCGAATGTTTCTTGGATCAAATGACAGCATCAGGAGAGAAATGACTGCAGTGTAGCACGTAAGTATTACTTCACGAAGACAAAAGCTTTCTGACATTGGGTTTGTTTGTTTCTTGTTTTGTTTTTTCCTCTAGATGATTTTCTTAAACTTTTTGCTTGCTCACTCTTCTGTTTTTTCTTTGGTAAGCCATCAATAGTAACAGATAAATAGTGCCCAAGAGAGAGCTGAAGTCAAAGTTTTAGAGGAAGACAGGCTGCAGACAATATAAATATTGTATTAGACCATTTCAGTAAAAGGTCTTCCCAGCTGCTGAACTGAATCACATCACCAGTAATCCAAAAAGCACCACATCATGCTGAATCAGGTGCTGTAGTTTTGCAAGCAAACACACCCCATTTAACGCATGTAACCAACAAAAATCAGACTCTGGAATTAGCTGTGCTCTCCCAGCCTTGTACAGGTCAGCGCTGTGTTATGGACAGCAGCAGCACCTATGCTGGATGGAGATCTGCTCCATGTGGGACCCATGGGTGTGGGTTTTTTTGTTTGTTTGTTTTTCCTTCTCTTAAATCTGCTCTCACAGAGGCACAAACAACATCACTTATTGGCTCAGCTCAGGCTGGTGGCAGGTCCTTTTTGGATCTGGCTGAAACTGACCCTTGCCTAACATGAGGCAACTTCTGGACTGCTCTCACAGAGGGCACCCCTGTAGCCCACCACTACCAAACTTTGCCACGTAAACCCTACAGCCCTTCTCAGCACAGAGCCCTCCCTGGCACCACCTTGCTGCCTGGCCCTGCTGCAGCTCAGGCTGAAGGTGCTGGTGTCAGCAGTGATGCTCTCCCCATGCCACGCCAGCTCTTCCACCCAGCTCTGCTCTGAACTGAGGGCAGGTGACAGACTGCTGTGGAAACCTCCCAGCAAGGGGCCACAGGGACATCATCATGAGTCGGCTGCAGACCAAGGAGAGGCTGGTACCTCCTGAGACCCACCCTGGTGCCAGAGGTCTACATGGGGAAATGCACAGGAAATAAATCCTTTTAGTGTTACTAGGTATGCAGAAACTGCCCTTAAACATTCAATGCTCCAGAAAACCAAAACATTGATAAATGAGGATTTTTTCTCAGAGTTACCAGCTACCACTGATTGCAATTAAACCAGAAGCACTGATTGCAACTAAACCAGAAGCTGGATTGTGCCTTACCATGTAAATGCTGCAGTAAGCAGACACCAAACTTGCCATACTTCCTCTCATCCACCCCAGAACCACTGCTGCAATCTTTTGGCATGGTCAGAGCCTTAATCCCCTGCTCATGATCCTCATTAGCCCCCACGTCAAGCTCCCCTGCTCTCAGAGACCTTACCAGGAAATGAATATCAGCTCTTTGTGCAAGTAGGGCCCTAACCATCAGCTACTGATTTCACTTCTTCCATTGCTTATTGATCCCTGTTGTAGCTCAGATCGCTCACCTCTAGCTCTGACCAGGCTCCCGCTGACCACAGACTTGTGCTCAGTAATTACCTGAAGTTCACAAATACCGTATACAGCAAAAGCTATGGCGTTCAATCCACATCTCTTTTGTGTCACTAGAGTACCAAGCAATTCCACCCATTTCAGCACAGTTACCCTTATTTTCTCCCAGTGCAGTGGCCATCAGAAACCAGCTGGTCATTAATTTATAGTTCCATGTTCACTCCATGTGTGCCTGTGTGCATCTCTATGAAGATCCAGATATTTATCTGTTTCTGCTGCAACACTGAAAATACATAGTACAAGGTAGACACAAAGAAGCTTTCAATCTGGAGTTAAAATTTGTAATAATTATGATACATTCAAATAGAAGATTTGTAATTATTTGCTAGGTTCAGCTATGGGTGTCTTTATATGCATGTACAAGAGAACTGGATGCCAAGGTAAATGACTATTTTCCTGTATTTTGGCCTTACTCTGTTAAAAAAAAAATAAAAAATAAAAAATAAAAAGACCTCAGAAGCTCTGAGCAGAAGCTATTAATGAGGACTACCGCTTAATTCCATCACAAGGATCGATTTGCTGTGGAATTAGTGAAGTTTAAACCCAATGAGCAACTCAGGTTTGTTTTACATGTGTTTTCTCCCCAGATCATAAACATACACACACAGCCTAAGCTTTAGGAATGCAGGAACTGTAGTATCAGCATGACAGTATCACTTTGAGTCAAGGTAAAGAGCTAAATAATTAATAGTTTAAAATATTCATGTTGGTGCCTGATGGTTTTTCATGTCTAGGTATTTCTGCTTGTAAGATCAGGAGACATGTTTAAATGTAAAGTAAATTATATGTTTGGCATCAGCTTTTTGCCCATTAGAAAGAGATGCTACCTTGAGGTAATTGCTTCAAGAAGTAATGCTAATTTTGTTTTCACATCTTGCTTACAGAATAAAGGCTTACTCTAATTTGTGTTTTTTTGTTTGTTTGTTTCTTTTTTTTTTTTTTGTTTTTTACAAAGATATAAAGCCTAATGCTGTTATCCTCATTGTATTTTGACACGGACCATTAGGATAAACAGCAGAACTTACATGCCGCAAATGCAATGAACAACCCCAAGTGCATCTTACTCATCTATGGGTTTTAAAATACATTCAGTTTTTGGAATATGAACATTAAAAAAGGACTGAATAGAGGGGAGATGGAAAGGAATATGCATACTGTGTGACGTCTTTAGTATTCCAGGGTGAGAAAGCAGCAAACAGATAGTTTACCGTGTGCCCTTTCATTCGAAAGGCCACCTGCCAGCTCATTCCCATTTTCCCTTTGCAGGGTTATCAGATGCATGTAAATGAAAGTATTCCTGGGACAGGCAGAAGTGCTCATCCATGGTGAGAATGCACCGCCTTTGTGAATGAGCCTGGCTGCAGTTGCTGCTCTTTGATACGTGCTAAACAGAGCATCTCCCAGAGCAAAATTTTAACATGTATTGTCAGCATACTCTAAATTAAGCCACCCATGAATTAAACAAGGCAATTTTAATCTGATTTTATTATCTATTTTTTAATCTGATAGTATTCACAGCCCAAACGTCTCAGTGGCCTTTGATGTAGCTGTGAGTTCAACTTCTGAATCGTCCCTCGGCAGTGTTACTTGTGTTACTTTGCAGGTGTGCAGAGTGAGCCATAGCAGGAAGAAAGGATTTCAAGTGAAGGCAAAAAGGGGCTGCTTCAATTCTAGCATGGGAGCCTTGTCCTCCTGGTACCGGCCTGTGCTGTGCAGAGAGGGTAGCTTGCCACAGGGATCTTTGTTGGCAAATTTGTAGAAAAGGCTTTCACTTCCTGTCATACCCCAAATAGCCAGAAGACAGATTATTAATCTGTTGTGATTCTGTTTAAAACAGGAAATGATTTTGTGCATGCCACAGAAGACAGCAGGGTTCAGATGAATTCTACAAAAGCTGCAGCATGCACTCAGACACATGGACATGTGTGCATGGGTTAGGGGGACTTTGGGAGAGTCTCTGGAGTGAGAAGAGCCCACAGATGTGTCTCTGTGGTCCTGGCTGTTTCCTCGGGTTTTGTACAGGTGGCACAGCAAACCTTCTTTTTCTGTAATGGTGTTAAGATACCATACTTGTTTCTCTTGGGAATATATCCTCATTATGCCTCTAAGGTACATCTTCTTAATCTGCTTGCTTTCTTCCTGCAAGATGATCCTGAAAAACTTCAGGAGGCAATTGAGGAAGAGAAATGAGACATAAACAGTCATTCACGGTATAATAACCGCTTTTTATTTTGAGTGAATGTTCTTCCTCTTACTTTTGTTGTTTTCTCTTGCCCTCCAATCCCATCATTTCCTCAGTAAATGAATGATTAATTGCAATAAGCAGCTGCTGACCCTATCGTAAGTGCTATTGAAACGTTGGCTTTATTAAACATGGTTTTTAATGTTACTAGACTCACTTAGCAACGTCTGGTGATGGATGATACCGCACAGAACCGTTCACAATGGCTGACTCAGCCTCTCTGCCATGCAGCAGTGGCCAAATCCCTAGCAGGCAGGGTGACATACGCATCCATGCCCCACACTTCCAGGGGACCTCACTGGGACTTGGTCATGCTCAGAGATATACAAAGAAGGCCCTCAAGTTCTCATCATCTCTCCAAGAGAGGCTTCTCAGACTAAATGCCATAGACAAAGACAGGGAAAGGACAGCAGCATCTCAAGTGCCTTTCCCATGAGAAGCCTTGGCAATGTTTAAACAACCTGAAGAACCAAGCACAGTGTTGACATCAGCCTCAGCAGTGGGGACCGTTCCCAGTAGCGCCTGATTAGCAGCATGCTGTGACGAGCAGGAACAGCAAAGCCAGTTCAGCCCTGACCAGAAACTGAAGTCAGAGAGCTGGTGATGCGGTCACAGGCCATGGTTTGTCACAGCTTAGATGTGCAGCATGGGAAGAAAAGAAAGCATGCCTAAAATCTGGCATCAGTTTCAAAACTGCATCATCAGAAAGGTTGCCTTGGCTGCCCTGAAATTGAAGTTTACATGTAGTGGGGTTAGGGGCTATCCTTTATCAAAAATAGTCTGGTTTGGTTGCTGTGTGTTTTTAACCAGATGAAAAATTCCATATGTTCTCAATGGACATCAAAATTAAGCCAGGCTTGAGAAATTCCGGCCCTTCCCACCCCCCACCCCCACCCACCCCAATAAATAAATAAATAAATAAAGGTAGATACAATTTCTAAAAAGATATTTCAAATATACCCATTTATTAATGGCATACTACTGCAGAGTATAACGCAGGCAGTTAATTGACTAGAAAAGCCATCCAAAATGGACAAGCAGTGAGGAACCAAGTAATCATTAAACGAAGAAGCAGATATTTGCCATGCAGAATTTCCTCAAACTCCACCAAATTTCCCTGAACTTTATTTACATTAAATTCCATGGACAAGAAGAGAAGAAAGCTTTGTATTTTAACTCTTGATGGAACCAGTGTATCACCTGTGAAGGGAACTATGACAGACTTATAATGCTAATTGAATTCTCATATCAGGAATATCAGAGTGATTAGCAAATATATTTATAATTATGAGACACTTAAAGTATTATGCGAAATAAAAGATCAAACATACCTCATTATCAGGGAATATGAGCTGAAATGACAGACTATATCAACATGCCATGCTGAGAAGATAAAGATCATGTTACCACTGAAATTTTCATATCCTCAAAAGGTCAAAATCACTTCACCATAAAATTTTCAGTGTCACAAAGCTTATAAGTTGTAAATGTGTTTTTGTTCTAGTCTAGTCATGCACGCAAATTATTGGAACCCTTCAATTGCTGGAACATCAAATAAAAAAATCAGGATGTGATAGTTGTCATCATTACATTAGACTGAATATTTCTGAAAATCTAATCCATTGGAGATGGTAATAATTACTGTAAAATTGCTTTTGAAACTAATTTGTTCATGCACACATAAATGAAAGAGAATTACATTTTCCATTTTGCTTTTTTGTTTGTTTGGGGGGAGGGTCATATAAAGGAGAGAAATGACACCAGACTTTTAAATATTTGGGTTTTACTTAGGTTTTGATCCATCTTTGGAATTTGCTAATCAAGGGCCTTGTTAAAGCAGCAGAGCTCATGCTTGAGATGCTGTGGCGTTAGTCAGGGCTTTCATTTCAGCCACAGGTTCTGTGCAGCCCTGCTCTGCTCTGCCACTGACAGCAGTGCCGTCTGCAGCCGTGCCCCAGCCACTCCTCAACACCCCTTGTGCTTGGTGCGGGGCTCGCAGCGGCCTTACAGTGGCTGCGCTTGCTCCTGACCAGATACTGGAAGAGAGGTCACTGGCTTGAAACGATTAGCTGTTGAAACGATTGACTGCACTGTCCCTGATCAGCCTCTCGTCAATGAGCAGCATCGACACACGCTGTTTTCTGAGAATAACCAGAGGCTTTGCATGTCCTGTCAGTGCCTGCAGCGGCTTTGTGGCTCTGATGCTCTCTCACGCAGCAGTGCTCTCAGGATAAGCCTCTGCTGGGCTCAGAGGAGTTCTCCAGGGTTTCAGCCAGGAAAGCTTGATTATTGGCTTGCTTTGCTCTTCCCTTGCATTGTGTGGCTGGCCTGGACTTACATATATTTGCATTTAGCATATCTTGTTTCTGTCAAGGAACCGTCCTGTCAGGAATGGTTTTTGTTCAGATCCAAAGTCATAGTGCAAAGTCAAGCCAATCAATTACTCAAAAAGCCAACAAAATATATTGAGAACTATCCACTTGTATCTCTTAATCCTAGTACTGCCTGGTTTGCAGCAGTGAGACTGCAAGTGCATGAACTGCTTGCACCCACACCGTGCAACTTCTGTGTGGTCAGCTATTCCCTGCTGCGGCAGCATGGACAGGCAGGCACTGCTGGCCAGGGACAGACAGGGGCTGGGCTGCGCCAGGCTGTGGGGATGGGATGGGATGGGATGGGATGGGATGGGATGGGATGGGATGGGATGGGATGGGATGGGATGGGATGGGATGGGATGGGATGGGATGGGCAGGCACTGGGCAGCCATGCAGGTGAGACTCAGGACCTCCAGACAGAGGTCTTTCGTTGGAAATGTCATAGTTTTCAGTCTTCCTGCTATTTCTGCATTGTTGGTATTTCTACCACATTGTAAGATAAGATAAAACTACAAAATCTCACTGTACTGAGAGATTTGTATATTATCTTGCCTTTCATTTGATCTTCCTTGAGAGCTAGCCCCTATTTAGCAAGTTTCTTTGGTTATCACATGTTGTTTAAGACTTTCTGGTTTCATTTTGTGGGCCATAGCTTTATCCTCGTTATTTGCAAGAAGAAAAACACGTTCACTGTGTAGGCCCCAGGTGTGATCTAAAAGCAATTCTGAAGCATGCAATGAGTCATCAATATTAAGGAAGATGTTTTTTCTCTCAGAGGT
Source organism: Anas platyrhynchos (assembly GCF_047663525.1). Lineage (NCBI taxonomy): Eukaryota > Metazoa > Chordata > Aves > Anseriformes > Anatidae > Anas > Anas platyrhynchos. Next base: position 39,321,722 of record NC_092594.1, read on the forward strand.
ATGGGTTTGTGCCAGCATATCTCAAATATTTACCCCATATTTATTTGATAAATTCCCGACTTAATAAATTGCAGATAAGGGATTTGGTTCTCTTGTAATTTTGTTCTTTAATCATGACAAATTTTGCTTCTTTTCTAACAACATTATCATTCCCTTGTCATTATTTCAATGTCTTCTTTCTCTGTTGCTGATAAATGAAGCTTAATTGAACTAATATTGTAAACTGTGGGGGCAAGCCCATTAGCTTGCCTGAGCTACTTGAACTGTATTCATTGGTATAAATTAACTAACCGGATAATAAGGGAGTTTACAACTTAGTTGCTGACTCAGTAGACTGAGACTAAGGTCTCATCTGCATTTTTTCAACCACCTTCAGCCCCAGGATGTGAAGTCTTTAGTGCTGGAGTTTTATCTATGAAATGAATCAAGTCCTGTCACTGTAAGAAAAGAAATTTTATTATTCACTGTTAATGAGATATTTTGCTTCCTGTTGTCAAACACTAAAGTGTCATGAAAATTCCTGTGGATTAATGAATGCTTATGAAGCCAGAGGGACATGATGAGTTCGGATTTTCTGTAATTGCTGGAACTTGAACCTTCCACTCCATGTGCACACTACTTTAATCTGGGAGATTAAGTTTTTGAAAAGTGGGCAGATGGGAGGCTATTTCCAAGCTTTGCCCACGGTATCTGTAACCTGTAATGTTTCCACTAAAAAGCTGAAGTTGCTATCACACACAGAAATAGAAAGTCTGCTAATTTTTTTTTTAATTTTTTTTTTAGACCAAGAGTATCCTTTGAACCATTATCTCGAAAGGAATCAGCCCCGCTTGAAAACAAGGATTTAGATTTATTCTTTTACCCGTGGGTTGGAGAGTGTTGGCATATGGTGGGGGCCCTCATAGTAAAATCCTGCAGAAAGAGAACTGTTTCTTGCAAGTCATGCTCAGTCTTGGCTAGAATAGCATTTGGGCAGGGTGTTTTGCATGTGAAATTTCAAGGAGGGGAGAAAGGGTGTTGAAATACAGAGCTAAAGTGTGTTTGGTCTTCCAGCATAAATTACACAGTTGGTTAATATTATTTACTAGTGTAAAAATGTGCTCATAACATTCAGGCAAATATAGCAAACATCGAAATGCACATATTTGATAGATCTCTCTAAGAAAACAAGGTATGTCTGGGTATCCATGACAACAAAGCCACTAAGATCCACGGGTATGTGAGCAAGATACTGTTTAGCATTATGTAAATTTAAAAAAAAAAAAAATACTGATACTGTTAAAGACAGAGTTTTTCATGCACGCACATTAAGTTTATTCCTTATCCCCAATCAGTTTTCTCGGTGGCCAAGCTGCTGGAGGCATGTCGGAGCAGAGGGGGCTATTGAACGCAGGAAGGCCTCGGGGCTGCCAGCGGGGCTCCACATCACCGAAACCACGGGAGCAGGTCCACTGACACCCCGGGAGCAGGTCCATCCCAGAGCAGCCGGGCAGTCCTGACTGTGCCCTCAGGAGTCCCCTGCTGCCGGTTGCCCAGCCCGCAGAGGCAGTGGATCTCTCCCGGGCACGGCCAAGTTGGGCCAAGAGCAGCAGCAGGCAGAGCCTGGCTGAGCAGTTTGTGGGCACCCCTAGGCAGAGAGCTGAACTGGAGGGGTGATACTCATGAAATGAAACTGTGATGTGTTAAGGAGGGAATGGCGGCAGGGAAAAATCAGAGGTGTGCATCTGTCCCACTCCCCTGCTTGGTTCCGGTGCCATCATTTTGTTCTGTGGACACCCGCTACGTAAAGAAGCACCAGTTCAGAACTACCTCAAACTGATGCTAAAGTAAAAATAACTTGGAAAATTCTGGCAACAGGAGAGCTGCAGCCCTCAGAGAGCTGTGGGAAGGAAGGAGGTAGCTGCAAAATTAGGAGCGAGGTCTGGTTCTCTTTGGATGGCCCCTCATGAAACTCAGCTCTGGTCTGTCAGCACTTGCCAAAAACCAAACCAAGTTAGTCGCAGACACAGTCCCTCAGCAGCTCTTCAGCTTTAAATCCCTCAAGCATGAAGATTCACATGGAGCAAGAACCAGAGGAAAGTAACAAGGATAGCCGAACAATGGCCACACATTTATTTCCTTGTTTTCATTGTGGTTACACTGAGCTTTTTTTGCTTCTCATGTGTTCATGAGCACTAAGGGACCTCTTCAGGTGTAATGACTACAATAAAAACCTGTACACCATGGGAAGTTCTCAGTCCCCCTCTGAAGTCACCCTGTCCAGAAGTGGCTTTCAAAAAATACTGGGGGTGTTTTTCCTCACTTGGTGATGCAGAGGAGGATGGCTGGCCAGCGTGGCCAAGCGGCAGCTGAGGACAGCCGCTGTGCTCTGAGGCAGTGAACAGTCAGGTGCAGTAAAAGGGATTTATGAGAAAGGTGGCCTTGCTGTGCAAATATTGATGGCATCTGGCAGGTGGAGCCCTGTCCAGTGCCAGGGGCAGCATAAAGCAATCCGCTTGCCCGTTTGCAAAGTGTGTGTCTGAACCCTGCAAGAAAAATCGGGCATAATGTTGTTCCCTCTTCCACAGATACAAGCCTGGTGGATTCAGAAGTCACATTTGTTATAAATCCAGCCTCATTATGCCTGTGTTCCCATCCTGTTCTGTTAGGTCAACATCTGATATAACTGCTTAAGGAAAAGCACATTCAGATTTTCTTCCATGACTTCAGCAGGGAGAATTCCCTCCATCCAAGAAGGATGGCAGCAAAGGCAGGCCACTGACATGGTGCTGCCAACAGCAGTGCCACCCCCAGGACCGTGCAGAGGGGTCGGTGGGCTCAGTGCTCCCTGCCAGGCTGTGCTGGATGCTCCTGGAGGCATCAAGTCCACCGCCACCACCTGCACCCAGAGCTCTGTCTGCACAACAGGTTTGGGGTCAGACTTAGCCAAAAGCCTGGACACACTCTACATCATCAGGAAGAAGGCTCAACAGGCAGAGTACGCACCATGTGTTGCTCAAACGCAGAACTTCAGATGCTGCAGAATTTATTTTTAGACTAAATAGTTCACCTTATTGCCTCAGTTTTGTAACTCTTCATTTCTGACATAGCTAATTCTCCAGAGCAAAAGTGAGTGGAAAATGGGTAACTCTGGGACTGGAATTATGGTGAGGGTCACTGGGTAGTGCACATGATGCAGTCATGATTCCAGTTTCTCTCTGAAAGGTTTTGGTGTGTCTTTTTTTTTTATTATTATTATTCACGATTAGCTTTTTTATTTCCTGAGGAACAAGCTGTGTGAACCCAGAGTGCCTGACGAACAATTTGCTGTTATATTTATGAACTGTACAACTGGCCAGATTTTGTGACACGGGTAGCAATTTAGCGAAGGAACAAAAACAAAACAATTTATGCCTGGGTGAAAACCATGTATGCAAAATGTCAGCTCAGGGCAACTTTTCACAGATAATATATAGTAATTATAACTCCTGAAAACAAGTTCATAATGGAATCGCTGGCACGACCTTCGTGGCAGCGATACGAACAAGATGCTGCCGTGGCTGCCGCACACGTGCTGAAGGGGTCAAGGGATGCTGGCTGCCGTGAGCACTGCAGGGGTGGGACCCGCTGCCCACCACCACCATCCTGGCCACAGTCCCCTGCCTGGAAGGGCAAGTGGAGGTGCTTGTCCACCTCCCCGCTGGAGGGGCACTAGGGCAGCTGCCAGCCCCACCAGCACAAGCACGTCCTGGCTCTGCCCCGCTCCTCTGCACCGCCACGGCCACCTGCATCTTTACTCTCTCCTGTCTCTGTGCAGCAGGCCTGGTAAATCAGCCGGCTCACAGACTTTCCCAGGTGCAATTAACACACCCTGTTCTTTTCTATCAAGTGGGGCTGAAGAATTTCAGCATGGCATAAATTAATTTAGCCTGCAGTAGTAAAGTGTATTACAGAGATGATTATATTCCTATACTAAAGTGTATGCACCTTAATAAAAACCCAGCTAAACAGCATATGGAAAAGGTAACACTGCAGATTTATCTTTTTTTTCTGTATTCTTTTATAGCCTCCATTTGCTTTTGTTCTCTTTTTTTTTACCCTTCTTGCTTTTATGTTTGCAAGTGATAAATTTTTCCATGTTTTACATTTTATATTTAGTTTATCTCTTTATTTTGTGCTCATTTTGCATTGAAAATGGAATGAGTCTTTAGAATAATACAGCTGATATTGAATTTTTTAAATTGCTATTGGGTATATACTGCATAAGGTGGTTATCTGATCTCCAACTTAATCATGTGAAAATATTGCTATGGGGAAAGCTGGCTTGGTAACAATGAGACCCCTATGCTTTCATAAAATTTATTTAACTATCAACCTATTATAAAGCATTAATATAGAATTCTCTTACATTCTGTGGCATTAAGGTCAGATTTATTGTACATCATTGCTGAATTCACACCAAAAATGAATTCATAAACTTACAGTCTCTATGCTGTATGCTGTTTGAGCTTATCAAGATATACTACTGCACTGAGGATTTCCTAGCTACAAAAGTCAGTAAAAATAAACAAAATGGTGGGGTTTTGTAGTTCAAAAGTTGAGATTCAAGGGTGACATAGAACACTATGTATTTGTTCTGCTAGAACTAATGGTTATCTAAAGCTTTAGGAACAAAAGGTAGATTAACACCCTAAACATTTCCAGTACCTCAGAAAACACTTCACACAGCACTGGAATTTACAAATGCTATAGTCACAGCTCACGCATGTCTACCATAGCTGTAAAAATAATAACAGCACTTTTTCACAGTGATCATTTATTGCCAGTACACTATTAGAATTGTTTCAATGCTTTTGTAAATATTGGTCTTACGTTCTTTAATGGCGCTACTGCAATGTTAATTTAATACAGCACTGTGGAGCGCGTGGTCTCACTTGGCAAAACAAGCAGCAATCCTGCGGATGGCAATGCTCCACTCAGCATCGGTCTGGACTGATCAGCCACTGCACATGGGAAGTGGAACAATGCATCTACTAAACGCTGTTCTGCTAAGAGGCCTCTTTGCTGCTCCAGCCCACCCAGTTACTTCTCAGTGCTGGATTTGAAACCCAAGTGCTGCAGAGTGATTGACAAGAGGAAATCCAAAGCAAAATCAGTTTCCTGGTGATTGTGTATTAATTTGCGCTCACACTAGGGTGACTGTGCACAACATTGTGCCCTGTAGCCTGACCTAGGAATGCCCAAACTTGCCTCAAAGTGGAGATGACTCATCTGGCTGCAGTAAGAGCAGTAGCAGTGGGTTCGTCGGGGTGAACCAAAGCCACAGCTCTGCTCTGTTCTTCGGGTCTTGCCAGAGCCTTACCATGGAAATGTGAACAGCCACAGAGTGTGTAGGTTTGGGACCTATCGTTCATCTAGACTAGATGCCTGTTGAAGAGGGTCTCTTGCTTGACATATGTTTGGTTCCAACTGGACTGGATTTACCTATATCATTTTAGCCTGCAGGACACTTGATACAGATGGCACAACACAAGGCATGTTGCCCTTGCTTAGCAGCTGCAGGCGTGGGCCTTTCACAGGAAGCTTGGAAGCTGCAGCCTTGTAAAGTTTCTTGTATCACAAGTGGGTTTTTATTACTACAATAATTCAATCTGTTCAGGGGCTCCAAGTGAAATTATTTCTTCCAGAATTTTTACTAACTGCAGTATTGATCGTATCGCAGAATGATCACATTGCTAAATTGTAATCTCCATAATAACTGACCCTTGGAGAAACATCCAGATCATACTGTCTGTAGAGGATCCTCTCAAAACTAGGTGTCTTTGGCCTCACCTGACTCCAGTGAAAGTGGAAGAAGGGCAATAGGTTTTGTTGGTAAGTCCCCAAATGGACAAATCCAAGTGTATACAGAAATGGAGGAAAGGAGAGAGTTAGTCTGAAAGTAAACAGTCCCTTTTGAGATATTATGTTGATTTCTCTTCACATTATTTAATGTGAGATATTATGCCCTAAGGATGCTATATGTGAAGTTAGAGAATTACATTAAAATAATGTGAATCTGTAAAGTGCTTTTTTCCCATTCTTAGCCCACCCTAAAATGAATTTTGGAGGCATTTATGTCAGGCTGTAGAAGCAAATGGGGACTCTTTATTTTCTGTGCAACCTAATCACTCTATTTTTAGTGAGTTTATCTCTATAGGGCCATCAGAATTTCCATGCTGTGTAGGCAAATCCAACACATCTGCTCCAGTTCCCCTTTCCTCAAAAGGCCAACATCAGAGATTTTTCCAAGGAAGATGATAAAATGCCTGAGCTGAGAGTTAAAAAATACAAGAAACACAACAAAACTACCATCATGCAATGATGATTTATGTTCTGCAGCTTCTAGATAATAATATTAAATATTATTAATTATATTCTGTATTTTCCACAGGGACAGTATGTGGATGCTTTTGCTATTTATTGGTAACATTGGATGCTGATAATGACACAAATGACAATTGTCAACAGTGAATTCAATAGCTATTAATTCCTGAAGTAAAGTAGGAGTGATTTTAAGTTGCTTCCCTTCTCATTTATGAGACATAAACTTGTGACAGACCCCCCACTGTTACCTTACCAAAAGGAAAGGTGGTAACTTTTCTTCCTTTTTGATTTTGGGAGTCATTACAGTTGTCAGTTTAAGTTGTTACACCTCTGGAACCAAAGTCAACCACAGCATAAATCAATGGATGGATCCAGTCCATTAGTTTCTTTATGTATCAAGGGGCAGTTGATATCATGTTTGATTTTTCAGGCATTTGATTTCAGATGTATTTGTCTGATGTAAAACCAAGTTAACAGAGCAGAGAATTAGCCTACCTGAATACAACATCACTTTCAATATACTGTTCTGGGTACAGATGTTTCAGAAGAGAGCAAAGGGTTAAAAAGGTAAGATATTGAAGAGATGAATACTTAAACAAAAAGCAAGTATAGCAGAAGACTTTGAATGTTAACTTTCCCTTGAATGTTATTTTTCTTCCATTATGGAAATGGTTAATATAAAAGCATTTCATACTTGTTTTTCCAAAAATTTTTGCTCAAGCACATTGCAGATTCCCAGTGGAGAAAAGCAATATCATACAATTGATGAAAGCACTGTACACTGATGAAAGCATGGCTTATTCAAGTCTCCGCAATTGTGATACATATTAGGATCTTCTGCATCTTATTTCCCTGCGTGAGGTGAGATATACAGCAAAAGTTAGCCGCTGAACTACTACCTGGAAGTGCTAGTTATACTGATTGTAGCTGGTACAGCCAGCTGTACTTCAGTCTGTATTGGATCTTAAGGCTTGCACCTTCAGCCTGTATCCAGTGAAGCTAATTTCCCTTACCAATACAGTAGGATTTGGTCCTTCATATTAATTCTAGTTTGGTAGTTCCCAGCTCACTCTTAAGGATCATCAAGTCATTCCTGAGGGTTTCAGTCACGTGAAATCCAAAACCTCATGATCGAAAATCTCACTGTCAGAACTCAAGAAACCTGTCTAACATCTACACATATGACGTTTAAAATAATAATATATATTTTGACTGGTTCTCCAGTTTACCTCATCTCTAGCATTTATTGTGATTTCAGACAGCGGGACATTCATCACAAGGTAGTTTTCATGTCGTTCCATCAGAAGAAAAACTATTCCTCAAAACCTCGACTTCATTCTTTCAGGGCTGCAGAATCACAGTGCTAAGAAATTAAGCAAGGAATTCTGCAGCAACAGATGAGAGCTATCACAACTTTTCCCCATTGCCACTCTGAAGATTTTGTCAGAATTTGGGGAACTCAGAAAGTTTAATGCAAATTTCTTTATTCTGCAACCATTAAGAAACAATAGGAACGGCTGTCTGTTGCCGTATGTTGGCATACAGGCACTCAGGATCGCTGCAGACAGGACATGCTTCATGGCAAAGCAACGGTGGCAAATTCAGGCTCTGCACAAAGGCCTAACAGACCAGACAGGCACAGAGGTCCCTGCCAGTCTCAACCATTCTGTGATTCTGTGATGTGTTGCCTTATTCTCTTGGTCTCTACCCCGAGTACCAGGGCCCCAAGAACACAATGAATAGGCCATAGCAGCCTCAGTCTGTGCTCAAGTGCACAGACACACACACATCTGCAGGCTGCAGTTTCACCTTGGGTACACCAGGCTGGAGCTGCTGAAGCCCACGGAAGCAGATGCCAACCTGCGTGTACCTCCTCATGCGCAGGTCTGGGCATTACACGAGCTACGCTGCTTGTAGCTCTAAAACCTAATTTTAAATGACTACTCATTAAAAGCAAAAGTTGGTCTCTGCCCTCTAATTTAAAGGTTAACTGGACAGAAGGAAGAAAAAATGTAGAAATTAGCTTATGGAAACATCACCCAAATGAGGTTGCTCCTGCAGCCAGAACAGAGAAGCTGTGTCTGCCCCGCGTGTCTCACAGGGCTGGTGGCACTGACACTGACCATTAGTCCTCTGGTTCCTCTTCTGGCACTGATCCTCATCTGCTGCTCACAGCAGAGCACTGAGCATCCACAGCACATGATGGGGCCTTTCACAGTATTATTACACCGTTCTACTGATAATGGCCCAATGTGCTGGAGTACATCAGTGCATAAATGCACAGTACTGCGATTTTTTTTCAGAAGACATACCTAGAAAGCATTGGTGATCTGCATAAGCAATATCATTTGGCCCCAAGTTTTAGAATGATAGTGGTGGCTGAGCTGTTGGGGAAGGAGGGCAGGCATGAGCCTGCTGAGGTGCACATGCGTGTGGCTGGACAGGAGCATGACCAGCAGTGCAGGCGGCCTCACGGGCTCGCCACCAGAGGTGAGCTCAGGAGCCAGGCTCTGCCAGCCACGGGCAGGTCAGGTACAAGCCTCCACATCGTGTCCTAGGGAGTGAAACAAAAGAAAAGAGGGAAGAAAAAGACGGATCTGAATTTTAGTAAAAGGTTTTAATTTTAAGCATCTTCTATTTACTCCTCTCTTCTTGAGCATCACCGGTTAGTTAAATAAAAATAAATTATCGTTGCAAACCATGAAGATTAAAAATAGATCATTATTTTATTTTAGTTGCAGTCTGTTTCTCAGCCATATGCCTTTGCTAATCCTACCATGGGCACCATTAGTACCCTTCATTCCAGGTGATCTTTCTAATACAGCCTTCATGGGCTTCTGTATCTTGTTTATATTAATTGGAGTCTAAACAGTCAGTTTAGGAAAAAAAGCTACATTTTTAAATTAGCTTAAAAGACCAAGAGTCTTTTAAAGACCAAGAGTCAGACCTAGAGTTTGCTGGGCATTGCCTGTATCTAGAGACCAAGAGCAAAATTAATCGAAATGTTCTGATAAAGATGTGAAGGAAAAAGGAAAAAAAAATTGTGAAAAATTTAAAAAGCAATGGAAGTTTTGCCATTTTGTTTCTCAGGATGAGGAGTTTGCCCTTGATGTTTATCAGCATATTCAGCCAGGACGTAGCGGAGCCGTGCCGGACCCACTCAGGGCTGCTGCCACGCAGTCTGAAGGTGGGGGCTGAGGTACCTGTCCCCTCCAGCCTCCTGCTTCTCTTTTCGTGGGGTGCAGCAGTGCCAGTGGGCAGCATATACCCAGCCGGGCACCGTGCACCCCTGCAGCCATGTGGTGTGAGGGAATCTCACGGCAGCCACGTGCCCGCACTAAGAGGGGACATTCTCAAAGCCTGTGGTCAGGTATCTTGAAATAATAACACAAGGCTGGAGTTATGCATTATACGTCAATGTATCTAGTGAGATGCAAATTGAAACATAAGATTTTTCTCAGTAATGTACAATAAAAATTCAATGCTTAGCAGGTGATACAAAGCAAATAAATATGTTTTCAAATAAGTACAACAGTTATGAAATCAGGAATCGGTAAGTCATAATGCATTTCAGCACAATACTGATGAACCCATTTTCCTGGCACATATGAAATAAGTAGCTCATTTTAATTCTTTATAAATAGCAGATAACAGCTTGAGAGGTATGCTCCATGCAATTCATTTTTATGACTCTGTCTCCTCCACACTTGATGCTCCCATGACACTGGGGTCAGGAGGAGAGGATGTATTATACATTCTTCCTTGCTTTTCTTTTCTTCGTTGCTTTAGAGTGTAGCTATCATTCAAAAAAAAAAAAAAAAAAAATCAAAACAGCAATTTAGTGCGTCAGAGTACCATTTGACTGATGTGGCCAGAGATCATGTCATTAGTAACTTTTTCTGTAATTTATTTCACTTACCCATGCTTCCTATCTCTGCTGTTGCTTTGTAATCATCACTCCCACTAGGCATTGTTTTCATATCAAGGCACCAACTAAATGAGCTGAGAATTAGATCTATATTACATCAGCAGTGGGCATTGCAGATATTACCCACACATTAAAAGAGAAATTCAAATGAAACAAACAAGAACGTGTTCCTTCCTATTTCAGAAATTGATCCTGATCCCGCAGTTTAGTGGCTGAACAGTGTTCAGGAGGAAGAGATGAGTTTTGTCACAAGCAAGCTATTAAATGAGATCATTAACTGCAATAAGATTACTGCTACTCTATAATTTCATTTTTCTTTGTTCTTAGAAGATTGACTAGGCTGGAAAAGGGCTGATCTTTTGTTTTGGTAACAGTCTATGGCTCTAAAATTTAAAAGTCTTGTTTATCAAGGGATTACACTTTTGCATATAAGGAAGACCAGCAAAAAAAAAAAAAAAAAACACAGACCCACTGCTGATGGAGGTAGTCACCGTTTATCTCCGAGACAAAATGCTCCTTGTGCCCCTAGCTATTGCAGACATAGCACCACAGTGCCATGCAAACCAGCCATCCTCTAACCCCCGTGGAAAGGCAACAGAGTAAGGGGCATCAGAGCAACAGCAGCCTGGAAACATCCATTTTGATGGTTTTACCATTTCTGCATTGCAAGTGAAAAAGCACGGCCTGCACCTCCTGAATCCTGTAGCTGTTTCAAATGGAGGCTAATCAGAGGTGCCTCTGAGATGCTTAATGTGGGTCTGATGAAGGCCTAATGAAGGTGGTAAGCTGCACATCTGAAAGGAGCAGTCAGGTTCCTTTTCTTCTACAAGGAGACTGGTATAATAATAATTAAATCAGGTCTCCATTCAGAGAGAGCTGCCAAGTGTCTCATCTCAGCCTAATTCTGCATCTACTTCAGCAGCATCAATGAATTTCCCATGCTGTGTGCCACACTGCTCGACCCGCTGAGCTCCTCCCTGGGGCACTGCTGTATCCTCCTCCAGCTGCTGCATTTGGGGCCAGGGGGCTCCTCCCAGGTCCCCTTGTTGTTGTGGTCATTCTCCCATGCTCCCACCAAAGCATTTTGCCCTTCAGTGGTTTTATCCATTGCTGTATCTCCATTTACCACTGGCATATATTGTTTTCTACCCACTCTGTGGTATAATAGTATTTTTTAGAAAGGACATATTCCCCCGAATACCTCTTCCCTCATCTCTCTGTAACCAAAGGAGCAGAATATGTGGCTGCAGTTAAAACCTGCAGCACAGCAAGCAACATGTGGGACAAAAGTGACCAAAGCCACCACTATGGTGGCTTTGAGCTGCTCAGGGAGACGCAGGACAGCACTGGACAAAGAGCTTCTGTGTGGACAGAAGCATGGACACACTGCCAGCGGTGCCACCAGCCCTGCCAGCCCATCACATCTTTCTTGTTGTGGGAGATCTGGCTCCAGCATCTGCCAAGGTTCTGTATGGACATTTGATCACACCTTATTAAGACTGAAAACAATTAGTGCTCTCATGTTTTTCAGAGTCTTTAGCACAATGGAAATTCAGCTTCATTTAATACATAGCACAACAGCAAAATAAGCACAAAATGGCAGTTCTGTGGACTGTAGCAACCCATGGAGAACAAAGTATGTATAAATCAAAAATCAGAGTCCTAGAAGGCATAAGTTTGTTGTGGAATGGTTCTTTGTAGCTGTCTTGTGAATAACTAAGGATGAATGAACATGTATTAAAAACGCTGAGTGACGTGGCAAAAGGCAGACATGGAAGAATCACCTTTTGCTACACTTGGGCATTGCCGGCCCTGTGCCAAAAGCTGTCCTGCAATGCTGAGCTTGACCTCTTGTAATGCTAGGATTGATCCTCATCCTTGTATCATGGCTGAGAAATGAATGGTGTGAACTGTGTGATCCATGTGCTCAGCTTTCCTCCTGGCCTCCTCTGCAGACTTTACAGTGTCCCACCCCAAGGGGACATGGAGCTGGTGCATGGGGTTGGGCCATCACACCATGCGGTGCCTCCACACCGCTGCCGCTGCTCAGGCCATGCTGGGTGCACTGGCAGCTCCTTTAATTGGCATATGTTGGATTTGCCTTGCTAACCAAACCACCTAAGGTAAAATTTACAGCCAATTAAAATAAAGACCATTGCATTGGTCAATTAAATAAGTGTTGAAAATACAGTTAAAAGTTAAAAATTAAGAAGAAATGCACATGAAAGCCTGGACAATTTCTAGAATATTCAAGAAGGGCATGTTAGCATCCAGGTGGTGCTGTAGTGATCCGTCCAAGAGATTTGGTCTAGTTTTAGGAGTCATTGTGTTTACACAATTGTCAACGATTGCACAACCAAAGCTAATTCTAAAACACCAACTGGTAAAGTTCAACTGCTATTCATTCAGCTTCTGCAATGTCAATTCAATCCACAGCATTCCACCATAAAGATAATTTATACCAATGACTTTCATAAATTTATACAGCCGTATCTCACAGTATCTTCAAGAAAACACTTAAAGAGCAGCTTCTGTTTTCCTTTGGAATTTACCAGGTAAGTGTTAGAAACAGCTATTCGTAACCCTATCTGGAGGTTATTCTAGGCTCTACTGTTACCTTAATTAATATTTAAAAAACAGTAAATGCTCTACCTTGCCATTTGTAACTCATAAATCCGAACTCCTCTCTGCTCATGAAAAAGCTGCCAGCCTTGGGCAATGACAAGAGCTGCCTCGGTCAGTCCCTGCAGCTGCCTGTGGCATGTGGGTGCTGTCCCCACTGTGCTGCCCATGCACGGTGACACCACCCTCCGAGCATCAGCAAAATCAAGGTGACACCCTGCTCGAAGTATGCATGGTGGCACCACCCTTGAGGCACCATTCTGCTGCACCCCCAGGGAGACACCTCCAGTGCCAACATGTGCCCAAGGGCACCGCACTGTTTCTTGGCATTCAACATATAACTCTGGAAAGCAACACAAAGTCACATGCGCTGCTTGCACACCTTCAGACTTGCCAGGTTCTTTAATAGTAACAACAATAATAATAATAATGTATCTTACATATATTTGAAACCCTCCCTAACAGAAATCTTTTCTTTTTTTTTTTTTTCTTTTGAATAAAATCCTTGCTACTTGGCTAGATGCCATGCGAACCACAAGCACTGCCATGCATAGCTGTCTCTTCATAGCTGCAGTTGGGATCCAACCTCATCTGAGCTAGTTGTCTCTGCTCCTCATCTAAGGAAGAGGGCAATCAGGACAGAGAATAATATTACAACTTTTGCCTTGCTGATATTTGGTGAAACCCAGTTCGAGGCTTGTTCTTTGCATGTGTTACCTATTCAGAGATTTGCAGACAACATGAATACTCCTTAAAAATGTTTTCAAATCCCAGTCTGATGAGGAGCCAAGGAAACACAACCAAATGTTTGGGTTAATAGTGGCCATCCTTCTTCTGTTTCAGAAGTCTCTGTCCTTCCATCAGATCTGAAATATCATCTGAAATAATGGATAGCAGCTGACTCCTAACTGATGCAGCTATAAGGATTAGGCAATTAGGTTTATACTTAGCGTGCTTTTCAGCAGTTCAGTCCATGCCCATGTTTTCTCTCCCCTCTTTTCCTTTTGTCGTTGCTCTCTGCTGCCTCTCCCTGCAGCACTGACAGCGCACCAGGACCGTGTGCCCACACAGGCCCACCACCAGCCTCAGCCATGCCCTGCGGGTGTGGAGACCAGTGTCCTGAAATTCTCCATGTGATAGTGAGGCAGCTTAGAGGACTCCCAGTGTGGTCATGTCTTCGCACAGCCTCCCTGAACATCCTCCCAGCACACGGCACGCCTGCCTCAGGTCTGCTTTGTTTCCTCTTCACCAGCAAATGTGACTCTCCAACTTTCCATTTGCGAACTTCCACGTTGTGCTCCGGCCTTAGGAGGGTCTCCCTGCTGCAATGAAAGAAGAAGTTCAGGGCTAGGGAGAGGAGACACGTTTCTGGAGGTCTGCTCCCTGGGGAGGAGCAGGACAAACAGCCTCACAGGGCAGCAGCCCCCAGGAGTGGTCTCCTGCCGCCACCCTCAATCTCTCTGGTGCCCACAGATCTCTGGCTTGCCGCTGCCAGCTGTCTGTGTGCCCGTGCTCCATTACTGTCATTCCGGAAATGTGGAAGGGCTGCAAACCAAAACCTCTACAAATATTTGCTTTAATGTTTAATGAATTTGCTTCAGCTGTGTTTACCCTGCTTTTGTGTTCTCTTTCTCCCAACACTCATGCATGAAAGCCTTGCAAATATAAGTCGAGGCTGAAGCAGAAGATCCATTACGGCTTCCTGCAGCTCACTAGCAGGAGCGCTGGGCAGCGCAGGGCAGGCGCTAGCAGCACCCACCAGCAGCACCTGCACTGGGATGTGGCGGCAGCCCCAGCAGTCAACTGGGACCCTGCCACCAGCACAGCGTGTCCTGAGGGCATGGAGCAGAGGCACCCTGGCATCCCAGCAGCCCCATGCCCCCAGGGGCTCTCCGAAAGCTGGCATTTGCAGAGCACTCCAAGGCAAGCCAGTTCCCAGGCATCGTCACCGTCTTCTGCTGGATGAAAACGGATGACATCTCCCGCCCTGGGCTGAGCTCCCCACTCACTGGTACCCATCACGAAGGGTCAAAGCATCTTCCCAATGTGGGCTAACCAACAAGGGCACTTAATTATATAGATAACGTGGTTTGTGTCACAGCTGATCAGACTTCATGTTACAAAGGAATCTCTTCTGAAGTAAGAGGTCAAATGCATCTTTTTTTGTGAATGACAATATGCTCGGCTACTGTGAGGAAAATTGTCTGAAGGGGGTGTTCTACCCACCCCATAATGTATTTAGTTGTTTAGTTATTTATTTATTTTGAGGAGGGAATTAGGTTGGAACATTGACATTCTTAACTCCAGAAATGCAAATATACATATATATTTCATGTGTGGATTGGTAAGTCAGGACAAAATAAAATTCAGTAGGCCTCAGTATATTTGAGAGTGAGTAAAATCTATGTCACGTGACAGAAAAGGTGCCTGCTATTTTTCTAGCAAGAGGTGATTGCAGTTCCATTTTTGTGACACTGAGAACAATGGAGGCACACTGTATATTACGTTTATTCACATTGACTTTCACCTACTCCAGTATAATCAATGTTAAAATTCAAATCAATAGGACTATTTATATGCCTTAAGTTGGGTTTGTAAATGAAGGTCATCCATGAATTAGGGTCTCACAGTCTAATCATAAAGCTTCAGAAACAAAATAAATGTTAAAGCATAACCATCTGACCTAAATGTACTTTTTATAGCAAGCAATACCCAGCATCTATGAATACCGTGAAACCAAAAATAAAGTCTCTCTATAATGGGATATTTGTTTGCATTTATTTTGCAGCTGGATCGAGACAGAATAATTGTTAGTTTCTGTAGCCCAGAAGAGCATGTACAAGGTACTCCCATTTCCTTTAGTTCCTTGTACTTGGATTTCTTTGTATTATAGGCGATACTAAAAAGTTTGATCCATGCTTTTCCTTAGTGTTTATGCATTATTTCTTTTAATAGAGGAAATAAAATGTGAGTGGGTACTGTGTCTTAAGATAGATTCATTGCCAAGTTAACATTAGATGTTATTTTAAAATCTCATAAAATTGACAAGTAGCATGGCTTGATGAGTTGTAATAAATAAATTTTGTTTGCTTTGAACAGCAGCCAGAAGTAATGATTATATCTTCAGACTTACAACAAGAAAATGTTTTTGATGTATTTTATAATTTGTACAAAGAGCAAGAACATGGTGAGGCCAGATGAGATTGAAGTCTGAATGAAGCCATTTAGATTAGACTGGGTGTTTTAGTGAATGTTTCTTGAGTATGGGCAAGAGGGAAAGCATATTGGGAAAAAAGGGTAAAAGGTAAAACTCTCTCTTGTGAGACAGTCTTGATGATACTGAATAAAAATAAATAAATAAATAAATAAATAGAAACACAATTAGGGGCACAGCGCTACACGGGAAAGCTCTCTGCTGTTGGGCTCCAAGCTGATAGTGTGTTAGTGTTTTATGCAACCCATGAAAAAGAAAAATAAAAGTCAGGCAGGAATGTAGAGTAGCAGCATAAAAAAGTAATGTTCCCTTTGACTGCATTCACCTGGCCTATTCAACTGAGGCATAATAGTTTCCAGAGCCTGGCTTTCCTTCCCAGCTGCATCACAAGATGAGGAAATTTGCCTTATAGAGATTTGTCAGCCTCAAAATATGGAACCCCTGGCAAAGAAGGGAGTGCAACAAATGCACACGTGGCCTCCACTGGTGCAGGGGACAGGGCGGTGGCGTGGCGCTGGGGTACCTAGCACAGCAGACCCCATCCTGGCTCAGGATGCTGGGTCCAGGTTCTGCAGGCCCACGGACACTGCACACAGGTGCCTGCTGGAGACAGGCTCTCCCTGGCTTTCTTTGGTTTGGGGGCCTGAGGCAGAGCCCAGCGCTTACAGGTGCTGTGCCTGTTGAGAGCCCGCAGCTCTCACCCCTTCTCCATGAGCACTCCACGAGCAGCACCAGGGCCTTCCTTCCTTCCGCATCCTCCTGGTGCAAATGCTGCTCATGAGGACGCGGGGCTCTGCCAGGCCTTGTGTGCTCCCCCTACACCCTGCACTGCACCACACATGGGCAGGATTGTAAGCAAAGATCAAGCTTCACAGCCAACACTGGGGGGGAAAAAAAATCTGTTTTGTCAAGGGGGAGAGATGGAGAAATAATTCTAACACAAGTCGTGAAGGTTGGGATGAGAATTATTGATTTTGAAGTATTTTTATTTCCTTTAAAGATAGGACAACAAACTATGGATATTAAATGGTACTTTTTCACTAACCAGCTTCTTAGACCCTTATGCTCTTGCTAATGATTTAAAATATAGGCAAGCATGGCAAGACAAGCTTTCATCAGACATTATGCTTACTGCTGTTTGTAGGATAGGAATAAAGTGCACATGCACCTTCAGTTGTGAAATAAAAAATGCATTTGTTTTCTTAAAAGAAAGAAAATACCCCATAAGTCCATTGTGATAATGAAAATCAATTCAACCTCTGAGATCTCCGAGGAGTCTCTCTCATCACTCTGTAATGAGTGCCTGCATTCCCCACGCAGGGAGGAGCCCTGGAGGTGGGCAGCCCAAACACAGCACCAAGGGATGCACCTGTCCCACAGGGAGCACAGGACATGTTCTAAATAACCCACTGCACATATATATTTATGTATAAAAATACATATTTGTATCTATATGCAACTTTGCATGTGACTGGCATGATGAAATACAGAATAAAATGGAAATGCAGTGGGGAGAACCACAGCTGAGCCTTGGTTCCTGGCATATACCTCCCAGTTACAGCAAAGAGAATAGAATGAACTTGAAGGCACGTGAAGCTGAAAGCTGCTTTTGTAGCTTTTGTACTCTATTTCAAGTAAAGTGCAGGGGGGCCTCACACCAGCACTTGAAGGAAGAAACAATTCCAGCTTGTGAGAGAAGGGAGGTCAGGATACCCTTTACATTCGCCCTTGGAAAAAAAAAAAATGTAAAAGGAAGAAAATGTTGTCTGAGCAGCAGTGCTGCAATGAGCCGCGTTCCCCTGTGGTTGGGCAGAGGACTGCCACGTTGGGGTGAGCAGCTCTCTGCTCCCAGGCTGCAGCCTGCACAGGCCGGGCAGCGCGGCCCTCATGGCTCTGAGAGTGGGCCTGGGCCTGGGCCTGGCCTTTCAGGAGCTCCGTGTGCTGAGCAGCATGTGGGTTCATCAGTGATTTACCTTCCACCGAAGTGTTTCACTGCCAGGCTTCGCAAGGATCACCTGATGTGCTGAATGCTTTTAAAAACCTGTTAATCCGTTGTGGTGCCCAAGCATGGATTGAGTGCATTTGGAAGTGTAGCATCAGACCTTGCACAAACAGAGGGCTGTGCCTGCATGAATATGCAGGAAGAAAAGGCTCTCCAAATAAAATGTTTGTGGCATATAGCTCTAATGGTTAAACGAAATAGATTCAGAGAAATGCCAACACGTTTTATAAAGTACATGTATCTGTGCCAGACATGATAGAGTGTTCAGAAGAGTGCTATAGATATTTAAATACATTCTCTGCTCCACAGGGGCAGTGTTTACAATGCTCAAGGCTTAAAAAAGAATTTGTGATTTTTGTTTGGTTGGTTGTGTGGATTTTTTTTGCAAAGATGTTATCCATGAGGACAACCAGGGGAAGGCAGTGCCTCAGCAGTATGGGGCTCACCGTGCTGGTTGGTGCAGATCCTAGCTGCTTCCCAGCTGAGCCCATCCCAGCCATCCTCATTTTATGTCAACCAGCTATAACTGTGCAAAACCATGCTACTAATCTCATATTCTTCAGATTAATTCCAGCAGCATCAACATATTGGAGATTCAATTAGCTAATTTTTTAATGTGTTTGTTTTCTTTTAAAATACCCACAGTCACAGTTGTTAGTTTTGTTGTTATAAAAAAATGCCAGAACCTATTTCAATTATTATTACTTTTAAAGCCCAAATGACACTTTTAATATCCTCCTGGATGCTTATTACGGTAGGAAATAGCCACAGGAATCCAGTAACATCTCTCTTTATAACGGATATTTATGATCTTCTCGTTACTTCTTTGGCCTCACCCAGCACTCACACCCATCTTACTGGTACAAGGCAATAACAGGAGCAGGAATGCCACAAGACTAAATGTGAAATAGAAATATTTTAAGATGGCAGACAATGATAAAGCTGTAGAATAATGTCTGATGGACATCTGGAGCTGATCCTAGCTTCTCATGGTCAAAAGGGGAAGCAGTCTGGCCATGAGTGCTTGGTGGCCCTGCTTTCCAACCCACCTGGCAGGAAGCAAGCTGGGTGACCGTGCCCAGGTGTGTGTCACTGGGAACTGCTGTGAAGTGTATCTGGCAACCATGACATCTGGGAATCAGCATACACAAACACCTGAGAACATGCTGCAGGGGCAGAAGTTACTGGGCATATGCAGAACCTTAGTGCTTGCAAAACAAAAGCTTTCAGCATCCTGGGGTTTGGACCAGTGCACAGGTGCAAAAGTGTGTAGGACTTCCAACCCTCCTTGTTGACTCCTTCAAGAAAGAGATACACACCTTCAGATAGTAATTTGAACTACCCTCTTGAAACATTTTCCTTTCTTCCTTCCTTCTTTCCTTCCTTCCTTCCTTCCTTCTTTCCTTCCTTCCTTCCTTCCTTCCTTCCTTCCTTCCTTCCTTCCTTCCTTCCTTCCTTCCTTCCTTCCTTCCTTCCTTCCTTCCTTCCTTCCGAGAGAGGGACTGTGATGTGATTAGACTCTGGAAAGTCTGGTGGTACAATACCCCCACCAAATTGCTTGCTTATGTACCTAAAGCCAGAAATGGACCTCCAAATGCACTGAACAGAGCAGTGGAGAGAAGCCTCCACTTTCTATTTTCTCTTTCAGGGCAGTGCTGAATGCAAGCTTTAGTGATTTTGCCCAGAACCTCATTTTACCTGATCAACGATTCCTAGGAAAACCATGCTACAAAGCATGAAGCTACTGATATCCTCAATAACATGTGTGCCCCCTCCTTAAATAGCCATCGCTATTCAGAGCGAGCTGAGGTTCCTATGTCTGGGCTCAACATGATGGTGCTTTGCTTCAGAAAATGGCCATGCCTGCCTGCCCCTCAGCTGGCGCCCACCGCCGGCACCAGCATGTGCCATTGCCATGCCTGGGAAATGGAGCTCTGTGGTCATGCCCGTGCCATGCTGCTGCAGCAATACTCCATTAAGGACCCCTCCCCATGGATGCTAGGCTTTAGAGAGCAGTATGGAAAGGAAAAAAAGAGTGAGGATTACACTGAAAGAAGGCCCTGCATAAAGCCACTGTGACACACTCGTGCTTCTGTGCTGGCTTCTCCCAGAAATTCAAGACTGTTCAGTGGAGCAGAAAGAAACCCACCAGTGCCCACACTCCTCTTACCTATACCATGATAAAATATGGCTCTAACAGGTGTTGGTACAGCCAGAGCATGACCTTAGGGCAGTAACTAAATCCAAACCCATGAACAAATTAAGAATAAAGTAAAAAAATAACACACTAGAGAGATGCATTAAAAATACCCATTTACAAATGTACCTTTTAGTATCTGCATCTGCCCTGGCAATGTTTGGAAGATCAGCTGCTTAGCATTTGGACTGGAATTTATTTTGTGAAGTGAAGTGAAAAGAGTGGAGCTCAATGCTCATGTTATTGATACGCTGGTCGTCCCAAATTTCTCACCTCACTACCCAAATTGCTTTCTAAGGACCTGATCCAAAGCCTACTGAAATAAAGAGGAGTTTTTCAATTAACTGCAGCAGACTTTGGATGGAGCTCTGCCTCTTGCAGGGGCTGTTGCTAAAAGTCATCTCTGTATAAGAATTGTATCATATTTTTATGAACTGGTTCAATAATATTCTCAGGCTGAGCCCTCAAAGTGCAATGCACAAAAGAGATGGTTCATATCTAGTTTTAATCATAAACCCTCACATCTATCAACAGATATATATCCTCCTCCACCCCACATCCCACAGGGCAGGTATCCATCACCCACCCCTCCCTGCCCAAGGCAGCACAAGCTCCCACCAGCCTTGCTGTCCTTGGCTTGCTCTCGATTTATTGCTCCTCTGGCTACCAGGGTTACGTTAGTGGTATGCTGTCCACCTGCACTATGGTACAGATCCAGAAGGATTAACGCTGAGGTTCCCTTATGGCTGCCCATAGCCGGGATCTCTGAAGCTGTGAAGAAGTGAGTGATGCTCCCACCACCCCGCAGTGCTCCGCTCCCTTGAACCACAGCAACCTGCTGCGCAGCACAGTCACGCACAGCGTATTGCAGCAATGTACTCCATCACAGACGACACTGCACACACAGCAGATCTCTTGTTTTCTACACAAAATAATTGATGTTTTATCCATTTTCCACCAGCATTTTCCTTAGCCTGATTTTCGAATACAGTCCTGCTTGCAGAGCAGTTGGTGCACATCAAAAAGAGTCAAACCATTGTAGAGCTGAGCTCAATAATTAAACAAGTAAGACAGTATAAAAAGAAACGAACTTTAAGTGAAGCTGGCCTAGATTCTAGCACTAGAATATCAATTTGAAAGCACAAGGCCAAAACCCGCATCCTACAAGGCCTTACAGCTATCAAGACACATCTTTGAATTCCTGCAGAGGGGATCAGCTTTCTACTTAAACTTTGTCACATCCTCCTCACAGGAGAGCCTCTTTTAACTTGCAGATGCCTCTGACTTCTACTGTAAATTACTGCAACTGTATAGCCTAAAAGTAGCAATTGTAATGGCAGACTCTGGCAGTTTAAATCACTGCATCAAATGCTAACAAATAGTTCACTCTTCTTCCTGCATCAGCTAAATGTATTCATTACAAAATTAATTGTGCAAATAAACAGATACCAGGACTCCTGTCTGTCCATGGGATACATTGGCAGAGTAGTATAATGTAATCAACATCACAGACTAATCTGGCCTCCTCTTCCTCCTTCTCTTACAAAACAAGGCTTGCACAGCACTTACTGGTAACAGCAGGCGTCTGTTTGAATTCCAGAAGTTACGCATATACAAAATGAAACTTACTGATCCTGGGTCGATTGTTTTTAATGTCTCTTTGTTGACATCCATGAGTATAAGATTTGCACCTCTCCTAAGACTGCCAGCACGCACCACTCAGAGAAAGCCCCTCGAGCCCCTTGTGCACCTCCTAGGTACCCACAAGTTCTGGTCACCGCCGTGTCTCAGCAAGAGACATCCCAAAGAACGCCGCTCCCGGAAAACAAAACCTGCCACCGGCTGGCCCAGCACTGCGCTGTGTGCCTGGCACTGCGCCCCTGGGTGCACGGCTCTGGGCAGGGATTTTGCATGGGGAGCAACCCTCCACACCCCTGGCCTCCTCCTCATCGGCCATCCCTCAGCAAATCCCTGCACCGCCAGTTAGCAGCAGCAGCTCTTCCTTCTGTAAATGTCTAATGCATAAAACACCCTGGCCTCACCTCCTCCAACCCCTGCTGCTTCTGTGGTGTTTTGGCATGGGAGAGGGCCATGGTCTCCACGGGCTGCTGCCTTGCCGCCTCAGGGAATGCGAAGGCAACGCAAGTAAACTGAGTGTAGCAGGACATTTCTCGTACATTTGTTCTCATAATAACCATACTTGTTTTATGCCTCATGAGCCCTCTTGCTCTGCACATCTCCTCAGAAGGCTACCCTAGGCCCTGGGCAGTGAAAGAGCCTCAAATGAGATGTGGCCACTGCAAGGAGGATCACTGCTGCTTCACCCCCTCCAAATGCCTTTCCTGTGCCTTCTTTCCAGTGAGAATTGCCCAGTGCTTTGGAATCTCCAAGCCATTCCCAAAAGTGCACGCCTGTCTGCCTCTCCCAGAGACACTTCTCATCCCTACCCGTAATGCTAGCTGAAGTAGTCTGATGTGAAAACGTTAATGACAAAAGATGCTTCCAGTTTCTATGTCAAAAATCCTCCGCAGCATAGGCTCTACCAGACTTTGCAAAGGTGATCGTTTTAACTTGTAGCCCTGTCTGCTTAGGAGGTGACAAAATAGTCAAGTGAGGAAATGATAATGATATTAACATCCTCGATTGGTGTTGTTTTTTTTGTTGTTTTTTGTTTGTTTGTTTGTTTTAATGTAATTTAATATTTTTAGCTTTTTAAACTATTTGCCAGCACTATTTTCTCACAAGCAGGGCACAGCTTGTGACCTCAATGTGAGTAATGTCAAATCAAATGTGAAGCACTCAGAAATGCACAAATAAAAGCGTTTTCTCTCTCAGCTTTCTGGCCATCATTTGTAGATGCAGACTTGGCAAGGAAAGAGGTCTGGTGGGAGCTGTCTCTGATCTGGACTCTTCAGCTGCAGACAACCCAGAGTTCTCTATCTGAAGTGTCGCCTGCACAAAGCTTGGAACCAGCTCTCTCCACCAGCTGAGCTCCACATTTCCCCGGCACCCCACGGAGCCCCCAGAGCCCTGCACAGGGGGGCACGGGCAGCCTCAGCCAGCTGGCCATGGCCACACGGGCCATCCCCTCACCGCCGCGATGCTGTGACGCTGGCCAGCCCTACTGCCAGCAGCCTGGGAGCAGCACCGTGCGAACGTGGGCTCGGCCAGCAGAGACAGAGTGCACCAAAACAGCTGCAGCGCATGCGAGGACAAAAAGCACGAGCTTTGCACAAGATTTTGAAATAAGCCAGGTGTCAAGGAATATCCTAGACATGACATGTCCCAGGATGAGAAAACCTAGAATTGTGCAGACCCATGGAAAAACTCACAGTTATGTAAAATTGACAAAGTGGGAGCAGGGACTGAAGAAGAGAAATCTCACCCCCCCAAAAAAAAATGAAATTACAAGAGACACAATAAATCTGAGATTATTCATATTTAAATAGGAGCTAGACTCCTAAGAACAGGGAATTTCACTTGACAAGATGAGATGCATGGGCAAGTAGACAGAAAAGGGCTTGTTACATCTTTATCTTCAGTAAGCCAGAAAATTAGCTCCAACTTCCACTGTCCTTACAAAGGACTGCTGTGCCAACCCATAAAACTCTCCTCGTACTGCGATGCCATGGCTCAGCATTTTGCGTAACTCGAGTACTTCACCACAGCGTGTGTATCTGCTGGGAGAGGTATCAGCACTTCACCACCACACCCAAGAAAACCCTTACATGTGACGTGGATCTTTGAGGGGTCCCCAGGAGGGTTCAAAAAGAGGGAGATTCGCAGATGTGTGCTTTTCATTTCCACTGCTTTGATAGGCTGGCATCGTTAGCTTTCCATTTCCAGAGTTAACAGCAAACTTCGCAGTGAGTAAATCCTCCCCACGTGCCTCATGGAAAACTGAAATTTGTCCTGTTCAAGCAGGGCCAGGTTTTCAGCATCCTTTATGCTCATGGTGTCTAATTCTGCAGTGTCCTGGCAGAGAGATTAAAACAACCAAAATTCATTACAAGCCCTTAATTGACTTTCTCCAGAAAATAGATGTTTGTATGCATGAGTCATAGTAGTCACCATTCATTATGATGGTGTTCTTGTGCTGCTAACTTTAAATAAACAGCAATGTTTTGATAAAGTTTGCAAAAACATAATTAGTCCTATGGGCACAATAGCTTTGGATTTCAAATACTCATTCTCCAGCTGTAGTTTTTATAGATTTTTTTTCATTTCAAAGGAGCTGATCACAGTCTCCACTGAAGCTCAAGATCTGGAAGGTTGGGGTTTAATGGCATTCAAACCTTTATTAAATCATATGCAAGCTGAGAGATGCAGTATGTACTTCTTCATTTTCTTTGTTATATGCATCTGTCACAATCTAAAACGGTGAAAAAGAAAGAAAAATCCACTATAAATACAGTCTTCAACATTAATTCTATTGGGATTCAGTAGCATATAATCTTTTTTTTTCTTGCAGTCCTTTATTTCTTTGATGGGCCAAAACACACTCTAATAACAGAGTTGCTCTTTCTGAAAAGCTGAAAAGGAAATACTGTGGTAAAAGATGACAGGATAAGACGGAACGAGAAAACCACGATGTGTGCGTCGTGCTGGAAGGGTCTGCAGGGCGAGGGGGCTGCCCCTCAATGCACGCGGGACGAGGCCAGCAGCGGGGCACTTTGCAGCTCCTGGCACGGGCACAGGCCCGCATTGCCAACAGCCCCACTCTTATCCACAGCCATGGCCATCGGGGTGCATGGTGTGAGCTGGTGCCTGGGGCCAGGTCACTTTGCAGGCAGCCACGTCCAGTGCTGTGAGAAGTGCAAATCCCTGGGGAACAGGAGCCTTTGTACCCAAACAGTGGTGCCTGTAAGGCCCCTATGATGTGAGCTGTCATCAACCTACTTTCAGAGAAATGGAGCGCTGCAGCATACTCATTTCCAACAAGTTCAATATTTTGCTGTTTAGCCTGACTTTTAGATTTATTTCCCAATTGACTAACTCATAAGAGCTATCCTTGTACATGGGTGACGGCTATTCTTAGACTTTAGTAGCAGAGCATGGTCTGCTCAGGCTGTAGTGAAACAGTGAGTATTTTTTTTATTTATTTTGCTCTCTTAAAATGTCAGGATTTAATACTGTTCATCTTTAGCTCAGCTGCTTCAGCACAAGCACTTCATTGCAGTTTGCCAGAGCCAGGCTTTCTGACAGCTACAGCATAAATCCAACCACACTGAGCCAGAGCCCTTCCCAGCTAGGGAAAATTCCCACTGTGCTGGCAGGGGGCTTTGCTCATGCTTGTTTGTTCTTCTAGGGTCCAAACCAAGCTCCCTGTAGGGCTAAAAAATGTTGTTTTTCCAATGCTGGTGAGATGGAGCCTTTTAAGAGGCACAGCTACCCTTCTCAGTGGCACTGCTGTGATGGCCCCGATGCAGGACATGAGATGAAGGCAGTAACACCTCACCCTTACAGAGCAGTACTCTGACACCTGATGACACCAGAGTAGCAATGCCTTTAATTTCCTTCTTCTGCATAGAGCAATATTCTATAGAGACAAGGAAGATGCTGCTGCTAAGCTGCGCCATGTCCCCTGGCAGCATGCGCTGCTGGTTGCTGCTGGCTAACCTGCGCCCCAGGACAAGGCGCTCCCTGCTGCATCCCTGCACTGCCCCGGGAGCACGCTGCAGCCGTGGGCACCGCCGGGCAGGCTGGGGCAGGCAGCCGACATCCCTCCAGCTCCTCACATGTAGCTTGGGCAGCTTCCCTCACTCTAACTTAACATCAGCTCCATAACGTGTTATCCAACGGAATCTGAACAGACATCTGTATACATTCACCAGCTTATTTCTCTCTACAAAATTACAGCAGTTTTGGTTATAGTCATTTACTGTGTTTTGTCTTGGGAATTCTCTGTACCTTTCAGGCAGCACATTCTGTTTGTGTGTGTGTGTGTGTGCGTGTGTGTTTTTGTTGTGTGTTTTTTTTTGTTGTTGTTTTTTTGTTTGTTTTTCATTGCCTACCAGTTTTTGCTCTTTAATCCAGCCAGTAGCCATTAACCCCACCTGATCCATTGTTCACACAAGTTACTGGCTTCCACAGCAAAAAAAAAAAAAAAAAAAGTGTTCTTTGGTGTTTTGACTAGATTTATTTCCCATGCTAGCTAAAGTAAATACCAATTACTTTTGAAAACCATGTATTTGCTAGGATTTATATTTGAAACCTACAGATGTTTTCTTCACACCTGCCACGAGACTATTCCCTGGAAGGTCCATGCTCTTGGAAAGCTGGAGCTCCAGCCCACAGGCTGCTTCTGAGGACGTGCTGCAAGCTGGGTGGCAGTACTGCAAGACAGAATAAAAGAAAAAAGCATGCACTTCTGACAGTAGTAACAGCATCAGGGAAAGAGACAGTGTGAGGGTCCATTCAAGCCAATAAAAGCTTAGGGTAAGCAGGAACCTCAAAATGTTACCTTAAACCAGAAATTTAAGGGCTTCTAGCTTGGAGTACCAGTATTTTCTCTCCTCTAGATTTGATCCATCTTTAATGCAAAAAAAAATAAAGTAAAATAAAACACTGAAATTGTCTCCGCAAATATTGTATTAATATACTGCTGTGCCAGTGAGGGTGACATGGGAACTCATTGTTTCTTTAAGGCTTTACGGATCATACCTAACATGTATCATCATTTCTGTATTATAAATTCCAATAATTTGGGAACAGTTTAGAAAACTGCAGCAGAAATGGAGAAAATGAATGCCTCGCAACAAAAGAGCCTTAACAAACCACACAGATTTTCAAAGCAGGCTGTGTTAGAGGTTAGTTATGCTCCTTCATTTGCTATAGCAACGGACACTTTAGCTGGAATGTGTACGATGTCACACCATTTTCAGCTTTTTTTTTTTTCTGTAACCTCTCAGATGGCCTGGAAGTCTGTAAGCATCTCTTAATAGACTCTTGTTATGAAAATTCCTTTTTGGGAAGCATCTAGAGATAAAAATCTTTCACTCAAAAAAAAAAAAAAAAAAAAAAAAAGGCTTTTTCTAGTGCAATTGTAAAGCAATTTGGCATGCAATTAGTCAGGAAGCAAGAAAATGTTCAGATTTTTTTTATTCTTTAAATTAACAAAGGGAAACCTTGTGTATGCACTTTGCAGTCCAAGCATTTCAAAAAGCAAATCAGAGTGTTTCAGTGGACAGGGCAGAAAAAGCAAAGGCCACAAGGACGTTTTTTTTGTTTCTCGAGCATAGGCATGTTCTCCAGATCCAGACGCCCCTGGTTCGGGCTGGGGTCCCTCCATAAGGTGCTGTTGAGGGGCGCTGCTGGCTCGGCGGCAGCAAGCGGGGCCCCAGCAGGTGGCTGCCACCAGCGCCCCTCACTGAGATGGCTCCAGGCCCCTGCCCCATGACATCCTTACATAAAAACATGTAAGGTTTAGATAAAAAGACATAATCTCCCAATTCAAGAGAAAGTAATATTAAAAAAAAAAATTGTAAAAACTGATTTTCAGGAGATCAAATTAGATCAAATTCGTCAGCTGAATTGAAAAAATATATATTTTTAAGTGTGTACGGTTGACTTGAAACAAAAATATTCAGTATTGCCACCAAAGTAAAGATAGGAGGGGGTACACTTGCTATAATTTAAATATGGGAAACGTCTAGAGACAACGTTTGAAAAATGAAAGTATCTGAAGAAAAGTTCTGAAATTGTCTTTATTTGTGAACAGAATGCTTGATAGACAATTTGACAAAGCACACAGTAATTTGGGTTTAACTTTCTATTCTTTTAAAGACGAAAAAATGCAGGTTGAAAAACTTTACCCACCTCCACTGTGAGAGAGGCAATGAAATACTGAACCCTCTGCTGTCATCAGCACATCAAAATTGTGCTGAAACGTTAGAAACAGCATGGAGAAGACCTACAAGAATAATTTGCATCAGGAAGCCTTCTTGCAGTAAGATATTTAGGGAGATCAATGATTCATTTTACCCTGAAATGCTCAGGAGTTGACTTAAACTGATGGCAGAGGGCTTCAACCTAGCACACAAAACTATCTTCACATCTGTGAAGAAACAAGATAGTTCTGAATAAGCCAAAATGGATTTTTTCCTAGATAAAATGCTTTTACTTAATCACAAGGAAAAGGGCTTCAGGAAGGATTTACAGGTTTAATTTTAAAGCTTCTCTTACGCAAGAGGTCAAACTAGCGGATCATGCTAGACACATCAACCATACAATCCACACATCTGTCAATAAAGAGACACTTCACCTGTTTCCTGACGAGCAGGAGTGTGGTGTGCTTCAGGATGCTGAGGAGTTATTTGTCTTCATGGACTTCAGGGAGAGGTGGACGCGATGAGCACACCCTCTGCTCAGTCCACCTGGCACAGGGACGCCTCTGCCACTGCATACACCTGAGTCTGTGCAAAGTACACGGCCAACACCTACAGGACACAGAAACACAGGAATAAACTGAACTGAGGAAAGGCCACGGAAGGAGCACCTGTAATATTCCCCCCAAACTCACATGCAAAAGGGAAATTCTAAGGCAAATGTACCTCTTGTCCTTTCTCAGCATCAGCAATGACACAGAAAATTTCACAAGCAGCCCTCACCATACCAAACAGTCCGGCCCCCGTTGGCATAGCTGCTGCAGGAGAGGCGGCCAGGGTCCGTGCTATCAGCACTGGAAGCACCGCCTGGTTCACACCTCAGTCATAAACCGTGCAGAAAGGATCCAAACTCTTCAGTTTCACAGGCATTTAAGGAGCTTAGAGGAAATTAAAGGGTATTATAGAAACATGAATTATAAGGGAGGATATAATATGGGATTTTTCCTCCATTATGTCCCACAGCTATTCTAATTCCTCTCAGACACCAATAGGCTTAGCATGACCCCAGGTCACCGAGGAGCATTTGTAGGGAGCACCAAAGAGGACCTGGTTCAAAGCCCTTGGAAACACAGCCCTGGACCTACGTGGGCGCCCGCTGGCCCTGGCAGAGCTGTGTCACTTCCACACCAGGACTGCCCCATGTCTGCGCATCTCTGCGCCTGGGTCCGCGCTGCAGGGCCGGGCTGGGGGCACCGGTCCCCCAGGGCAAGTTTTCGCGTCAGTTTTCTCAGTCAACATTACACTGTCTTGGGACACAGGCACGAAATGAAAGACATTCCTCCTCCTTTTAACAGCCTTTCATTTCCTACATGCTTAGGGCCAGCTTTTAATTATATACACAATAGAGATGTAATGTCTAAAAGGATGGGGTTGAAGAAAACCAGATGCAAAAGGGAAGGTCTCCAGCCTATTAACTTACATATCAATATGGTCTACAAGTATAAATACCTTCTTTTAAAAAGAACAGTTACCAGGGCTTCCTGGCAGGAGCAATACGCAGGGGACACATACCCCAGAGCACCACATCTGCACCATGCCCTTCCTTGCACCAACACTACGGGGGAGGCTGGGCCGCCAGGAGGGCAGGGAGCGCTGCTCGCCAGCCCAGCCCCACCGCACATGAGCCTGCAATGCGTGCTTCCAGTTAGGAATTTATTTCTGAATAAATGGCAAGTAAAATGTAAAAACTTCTGCATTTGGACACAGCAGTATGTGATAATCGAGCAGCCTTAATAATGAAGATAAATTTCTGAGCACGTCAAAATATTTATGGAAAGGAGTCAAAGAATTAAAAAATGCACAGTGATTCCTCAGACACTCAGAGCGAAGTTGAAGATAGTATCCCATCTGTAAAATTTTGTTTCATTTCAGTTTCAATTATAAGATTTTATTCTTGCTATTAATTTCCACTGACATCTGAAATCTAAGAATTTGACATAGTAAGACTCAATTGTGGTGGGAAATGGAAGCTTCTCTACTGTCTGCTGTGTTCAGTCACGAACACTATATTTTTAGTATTAAAACAAAATTTTAGTGAGAATTATGCAAAGATTACCAGAAGTTGTAAAAGCGTATCTTTATATAAATAATGCAATGACTTTGGTTTAGATAAACTCACGACTGCTGATTTTTTTCTACCATCATTAAATTAATTTTTGTTGCTGACGTTGACTTGCCCTCACTGGGATGCAGAGCTCTGCATGCCCCCCGCCCACCCCCGTGCTGCTCAGCACTGCTTAATTCGTACCCGTGTTGGGAAAGGCAGGGAGGAGAGGCAGCCTCTGCTTCAGCACTCTCCAGTCACTTGTCTGTCTCTGTTCCTTTGTGCTCCTTTCCCTGAAACACAGTAAATCTTCTCCTGCACACGGGAATTTCGTGCCAGCATTGGCCAATCTGAGAGTAAGGACTGCATGGATGAAAAGGAACTTGAAGAGAAGTGTTTAATGATCTGCCTTCACTCTCATCCTCCTCTCTATGCTCCTCAAGTCATTGCCAATGCATAGCTAAATGAAACCAAAACCCTTAGAAGCTAAAAAATGAGAAGAAATCAGAAAGAATCTTTCCAAGTGGCAATGGAAATGAAGGATAACTCTGTTTTCAGCTATCTGAAGGAAATTTTATGTTACGATCCATCTTTCCCTCCACTCCCCTAACCAGCACCAAAATACACGTTTCATTTTTCACATCACCTTCAACAAGCACGCAGAATCAGCTGCTGGATAATATTCTGCAAAGACAGATCCATGCAGGAGAGGAGGTATGAGTGCCGGGCTGCAAATGTTTGACTGGGACGGCAGCACCAAACCTAGGCAAAGAGGAGCAGCTGGCCAGGCTGGTGCCCTCGGTGGTCTGTCCACCAGCAGCCCAGCATGGCAGCCCTGTGGCACACAGCAGGAGCAAGCTGTCGGGTGTGCGGCATGGCCACCAGCCCACGGGGGCCCAGGGACGAAAGGTGGGGGCATCCCCGCAGTCCCGGCTGCGCAGTCAGCAGCACTGGGCAGTAACAGCGCATGCAATGGGCCAGAGAGCAGCATCACAGATGAAGCTGGGGTCCTGTTACTTGTTAGATGAATTATTTGTGGAAGAAGGCAGATGGAAAATACAGAAAGCCATTATGAATAAGCATTTCTGCGTTTTGTCAGTTTTCCCATTATGCCATCATGCAATATCAGTAAGCAGTCGTTTCTAATTGACTTTAAAATCCATCGTGAAGGAAGCATTGCAACGCAGCTGGGAACACACCCATCCCACCACTATTTAGGGCTTGTGGTGCCCACCAGCAGCCAGCCCCACGTGCACCGCACCAGCCCCTCTGCCAGGCAGGGAAGGAGCCTTCCCATCTTATCTGCCCAGGGTGGGCACCAGAGCTGGGGGACAGCAGAGCGATGGTGGCTTTCAAGGGGCTCTGCTGGGGTTTTGGACTTTTCCAGACATAGCTCCAGGTACGGTCAATTAGAGGCAGATTTGCAGGTTGTGCATCCTAAGCAGGGAGGTACAGCTGTATGTCTTTGACATTGCTGAGTGAATTTGAGAATCAGTGTGGTTTTTTTCATCATCTGTGGATGAACAGTGACTTTCCTCCTTTGTTGTTTGCTTACCTTTGGGATTATTATCATTTAACAGCACTGCAGGCACAATTAGGAATGCCTTTCATTGACCACGGCCTCCTTTACACAAATTTAAAAAAAAAAAAAAAAAAAAATTGTTCCCTGAATTCACAATTTGAACATATTATGTTAGCTCCTGTGAAGGCTCAGAGTACTTTAGTGGCGCCTTTTGTCAGGTTCAACAGCAGCTGAGAATAGGTTGTCACCTGGGCATAGCCACAGCTGACACTGCCTGTTCTCAGAGCCTTGCTTCAGGTACAGTGGCACAGTTGCAGCTGTGCAGGTGCTCTGCAGCTTTGCACATCCACCCCACATCCGTGCACAGCTGCCCCACAGCTGCACACGCGCCCTGGCCTGGCTCGGGCTGCATGTCACAAACAGCACGAATAATTCACTGCAGCTGGTGACACACTACTGCTCCCAGCCTGCTTCCTTCAAAGAATCACCAATATCCCTGTGATAAAAAGTGAATTTTAATGGCATAATGGACCATATAGTTGTCAACTCCTTTTTTCCTTTCCATGGGCGCTTCTCACCCGGTGCTGGGAAAGGACCCTGCAGGGCAGGAAGCCTGCCCAGCCCCATGCCGTGCCGTGCCATGCCGTGCTGTCCAGCCCTCAATCCTCACTTGTTCTCCCAGTCACGCTGACTACAGCTGAGGCCGGGGCTCTGTTGAAGGATGGAGACACCGGATTTCAGGCAGGCGTCCTGCCCAAGCTGGCCTCACTGGGGCCACCTCTTGCTACACTGCAAGTTTTCAGGCCCTGTTCCCCAGCACAGGAGCCCGCTGTCAGGCTGTGTTCACAAAGGACACTTGGGCTATTGCATCAAGAAAACTTTTTCAATCCAGCAAAGATCAAATGCAGACAAGTACAGAGCCAGATTTTCCAAATTTTCTGCATGCCTTATCCCTACTGATAAGTAGTAATTTTGAACCAGGTCCTAAGTGGCCTCAGCAGGCTCCTGACCCGCTGGAGGCCAGGCCCCAGAGGTGCCCCCAGCACCACCTGTGGGCACCGCCGGGCTCAGCCACACTCACCCACCTGGCCCCGTGCGGTGCTTTTTGTGGTAAAAGTGAAACAGCCACAGCAGAATGGACCGAGATGAGAAACAAGGGGCTGACGGAGGCAGAGGCCAGGGCTGAGGCTGCTGCCGCTCCCAGCTCCCGGCTGCGGGGCTGTGCAGCACACCCAGCAGCGCCCGCACCAGCCTCCGCTGCACGCCACGGCTGAAGGAGCTCATCCTGAGCAGTGCTCCTGTGGGCAGCGATCTCCACAGACCCACATCCACAACGCTCACACATAAGGAAACAGCCCCATGTATCGCCAAGTCAAAAAAAAATCAACTATTAGAGCTGTGGACTCTAAGTCTTAAACTTTATATCTATTTTCATCAAAATAAAGCTCTTCTACAAATGTAAGACTTTTGTGGGCATTTTTTTCCATTGTGTTGAGGATTGTGTTTAACTAGGGAAAAATGAATTGGCAGCATGCACACAAGTTAGTCAGTAGCGGCAGAGCAAATTCTTTTTATGTTTCAGTTTATGCCACAAAGTATGCATTTTTTAAAAGCACCTTCAGCTTTAAAGATGCTTCCCAGTTTGTTGTCTGTCCCACCCACCCAGCCCTGTTTGTCCATTCAGCAGGAAAGCTACCTGCAAACCTGCACCGCTGCGCTGCCTGAACCACTTCCCACTTACAGCATTCACAGTAAATGAATCATATTTGCTCTGAGTGTGAAATTATTTTTTATACTCGTGAAAAGAGCATGAATAGAAGGGGCCTATTTCATTTTTATGTGGCAGCTCCCAGGACAGCACTGCAAATGCTGTGGCACATCTCCAGGGCCTGGCCCACTGAGAACGAGCAGCAGAGGTGGGACACGGGGAGCAAGGCATGGGAGAGGGAAAGCCTGACAGCACAAATCATCTCTAACGGGTCTTTAACAAAGT
Source organism: Anas platyrhynchos (assembly GCF_047663525.1). NCBI lineage: Eukaryota > Metazoa > Chordata > Aves > Anseriformes > Anatidae > Anas > Anas platyrhynchos. The sequence continues at coordinate 39,355,475 of NC_092594.1, forward strand.
TATCAGTTTTGTGTGTAAGCCACTAAAGACATGATACTGACAACAGCACAAATAAATTGGAAGTCTGCAACACAAACACTCCTGAAATTTTTATATTTACATGGCAACCAGCTTATTATATTTACATGAACATCTGCTGCAGGTTCACTGAAATCTTTAAAGCAGATGGACATGAAGAAAGAGCTAGTAATTAACAAAGCTATATGTTGATTAAATCAGCGTGTGGTTAATTTTAATGATTACTGATCTTTATTGGGGTCCATAAGACTTCTCAAAATCAAATCCACTTTAGCTGACATGTTGATTAGCCACAGAGCCGCAGAGAACAATGCTGCTTGCTGACGTGCCACAGCGTGGTGAACGCCCCCAGAGTAAGTGGCAGCCTTCTTTGCTTCACAGGGTGCGGGTCTGATCCTGCTTCCAGTGAAATTAATTGGAGCAAGTAATTGTGGGCCCATGCCAGAAAGGGCTGTCGTGGGCATCCATTGTGACTTGGACACAGAAACTTTCCAGAATTAATTCGTTTTGAGCTAGAGCAGCCCTTTCAGAAAACCACAAACCAATCTCCATTAAGACATTTTGGCAATGAGGAGTCAGCCATTAGCTCTGGTAGGATGTTCCAGTTATTAAATTACTCCCGCTGTACATAAAATGCATATTTATCTCAGCTTCCAGCTTTGGATCTTCTTACATCCCTGTCTACTTTGAAGGGCTTTCAGTTATCAAACTCCTGCTCCCTGCGTGCATATCACAGGCTGAGGCCAAATAACGCCTTGCCGTTCTCTGTTGAATTCAGCAGATCGACTCCTTGCAGCTGTTGGTGCCTGGCCCCTTCTCCTGTCCCCCACCCTCCCCACGACCTCGCATCATGCCTGCCTGCAGCCCATGTCCCCCATGTGTGCCCATGGCAGCTCACAGAGGACACCTGCAGCCCCCAGCCCGAGCCACCTCTGCTCCCCAAGCCGCTGTCCCTGCGGATGGAGGTGGGGCTGGCCAAGCCCCGTGGAGGTGATGGTGTCACGGCCACCTCCAAGCCCTGCTGCCATGTCTGTGCACAGCCGCTCCGCAGCCTCCTAGCTTCTCACCCAAGATGTCACGCTGCTGTCAGCAAATGCCATGCAGATACTTGTGTATCGATGCTTTTCCTCCTCTACCGCATTTGTCATCTCATTAAAAAAAAGTCAACCTTATCTAGTGGTCCTTTTCTACACCGCCACAAGTTGATTGACACTAATTAGAATACATTTCCTAATTGTTCATCAGTCGAGTCCTGTGTCAGCTGTTCCCGTACCGTGCCTGGGGCCATGATGTGCTAACAGGCCCGGACACACCGCAGTGACCAGCAGGACCCCGGCCCCGGCCCCGCTCTGACGCCCCCGCCTGTGCCAGGGGCACGGAGCAGCTCCACTCTCCGCACCACACTCGGCGCCCACATACCACATGCTTTGAAGATAAATTGGAAACCCTGTAGGTTTGGAACGTTTTTACAAAATTTCCACTTTTCTTCAGGCCAGTTCTATTGATGAGGAGAAAACAACAGCAAAGTGTTAATTTTAGAACTTTCAATTTGTGTAATTTGAAAACCACCTGAACCTCAAACACCTACCATGGAAGAATGGCCACAGTTCAACAGGCTCAAGCAAAACTGCCGCCCAATAGCTTAGGTCATCCCTTAAACACCACTTTAACCAAGAAAACCAAGCTGAGTTGTGCCAGTTGATGGAAGAGAACGTCCCCAGCTGGATACAAAGGGGCAGATCAGCTACCCTGAATTATCTTACCTGTGAAAGCCAAACTAATTGGAGAGCACGGGTAACACAGCTTTGGCATTCTCCAGCACTGTACAGCTCAGCAGCAGCAACCACCAGCACCAGCTCAGTGGGCAGCAGGCAGCAGCACTGGGCTGGCATGGGGCGGCGTGCCTGGCATTGTGGCTCCCTCAGCCCTGCAACCCCAACACCTCTCACCAGCAGCCGAGTTGCACTGCTGCTGGTGCCATGGGGCTTCCAGACAAGAATTGCCATCGTGCATCACGTCAGGCCAAAGGATCCCTCTGAACATACACGTAGGAGGCAGGAGAGCTTCACCTGTCTTCCTGTCGCTATTTTGGGTGAAGAAGGCTGAAAATGATTTCTGGGAAAAAATAGATAAATAAATAACAGGGAACCTAGACCAGGAGTTGCAAAAAAATAAAATCCCTTCATGACATCTGACTATGCTTTCAAATGAACAAAGTGTAAAAAGAGGAGGCCAATATTGTAAGGTTAATTTATATCTGAGCAACTACAACCTTTCTATGGGAAGCAAAGCAAAATGCCACTCTCACACAGTCTGGATTTTCTCCAGGGCAGCAATCTGCTTTACTCCAGCTTATTTTCTGGTAGGTATGTTCATCAAGTCACATTCACAGGACACTGCATGAGCACAAAGTTCCTTTAATAATTGGTGGAAGAGTGTTGAACAGCCATATAAGCAGTTCAGGATAAAGCATAATAGAAAATTCTCTCAAGGCAATTTCTGGCACACAATGTCTCCAGATAGCATTGTAGAGCCTTCTGCACATCCCAAGGAAGATATGTAGAATAAAATCGGCCCACTCCTGGAGGGGAAAAAAAAAAAAAAGAGAGAGAGAGACAAAAGAAAAAAGTGTATCACAAATATGTGGACTGATTCTGTTTTTTAAGCAAAACATAAGCTAAATAGGTGTAAAGGAAACCTGCAGGCCCAGTCCCTGCCAGCCCTTCTTGCCCTGTGACGAGCAGGGGTGATGCCAGAGGTGCCTCCCACTGCCCCTGCTCAGAGCAGCAAGGTGCCGGGCAGGCAAGCCTAGGATTGACAAGGCTGAAAAGCCTGCTGAAAGTCACTCAAGGTCATTTCAGTAAAGATGGAAGAACAGGTTAAGTAATCCAAATAAAAGCTGTGTTTATATTTTAGATGTTTAAAGTTTGATATACTTGAAAAGGAACGGCTTAAACAGACTTGCAAAGCCAGCCTGGTGTTACACTAATTACTCTAAACGAATTCACCAAAGTGTGCAAACTGCTGAGTCTGTACTATAAAAACCTTCCATAAATACCAGGCACTGGAATCCAAAATGCTTCAGCTCGTCCTTAGCAGACAGGATTATCATAGCAACTCTCAGTGTGCTCATAGTATATACGTAGAGAAGCATTAGCAATTTAACCGTACTGTTGGTATAAACACATAAGGCCTGAAACCATACCACTGCCATCATCGGGAATAGTCCTGCCTTCATCTAGCCATATACTTATTTAAAAACCATTGTTCTCTTTGCAAACATTTAAAACTAATCAGCACTTTCTATACTTCAACAAACAGAGCATGTGTGCCGTGCTACCTCTGTGCATTTCACCGTAGCAATGCCCTGTAATTTTGTAAATTGTTTACTCCTGCAAAAGTCTATGGAAACAAAATAGGATTTTACAGAACATTTAAAAGCATAGTTTTATCAATAAGAAGCACACAAAAATGGCCTGATCTCTAAGCAAATAGACAACTCTGATTAAAAGAAAATTGAATAAAAGCACTCTAAAATGCTAAACTCAGCCATCACAGATAAGAAATGCTGCCATATGCTTCTGCATAGCTTTGCTCTCATTCAGCAGTCACAGGGATCAACAAAACATTGTTAGGAATTATTTCAGTTAGCATGGATGATACTGCAGAGATTATATTGATTAAACCAATAAATCCCAAGCACAGATCAAAAGCATCTGATACAGAGAAAGAAAGCTGAGTAAAAGACGGGAAGTGCTGCCAAGAAGATTTGCAAAGGTTCCACCAGTCCAGCGTGGCTGGCAAGCCCTGTGTGCTAGCAGAAAGCAGTACATCCTGAGAAGCGGGGCTGCTGCCAGGTAAGGACACCCATGGGTGAGCCCCTGGCGCCAGCCACACGGGTGAGGATGTGACACCGCTGTCACCCTGTGGCTGTGCTGGGTGGAGGTGTCATAGAAGCACAGCACAGAATGGCTAGGGTTACCTCAAAGATCATCTAGTTCCAACCCCCTGTGGTGCTAGCACCTGCCTCAGGGAGAGCAGTGACCTCGCGGGAGCTCAGGGACCTCCCCCAGAGGCAGCTCTGCAGAGCCCTTCCCCTCCGGGCCAGTGCAGGTGGTGGCACTGGTCACTGAGCATTAGCATCTCCTGGCCCTCCTTGTGTCTGGCACCCGCCTGCATACATGGAGTCATAGCATCACAGAGTTATTAAGATAGGAAAAGACTTCCATGGGCACAGCTTCTATCATTACTTTACCTGTGATACCATGTTTTCATTCTGTCATTTTTAGAAAAGTGGTGCAATCATTAGGAAGAGTGAAGTGAAGTGAAGTGAAATGGCATAAGGACTATTCAGAGGTGTCAAAGAGAAACATGCAGAGAGATACCTTTCCCTTACCAGCCAGCTGCTTACCAGACGATGGCAATGCAAATGAGCTACAAGTAAGAAAGAGGTCAGTAATTCTGACCACAGATTTTAGAGAAAAGCCTTTTTCAGAAATGCACTTTTAAAAGTAGAGAGAAGATGTTTACTGTAATTCATTTCACATAGTGTCTTTCTTCCTGCTCTAAAGGAGGTGACAGCATATGAATGACAATCTGACAATCACAAGTGGCATTACCTCAGAAAATCAGCAAACCAGGAAATCACAGAATCACAGAATTGTAGGGGTTGGAAGGGACCTTGAGAGACCATCGTGTCCAACCCCCCTACTGCAAAAAGTGAAATAATCCTACTGTCATTGGAGGAAATACAAATGTAAGCAGAAACAACAGACAGACCTTCAAAAAAACCTATGAAAATCATTGCCAATGTATATAACTGAGATTGAACATTTGATAGGATTCAGAAAAATACAGATATGTATATGGGTGCTGAGAAAAAATGCTGTGATTTCAATAGGATTTTATGGAAGACAATATAAACACTTTTACTTTAGCAAAGGTTTCCATAATTACCAATTTCTGTGTTTTTCCTATCCCTTCTGAAGCATCTGAACCTGGTAAATTGTAGAAGAAAGAATAACAACACAGATGGATCACAGATCTGATCTCATATATCAGTCCCTAAAATTTTAGTAATAAGATGAGACTCAACTGGAAATAAATGAAAACTATTAAGCAAGGTGGAAAAGCACGTATTGAATAGGAAATGCAAACCTAGAAAGGTAGTAAAAGCTAGAGACCCTGGGGCTGGATTGGACAGTAAATTAGAAATGAAAATGCAATAGAATTTGGCAGCAAAAAAGGTCAATGCGATTTGGGACTATATGTGCCAAGAGTTTCCTTCACAGAGCGGGGAGGATAGAGCCCATTACCAATTTTGTAGATTTAAGTCGCTTGAGTAAGTTTCAAATCAATATCCAAATATTTGGATGCTTAACTAAATCAAACCTGAAAACCCTTTTGGAGTCTCACTTTGGTTCCTAACATCTTTATGTTTGGTCTCTTTTCTGAGAATTCAATCTGTTGAAAAAAAATAAAAATGAATCTTTCAAGATAAGCATCTGCAGTTGACAAGAGGCTATTGTGATAAGCTGGGGGATGGCTTAGCATCCTTGCAAACTGGGATTTTGGAAATAGAAAAAAAATCTTTGCTTTTAGTAACACATTTCAGATGCCTGAGAACACAGCCATTGGTTCTCAGAACTTCTGTTTTAGTTACTCCCAAGCCAAACCACAGCTATTTTACTTTAACAATACTTTCTTCTGATACCCATTACCCCGGCCATTAGATAGCACACACCAGTAAGTAAAGAGGAGTCTCCAAGTATGATATAAAATAGCCCTTTCACTTCCGAAGTCCCAGCAGCAACCTTCCCATTGCCAGAGCTCCATTTACTGTCATTTACTAATCCATAACAAGAAAAACGTCCAGTGGACAAGATTTTCTGCAGGTTTTCCTCTGAAATGCAAAGTCCTTAACATACTGAGCGAGGACTAAGCTTCAGAGCCATCCGCTTCCTCTAAAAATAATCTTACTCATACTTAATGCCACAAGTATTTAGATATTATGGTGCAGTGAATAGTAAGAATTATTTCATCTTTGAATGCGTAGGTGTTGCGCTCCTTTTATAACCAAAATTACATCTTTCAGCTGTTCATTATTGTTTGATGTAACTAAATCTTCAATGTCAGGGAAGTTAAAATCACTTCTGCCTAGACATTCACTAGTAATTTTCTTTGAAGAAGGTAGAAATTTATTTGACATGACCTAATGATTGAACTAAGTAGGTTTTCTTCAAGCCATCCACCAAGCGAGACATATTTACTTTGTGCGCTCTAGAGTTGCATTATAAATGTTTCTTGTAAGTACAATGAAGGAAGCTTTAAATGACCACATATTGTTGAGACAAATCCAGTGCTAAAACCTTGCTGTTTTTTTGAGACGTGTCTTGAGCTGGCTTTGACCCAGCGGGACTGAGTGCCAAAACAACACTACTTCACACCTGGTACATCTTCAGGGAATTGGGTTTGAGGCAAGGACTCTGTCCTCAGCAGTGCCATCCAATGCCAGCATCAGCACCATTGCCAAATTGTTTTACAGTTGCTCCAAAATAAAACAGCATTACAATACGCGAACATCTGAGACAACGGAGTTCAAAATGAGAACCAGGTTCAAAAATGAGAACTGGGTTTGCCAGTAGACATCCCATTTAATGGGATGGAGAACTGGGACTGCCCTAAATAGGTGGGATGGCTACTACTGCTCCTATGCATGGTGAGTCCATGAGAGCTGCAGGAATGATGCTTTCCCTGATGACCCAGCAGGCTTTGAACAGCTGAGGTTCACAGCTTCCAAGGTCCCTTAAAGCCTCCATATTCTGACTCCACAGCTGTAATTCTTGCTTTCTTTCAACTGCTTTGTAAGAAAGTCACAATTATTTCTTGCTGGTCGAACTCTTTTAATTTTGCTATTGTTCCTTTTGACCTAAGCCGCAAGTTAACTGAGACCCAAATTATGTCTGTTGGATACAGCAAAGCACGTAGCAAGTAACCTTAAAAAATAGGAGATTGTTTAAAAGAAATACCAAAAAAGCTTGGTGCTGCTAGTTATACTCAGTCTTCAATTCTTGGTCATTACACCAATAAATTATAGGCTCAAATAAATGTACTCTTTTCTGGTTTCCTGGAAGATGGCAACAAAAACCTGCAAAAATTATCTAATTGTCAGTCTCAGTACATTAATACATGGAAATCTGTATTCGGCATCAAACTACTCAAGGAGAAAATGATGCTGAAGGAACTCTTGCTCAGCATCACCCCAAAATGTTCCCCTCCATTCCATACCAGCTGCAAAGACAGCTAATGATGATGATGGAATGGTTTGCTGACTATTACAGAAGGGATTGATGTACCTTAAACTGTCCCAAATGGCAATGGTTGCTCTGTGATGTGGGCAGAAAGGTCAGAAATAATGGAACTTTGCTATGAAGCTGTTCCCAGTAACACATAGCAAACTCAGGGGCAGCTCCCCCTGTTTCTCTGAGGAAATAAAGCTTTGCTTCGTTTCCTGACTCTGCACCTTTGATTACTACAGAGGTTCCTGCTCCCTGCATTGCACAGTGGTGAGCCTAATTACTGGCAGTTGCAAACTTAGGAGTCTGTCATTAAAAATTCTCTGGAAGTCACACTACTAAGCATTTAGTGGAAATCAGAATGAAGATGCATTACAATGAGGATATCCATCTGAAAACCAAATTGTAATTAAAAAAAAAAAAAAGAAAGAAAAAGGAAAGTTATCATTTGGTAGGGAGGGTTGACTAAAGTGCATTACAAGTTAATTTTTAAATCAACTACAATAAAATAATGCAGTGGTTGCTATACAGATCAGAGTGAGGCAGGCAGGAAATTAAAAACTAAGATTTCTACCTGAACTCATCTGATACCCATGAAATACCCTATTCATTATAATGTTAAACAAATGGGACTCTGTCAGACCTTCAGGTGGTGTAAATTAAGAGATCTTCCATTTGTTTCAGTGTAACAGTAGCTATTTACACCAACAGAGAAAGCATGGCTTGAAGTCTTTGTCTTCACATTTAATCTTTTGTCTTTTGCTAAGCCATCAAAAGACATTCTTACAAAAAATTACTCTTATTAATTTTATCAGGCTTCTGAGGCTGGAAGCATGGAGTCTGATTTATATCTTGGCTAAGCTGGTATAAAATTGGAGGCACTCACTGCTCTGGTGGCAGTACACTGAACTTATCCCAAGCAGCTGAGATAATCTGCTGACAACCCTCCAGGGTTTCTTTTTGAGTTGAGAGACCACATTGAAACATTGATGAAGAGCAAGTACTGCCTGGCTTCCTTCACACCAGCAATCCAGGTAGACCCATTTACTCTTCCTGGACCCTAAAATGGTAAGGTTTTCTCTGCAGAACTTCACACTGGGGATAAATCAGTATATTGCAGACACAACTGAACACACGGCTCTTAGATAAACCTTTGAAAAGGACTTTCTAAATCATACATTTATGACAGAGAGAACTCTTTCTTTTTTTTTTTTTTTTTAATTTAAAACTCAAACCCACCAGTGATTCATTTATTCACTCCATAATTTCTGCCACGTAAGCCCCTCAGTAGTCATGTAGCTCTTCAAAAATAACTTGAAACACCCTGTTGGAATGCTCAGCCACAGCCGCTGCACAGCCACGTGAAGCAGGAAATGGCCGGCACGCCGCTGGTGATGATGGGACTGCAGCCGGGGCTGTGGGAATGGGACGGGACATGGGGCTGCAGCCAGGGCCTCTGGCCAGGAGATGGCACGGGACAAGGGCCCCTGGCCGTGAGGATGGCACGGGACACCGGAGTGCCCCCGAGCAAGGCGACTGCTGCCACCCGCCAGGCCTCTGCAGAACTCCAGAAGTCCCCAGGCCCTGTGCGTCAGGAGCAGCGGGTCTCTGCCATGGGCAGGTATCTAAGATATCTTCCTCCTGCAGTCCCACCACCACAGGAGCTGGTTTTTGCTCTTTCATGGTGCCGCGAAGCAGGGAACAGCCTCTCCCACGCTGTCAGACGGGGAGCCAGTGCCTCGTGCAGCTGTGGCTGTCTCGCGTGCTCTGGCAGTAACTCACGCCTCTGCGTTCCTGTGAGAAGGCAGGGATCTGTGCACCTGTACGACTTGTCCAACACCCGGCAGGCTGTCTATTGCAGAATGAGATAGTGAACAGAGGTAGGATAAGAGGTAGGCTGGCAACTGACTGACCTCATGCCTGCTGTGCTGTTGCTTCGTTTAGCTGCTGATCCAGCAGACAATAGATGGTTTGTAACAATGGCTGTCTGCGCAGGGATGGAAGACCTCTGTAGTGCAGCAGAAGTGACACAGCAGATGATAACATCATGAAAACAAAGGAGTGAGAAGATGAAATTGGAAAAGCAGTGAACAGTGGGCATGCAAATGGGATTTCAGAAGAGAGATTAATTAGAATTTATATTGATTAGGGGAATCACAAACCTATTTGAAACATGCTTATCATACATGAACATGAATTGCTGTCTATTCCATGGTTACACACCAGGGCTCATAGCGATGCGACACAGTCCTACTGTACTGGAGCATGCCCTTCTGCTCTAGTATGGAAATCTCATTGAAACACATGCTATCGAAATACAGCATATAGTTACCTTCAGTCACAAAAAAGAGCTGTGTTATAAAGCAAGCAGGAGCTCCATCCATAGCCAACATAATATATTCAGAGACAAATCCACCATGGTCCCAGTCTCCTCTCATTCATTCAGAGATATCTAGAAGTGGAAAGCTGCAAGGTATCTGCACTGTCAGATGGAGCACCTATGGACACTCGAACAAAAAACAAGCAACATGCCATGCTTGATGAAAATCAGTCCTGAAGTTTGCCCAAAGGCTACAAAGGGGCAATGAGCCTTGTAATGCTAACATCTCCCTTGGGCAGCATGGAAGGACTGCAGGTTAGAAACTGTTTTCAGTCCTAGTCTTGGCCAGTATGAGTACATGCCCCACCCAAGAAATCTTTAATGTTCAGAGGCTTCGTATCAAATCATTTTTACATCTTTTGTTTAAAGGCTGTGCTATAGTGAAGCAGGAGGAGGTGAGCAGCCCTGTTTTGGTCCTGCAGCCTCTGCTCATGCCCAGATTTAGACGACGGCTGGGGCTTTGGTAAAGGGAGATGCCTCTTGTGGGAAACTTCCAAGCTGTACGCCCACAGCAGTCCTGATGGGCCCCACCTGCACTACCTGGTGCAGGGCAGCCCTGGCTGGCTGCAGAAGACACAATGCCCTGCACTGCTGCCCAGGGACCAGAGTGATGGGCTGAAAACCACTGACATTGATCAAGAATGAGAGCATCCAGGGAACCCATTTTAAAATAAAATTATCAACTGTTTGTGAATATACTTTCACGCTGGCATATACCATTTTTCTGCTTCTGGTAAGGCTCAGCGACTTCAAACACAGGTTTCAGAGCCTTTCCCCTTTTTGTATTGGGATAAGAAGGTTTTTATAAGGGGGTGGCACCAATTTTTTCACAGTTGTATTCCATGCCAGGCTTTCTTTGCTAAATATCAACCATGTGTTACTAGAGTACTGACCGCTCTTAGTTTATGTTCTTTTGTACTTTTCTCCTTAAACCATGCCCATCACATCCTGGTGATAACATTCAAGTGGTTCTCAAGATGCACTTTATGTATCATTTTCTCTCCAAGAGTTCTGATGACTTTGTAAGCTAATTAAAATAAAGCTTCAAAGGGTTTTCGTAATAGATTATAATATCTTTGGTTTCATGACATCTGTTAAAATTTACAACTAAGGATGTCATTTTTGGTGAAAAGTATGTTCTTTTACATCCAGCCCATTTATTTATGTATTTATTTAGTGACAGAGCATCTAATTTGTAAGAGACATGCAAAGGCAATCATTAATCATACATTTGTCATCCAGCACCTTCCCCAGCAGTTAACTAAAAATCTGCAGACAAGCTGTTTGAATGTTCTGAAGCCAGTCACTGAAAACTTGCAAATAAAGCTGATAATCACCTTTTTTTTTTTTTTTTTTTTTTTTTTTCCTCCCCCAAAAAAAGTCTAGCAGAGCTTTGGTAGAAGAAAACAAATTATGGGCAAATTAGACACTGGAGTCATCTGGAGTTGTCTTGTTTTTTTTTCAGACAGTCTTTGCATTCTGTTATCAGAATACTTGCAGAAAAGGTTTCATGCTTTTGTACATAATTCCTTTTAAGGAAATATCTTCTGCTGTATTCTATGCTGTAATCAATTTAAAATGCTGGCATAATCATTTAAAGCACAACATGTCTGTTCATTTGATTTGCAGTTTGCCTTGATGATCATTCTTAGCCACTGAAAAAGACTCTGGACATGAAATTGTCCATGCAAGTAAGTTGTAAGTAATCTGCACAGGAGTTAATTTCACTGTCCCAAAATACCACATTCCTCTGTCTGTGTGAATATCAATGTTTTTTAAAAAATAACACAACTTCTCTTTTGCTGAAGAACTCAGCCCTGCCTTGGTCCCCAGTGGTGGTGGCTCTGTCCCCCAGTGCCCGCTGGGACACAACGCTCCTGGGAGCTCTGAACTGACAGCATGCCTGTGGCTCTTGCTTTTGGCCATATTACATACATTTTGGGGTGATCTCTCTGCATGCTTATAGTGTTGTTCTTGGGACTGGTTTCCTCCTGCAGACAGCTTCAGAGGGCAAGTTGCCTGCTTATTGCCTGGGCTGAGAATTAGAGTGTTTTGGTGTGCCTGACATGGTTGGCCACACTGAGATACAGGTATGAAGGTCATTATACATGCCAGTGATTAATGGATTAATAGATTTGCTGAGTTCTTGTCTGCAATGAATATATTTGGTGTTCAGTGTGAACCCAGGGGGTATGCAGCTTAACTTTTAAAACCTATCTTGCAGAAATTGATGAAAAGTATTGTCCATTACAAGATGGGTTAGATGCAGTGCTTCCATCCTAGAAATTCTGTGATTCTGTGATCTTCATAACAACATAGAAATACTAGTTTACGGTTTTATATCTAAAGGTTGCTGGTTTTTAAATCTTAATAATAATAATAGAAGCCTTTGTGTGGACTGTGCTGCAGCAAACTAGAAATTGTCCTTGTCAGTTGTTAATTTAAAGGTAAGCAAACGTGAATAATCCAAAATTGTCCATTATTGTGATTTGTTTCTGAAATATTACCTCTCCATTTTGGGGAATATAGACTTTGAAACATAAAACCCAACTAACTTACAGACAAATTGGGTATCCGGCAAGCAGAACAAGAATTGCATGACAGTTCCACAAGGTAGTTCTTCCAAAATGTGTTGTAAACAGCAGTGACTGTTTTCAACACCCTTAGGATTTTGAGTGAATACCCTAGAGTAGGGAGCAAATCAAAACTTAGCTAGTTGTCTCAGGGACTTGGGCCTTTATCACTTGATAAGGACCTCTTTGTAAGTTCAGAGGAAGAGTGCATTGAAACAAAGAAACCATTACTTCCCCAGTGTGTTTTCTGGCAAACTCTAAAGCAGGATTACAAAAGGAGCTGGTGAGGACAACAGCAGGTCCCCTGTGAGAGCTCCAGCCACCTAGGCTGTGTCAGACATTAACCAACATCACGTGGTGCAGGTGGAGGGAGAGGAGCTCAAGCCCTCTTTGTGCTCCAGGTCTGACACTGCCTTCAGTCACAGAACATGCTCACACTGTGTGCGGCCATAATTGTCGCTCTTTTGCATAAAAAGATACAAATATTAACCAGGTTACAAGTGAATCTCAGAAAAGTAACAGATTCATGCTAGTGCTATAAAAATGTCCTATACCTCCCATTTTAAATGTAGCAGTAAGAAAACAGCAAAGGGCATCTTTAAAAAAGATGGTTAGATCACTGATATTCTGAAGCACAAATATAGACAGAACCAGATTGCCTAGGCTACTTAACCACCTCCATGCATTGCACAACTTAGCTGACCTCAAGCCAGCCTGAAACCAGCCTGATATAGTCGAAAAACACTAAAAAAGCTTAATTTCATTTTAGCATTTTTTCCCTAAACTGTCTGGGATATTCACAGCCTCAAATACTTTGAGTTTATTGTAGATAAGGGAATTTTTGCATTATGACATGGAGTGGTTTGATACAGAACTTCCCTTGACTATCTTTCCACACACTGCACAATGCTACAAATGTAAGATATGCCAAGTAACACATAGTTAGAGCAGCTTTTTTTGAATTTCTTTTATACTACTGTGAAGTGAATTGCAACATCTTCTGAAGTAAAACACTTGCAGAAATAAAGCAGACCCCTGCAGCAGAAGGATGGTGGTATTACATTCTTTCAGCATGGTACATTATTTATTCTTTTTGAGAAAATGGCTATTAGCACACCTTGTATTTGCTTTATCACATTAGGGAAGACGTATTAGGGAAGACAGGAACCCAATAACATTCACACAATTTCAAAATCTGTTGCATAAAATGCATATATCTATGTGATATCAGCATGGGCTAGAAACATATTTCAGCATCTGGAAGCATGATAGAAGTGAACACTGCTGAATGTGAAAAAGGATCGCTGTCAAGCTACAACAATAACCTAGGCCTTGATTCATCTTGATCTCAAACATGTCTATATCTTCATGTAAATGAGTATCCCAACTCCCTATTTTATTCATTAATCATTAGTACAAGGATGACTGAACAGCAAAACATCTTTTTTTGTAATTCTTAGAAAACTGACTCCCACTTGACACTTCCACATGACATATTAAATACAAAGGCCAGAGGTACACCTATGGTCAATGCTCAGCCTACCCACCATCAGTGAGTGATCTGCTTCAGTTTCACATACACTGTATTCTTCATATGAAATTTTACTTAAAACACGTTGTGACCTTCACTTGTGGCTTGTAACCAGAATTAGGAATTAAGAAATGGGGCTCCATCCTTTGAGATCTTCGCTCCTTTCTCCCTCATCTTCACCACTCAGAACCAGCAACCTCCCTACAAGACTGTTTATCAGAGCCTCATCGTTGATCAAATATGCTACCAGAATAGCAAGCTCCTATTGTAATTCAGTGGGGCAAAGAACCTTTCTTAGTGCTCTGAGAATGCCAGAAATCACAACAGCCTCTGCAGCATCACCCAAAAGTGTGTTATTGTATTTCTGTGTTTGTCCCCTATATATTCCCCCCAAAGCATAATTGCTGTGAATTAAGGGCTTTCACTCAATCTTCTTTTAAGAATACTCTTTTTTTCATACCTATAGGAAATGGCTCATACATTCATACATAAGGAAATGTTATTAAGATTTGAGATGCTTTGGTGAAAACTCAGGCATTAAATGCAGGTGAACCACAAATGCCATGGTGCAAGGCTTGCCAGGATATTCTTACCTTCACTTCTTCCTTCAGTAAAGTGCTTCCAGAGGCAGGGCAGGGATCATTCATGCCATGATGCTTTCTAGAATCAAATCATCATTTCTGCAGTCTAGGGCAACATACATGTATATCTGAATCAAAGGGCATCTGTAGCAATAATATCAAATATGACATGGCAAGTATGAACCGGGTCTAGTAGCTAAAGACTTTTTGACTTTTTAAGATGTTCAATTGAACATTTAAAAGGTTTAGTCTCATATCAGGTCTAGAAAGCACCCTGGGGGCAGGCTTAAGTAACTGCGCCATTAGGCAGTGAGCTGCAAATTGCCTATTAAGTCTGACTGAAACTGTAAAATTGCTTTTCACAATGCAAATTAATGTAAATAAGAACAATTGGTTACACATATCACAGACTATCAAACTGATGACAGATGATGCATACTGTTGTGTTTTTTTTTCTCCTGAATTAACATAGCTTTAAAGTTAAATTTAGTGTGTATTTAAGAGAACGTTCCCAGGATAAAGTCTACCAACATGTTATAAAAAAAATGTACATCAGGATGTGTATCTTCTCTTATATTACATAGACCTGTTCTTAAGTACATCAGTAATACTTTCTTTCAAACGTAATAGAAATACCACAGAACAAGCCATTTAGCAACATCTACATCTTAACCTCATTCAGAAGAGTGAGATTATGAATCTGTTATAAAACCATTAGGAAGCAAGGGGAAAAGCTGAGCATTTCAAAAGCATCAACAAATGATCAAAGCCCCTGTGTCGACCCTTCGGGCTTCAGTCATTCACTGGTAGTAACAGCTGTGTGCAATAGCAAACACTGTCATTGCTGAGAGCTTTGACTGGGCATCATATTTTTTAAAAAATTTGTTTCAAAAATGCAATAAAATTCAAATCAGAAAGACTTCCTTTTTGGCCTCATCCAAGGTTAAATTAAGTCACACATGCACAACCAACTTAATTCCTTTGGAAGAACAAGATCTATGTCAAGTGATGAACTCTCAGTCTTAGCAGTCTACTTCTATTTCACAACTTCATCTTTTAGGAATGTTTCACACTGACAGTAAGGAGCAGACTTACTTCTGCAGTCAGAGCTGAGTTTGCCTATTTAGTGGTAAGGGAGTTGTTCTTATCAGGGATTTTTCTTATCAGAATTAACATATGTTATCTGAATTTTTACATTCCCATTAGCAACAGAAATATCTGTCATAAGTTTATTACAGACTCTTGCATAAATCAGATATCCTGATAGCTCCCCAGGGGCTGCTGCTTCCAGCCTCTACATCCATTACCCAGGTAAAGGGGGCATGGGTAAGCAGAGTGTTTGATAAGAGCTGCCCATACTGCCCACACATGCGGGCAAGGGTGGCTGTGGGGCTGCGTTCCCAGCACCATGCACCCATCTCAGCCCCGTGCCACAGACCGTGATGCCCCACGCAAAGGGCACGGGAGTGGCCGAGCCCAATGCCCTCCCCAGAGCAGCAGCCTGCCAAAGGGTGCTGTGACCATCCCTTATTCCCTTTGGAAATGGGCAGAGGCAGGTCTTAGAGGAAGGCTGAGATTACCCTTTAGCCACACACCTCCTGGCTTGGTGTCTCAGGAAGAATGTCATCCCATTCTTTCACTGCTGTACTGCTGTGTTTTCAGCAACATTTTCTTCTCTTTTTCTGTCATTTTAATTGCTGTTTTAAAGAACTGCATTTGGAAAGAGTGTCTGGTACAAGGTGCACGGGTCAAATAAACACCATGTTTGCTTATCTTTCAGAGTAATAAATTTTAAGCAAAAAATAATTAGCCACAAGCTGGGACTGTTTTCTTTCAGCCTTGGGGACCTTTTGGTGGCAATGAGCTTTCACTTTCTCCCTCTCATTAACATATTGGTAGATGTAGATTAATTAGACAAAAGGAACTTACACCACATATGAAAACATTGACCTATATTATAGGTTGGTTCTCTCTGTGTCCTCTGGGGTTTGTTCGGGTCTTGCTGAGTTTGGCTTTGCTGAATGCATTAGAATCCTTTTATATCACATTACTCATTATCTGGAACATAACATTAAAAAAATTTAATCCCCACATCAGCCAGGCTGCCCTTCTCTTCCTATAACATTATGGCATTTACTGATACATTACAGATGAAGGCTTCATTTAAATAAAGTACAGCTTGCAAACATTTAACAAGAAGATAAAATGGCATCAACTATGCTGTATTCAGCAACTCCTCTCGTTGTTAATCCCCTGGAAATGGCTGGAAGTTCAGCGGCTTCCTGCTCGAGGGGCCAAGCAATAAGCAGCACAGCTCTGCTGGGTTCACCCATCTAAGTCACCCCTCTGCTAAGCTCTGCTTAGCGGTGTGGAGAGACCAGAGCCCTCAGTTATGAAACCTGCCTGCAGCCTTTCATCAGCTTCCAAAAGTTTTTGATGAGTCTCCACCTTGCCTCCAGGAAGTCCTTCTCCTGCATCTTCAGCAGTTTGATTGTTAAGGAGCTACATCTTCAGTGGTTGTTCCATCGGGCACTGCTCCCAAAGCTCCATAGACCTGCACCATAAATCAGAAAGGAGGCTTGGACACCTGCTTCCCAGATAATCCTGAGCCCCGGCAGGGGCTCAGACATCACCCTCTCTCATGGCCTTCCCCGACCGATGTTGTCTCTTCACATCACCCTGTTCAGATTCCCCCAGCTATAGCATTACTCGTGCTGGTAGTAAATAAGGCTCAGGTCAGCTTCTGCAGTGGATGGAAAACTGTATTCTCTCCCTGCAGGGTCATCTTGTACCCACATACCCATGGAAAAATCAGTAGCCCAGAATCTAAAAAATGGCTGGATCTGTAGTGTTTCCATTGCCCCAGGTCTCAGATGTGATTTTTACGGTCAAGTAATAATTCAATGGAAGATGATGCTGCACTCTGTATCTGAATATAGTTCCTTGACAATAGTGTTCAGCATATGCACACATGCAGAAAACCTGTATTAACTGAAAACTAAGTATAAATTGAATTCTGAAAATCAGCAAATTTGAACGTTAAAAGGCTGTTTTCTGAGCATCATGGCATTCCCTGTAAATCACTAATGATAAAATACAAGATTTTATGTCACTAGCAGACACAGATAATAGGAACAGGCCCTTCATTAGGATTTCTGAAATGCTGGAAACAGCACCCTCTGTACATAAAATCATACTGATTTATTTTAATGCATGTTGTAAGTAAATTCTTAACAGATGGATGGAGCACCAGAAGGGTAACACAAGGGAGTCAGCAGGTGGACAGAGAAGCCAAGAATGGACTGGCACTGATCAGATTATCAAATCCAAATACCTTGAGACAAGCACAAGCTGCCCACAAAATAGGCTGGCACTGACGAGATAAACAAGCAAAAATAGCATAGAGATGCAGACCTTTCATAGCATCCTTCTCCAGACCCAGGGATCCTTCCTGGAGACTAAAGCATTGCCACAGAGATTTCCAACAGCCTTTCCCCATGTGCCCAAGGCTGATGAGGCCACAAGATAGGAGACAAAGTGCTGTTGATTCCCACAAACACATGACAAGTCTCTTTCACTATTTATATTTATTAAAAATAAATTAATTAATTAATTAAAGAGGGAATTCTAACTCTGGCTCCAAACCAGCAGAGCTCTCACCTACACACTTAGCTCACATCATATACGCTGGCCCATTGGACTTAGTAAGGGCATTCAACTTGCGTAAATGACAGTAATGGCCTTACTGAGAAACAAAGAAACAGAAAATTCACAATGTTAAGTGCTAAAGACAAGGAGACTCAAAACTTGCAGAAGAAATCAATCATTTTTGGTCTCTTTTCTACTCTAATGATTGTAGGTGTTGATGTAACAATTACAAAGAAACATTTTGATAAGAACTTGTAATATATATGTCAGTAGTAACTTTTAGCAAGGTATAACCTGAGGGTCAATCAGTGTGTGCCATTCCACTTGTTACTTTGCATTTTTATACATATCTCTTGACAAATATTTTTATATCAGAAAAGATTGTTTATGATGTTTGGGAGAAAAAGAGCTTTAAGTCGCTACACCAAAACCCGAACTATAACTGAAGATTTAGTTTCATTCTCTTATCCTTGAAAGTAATTATTTACTCAAAACACATTTCCAAAGGTGATCTATTATATCTGTGTTACACATCTGCAAAAAGTCAAGGAGTTATGCTTGTCAAAAGAGATGTAAAAGCCTAACATACTAAAATGCAACTGAAACAGCCTTTTGCTATCTTATAAACATTGCCTGGATTAAATCTTGCCTTGTCCCTTGCCGTTGAGAGAATTTGCACATGATTTAATAACATCTAGATGGGATTACTGTAATTCCTTGTTTGCAACTCGGCCAGCATCACCATTACAGAATCTGCATTTTTTGCTCAACACCACAGCTTGAACCACCTAAAAGCAGGTCTGTCACAAGGCTTTGATACGAGTCCCTCCTCTTGCCACAACACAACATACCTGTCAAGAGTTCAAGACACAAAGAGACTTGAGAACAGATTACTGAAGTGAATTTTTAACTACACACTAAATTCATTAATGTCTCATCTTGTAGTCCAATGAGAACCATTAAATTCAAGTGAAGTCAGCCAAAGACAGTGAATCTCAGAAGCCCAAGTAACACGGAAGGGGATTCTTCTTTCACAGCCAGCCTCACAGAAAGCTCTAGCTCTTTTCCCAAGCTTTCTTTTAAGCCCTTGCTTAAATTTAGCAGCCTGGCATGTTGCAGGTGATGGAGTGGAGCCTGCACATGGACCTGCGGGCACCATGCCTGTGATGCTCATGTCTTAAGGACTGCAGGAGCAGTGTGACTATTCAAAACCAAACATCAGAGAACCAGTGAAAATATCATGACCAAAGTCTACAGGCTGAAACAAGGACAAGGCAAGCTTTTTCATCAAACCAAAATCCCTCCCAAGTAGCTTGTTGCCTCGACAAAACACGATACTGCTCCAGTGTTTGACCTTACCCCTTCTTAAACACTGGAGCAGTTACGCTAAGTGTGCACCACTGCTATGCTGGACCAACCCTTCTCACCCCAAACTCTCAATGCCTCCATGGCCTTGTGGTCAGATAATAGGCAAGTAAAATACCTCCCTCAGTCAGGGCTCACGAACAGTGACAGGAAATAGCATTCAGCTTGTGTGCAGCACAGAGGAGGCTAGACAGCACAAAGTAAAAAGTTAATCAGTTGTTCTAGAAAAGATGCCAAGAGAAAAGTTAATCCTTGCACATATGCTGGACTTGCAGTGAAGCAGGGAACACTTACTGGAGGGCTGGTATATGCATCTTTGGAATGACAAGTCTGCTCCTCCCAGCCCCAGAGATGTATCTGCTGGGAATACAGCCAGGGATGCCATTTGTGGATTATAGTTAAATGTTAAATAGCTAATAATGGACATCCTGGGGAACCCCCTGCTCCCTCCCCCCCACCCCCAAAAAAGAAGAAACCTCTGTACCCACCGTTACAAAGTGCCCAAAAATCAGCATGAAAGCAATTTCCACATATGTGCTGTCACTGTACTCCTGCACATTTTGCAACAGAGCATTTAAAAGGTCAAATAAAAAGACTTTGTTTGCAATGTAAAAGTCAATGACTTGAAAACATGTTACACAAGTAATCTGCAGGCACCAAGCGGTACCTCCTTCAAGCTGCCTTGCCATGCTGATTGCAGTGCAATTTACACAGCTGGGCAGGCCGACAGGTGGCCAAAGCATGCCAGGCAGGTGGCTGCCTGTTAGAGAGTGAAGGATGATGCAAGAGAGAACATTTCCCAGGGAATGAGATTTCATCGGCTATTAACACAGGCAACTGCCAATAGCAGGTGACCGTAAGTACAGGGGGCCATAAATACAGGTTTCACTGTAATGCAGGACACTCACAATAACCATCTCATCATGACAACTGTCTCCTGCATAAGGAAAGCCAGAAGCTGCCCCTTCATCCCAGAACTTAAAAAATCCCTCTGGTGGGTAGAAGTGGAGTGTCTAAAAACATCTGCAGACGCATGACGAATGCAACCTGCAGAGAAGTGCGCAGTTGAGTTTTACTGCTGCTAACCCAGCACCTCAGCTGCATCTTGGGGAAGCATCTGGATTTGGTGGCAATCCAGAGCTTTGACTGTTAGGGCCATTTGAATTAGTCTTTGCTATTTCTGTGTGCACCTACCAAGATAGCCATTTGGCTAGCTAACGCAGCATTTTACAGATACCAAAGGAAGTATTATCCCCAGTTACTTCAGGCTTGCAGCATGCCTGTGATTAGGGAGAACAAGAACAGATGGAAGAGAGAAGTTAAATAAACTGGACAAGGTTATATACAAGCCATGAGTGGCAGACTCCTCTTTCTGGCCTCTTGGCTGCCCACATTTCTCATATCGTTCCTATGTGATATGGAGGATTTAAATGCTACACCAAAATATAGACCAGATAAATAAACCTGCTTGCTTAGTCACTATCAAAAAAGGTTCATCAGTTTCCTCTTGTGCAGATTCAGACAATATCTTAACATAACTCACCAACTTATGACAAAGATTTAATATTATATGTGTACAAACGAGACCAGAAACATAAAATAAAGGCTAACAAGCCACCTGCTTCATGAGACAAACATTCATAAATGTCATAAAATTTTATGCTGTCATAAAATAGTGCAACAGAAAAAAACTTCCATTATTTCACTGCAAGGGGCAAAAGCCTTTATGGTACTTGCCATGACTTGTTCAGCAAAACACAAATATAAGCACACAGAAACATATTGAGAAGAAGGACAAGGTAATAAAATTCCCCAGAAAGAAGGCTGATAATTGACGCATACCAGCATGTCTTTGCATGACGGTGCTCTATATCACAGTTTTTGATTGCAAGATTTCTAGGACACAGACTGTGTCATCCTCCCTACTAGATATGATGCACATTTTTTCCAAGAAATTCATCCCAAACTGAGCAAATGTCATGAAGCACACCTCTAGGGATAAGAAAACAACAGTAATGCATTAGTTTTGCAGGTAGAGAAACTGAAGTAAAGTTGTGGAATAGTGAGGAGGGAAATCCAGTCAGTGGCCCACTTCATCCCAGTAATTATTTCTTGGTGTCACTGTATTAAAATACACTTCATTTAAATAAGGGAACATCATGTATTGGCACAAGCACAATCCAGATTACTTGCCTCCTTTCTCTCCACCAGTATTCACATTGCTGTGCACATGGTCAGCTCCTGAAAAAAAAAACAGCAAGAGAACAACACTGCAAGATGCCAAAATATGAGTGCTTTGTCCCTATGCTCTGTATTGTTTGGAAATTATTGGGATTTGGAAATTTTCTGTTCAAACTTTTCCTCCCCAATATCATTTATGATGTCATTTTCTTGTGGAAAGTCTGAAAAAATTAGGCTGAATAAAAAAAAAAATTAAACAAAATTAATTAATATAAAGTATCCTGTTTTGAGTGTATACATTCATAGGAAGACATCAGTCTTTCAATCCACATTATCCTGGAACTTCACCTCATGTTTGTCTCAACTATTTCATTCTCACTCTTTCAGAAAAAGAAAAAAAAAATGAAAAAGCAACATTTGCATTCAGAATTCCTTACTGAGTAGAAAATGGAGATGAAATTTTTTTCCTTCTGACAGGGTGCTCAGCACTTTGCTGCACCCCAGCAGTGCTGTGGCCCTGGCTCATTTGCTGGTCCGTGGCCAGTACAGCTGCACCAGTGCATGGTTGTTGGCACCACAAAGTTCTTTGGGTCATCAGCTTTCTGTCAGATCTGAGATATTCAGATAAATATTTACAGTTAGTCTTGTATGAACTTCCCTTTCATCAACACTATAAAACCTAAAACGTGACCAGCTCGCAGTTAGGACTCAGATAATTTTAGAATTTCTCTCTGAATGAGAGAAGAAGAGCTGCTTTGCAGGCTGGTCATTCAGGCATCTGCAATGGGAAAGGGCTGCCCAGGATAATCACCAGACCATCCACCAAGGCTGAATCCCCAGCCAGCCAGGGAGGCAAGGCAGGTGTTTCTGGACAGCACATCTCATGCAGCCTCAGGCCACAAAGCTTCTCTGTCGTGAGCATGAAGTCTGTCGACACCAGATACCAGGCTGGTGTAGGCTAAGGAGAGAGATCCCATCTCTGATTTGAAAGCAAAATGTGTTTTTGTGGAAGGCGCTTCTGATGATGTAAGTGATGTCTTTGTGGGACCTCCTAAGCTGTTTGCAAACATTACAGACCGTCCCAGACAGAATAGATTAATAGGGGTGACACAAACAACAGCGTTAGGGAATGCAGAATAAATGCAACAGCCATGGAGTTATGCTACTTACTCTTCTAATCAAGCAGTAGGTGGTATGTACATATGTTACTAGTATCAAAAGATGAGAGATTGTATACAAACCAGTTAACTGAAACACTGTGTGTTATATACCCTGTGAATCATACTTGTTAACATGAGGTTTTTACTGCATTATGTTTGCTACTGCAAATTTCTTGACTAGACGTGCATCAAGCAACAAACAAAAAGTCAGTGTTAACTTGTCAGTGTTAACTTTTTACTTTAATTCTCATTCAGGGATCTGCTGCCATTCATTTCCTGAGGTTCACAGGGTCATCAAAACTAGTTCCCAGAGTGAATTACTGAAGGAGGGCCAAGGAAATTTCTGCCCTACCCACGAGGCAGGTGAGCAGCATCACATGTTTCAAAATGCTTTTGTGTACTTTGTAGTTTAAGAGCACATGCATGAAATATTTGGCAACTTTCCACACACCCAAAACAGGGAAACAACTGTGCTGTGTGTCAGATATTACGTATTATTTAAATCCCAGCTCCCAGGATCCAGCATCCTGTATCAGCAGTAATGACTAAAACTATTGAAAGTCATTAAAGAACTTACTAATCAGACTCCTAATTGAGGATATCTGCTTCCCATTACACAGAGACAAATTAAGCGGGTTAAAACAGTTCCCAGAAAACATCTGCTGAAGCAAGTCAAAACTAATGATAAATAAAATTGTGTTCCCTTTGTGGTTGGTTTTTCTCCCATCTGTACCCACAAACATGCTATCATTACTTGTCAGTCCAAAACAACTTTGAAGTACATTCCCATCCTCTCACAACATCTTTCCAATACCTCTTTAATCAAAGGCGAATGTAAACTGAAATAGTCTCTTTCACACTTAAACATGTTCACTTGTCCACTCGCAGAGGGCAAAATACCAGCTATTCCTGGTAGCACAGCACACCAGGCTGTGCCTGCATCTGCATTCCTGCCCGGGCAGTCTGCAGAGCAGCACACCAGCGCTGAGCACGTCTTACTGTGTCAGAGCCAGACACTTCAAGGTGTGGAGCTTCAAAAATGCAGGGGCAGGGGTAGTGAACTGCATCCTAGAGGCACTGTTGCTGTGCTCTTTTTTTCCAGGTGACTTGCCACTCCACCCCAAGCAGTGCAGATGACGTGACACACTGCAGATGGCTCAGCAGGCACCGAGGCAGCAGGCGTTCTGCTCGCTGCTCGGGCAGGGTCTAGTAGCACAGGTGTTGGATTTTGCACTTGCCAGATAGCTGGCTGCAGCCAATATTTGTGTGTGTTTGTGATATTTTTTTTGTTTGTGTGTTGTTTTTTTTTTAAGGAAAGTAGTAAAATCCCAATACCAGACCCACTAAGAAAGTGCTAGTAACCATCCACATTGCCTGATCAAATGCTAATTGGTACATTGGAGATATAGATGTAGTACACCATCTGGGCAGATCTCCAGAGTCATTCTCGAGAAAGGTATGTTCAGCACTGCATGTACCAGGCGGGCTCTTCCTCCTCTCAGCACTACCAGCACCATTCAATATAGCGCACAGCATGCTCTGCTTATTGGCTGGTGCCCGAGTAGATAACCATGATCTTTATTTCCCCCAGAGGCAGCTATCTCCAGACGTCAGTAAATTAGAGAGCCTCCTTGACACTGACAGACAAGTTGTCATGGAGCTATTTTTCTCTCTAACAGAGCTGCAGAGAGCTCTGCCTGCGTATCCCATTCATGATAAATGGCCTGAGGTATTCATTTGCTCGCTTGCTTATTACATTGTCCACTAATATCTTTGCTCCAAGTACTCACATCACTATGGCTGTATAGAGCCTGTTTCCCACGTTCCCCATGGACAGCAGCTGTTCTGACAGTACAAAATTTAAAAAGACACCAAAATCAAAGTCCTTCTACAACAGCTTCTTGGTCTAGCAGGTAGCTACACAAATAACATCTCCCAGCCCAGCAGGACCTTCTCCAGACCTCACCAGGCATGTGATTCACATGGGGCTCTCACACTTCTGCCACTGCATCCCTACTGTGATTCCAGCTCTAAAGACATTATGCAGAGCTGGTCCCATCTGAAAAGCCATGATGAGATAAACTGTACACTTGGGAGTTTACATTTGTCATCTGCCATGGTAATACTTAAAGGCCAGACTGTTGACAGGCTTGAGGCATAAATACACGCCCATAACCACTCTGATTTTCAAGTTACCTAGATACTCAGCTTCTCAGAATGGTTAAGAGGTCAGAAAGGAGCTCTGGATGTCACCTGCCCCAACCTCTGCCCAAGCAGGGCCACCCAGGTTGCCCAGAATCATGTCCAGGCAGCTTTTGACGATCACGAAGGAGAGACTCCAACGCCTCTCTGGGCAACAAGTGCCAGCAGCCCATCACCTGCACAGCACAGCAGTGCTTCCTGATGTTTAGATGGACCCTCTTGTGCTCCGCTTTGTGCCCATTGCCTATTGCCCTGGCACTGGGCACCACCAAAAACAACATGTCCCCAAACTCTGCACCTTCCCTTCAGGCATTTATGTGTATTGATGAGGTCTCCCCTGACCCTCCTCCAGGCTGACAGTCCCAGCTCTCTCAGGCTCTCCTCATAAGAGAAGGAGCAGAGAGCTTAGAAGAAAGGGAAGAGTCTGAATTTAAGTCAATGAAAATACTGATATTAATAAGAATTGAGTATATTTCCAGAAAAATTAAGCTTTGAGAAAATCCTAGTATGCATCTAGCTGCATCTTTAGAAGCCTAGAATCCTTTAAATAATGTCTTCCAGTGACCAGAAATTTCTGCTTTCAATCAACATACCCATACAGAAACTCAGATAAAAGTCCACAGAAATGGTCAGGGAAAGAGTTTCATTCAAACTTTAGTTGCTTTAGTGAAAGCATGCAAATGCACATGGAAGGTCACTAACAGGTCCTGGCTGCCAGCCCAGTCTGGTTTTGGAGCAGTGAATGCGTGTAGTCCAGGCACCATGCACAGAGCATCTCACAGATGTCAACCAGAGCTCCCCTCTGCTAACTGAGATGCAATTGTTGTTCATGCAGACTCAGGAATTTGGAATTGTAGGGATGGTTATTGCTGAAACAAGGTCATCTGAATCCCCCATCTATTACAGAATTTTTGCATTTACATTTTATTAAGTTTTCACCTCCTTTTCATGTTTTACATGTGCAGATGGATTTGACATGTGCTATCAAATGCTTTTGTGAACGTAGGGATTTTTTTCTTTTCAAATAAGAAAGCTGTTCTATGAAATATAATGCATGCATTGTCTGTCCTCCAGCTTCATCATTGCCAAGTTTCCAAGCAAGAGCCATCAGGAAGCTTTCAACCATATACATTCAAGACAGCTGTTACATATGAAAAATAAAATAAAATAAAAAATGCCCCGAGACCAGCAGGGAGAGTTTTCAGGTATCAGTAGTACCAAGTTGATTAGTACAGAGGTGAGACAGAGCAGGAGCCTAAAGCATGAACTTCAGCTGTGCAGCAGAACCAAAACAAAGCAGAGGACAGCAGTCCTAGTGAGCGCAAACTCAAAGCATCATTTCATTGCATGTCTAATATAAAATAAATAACTCAGCAGAAGAGATGCTAGTTATACTGGCGGGGCTCAGACCCATCCCAGCGATCCTGCTTGAACACCGGATTTCATATTGAAGGCTTCCCAGCAAAAGCACCTTGATATCTGAACCTAGGATTTTTTGTTTTCTGTTGTCTTAACTCAACAAACATGGCAATTTACAGAGGCTGAGAGGATTTGCAAAAGCAACTCAAATCTTACAAACTGGACTAAGCAGTCCATATTAGAAAAATCCTAGGCAACCTTGCATAAAAGCACCTTCACAGTGTCACTCAAATTACTCTGAGCTGAGCTCATGCATTTAGATCCTGAGAAAACAGACAGAGAACAATTCCTGGAGGATCTTTATTTTATTTACAGATATATCAGTGCTCTGGAGAGTTTACTCAAAATCCACTATTGATATTCAGATAATGATTAGTGAAAAGGAGACCAAGACCTGCATGACTGCTACAGAAGTGCTCTGACCACACAGCTTAAGACTCAATACAGGTAAAGAATGGTGTTTTGGAGGCATTGCATGATCCTACTACACAAACAGGGTTCAAGAAAATGAAAACATATTTTTCTTTTCTTTTGATCTACTGCTAACACACTACTAGACTGATTCATGCTGCTGGTTGTGTCTATCTCTTCCCCTCTTCCTATATCTTTCATGTGCAAGGAGGTGTTTTACCTCACCTTCAATGCATTTCAGAGACATCCCAGCTTTTTCTGCACATCAGACACACAGTGTCCTGAAGGAGGAAGCTGATTGGGCATATAAAACAGGTCCAATCGCAATACAAAAATGCTTAAGAAGCAGAAACTCCTTAGTTAAAGTCACTGTCTTGTTATAGTCTCCTTGAGATTTTTGTATTATATTTATAGAATATTGGATGAAAGATATCATCAGGAAAAGAGATGAGGAAAAGGGGAATAATGTCAGAAGAAAAAAAAAAAAAAAAAAAAGCAGATAAGTTATCACAAATCTTAGCAAGTTACAGATTTCAACGCTAAATTTGATTTAAATTCTCCTGTTGCCCAGACTCACAGATCCCAGACAGAGTCTAGTAATTGGCCAGTGAGCTTTTGGAGGGTTGTGCTGAGCTGGCAGTTCTCATAATAGTCCACTGTTAAACTAACACCTTAAAAGTGTTCTCCTCTTGTCTGCATCACCATCCACTACAGCAAAGACACTGAAAATGTTTTTCAGAAGGAAGCTGCTTCACAGCCCTCTGGTTGGAGACTGTCTATGCTCAACACAGACATCTTTAGATCTGATAATCACTTCTGTACTAGCAGGGACTGCACCAAAAAAAAAAAAAAAAAAAAAAAAAAACTTTTTTTTTTCTGATTCTGCTCCATTTTTTACCACACGCAGCTATAAGCACATGATTGGAACTAGTATCTCATATGAGCTCCCAAGAAGTAGAAAGATATGCATAAACATTTGATTAAGCTTTCTGAGGAAAAAGGTTGAAAAAATTTTGTTCCAATCTCATCCTACACATTTTTCAGCTTTCTCTTTGAAAATGTATGAGATCCCAATAGAGCAATTCTGCTCCAGCACAACACAGAGGTCATCGCACCTACCACAGAACAGTAACATGGGGTTTGACTCCCTGTGACCATCTCCTTGGAATGAAATGGGCAGTCATGATGTGTCTATATCCACTACTTCTGATGGTAAAAAAAAAAAAAAAAAAAAAAAAGTTAATTAGAACTTCTGAAACAATGAGACATCCAATTTTTCAAATATGATTCATCCTGTGTCTGAACTAGCCTCCTGAGGGTCATTTTCATAGTAAATTAATCTCTCTAATGTCAGACTTAAATTATCAGTAGTGACACACGTGACCATGGTGTCAGCAGAAGCAATGGCCTTGTTGCAGTTAGGTGTGTTAGTGACACTGATGATATTGAGTCTGACAATATAAAAAATTAGCTTAAAATTAAAATAACTCTGATGACATCAAATGCAACAGAGACTCATTCAGACCCTGAAAGTGTATGCCTCTAGCTGTAAGCTCTCTTGCTTCATTTTTCCCATCTGGAAATGATGGGACTACCATTACTAGCCTTCTTTGTACAGTGATTTGAAAAATACTGTTGAAGAGTGCTATACAAATAGATCAAAGCCGAATATTCCTTCTGCTCCTAGCCAGTGGCACGACAAGAGTTGCAATGGCTATTGCTACTACTTTCTGGGGAGGGAGTAGACGTATGGGAAACCAACTAGCCCGTACCCATATACCCCTGTTGGACATAACACTCATCCTATCATCTTCTAGTCACTCAGCCATGGAGGACATAGGCCTTGAAACTGCTAAAACTAAACAAGATTTTCTTTCTAGGTTGATGCTAAGTACTGTGTATTACAGCAGAAGCTCCTAAGTTGTGTTCAGCTGTGAAATTCTAAGAGGTCTCAATATGTATTGCAAGCTAGGTAAATATAATCTAAGTAAAATGTAGCAAATAAGTATTTTAACTATTCCTCAGTCCAGCCTTTGCCTCAGAGACTACAGTTTTCTTTTAGATAGTTTTAAGTCATGAGCTAATACATTGCAGAAATAATTTTGTCCTCTGCCTGTTTGCAAGCAAGTCAGATAATGTTTCATATTTTTGTTGGCAAGATGAACATTTGAAATGAGTTCTAGCAAATATACTGTGGAATCTAAGCCCTCATTTCATTTGCCATCAAAATTCTACAACACTTGACCAAAATTTTCTTCTTTTGGCCAGCACTCTTGCCAAGAAATTCATTAGCCAGAAACTGCAAAAAGGGAAGAAAAAATCATTATAAGCGCAGGCAGAGTAAATTAATTTGCTGATTAACACAGGTGTTGCTTTCATTTTTCTTTAACAATCTCAGTTATCATTGTCCATATACAGGACGTGGTAACTATTTAACCACATAACCTTTAGTGTCGCTTATAAACTGGACTTATATTGTGGCCAGGTTCCAAACTGATTAAGCCTGGAATGGCACTTTGCTGAAGAATGCAATTGTAACTCTCATTAAAAAATATTACTTAAAAATAAGAGGCATGACTTTTTTTCTTATGCATTCCCCATGTGACTGGTTGGGTGTCTCTGTTCTCTCTGGTACCTGTCATTTCCCACAGACACTCTCCCATGACATACGTGGGCCCTCTCCGCAGCCGCTGCAGAGATGGGCCCTTCCCCAGGGCAGCTCAGCATGCCCACAAGCTCCTGTTTTAACTGTTCAGGAGTCACCCATCCTCCCATACAGCACTCACAGAGCTTCAGCCCCACTCCAGGCACCTGCATCGTGTCCCTGGAAGGAGTGAAGACACCATTCAGTTTGTAAGCATGGCAGTACAAACCTCACAGGTCCATCATAGATGAGGACACTGATGAGTTTGAGACCACAGGATCTGACAGGTTCCCCTGTGCTGGGTGTTTGTGTAACATGAGCGCCTGGTGCAAATGGTGAAAACTTGTCTGCATTGGAAGCTCCCTCCTCCAGAAAACACAGTCTGAACAGTCAATGCCATAAAGGAGGGAACAAAAGCACCAAAGTCCCACACAGAGAAATACTTCTGAGAGCAATATTAAGCAGTAGAAACAGCTTCATGGCAACAAATGCCCTGCAGACAAAACAGGGGCAACACTTCCACAGGTAAATGTGCTTATCCTCAAGAAGGCAATAAGCAAAAGTTAATCTAAATTAACAACAGCTGTGAATCTAAAGCAGATTACTTAAACCTCATTATAACTTTGTGTGGACAACATTATTCAGAAGTAAAATTCTCCTGATTGCATTGAATTTAATTCTTTTACAAATTATATTATGGTAAACAGGCAGCTTTCAACCTTTCAACTTTCTTTTGAGTGTGGACACGTAGAATAGGCCAGAGGGGGACGCTGAAAACAACCATGTGGCTGCAGACGTGCAGCTTTTCAGGTTTGGTGTGCAAGTAACCCCCAAAACTCCCTGAACCTGAAACAGGGACTGAAAAAGTGGAGGGAAAGACACATTAATTCTGCCCAGGAAAGCTTATGCATTAAGTAATCTATGCTAAGTGTTAATTTGGACAATTTTTCCTCAGTACGCACCCAGACAAATGGCTGGTAACACAACATTATCAGTTTTCTTTGAAAACCCAGCCAGACCTATAGAAAATATTTTGTAAACTTCAGAAAAGCTTTGCAATTTACACTGTTATTTAAAAAAACCCTCCCAGACATGCAATTTAATGCTACATTCATAAATCTGACATACAATTAAGAGACACGTTTAAACACTGTGGATTAAAAGTCAATACACAAAGTATAGCACTGATAAGTCATTCTGCCTTAGCCATACTGTGCATAATTTTGGTAGGAAAAAACACATACCATCTCTGCTGCTGTTATTGCCACAGTTATGCTAACAATTTAAAGAATAATTTAAATTCTGGAAGTTGATCGAGTCACAGAAGGATTCTGGGTGATCACACAGAGATAAAATGAGCTGTAATCGCCGCTAGAGAGAATTAACTTTCTTAATGCCCTGATAGCTCCAGAACAGATGTCCCAAGCAGTCTATTCCAGAACATCAGGCAGACACCAGTGCTGCTCATGCCCTTTCCCAACAGTGGCCAATTTGCCCATGGCGTGGGGAAGGGCCTGGTTTGGGGCTGCCCCCAGCCCTCCCTGGCCCCTCTCCTCACACCCGTGGCTGCCCTGCTGACCGGTCCCAGCCCACAGCTCCTCTACCCGCTGGCCCCATGTCCCAGCTTCTCGGCCTCCCCTCCCACAGGGCACCCAGGGCCTGCCCACCCGTGCGAGGCAGCCTTGGCCGGGGGCGATTCACCTGAGGCAGCCCCACACACAGCACCCCGCTGTCCCTTCCCTAGCTGTGCCAGCCGTGCAGGCGTGCTGCCCTGTGTTTGTGTTCAGCCCTTCACGGAGGAAGTCTCAAGCCCCAAGTGTTTACCACTCCTGAAACAAACACACAAAATGAAACCCAGGGACCATCCTTGCAACCACCATCATTGGATAATTACAAAACAAACTTGGCAACAAAATAAATGAAGTTGGTAATTTATTATTGTTTTATTGCTTCATAAGTGTGCTGAAGAATGTAAATTGGGTGCTGTATTAAAAGTGACAGAAATGCATTGAATCCTGAACTGAGAGCGTGATTTTACCAACTTGTTTGTGCTCTTCAGCATCTAAAGACAGTGACGGGGAGGGTAGAAGCAGCAACGCAGAGGTGCCAGGAGCTGGTGTGCACAACCAGATAACACACAGGAACGTAAATCAGGTCTGAAAATAGTTATTCGGCTGCAGCCCACAGGGGCAGCCGGTACCATGCCCCCTGAGCGGTTCTGCGCTGTGACAGGGCAGAGCTGAACACACCACGGTGCCTTGGGCTGCAGGGCAGCCCGAGCACGCGAGCTATCAGAACTACTCTGAGACACATCACCAGCAGAACACTTGATGGGTTTGAGGAATGGGTGGCTCGGCTCTTGAAAAGCATCAGAAGAAATAGGCGTATGGACAAAAACATGCCCACTGGCAGGGAGCAGGACATGAGGAGAGTGATGGTGACCAAGAGGACCAGGGAGCCTGGAGAGTGACACCAGGGAGCTGTCTGTTGGAAACAGCAAGAACCGATGCTCCAGGCACTTCTTGTTTAGTAAGGCTTGTTCCTCCTGAAGGGTTTACTTCAGGGTGATCTTGCATTATAAGGCAGGATTACCCTGGCTGCCTGGATTCTGCCAAGTACAAAGCACAGTTTATGAATTATTGAACTCTTCATTTTCTATGCGCTCTCTGGGAAATGGCAAGGCTGCATGTTAAGAGGACAACCTGCCGATTATTCAATTTTTATGTGCTTTATTAACATGGCATATCAAGTATACACACATCAACAGCACAGTAAAAAAAATGTTTGCTTTAGACTCAAGTATTATGCAAAGCAAATAAATTATTACAAAAAGGGTTCCCCCCAATTTGTTAAGCAGGTTCAATTATTGTGCCACTTAACCTGACTATTTTAATGTTCATCTCCTTCTTACTCCATGTGAAAGCTTTATTACCAGCAGTATAATCATTTTAAAAATAAGCTAAAGCCTTAGACTGCTGAAGAGTTTGGGTTTTAGAGCTTAACTCAAGGTGCATAGCAAGAATTACTGAATCAGAAGAAAGCTGGCATGTACCGTGCCTGCTGTTGAATACATCTCTGATATCGTTGCAGGGAACAGAGAAAACAATCCCTCGTTTTAATTAAAGGCAAAAGTATGAATGTAGCTCCTCTGATGCCAGCATGAAACAAAGGTTCAGCAGTTACCTGTGTTCCTTATCACCAGGCAGACAAATTAATAAGATATTACACTTGGTTGTTTGTATTTGCCTCTATCAATCATACGTATCTGCATGGGTAGTAGAAAATATGACCAAATCTAATATCTGTCCAGATCAAATGATTTTTTACACACTATTTTTTGATTTACTTACTCAGCAAGAAGATAGATTGTGTTAAAGTCAAGTACTTCAACTAAACTGCAGCAAAGTGTGGTTCATATACAATACCACGTAGCAGGATTCATTGCATGCACTTCATAAGCTGCTTTTAGGTGTCTGTTCAGACTGATCAACCAGCAGTTTTTTGTTATATATTTGATAATCAAACAAATCAAATATGAAAAGCTCTTTGCTAAGACTGGTTTGGAATGACCACTATGTTGTGTTCTACATAAAGTAACTTCATGAAAGATCTTTATGAAACCTATTAAAGTAGAATCAAAATTTAAATACAGCTTTGTGACTTACTTGCTGTTTGATTCTCTTTTCTTCCAAATTCCCTGATTCTTCCAAACATTTAAACAGGCCTGTAGTGAAGTGCATTCAAAGAAAATAGTCACGTAATCATTTAAGTTAGAAAAGGCATTCAAGATCATCAAGTCCAACCAACCTCTCCTACCGAGTTCCGTAACTAAACCGTGCTTCTTAGTGCCATGTCCATGCATTTCTTAAATGCCAAAAAAAAAAAAAAAAAAAAAAAAAAAAACATTCAAGCAATTCAACATCCTTCTTTTCGTGAGGGGCCCAAAAACAAACAGTATTTGAGGTGTGGTCTCAGCAGTGTTGTATAGAAATGATCAATCACTTCCCTAGCCTTGCTGGACACACTATTCCTGAGGCAGGCCAGGATGGCATTGGCCTTCTTGGCCACCTGGGCACTGTGCTGTCTCATGTTCAGACAGCTGTCAACCAGCACACCCAGGGCCTTTTCTGCCAGGAAACTTTCCAGCCACTCTTCCCCAGGTTGATACTATTGCATGGGGATGTTATGACCCTTATGACCCAAGCGCAGAACGCAGCACTTACCTTTGTTGAATGTCATGCGATTGGACTTGGCCCATTGATCCAGCCTATCCAGATCCCTCTGCAAAGCTTTCCTACCCGGATTGACAGTCCCAGGTAACTTGGTATCGTTTGCAGTCTTACTGAGGGTACACTTGATCCCTTCATGCAGATCATCAATACAAGTATTAAATAAAGCTGGCCCCAGTACTAAGCCCTGGGGAACGCTACTGGTGACCAGTCACCAACTGGATTAACTCTGTTCACTGACTTTTTGAGCTCGGCCATCTAGCCAGTTCTTCACCCAGCCAAACTGTACGTTTGTCCAAATCATGAGGAGCAAGTTTCTCCAGAAGAATACTGGGAGAAATCAAGAAGGTACTGAAGAACAGAACTAATTTTCAACGTGTAGACACTGTTGACATACATGGGATTGCTTGTGTACATGTTAATCGTGCCAGTAGGAATCCTGCTGAATCAGTCAATACACTGTGAATCCCAGCTGCACAAATCAGGTTTGTGCCAAGAAAGCTTCTGAAAAAAAGACGTTCTAGCATCTGCTTAATTCTAATGAGGTACTGCAAGCTTTGTTGAAATAAGACCTATGTAAGACAGATGAAAACTTTTTTTAAAATTTGAAAGGAAAATGTACTTAACAAAATATATAAAGATGGCATCAGGAGTTAGTAAAACTATTCTTATAAAATACAACTATTCAGGATACTTATTCAATCATATTCTTTGTCATTTATCTGTCTTTACATATGTAGAAGAGAAAGATCTACTTCTATTTGTTAGATGCTTAGCTTTTTGAAAGAGTAGCATAATAACTGAATTGATAAGTAATGAAAGCACTAACTGTCATATAAAGATTATGACTCTGGTGCTTGGTAGCGCAATTAAATTTAATGTTTGTTTCTCTGTCTCTGTGAATAACGATAAGATTTCCCTTGTGACTATCTAGGCAGCTGACTGATAACATTAGGACAACTGCTCTGGTTAGCCAGTGCAATTTGTTACTAACCATGTCATTAAAACTAAGTTCTGCAATTACCCTAAGTGACCATAAGTGGTAAGCAAGAAGATAGTTTTTAAGTGTAATTACCTATGCAACATACCTGAAAAGAAAAATAAATAAATAAATAAGAAAAGGTAAATAAATGAATGAATGAATGAATGAATGAATAAAAATCCCAGATCTGGTCACCTTAAAACAAACAAACAAACAATAAATAAATAAATAAATATCCACAACTCAATAATAATGAGAAGTAAAGTTGTACCCATTTTTTTGTCTTTTTTTCTATTACATGCTGTAATATTGGTATGATTGGATTCAGATATCAATTTATATTCCTCATTTTTTAATAAAACAGCTAGAAATACATTAATAACAAGTGAAAATCAATCAACATCAGAAATGGTCTCTGAAGAAAGGGTAAATTGAGAAACAAAACTTGGCATTTACAACAAATAGTTCTTGAGGGAGAAACATTATGTCTGATATATGTCAACTGTTATCTAATTAAATAAAGGAAAACGTTCTGGTGGCAAGTCATCAAGAACCCTAAAAATCACACTTGTTCTTCAGGAATGCTTATTAGTAATAATGGCAGTACTGTTTCAGAGTAATGTGCATGTTCTTACAGGGAACTCAACACTATTCAATAAAACCCACTATTAGAGGCAGCAAACATCTCACAGTAGAGCAGAATTTGAAGACTTCAGGACTGTGTAACTTTAATGCACAAATTTAATGCAGATCATTTACCTAGCTCATACTGGAATTTTTTTGTGGAATGTATTGCTCACTGTTTTCTCCCACTACTTGACCAGCCTCAGTGGTGTCTCAGGTGTCTGGATAAAATGACCCATATTCAGTGATAACAGTAATGATCACCCTGTCTTCTGCTCATATAAACTAAGTTCCTCCATTTTACACAATAATGTCATGACTACCCTGGCTGCAGCTGCTGCTAATGAGAAATTAGTGATGCCCTAACAATAGGAGAAAGCTGAACATATTTAAGTCAGGTCAGCTCTAATTGCAGTGGGTTAATCACTGGGATCCTCCTCCAAGTAAAGCCTAGTTTCCATCGTGCATCCTGCATGTCCATTTCTTTGCCCACATAGGCAGGGCTGCTGCTGCATTTGGCAGACACCAGGTTCAGGCATGCTGGAGGTTCTGGTAGTCAGATGGCTTTAATGTTGCACGTCTCCTGAGTCCAAGATTATAATTTTCCTTCATTTTTACCATTACAGTCATCCAGGGATTACAGCAACAAAACTCCCTATTGTTCAAAACAAAGTTCAGCCCTGCAACACCTACCAAATTTATTGAAGGCTTCCTCAATCACCTGAGTTCTCTGTGATTTGAACTTATTTAATGTCCCCCAGGAGATTCAGTTAGTCAAGGTTGTACAATATGTGATATACAGGATGTGACTGATGTTAAATTGACTACAAGATAATTAGATGCTAATGTCACCGTTGTGTCAGGATGACATGAATGTCACTTCCACAGCTGTGTAATTTGAGTGACTACAATGTCACCCTGAAGCTTATTTAAGGCACTCCAATTGTGGTACCAATGACATGTTTGCAGTATTGCACTATCTGTAGGGTGTGCTATTTGGGTGTAGGCAGACACTACAGTACAGCTGCTTACAAGCACGTAGTAGCATAATACTACTTCACCTACAGTCATTGAAAAGCCTGCAACCAAAGAAGCAAGAATGAACTGAAGTAACGTTCTTCACCTTCAGCTCAGCTCCCACCTAACTCATCTTTCCCATACACTCATACATGGAAATGTTTTTCTCTATTCTCCAGGACGTGGAAAATGTCTTGGACATTCAGAATCTGATAATCCTGAGTAAATGACTACAGTCCATGTGAGAAGAGAAGATAGATGAAGTGTAGGCAGATTTTGGTAGCTTTTCTCTTCCTGAGTTACCATGGACAGCCCTGGAGGCACGCATTGTCCTATGCCAGCTGTCCTCAGGGGGTGGTCTAGGATCACAGACAGGTATCTCCCAGAGCATGTCTCTGTGCAAAGTGTTGGGTCAGGAAGAAACTTGCCGCCAAATGTTCATGGGGTAGGCACAGGGTTTTCTGCTCAGTAGCAGCTCCTTGGCTGTGCAGACCTTGCCTGTGCTAACACATGATGCGCCAGCCACACAAGTCACCAGCAGTGTAAGTAGAGGGGGAAAGGATTTGTTCAAACCCTTTGAACATACCACTTTAGAAGAATGAATTAGCAGAAACTATGTAAATCCTGATTTTATTTTATTTGTTATTTTTTGCAATTTAATGAAGTATAGGTTTTAATGAAGAAATTGAAGAATTAGGGGGATGGGGGAAGAAGGGGCTTAAGGGTCACCAACAAATAAGCATAACATGTCATGTTGAATGTATCAACAGATTATCATAAACAGAGCTGCATTTCACAAGACTGCACTTAGCAGTTACCTCCTCTCCCCCAGTTTTTCAGCTCATTAATCAATATCTAATCAGGTATGAATCATAATGTTATACATAGGATAAGAAATTCTGTTCCTTTAAAGGTGTAGGATTCCTGCTTCTGACATTGAAGCAACAATATTTACACTGATCCATGAAAGACAAGTATTTGTGAACTGCAAAAACATCACTCATGCCTGAAGTATTCAAAGCTCTCCTGTGACTCTTTCCCACCTCCTTTTCTTTTGCTAATTACACTCATGGGTCTCCTCCTGCTCCCCACCTCCTCCTGCACAGGTCAGCCTTCCTCCCCTCTCCTTTTCCAGCCCCTTCTCTCCAGCCTCGCAGAAGCAAAGGTCTATATGAATGTGCCTTGGATAGCCATACTGTAATCCCCATCCTGGCCTGGAGCTACTAGTTGTCCCTTCACTTTTCAGTCACACACTAATCTGCAATACTTTCCTACAATGCCTATTTAAAAAATAAACAAGCACAGAAATGGTGCAAGCCATACCCAAACCCAAAATTGCCCTGCCTGATGCAGGTCTTGTCCATGCAACTCCACTTCTAAGGCTTGTTTTCTGAACTGTCTCCAAGGCAAGATACCTGGACATTTTGCAGTGTGTATTTTCCCTTACCATTCCTTCCACCAGGGTCTTTTCTCTGGGTGGCAGGGAATAATCACACTCACAGAGTCATTCACTTTGGAAAAGACCTCTAAGATCATCTATTCCAACCTTTAACCTAGTACTAAAGTCCATTATTAAACCATGATACTAAGTTCTAAATCTATGTATTTCTTGAAGACTTCCAGGGACGGTGACTCAATGACTTCCCTGGGCAGCCTATTTCAGTGCCACACAACCCTTTCAGTAAAGAAATTTCTCCTAATAGTCAACCTAAACCTCCCTTGGAACAACTTGAGGCCATTTTCCTTCATCTTACCACCTGATGCATGGGAGAACAGCACAATCCCCACCTTGCTACAACCTCCTTTAAGGTCATTGTGAAGTACCATAACGTAATATCATTTCATGTGTACACATCTCTCTGCAACAACTTCAGTCAAGCCACACAAGACTTGTGGGTGCTAAAATATTGACCACACTAGGGAGGGAGACATGGAAGTCCAAATAACAAAGAATGACAGAAGAGAGGCAGTTTACAAGGTACTGTGCTCCATCAGGAAGAAATTCATGTGGATAATTGAATATCCAAGCTGCTCAACCTCAGGGAAGTGTTTGTGACAAAATGCCCTGTGCAGCATGAGGACTGAGCAGCACTTGCTTTCATTCCAGGCAATATAATGAGAG
This sequence comes from Anas platyrhynchos, assembly GCF_047663525.1. Taxonomy (NCBI): domain Eukaryota; kingdom Metazoa; phylum Chordata; class Aves; order Anseriformes; family Anatidae; genus Anas; species Anas platyrhynchos. Next base: position 39,393,857 of record NC_092594.1, read on the forward strand.
TGTAAATGAGACTTCAGCACCCACTACACATACATCTCTTCTTTTTTTATGAGATCTGGTATGTAAAACCTGTTCTCTTCTGCACAACAAAACAGAATTTATTTTAATCTCAGTTGGATCTTATCAGACATACTGTACCTATCATCTCTTTGACACAAAAATCAAAGACAAAACTCAAAATAAAAAGAGATGGGCATAAAATGAAAAAGGAAAAGGATATTTATAAAGATATGAAATTTAAGAGTACAAATGTAATTCAACCATTCCCCCCCCCCCTTTTTTTTTAAAGTTGTAGCCAGATGTCAGCCACTCAGAAGAAATACCATCAGGAGTAGCTCTATAGTCTAAAATAAAAACATTCCTACCTATCTCAAAGTACAGACAATCTAAATCTTAATAAATATATTTGTCTGTGGTTTGTGAGATCCAGGCATGTATATTTGAAGCTTAAATACCTTGTATTGGGACCTGTATGGAAAACCTGATATTGGAAGTTAAGCTCATGAGGCATCAATCATTGAATGCTAAGCAGCACAAGTCAAGAAAATTAACTTCTTTTTTTTTTTTTTCAGCTGTGTCAGAGGGTAAACTCCAATCCTCATGCCAACACCACTTTCATGAATACTCACCCAATGAGGTACTAAATACACTGCTACATGGACACGCACTGCAGTGCGGAGAGCCATATTGCAGCAGAGTTTTATGGGGCTCTGCAAGGGGACACCCATGGCCATGCACACCCCACCCCTGAGCAGGAGCCACATGGGATGGGGAGGAACACCTCCGACAACCGCTGTTTCCCTCAGCCAAGCCAGAAAGAAATAAGGTAACTTACACTACAGCACTACCATCCCATTCGCCAAGACGTACTTTGTAACCCCAGCACCGCCAAGGTGCCGCCTCCCGTGGGTCTGTCCCCACGCAGCAGCAGCCCCCAGCAGGCACACGTTGCAGCAAGGCCAGCACATCCCCAGGCAGCAGGCAGAACCGTCCTGCGGGGCTGAGCGCCCAGGAATGGAGCGGTGCAGCCATGTCCACCAAGGTCCTCGAGACAAAAAAGCCAGACCTTCTACACCTGCCAGCTTCTGCTTAAACAGCAGCAACTCTGGGGACACATCCTATGCCAGTAAACAGTATTCATATATGCAGGTGACCAGTTAGGTGTATAATTGCCCCTTTATATTCATTCTCAGTTGGAACTTTTGAGTGCTGGGCATGTTCAGAAACTTGACACTAAAACATGCAGAGTGGTACATTAAGGCATCAAAAAGGGTAAATTAAAAGTCATTGCCATGGCTACATGACAACTTATTTTGCAGTATAATATGTTCTATGAAATATGTATGATCCTATTTAATATATACCATTTGTTTTTAGCATTTCATTTCTGATAATAGCCTTTTAATGATAATCACAGTCTTTTAATGATTGTAATAATTAGACTCTTATAAATCAAGATGTTTTATGTTAAATACACTGAAATCCTCTAAAAATATTTATTTTTTCCCTGCACTTTAAAAGATGCTTTGCTCCATTGCACTGTCTGGAATCTGTTTAGAGCAGCATGCAAAAGTCTTCCTGGAGCCTCATTTCCTTCCCCCAGCTGTGAAGGGCTCCTTATACCTGTTTCTTGTTTCCTTAAGGATGTAATAAAGAAGGCAAAATCAAGCATCCATTGTTTTCCTTTGAAGTATCATCAATCATTCTTCATCTTTTTATTAACCACAAATCAGTGAAGAACTAAATGTTGGCAATGAACTTGTAAACAAAGGGCTCAGGACAACAACAGAACTCTGTCTCCAGACAGCTAGAGACACCACTTGTTCGCCCCAAAGCAATCAATATTTATTTTTATAGATTTCACTTTTTTCTTTCAGAGCTAATATTTGATAGCTAAGTGGCTTACAACTTTCCAATTCTTCGAAAAATCCACATCCTTTCACTCTTGTTAAAAAACTATTGACAGCTCTCAGTAAGGTAATGTTTCCAGAAGGGAATCTCATAATTCATTTGATCTTGCAGTGCCCCATATTACATAGGAAGGTTTAATTATACATCTAACACTTACTCACCTTTTTTGACATAGTTTCATTAGATTTTTATTAAAGACAGGGCTAGGAAAATAGAGCACTATTAATATCATTATTTATAATTCTTTACCTTTTTTTTTTTTTTTAAAAAAAAAAAAAAGAAGTGCAGTGAAAGTGCTTCTATATATCTTCCCAGGCAGATCTGCCTTGTTGGTTATGCAAGGGCAAGGTTTTTCTCCAAATGGGGGCTTCACCGAGAAGTTGGAAATGGGCTTGACTATGACTGTGTATGAATTTGGGTCGCATTCAGGGACTAATTTCATCAGAAGAAACATCATCATTTGGCTAAGTTGATGTTTTCCACCCACCCAGTTTCCTACATGGTTTTTGAAAGCAGGCACTTGATTATCTTAAATATTTCCAGCTGTCTTTCAAGCTTAGTTTGGCTTATCCAAGAGGTTCCAAAGATCTTTGGAAAAGACATACATGAATGGAATGTATCACCATTTAAGTCTCATTCTCTTTGAATTCACCTTACAGAAACAAATGCATAAACTCATTCTTACAAGTTCTTGGTACTTAATGAAGTGCCTTCAGATACCCAGAAGGCTACTGAGCTAGGACTCAGACTGCACCTCTGCAAGTCCCATATCAACACGTTCACCATTTGTCGAGATTTGTAGAAAAAGCAGAACACCTTTCAGCTGTGGGCTTCAAATGGGACTGGGGCGCACTGAGCATCCCGTAGAGACCCACAGAAAACAAGCGACTGCCTGCTCAAACTGTTAAGGTAGTAAAGGTGAGGCTATTCTATTTTATTGCTCCACGGTAGTTTTCATGACAATTAATGAGTAGTGCTTCAGTCTCCAAGGAGAGGTCTCTTAATATCTTCATTAGTCAGAAAGAGTCTGAAGGGGGAAAAAGAGGATTTTCAAGGTCCTAACATGAACCCCAGGATAAATGAACACTGAAATGACAGTTTGGCCCATTGCTTTTGTACCCCTTTGCTAAAGCTTTCCTTCTGTGGCCTTGACAAAACAGCAATTTGATTGACTTACCAGCATCAGCTTCTCCTCTCAGCTGCAACTCCCATTTTCAGCTGTCTTCTGCTCACACTCATAAATGGTCATAGCATTACAAGGTGGCATGGAAGCTGACATCCCTGTCCAGGCTGGCAGGGATCTAACCCAGATGTAAGGATAATTGTATTTGAAATAGATGATCCTAAACCAGATTTGAAAGCTGATAGCACTCCTGATAGCATAAGGTTAGTCGGGCCAGGTCTGAGACTACCACACCTCGCACAGAGCTCAGCTGTAGCTCTGTAAAGCATCACAACACAACTGTCAAGTGACACAGCACAACTGTAAGCAGCCAGCAGGGTTTTAAATCACATTACACTGAGCAGTGCCACATCTTCATCCAGGTGATGACTCAACCACCGAGCAGACAGCATTACCGGAGTGGTGTTTTCTCTGATGTTTTCTAGCAGTATAAACACCGTACTTCTGGAAAAGATGTGGAAGAAGAGGTAAGCTAGCTGCCCTCGGCTGATGGCCAAGCCTAAGAAACAAGACAGTCTCTCAAGGGGACAATGAGCACTGCAGCTCTCTGTGTGCACATGGAAGACACAGCACCTCACAGGCTGCCATGGCTGGTGCAGATGCTGTGCCGTGCCTCTTGCCTCCTTTCCTGCCTGTGCCCCCAACATGGGCAGACCCTGTCCTGCACACCCATGACGGGAGGATGACAGTGTTGGAAGAAGTAACTCTGCCCGGCCTGAAAATGAAGTATTTGGTAGAAGTATGAATCCATTATCATTCATCCAGATACTTTAACATTTTCAATGAATAAAAAAAAAACTCAATTTAAGCAATAATTATAGTAGATCCCCTCTCTATAGTAACAATGAAAAGTACATTATCACCACCGCTTGTGGCAACAACTTGAACTAAAACGGGTTAGAGGGGAAAAAATAATTAGAATGAGACATGCACGCCTGACTCTGAAAGAAAGATTGTTTATGCCTAATACATTAGAGAAATTGCTCAAGAAGAGTTCAGCAAGAACCTGGCTTATCTGTCACATACAGGACACTGCATGCTGGCTCCACAGGTTGCAGCAGCCCAACGGGCAAGAACCGATGCCAGCTGCCAGCAGGAGGTCCTGACAGCATGTGGGCAACATCCCCTGCAGACAGGTATGTAAAATACACCTTACAGCTTTATCTCGAAGAGGCTCCAGAAAAATAGAGATGGAGAAGAGCAAGAGCATCATCTAGCATACCACCTGCCTCAGGAGAATTGCTCCACGCTGTTCACCATTGTAAACAGTAATGTAAGGCAGCATTGCTTATCAGGAGCTAGACCACGTGTCCCTGCATTCACACTGCAGCTGTGGGCACACCAAATCACTCAGACTTTAACACTATAATGGACCACTCACTTCATTCTGTTCATGCAGCAATAAGGGCAGGACACACTGCAGCACCCTGGGCTCCTTCCAAGTGCAGAGCCATCAGAATCCAACCAGGAAGACACCAAAAAGAGGAAGGCAGCTTTTGTGCACCTATGTGTACACACACCTGTACCTATACACTTGTATGTATTACATACTTGTTTTGGTGTGCACACTTACCTGCTTCATATACATAAGACATCTCAAAGCATCTCCAGTCAGCAAAGAACCCTCCTGCCTGTAGCCATACTCTGCCCCATGGTAGCAGAGGATGAATGAAGAGCAAAACAGTTAAATTAATTGGACGGTCTTTGGTAACATCTATTGGTACTCGACTTTGCATCTATGCTTGAAGCCAGAAGGGAAGGAACAAGTGACAACAGCACAGTTCATAGCCACCCTCTTCTCATCATGGCCCTTGGCTGCACGAAGTTACCCACAGACCTCACCATCTCTGGACATCAGTGGGGTAACGGCTGACACGATCACATACATGTGTCAGCCACTGTAAGGTGATTGTGCACATGGAAGGATCAAGCCTTTTTCCACCTCCACGAAAGCAGCATAGGCCATACTCCATGCCATAAGCACAGTCTCTAGTAGCTACCACATCTGCTGTGCTACGTGACTCAGGCCAGCTCCCATCTCTCCCACTGCTGCCCCACCAGCAGGGTGAGCTTGTTCCCTCCCTGCTTTTACACAGGGATGGGAAGGGGCTGCATAGATGTCACTGGCGGGTGGTGGTAGTAGTATAAAGCAAGGTTTTTTAACCAAGGCAAGGCTTTCAGAAAAGAAGTTGCCAATCAGCCCACTCTAGGGGCAGCACTGACCAGCTCCAAAAGCAGAAGAAAAAAAAAAAGAAAAAAAGAAAAAAATGTTTTATTTCTTTTCCTATCTTTGAAGGTAAAAGTCCCCAGAACACATCAGTGCAAACAGTTGAAGGATAATGTATGTATAATAAATAAGTGCAAAAGCAGCAAAAGCTATGTATTAAAGAAAAAAGATATTGCAAAGGTAGAAAGAAAGTACTGGCAATAAACAGAAAGAAATATTGAAACTACAGACAGGAGTAGTACAAAAAATTATGTCCCCCTGCATTAGCATCACATTTTGATAAGTATACCTAGAAGACACTTTGCTAAGTACATGTATACCTAGAAGTCAGAACATTTTGTTACAAAAGCTGACATTTGCACACAATTCTGAGGTCAGGAGACCTCCGCAGGGCCAAATGCCTGCAGCGGTGTGAGGAGCCATCCCTGCCCCACAGATCCCTCGGCTGAGCCATCACCGGCCACCCTGCACCAGAGGGCATCTCCCACTGCAGGCAGCAAGAGGGCCATGTCCACGGACAGACAGGGAGCATCCTTTGGCATTTCTATGTGGTGCTGCAACATGCGCCGCACGGAAAAATAACATTTCAAGGCACACTTGCTTTTCAATAGCTTGAATCAAATCCTTGTTTTAGCATTAATTCCAGACTAAGCTATGGATCACAGGCCTCAATTTTCTGAGGGGGGAAGGGAAACAGCCCCACACCCCTGCTTTTCTCATTTGCGTTTGAGGCCCAAAAAAAATACCCTACAGTCAAACAGGCTTTCTTCCAATTACTTCGCTAAAATTTTTCTATTGAACTCCTGCAGTGTGCTTCTCAACAACTTCTGAAAGGATTTATTAGCATTAAGATCAATAGTTATCAAATATTTCCTGATTATATCAAAAATAGATGCTTGTAAACAACATCGTAAGAGTACATTTTGAACTTTTGTAAGCATTTCCTTCATTTTCCTAATGATTTTACATTCATTTATTTTAAACACTGAATATATGCTGCCATCTACTGGAATGTTAAGTTAAATGATACATAAAGCAAAATTTAAATGTTTTTTCTCCAATACATGCCAAACAGGAGCAGTGATACCAATGAGCGGATACACAGGACTCCTCACCCAGAGGCAAGTGCCTGCTAAGATAATGCCCATCGCTTCAGAGACAGCCAGGGGAATACCTCAGGTGTACCCCAGGGAGAGCCTGCCTCACCGTAGCTATGCTGCAGTGCTAGCAGGATGTCCAGACCTGGAACATCCTCCAGCCTTTCATATTAAGGCTGTGCAGCCTTTCATATTAAGAAGTACAGCTTCTTTTTGGTGCTGGGTAAAGGATAGGCAAAATATTTTATTCTAATTGAAGAACACGAAATTCATGGTAATAAGGTCTAGAAAGGAACCACATTAAAAAAAATAAATAAATAAAAATAAAAATAAAAGGTATTATGTTAGTAAGAAGTGCTGACAAAAATAAGAGCTGTCTACAGATTCATCTTCAAATTCAATATATCTAATATATCTACTAAAGGACATAATTGAGGAAGAAACAGATTAATATTGGTTAAATAAGTTTGGGAAGGAAATGGTAGAGGAGGAGGTACAAAGATTAAAAAGTACAAAAAGTACAAAGCAGTGAATGAAGTCCTTCAATTAAGCATTCATTCCTGAGTAACTACAACTAGATGATTACAGAGGTAATTCAGGAGAAGTTATTCATGGAAGTTTTGTAGTGAAGGCATCTGGGAGCATCAGGCCCTTGTGATGGTAGAGGGGCACCCAAGAGACCAATAAACAGCAAAGCAGCTGCAGTGGCCAGCAGGAGAAATGCCAAGGCAGTCCCAGCCATGGGGTACTCACTGAGGTAGCAGCAACTCACCAGTTCAGCTCAGCACGCAAAGATGAGAACTAGCAGCAAGGGAATTTCAAAGCCAGCATTTAGGAACAAATCCTCTTATGCTGAGGAAGAGCAATAGGCAGAGAAAATATGGAGTAATGAAAGCAGGGTCTTCACAATCATTTGGCCTAATACCCTTTTAAGAAGGGAATTATTTTTGCAACATTGGACAACTAGAACAAATTAGTCATGATTCAGCTTTAAAATATTGTTACCAGGTAACTTGATTTACCAAGAAGAGGAAAACAATCTGTTGTCTGAACAATTCAAGGAAAAATATTACCAGGAAAACTACCAGAAGCAAGCAGCTATTAATTAGTAAAGTACAATATTTAATCTCTGTATATTTAGGGTTCTATAGAGCTCAGTCTTGAACAGCCTGTACTTTACAGCTCCTGTCCCTCCACTAATAACTTGTTGGACAATGTGCAGTCTGCCCTAAACACCACATGAATGCCAGCTGGAGGAAAGGCCAGGGCCTGGCCCCAGCAGGGGTGCAGCCTGGGGCCCCAGGGGAGCAGGGACATTCAGGTGAGGGCATTGGGTGAAGCTGAAGAGCGCAGCCCCAGGAGCTCACCTGTACTGTCTCTCCAGCAACTACAGCTTTGCATTCTTAACAGGGGCATGCTGTGCCCCAGATAGCAGAGAAAGAAGTGTAGCTTACATTGTTGGTCTCGCTTAGACTTACAAAGGGGTCTTCAGAGCAAATACAGCCTGAGCGCCGCAGCACAGTCCTCCCCTACCTACCCATCTGTGGGCTCACCGCCCTTCCCTCTGAAAAATCACAGCTGTGACCAAAAAGCATTTCTCAGCCAGACACTGACGTAACGCCTTACCTTCTTTCAAGGGTGCACTTCTACACCATCTGAAGAACAGTAAAACTCAACCTGTGTTCTATTAACCCCACATAGCTGGCCAGGCTTGAGCCACCCACCCGCATCCCTGCCTGGCCTTTCCCCACCTGCATGCAGATTTCTTTGTACCCCAGACTGTAGCTAATGAGCTCCTGGACTGGATGCCAGCTGGAATTGGTACAACAGCCCTACCTTGCTCATCAAGTTTTCAACATCTGATATTTTGTCACCACCAAGAGATCGGAGTTAATGCCAAGACCTGAGATGCCAAATTGGCCTGGTGCAGGATGCAGAGGGAGAAATGTTTTAATGGCTTACACTACTAAATTTCAGAATGAAAAAAAAATAATAATGACTTAATATTACTACTATTTATTTTTCAGTGAAAATAAGTTTGTGTGTCCTTCATCAATCTGTGAGTAACTTTGCAGAATTAAAGCTATTCAGTGGAATCTCATTTCATGTATAAGTTCACGTGCCTAACAGGCCAACCTGTGAAATTAGAACTAACTAGTTAACATACATGCACACACAGCTGTAGCTCTGCCACACCAAAACTTCTCCTAAGAATTGTGTGCATATGGTGCAGCTACTGGCAGTATTTCAGATGTAGCTGTACCAACAGTGAGAAGAAACCTTCGTGACACCTCCGGGTGGGTGAGATCAGACAAAATAGGCATTTCAGGTGCAGCCGCGTGCTTCCTTTCCAGCGCTGTGCTGTGAAGATGGTGCATGCAGTGGAGCAGGCATGGACACAGGCCCTGTACAAGAAGCACGGCTGGTACACAATCACTGCTGAAACTAGGAGATGACACTGAACCTTTTATTTCCAGAAAACACATCATGAATAGTCCTTGTATAAATTTGCACTGCTGTTGTCAGCTGGCTAATTTAAGCAGTTTCAAGGTCCTCATCAGCTATACTGTTGCTTAGGTGAAGAAGTCCTCTGGGCTAAGAATTTTTACATGTCTAGCCTGCAAAGGATATTCCTGTTTGAAGAGGAGACTTGTGAGCTATCAAGCACTCGCCGCTCCCACTCCAGCTCACCCACATCCCAATCCTGCACCACGGCAGAGTGGGAGCATGCTCACGCCTAGAAAAAGCACTTGCAGGGCAGAGCAGAGCTCTCTCATTAGACATCCAGGAGCATGACCACTCACTGTGCTCTCCCAGGCCCGACCTTCCTCACCAGGGCGGAGGTGCCACAAGGCAGTGGCTCAGCTCCCTGGAAGCTCTCACGGCACTGGCACAGCCCAGGGGGCGAGGCGGGGGCACTGGAGGTGGCAGGTGCCGATGCGGGACCTTCTCTGAGGTTGCAGCATTTCCCCTACTCTGGCACGGCCAGCTGCAGCACAGGAACAGGGAAACGTGGGGTCACTGCATGCACTTGTAGGAAACATTGAAGTCAGGCCTATTTTTAATTATGAACCATTTAACAGTGTATTTTAGCTAATGCATGGCTAAAAATACTCAGCAGATTAAAAAGACAATTTAAAATGCAGAAATAATCTGGATGAATGATGAAAGTTGTCAGAGAACGGCTAGACCATGCCAAACAATGAAAACACTATTGGAGATGGGCTATTTAAATATTAAATAAATATCCAGAATTTCTGTAAATGCTTTACAGGAGGTATGATGAAATGTTATTTTTCCTAATCTGTTCATAACGTAATTATGGACTCTATACTCCAGCTAAAATGATCATTTATCTTACTCTAAGTATTTCAATTGCTTTTTCTCCAATAAATTTCAGATATTACCTACAAATGGTGACTAAGCACATCAAAGAAGTTTCAAGCATTGTTAATAAGCCTATAAAATATTTAACATTTGTCTAGCATATGACTTTAATAACGTATTTTGTGTCTATTTTTGTGGAAGTTTTTTCTAACTAAATTAGGTATTGCTAACTAATTAATTCTATACAGACAAAATAACGGAGGGGGAAAGCTATTCACAGGTAAATATTCTGAACTGTATTCCTTTTTTTTTCTAATGCCACCAGTGATGTTAATACTAATAACAATACATATAAGTTATTCTTCTGTGATTTGATCTGGGGCCTACAGGCATATTTCTGCCTAACAGCCACCAATATGTAGCAGATATATTTCCACAGTAACACATATACACAATGAATTTATGCAAAATACACCAGAGGCATAATTAACTGTATGTATGAAAACACATAATGACCATAATCAAAGCAGGAGATGTGTTAATGGCAGCTAGCAGCCAGGAAAACACTGCTGTGTCACAGGAGGTTGGAGAGAAGCAGAAACCCCTTCGGCCGTATGCACAGAGCACAGCACGATGCACGTCGCTGCTCTCCTGCTGCATGTAGCCTCGGCACAGGGGGCATTTAGAGCCTGTTGCATTCACAGCAGAGGAATTTCAACCCACTTTGGTGCAGTGCAAAAATCTAGTTCTAAGGAAATGGACAGGTAACTGCACGGATTTCCTGTACTTATTTTATCAATATAAATACCTAATGTCATGGCATTCCACCCAAAATACCAGTTATTTACTGTTCTGGGATCACTGAAAAATCAGGACTAAGTAAGAGACTGCAGTGAGGTTGTTAATGCAATTTATTTATTTATTTATTTATTTATTTAGCCAGGTGAATATGAAAAGAGGGTCTAGTATCACAGTTTTGTGATTTCTAAGAATTAGTGCTTTTAAGAAATATTACCTCCTTGCATTAACTCTATATGAGAGCTCAAAATTATGAAAGTGACCTCAAATTTCAGCATTTCCATAAACACTCACAGTTTGAACATTTCATTTGAGGCAGCAAGGTGAATGTATGTCTTCTACTAGAAGCATTGGTTACTAATTTCATATTGCAAATGTAAGAAAGCTGTTCCTGGAAGAAAAACACAATTTGATAGGATTTCTGTTTAGCTTGATTATGTGAAACCATGACAGTCAAAAATAAACATGCTTGTTTTAAATATATTATACTCTAGTACAAGAGTTAGTGAACTAATACACAAATTGAGAGAGAAAACTAGAAGTGGGAGGAACCAGACAAAAGGAATTAATTACTTCTCAGAGCAGCAACTTACGTGCATTCAGAATCATACCCATTGACATTTGGGACAAAAATAAGCATTTACTGATTTACAGCTAGAAAAAGACTATCGTGGTTATCTAGTCTGATCTTCTAGATAATGCAACCAATTTTAATTCTGTAATTCTTATATGAAGCCCATAGTTTTTGTCTTACTAGAGCACAGACATACAATTTGATTTAGTGACTTCAAGTGATCGACCAGATCTCTAAGTGGGCTGTTCCTGTGGCAAGTTATACTGGCTGCTAAATAATTGCAATTTGTTTATTCTCTAAATTTGTCTATAGCATCAGCTTGCAGTCACAGAAAAAAACTTCCCACAAAGGGTTCTCACAGACAATGATCACATTGCCTCCTCACTGTCTCCTGGACAAACAAGATAAATCCAGTCAATTCACATGGCTCTGTGTAATTGATTTATCTTCTGCAACACCGTTTTTGTTTTTTATTCCACTTAGCCTGAAGAATAAACAGCTTAAGGGGAGTGAGCTGAACTCAATTACATTTTGTGCATGGTTTATTAATTTACTATTCATCACAAGTATAAATCAAAAGAACACAGTTGATGAGCTTTGGTGTCACTGAGGTCATAAACTGAGGAATCAGTGACAGAGCTGTAACTTACAACATCCTGCAAAATGTCTACAAACAGTAGAGAAACACAATATGGAAATAAATTCTCTCTCATATCCAAAAAACATTAAAACTCACATTTATTTTGAAGCCAATTTTCAGAGCAAAAGGCAACTTGTAAAGTGCCTTTGAAAAGAATACTTATAAATAAAATGGTAAAAAATGCAAAAAAAAAAAAGGTAAAAAAGGCAATTTGTTTTTTAGCATTCATTTAAAAATATGTATATAGCATTTATGGTTCCAGATAAGATCTTATCCTAATTGAACCAGGATATATTTCAAAAGTCACACTGACATGCTTTATTAATTATTGTTTTTTTGCAGGAAAAGTGGCTTAAGTTAGGAAACAGTTCTTTGTCTTTCTTTTACCGTATCTTCACGTTTCCACCATCAAGACTTAACCAACCCTGTGTCAAAGCAACATGTCAAGCACAGAAGTTTTGACCCAGTGAATACTCAAATGGCTTTGTTTCTTGCTTTCTAAGAACAGAGCATGCATTTCCTCACATTTTCAGTAATCTTGATCTTTTCATTTGATGCTGATGTAAAGCTCTTACCGTTTTCAAGCCCTCTAGCCCTCTTCTTTCTTTTTTTTTTTTTTTTTTTCAGAATTCTGCTTTCTTTCTCTTCAGGAAACTCTTGAAACTCTTGAATGTAATGTAATGACTACCTTTCTCTGTGGTGATTTACATTTGTGTAACCTTATGCAGCATTTGAGTTTGGCTGTCATGTTGCTCATCCTCTGAGTAGATTATTATCTATTGCAGAAAACAGGCCAAATCCCCTAGATCCATGTCAACAAAAAGAATGTATGGTATGACACACATCCACACATCAAGCATTAGGATAAGGATGGGTATTAAAAAGAAGATAAGGATGGGTATTAAAAAGAGCTAAACACAATCAGAAGTTCTTTTTTTATTTTCTTTTCCCAACTGAAAGGATAAGCATTATCATCGTTGCACATCGGTGCACATTTATTTAACTACTTTTGTATGGTTTGTAAGCATCAGCACAACTGTCATATTTGTATCCAAATTTTATCTTGGAAATAGCTAAACTTCTACTAGAATTAGACCCACAAGTATCTGCTCCAATGTCAAAGCATGTATTTGCAAAGGCTTGATGTAGCTCTGCACAGATCTCCACAAACAGGAGCACTGGGAGTCACCTCCATCCCAAGCAGCACAACCACTCTGCCAACATGGGGCCAGGAACGAGGGTCTCTCATGAGGCACCCAGCAGTTCTGGGTGAGATTAACAGCAGATATCACACCTGCTTATGTGCATGGTGACATCTCTTGTCCTCATACAACAAGTTTAATCTTATTTATGGCTGTTTTGTTTTTTTTTTTACGTCTCGACATATTATGAAGGAATTATGACCATACCTTCCTCCGTGGAGATTTTTCTTGTCTTTTCTAGTCTGATGCTAATCTTTTCTTTTCACAGAACATCAACCAACATACTATTTAGTTTTACCCTTTTAGCTCAGCCAAGCAGCTTAGCCAGATTGACTGTGATACACATCCCAATGCCCTCAGTAAATGATATGCTACCTGTAGTTTTCTTTCAATGCCAAAAAAATATAAACAAACAAACAAACCAAAAAAATCACTTCCGGATACAGTGCAATGATATATGACTTCTTATCTTACACAGTTGATTAAAAAAAAAAAAAAAAAAGCAGTAACCATTTCTTTCAGTGATGAAATTATATTTTTCCTAGTGTTGTTTCACTGTCTCCCAAGGCATGTCTCTGAAGACAGATGTCAACCTACTGCCAAATTTAGATTTAAATTTGTTTCATACACTGTCGATCTGTGTCAGAACAGAAGTGACAGGTTAAATATAGTATTTTCTATCTGAGAGCTAATGCCCTGATTCATCTAGGGGAAAGGAGGGAGGAAAGATGCACAGGAGAAAGAAAATAGTTGATTATTGTTTGGGGGAGAGGAGGGAGGGCTATATTGGTTGGATCTTTTTGTTTGTTTGCTTGCTTGTTTGTTTTGGTAGTAGCCTTTCATAATATAAAGAAGATGCATCTCCTACAAAAGAACAGTTGCAGGATCTAGCTCTGCAATAATGTCATTAGTTAAGAATATGCGAGAACCAACTCTTACAGGAAAGACTATCTCATTCTAATTAGTTAAGAGGTATATTACAAACTTGGAGGATGATGCTTTTAAAATTTCTATTACTTATGGAAATTCACCACACTGACTAGACCTAGACTAGACCTAGGCCAGAATGCATTGCTGCCCTGAAAGCCTAGTGACAGCTTTAAACTCTAAGAATTCATCTAATAATTCACAGTAGGTACAATTTAACACAGTGTGCCATGGGGAAGTTCCAGTTCTCCCTGTAGTGGTGACCATTCTCCTGTTTGTTTGCCTTTCTCTAACATTAACTTATATGCAATCTCTAGCACATTTGCCACTAACTTTTTACTAAAAGAAAGGCAACATACATATGAAAGAAACCCTTAAGGCACTTGAGGAAATGTTAAGAGCCTGATCTCCTGAAGCAAGTGACCAAACTCATAAGAATAATGCATAATATATAGCTCTAATACTTCATAAAGAATACTTTATGAAATGATCTGTGGAATTTTCTGTTCTTGGAGCAATGGCAACTTCTTGAAGCAGTGGCAAGAAATGTAACATACTTTCACTGCACAGACATGACAAGAAAAAAAAACAACACACTTTAAAGACTACATAAGTGGTTCTTTATTGTGTTTATCATTGAATACCTGGTTCCCAGAAAATATAACTGAAGCTAATTCTTCCAAAATGTTTGCTTCTTTAAGTTTCAGATAGTCAGGATTGTTAGTTTTCAATTAATCATAATCTCACTCCACATTAAGATAGGAATTTTCCATATGAAAGTCATTACTGAATTACAATTGTAGAATATAAGCCCATTTAAAGAAGTATTAGATTGATGTTGTAAATAGATCACCTAAAAAAATGAGGGACCAAATCCAACAATTCTACCAATCTTCTTTACTCTGAATTTCCCCTCATCTTTCTTACCTTTTCTTTTCTTTTTTTTTTTTTTTCCTGACATATGGCCTGCATGAAATAATTTTGTTATTTTAAAACTTAAAAAGAAAAAGAAAAAAATCCCAGTCCTGCTCTCTGAAGAGAAAATTATCATTAACTGACAAAAGTAGGACAAAACCCCATCCTACCTTCTATACCTTTTAACTGTAAAGGGGAAAAAAAAAAAAAAAAAAAAAGTGTAGAAAAGACAGAATAGCAGAAAAAGTTATATCTAAGAAGGAAGCAAATTTTTTCTTGTATTCATAGAAGTGGGTTTTCTAAAGTTCTTTATGCTTGATACCACTAAGACAGTACAGCATTTTTTTACTTCAGCATTGTAATATCTGGCACATCTAAATACTCCCCTTGTACTGAGTGGCAGAGAGCTCATGTAGTAACAATACAGTAAAGTATTATATATGCATCAGTGTATCCTAGAGATTATTGTAATAGATAAATACATAAAATACCTGTCAGTTGCAGTAGCAATGAAATCATACTGCAGTAACAGTGCATCAACAAAATTAAGCTGAAATTAAATGAATTTACATACCACAATATTCATTTAGTATTAATGAAATATCTAGTTTGAAAATTTAGAAAATTTAAGAAAATCCGTAGCTGAGCTCTTCAAAGTTTATTTTGCGTATCTCAGAAAGGACGTTTTCATAGACAATACGCCATGACACATGCAGATGAGAAGTAATAAAAATGTAAGTTTTTTTCTCAGATACTCTGTGCAAGAATTCTGCCAGAACGGGATGGACTGACCAGCTGCCATCTACAGGAAAGAAAATTGACTGTAAAAATCCCTGCTTACATCAGTCAAAGTTAGACCCATCCAAACTTGGAATTTCACAGCCAATAGACAAGATGACCCTGTCTGTTGAAAAGGGTGGTCTGCTCTTGGGTTACTGCTTGGCTCTTGTCAGATAGCTTGCTCCCTTGGTGTGGATGTTAACACAAAGAACATTGCATTCTGGTAAGCATGAGTTAGTCTTCCTTCTATTTAGCTGATTACAAACAACGATTCTACTTAAGTACAGTGAATTGTATCTTTATTCTCACTTGCACAACATCAGACACAGCCAGTCATACAGGTAGAGCCCAGGACAAGATGGAACACAAGAACTGAGTCAATGACACACCATGAAGAGGACCAATTTTTCCCACAGTACTGCAGCACCACCGTCAGGCAGTGAGAGGAAAGCTTTCTGCTCTCTGATCCCAGGTTTACTCGATCCCTCTGCCACAAAGGCCAAGCTGTATGTATGTATGCCCTATTTCCTCTTGCCCAGCGTTCACCTCACACACACCAAGTGCATTCTCCAGCTGAAATCAAATACAAGGATTTACCCAATGAAAGGATTTATACAAGGATTTACAGTCTTAACTTGCCGGGGGTGGGGGGGAGGGGGGGAGAGGGAGGGAGAAGGGAGAGAGGGAGGAGTTTGATTTATTGATAAACTTCATTGATTTCTGAAGTAACCATAAAATCATGAAAAGAAACTGCTGTCACAGTGGACCATCAATGAAAAACCATAATAATAATGTGTAATAAATGAGTAACAAAGAAATTAAGTTGGATACAGTACCACTTTTGAGGTCAGTTGTGTATTCTCACCAAGAAAACTGTTCAGTTGTAACAACTAGAAAAAAATGGGGGGAGGAGGAAAATTCACTTATGGAAAATTATATCATGTGTAGCTAAGCATTCAAATGAAGATCACAAGTATTGATGAAGGGTAAAATAAACACATGCACATTGAAAGAAGTACTCAAATTCTGTAACAATCAGAAGGGAGACTCCATATTCCCACTCCGTTTCCTATAGAACAAAACAGGAAAACATAATTTAATTTAAAACTACCAAATCCAAAAAGGTGTCAAAATAATTGTCTTGAAGCAATGCATACTTCTGCAGAAGGTCAGGACAGCCAGGACGGCATGGCAATGGGGAGAGCAGCATCTGTGCCCAGGGGAAGGTGAGCTCAGACTCTGCCCCCAGGGCCATGGCTGTTGCAGACTGAGGAGCTGGAAACTCTAGAGCAGCATCCCCTTGCTGCCAAAACAAGGTTTTTTTAATGTATAAAAGCATCTAAAACACATGCTTTTAAATATTTCATGCTCATATGCTTACATACATTTCCATGTGTTTAGCAAATGAAAATAAGTTAATTCTATAATTATGTTTTTAATGACTTTTCTTAATCTTCTTGAAATGCAGCTGGCACTGGTGACTGAAAAAAAGAAACAGTACCAGGTTCATCTTTCATTTAATTTATATCTGGGTTTGCTACTTAAGGACATTAATCATTCTAAATTAACTTTACAGATACTCCTTGTTCAATGGTAGAGATTGATTTTAATGCAACAGAAATTCAAAAAATTAGGATGTTTTTTATAAAAAGGTATTTTTTGTCCTGAATGGTTTGGCTCAGGTCTGTTATGAAGAGTTTAACCTAATGAAACATTGTCTGGAGGCGATCTTCAAGATTTAAGGAAATCCTTGCTAGTCACAGTTAATATTCATGAAGAACAGAGAATACATGTACCTACATAATTCTTAGAATGCACTGTACAGCACTTCAAGAAGATTGACAAAACATTACCTGTACAAAGCTTCGTATTAACATACTAATGAAACAGATTTCAAGCCATTATGGAGACACTGAGGTTTTTATGGTAATAGGTAATACAGCAATAATGACCTGTAAAATGCATGAGCATAAAGAAAAAAAAAAATGTTCAAGGTCCATGCTTTGAACAGCTATTTATTTAAGAGTACAACTGTGTTTGGGAATTGCTGTTACTTCTCTCTGACAGAAAATGATCATGACATTGACACCATTTCTCCTCTGTCCTAGAATGGAAACATGAGACTTGCACAGAAAATTCTGCAAAGCAAGTCTTGGTGCTCTGTTGTAAATAACACAGCTCTGAATGCTACCCTGGAACAAATAAGACAGTGTGTTTTGTGTCAATTTTGTAGAAAAATGTGCAAACCTTGTCACTGGGACTATGTTTGTATTTAACTTTACTATCTGTCTTAAGATCCAAAAATTACTAGTGTAGAGTAATGTTTCTTGTACTTTTCTGGAAAATTTTGTATCAGACACCAAATACAACTGGTGAGAAGCACATTAAGTCTTCCTTGGAATCATATTAGCACACACACATTTCCCAAGAAAAAAAAATACAGAAAGCTATCATCTGCTCCTTTCACCCTTCCATTCATAGCTCCTCACCAGCTTAATATCCTGCTGTGCACCTGGCTGGCTCCTGAACCACCTGAGTCTGTACACTGCCTTTCGAGCTGTGCCTCCTGGTGCTGGGTTCACTGTTTTTGCTGCCATGCCATGCCATGCCATGCCTCTTTCTCCCTGCTGTTTCTCCCACAGTTCCTCTCCAACCTTCTCTTCTCATTCCCCCCACTAACTTTTCACTTTACTCTTCTGGCTCCCTGCCTCACACTCCAACATCTATCTCCCCAGAGCTCCCCCTCATCCTGCACGTTGCCCACCAGGATGGAGCTGCTGCTAAGGCCTGTGGCATACAGCCACCCTCACAGCGCACAGCTCGTCTGACAGCAGCAAGCAGGCACCCTTTGGCTCAAGTGAGCAGAAGCCTTCTGGGCAAAGATAGCAGCTGGCAAATATTTTTACAGTGCTTTGCATCATCTGGTCTTGGTCTTGACCTTGATTTGAGGATCTTTCTCAAGAAAACTACAACCACATCTTTAAAAATTATTGAAGAAATGAGGGACAGTACTGAACTGGCAGCACCCACAAGTTTCTCTAGTGTAAGATCCTGATGTAGTGTTCAGATTTTCTCTTTCTTCCCTTAAATTCCTGTATTTCATTCATTTATTCAATCACTTAGTTAGAAAGCATTCTTTTATCTCAAAAGAATGAGAGAACTTTTCAGTGTCGGGTACCCAATACAGGACACACCACTGTGCGTGGGGCTGGCTGCCCTGGTTCAGAAAGGACACATGAACTGGAAACTATTCCCAGAAGGGTAAGTGGGGGCCTCAGACAGTTGCAACACCTCTTCAAGGAAGAGGAACAAAACAGATTGGGACTGCTCTGCCTAGAAATGAGACCAGTGAAAAATGAGGCTAACGGGGGACAGCATAAGGCAGAACCATAACGCAGTGCCAGTGCTGCTGCCCCCAGCACCTTGCACCCGCGGCGCTGTGCAGGTGGCACCACTGCCATCGCAAGTCACTGCTGATCAGGAGCAGCACATGTTCTCCTGCCATGCTGTGGCAGTAGTTCTTCTGCCTTGGGGCTGGAATAGGCAAAAAGCCCACTGGCTTTTTCTGCTCCACTTGGAGACAAAGCTGCCCTAACTAGAGTTAAACATGACCAGCAAAATCATGCCGCTCGCTGTAGCAAAACAGAACATCACGAGGATATTACTTCTCCATCCTAACACCTTTTCCCCTCACCTACCCAGAAGACATTTCTAAGAGCTGTGGCTGGTCACTGAACAAGTGTGGTGGCCCACTGCTGAGCACCAAGGCTCTTCAGATCCTCTGTGCCAAACAGCATGCGCAAAACCTCATTTCAGTGGTTTCAGGCACAGCTTCTGACACACCAAAGCCACCGAACGAACTTTGGCAAGGTGCTCCAGAGATCCCACATGGACATCTTGGTTGTAACACAACGTTAGTAACCAGCTCCATCAGCCTTCTCCAAACAGAACACACTACTCTGGATATCCACAGCATTAGTGTTTTGAGACTGTTTTTAATTTTGTAGCTGGAGTGTGAAAATGTCACTCTCCCGGAGGAAACACTTGATCTTTCAAAATAATAATACAGACACTGTCACTCTTAGTAAGCTTGGTAGTTCAACAACACTATCACTGGAGCACAGCAATTTTTCTTTTTCTTTTTTAATCCATGAAGTAAAAATAGACAAAAAATATCAGTGAAAAAAAATTGAAATAAGAAGGATCAATAAGCAAAAAAATAATGCCATGATCCTTTATCTGTCTTGATTAAAATTCTGATGGAGGGAAGGGAAGGGAAGGGAAGGGAAGGGAAGGGAAGGGAAGGGAAGGGAAGGGAAGGGAAGGGAAGGGAAGGGAAGGGAAGGGAAGGGAAGGGAAGGGAAGGGAAGGGAAGGGAAGGGAAGGGAAGGGAAGGGAAGGGAAGGGAAGGGAAGGGAAGGGAAGGGAAGGGAAGGGAAGGGAAGGGAAGGGAAGGGAAGGGAAGGGAAGGGAAGGGAAGGGAAGGGAAGGGAAGGGAAGGGAAGGGAAGGGAAGGGAAGGGAAGGGAAGGGAGCAAACTGTTGAGAATGAATTCTTGTCTTTTTACCTGAATAATTCTGACATATTGTAGTGGGTTTACGTGGCAAGGCTTTGGTAGCAGGGGGCCATAGGGGTGGTTTCTGTGAGAAAGATCTAGAAGCTGCCCCATGTTTGGGAAGGGCCCCATTGTTTTCCAAATCTGAGCCAATAAGCGATGTTGTTTTGCGCCTCTGTGAGAGCATATTTAAGACAGAGAAAAAACTGCTGCGCCACACAGCAGCCGGGAGAGTCAAGGGAGTGAGAAACAGCCTTGCAGGTGCCAAGGTCAGTGTAGAAGGAGGGGGAGAGGTGCTCCAGGCGCCGGAGCAGAAGTCCCCTGTGGCCTGTGGTGAGGACCATGGTGAAGCAGGATGTCCCCCTGCAGCCCATGGAGTACCACGGTGGAGCAGGGTTTCACGCTGCAGCCCGTGGAGGAGACCACGGTGGAGCAGGTGGCCCTGCACCGACGGAGGCTGCCGCCTGTGGAAGACCCCTGCCGGAGCAGATTCTGGGCCGGACCTGTAGCCCGTGGAGAGGAGCCCACGCAGGAGCAGGTGATCTGGCAGGAGCTGCTGCCCGTAGGGGAGCCAGGTTGGAGCAGTTTTCTCCTGAGGGATGGACCCCGTGGTACGGACCCATATCTGGAGCAGTTCTGGAAGAGCTGCTGCCTGTGGGAAGCCCACGCCGGATCAGTTCGTCAAGGACTGCATCCCGTGGGTGGGACCCCACAGCACAGGGGACGAGAGTGACCGAGAAGGAGCGGCAGAGAAGAAGTGCTGTAGACTGACCATAACCCCCATTCCCCCGTTCCCCTGCGCCGCTCGGGGGGAGGAGGTGGAAGAGGGTGGATGGGGGGGGAGGTGCTTTTGGTTTCTTTCCTTTGTTTCTCATTTCTCTAGCTTGTTAGTAATGAGCAATAAATCTTACTATCTGTCTTCTTATGCTGAGTCTGGTTTGCCCGTTACACTAATTATTGCGTGATTTTCTCGTCCTTATCTCAATCCTTGAGCCCCTTTCACATATTTTCTCCCCATTCCTCTTTGAGGAGGGGAGTGAGAGAGCGGCTGTGGTGGAGCTCGGCTGCCCACTCGAGCAGAACCACGACACATATTTCAGAGATCCCTTACAAGATCAAAAGCAAACCCTTGGATTTTGACGTTAGGAAAAATGTATCCTGGTATGATCTAATTTTTCTTCAAGGAACCTCAACTTTCTAATGACACATTATTTGACTCCTGGTGTTCCAGTCCTTTTTAGATGAGTATGTTAAATAAGCAAAGAAGGCCTTCTTTCTTCAAAATAGTAAGTGACATAATTAAGCAATGACCTCAAATTAGTTCCTACTTTCAGGCCTACAGTGTTTTTTCTAAACACATCAAGTCTATTAATTCTGATATTTCTTTGTGAACACTGCTCGAATTTATAACCTTATAGAAACACAAAAACCTGGGAATAGATGAGAAAAAGTAAAGACTGGCTCCAAGTCAGTCAATATGTTCCCAAATTCCAGCCTGTTCCACAACTGGTG
This sequence comes from Anas platyrhynchos, assembly GCF_047663525.1. Classification (NCBI taxonomy): domain Eukaryota; kingdom Metazoa; phylum Chordata; class Aves; order Anseriformes; family Anatidae; genus Anas; species Anas platyrhynchos. The sequence goes on from NC_092594.1 coordinate 39,415,505, forward strand.
AAGCACTATACAGCCAGGATAAGCATACAGCAGCATGGTGAGGTATTTCATGGAGCATTTTATCATACCATTATATTTCTAATTCCCACGTGACAGCTGTGTTAGTGTCCATCAAAACACTGGCTGTATTGCCAGAAGGCCATCAAGAGGCTATGGCTCTGGTGTTCCCAATAACTCTGCTGTTCCTACTGCTACGGATATGAAGTTTTACACTGCAGGATTTTAGCTTTTTTTTTTTTTTTTTTTTTCCAAGCTGGTCTACTTGTCCATACGTGATAAAAAAAAATTACTTTATTTCAGCTGCAAATAAAGGCTGGGAGAATGGGCCAAGTTTCTGCACTATTGGGTATCTGTCTTACAGCAAGGAAGGGCTAGATAAGACAACAATTCAATGCAGTCAATGACTGTTCAATTCACTTCTACAGAGACATTTGTTTGCACAGGGTTTAAAAATTCTCAGAGCAATGTCCGATATTGCATACAGAAGAAATGAAATGCTGGAAAAATTATTTTGGTGCTTTAAACTGTGCAAAAGACAAGTGAGTGAAATAATAGCTTTATCTGGGGTGGAAGCTGGGCCATATGTAAATTCAACTAGATCTCACCTTCTTTTAGCCATTTTTGATTGTCAAAAATAGGAATTTCTAGTATCTTACAGCTTAGCAAAACACCAACACGTAATTTCAGCTGTCTTCCACAATTCTCTTGTATTTTTTTCGGCTTCTCTGTCTTCTTCATGTATTGCCAAAATTATAGTCAAGCTTACTTCACCTTACAGCAGAATATATTTGTGAACAGTGGAGTGTAACAGTTGTTTCAATAACACTTACAACTCTCAAATCCTCATCTGAAAAACATCTGCAGGTATTATAAATAGGCATATTTAAATATTCTCAATAATAAATAATTTGAGATCTTACTGCTTTTTATTCCCACCTGTATATTGACCTTTCAGACAGACTGAACATCACCTTTCTCTTAGTAAATAAAGCAAGATTTATTATGACATCTGCAAGATTTATTATGGCATCTGCTACTGTCCTGGAATAACCTAAATTCTCATGTGAGGAATAAACAGTAAGCTCAATTCTTCACTTGGAGGCTTTCCAGTATAACAGCTCTAAAAAAATATATTCCAGTTGTTTGCGAAAATATTTCAGTTATACATACTGCCAACCATTAGTCTGTTCAAACAAACAAAAAAGGAGCTAAAAAAGATGCTTCTACAGATGATCGACTAGCCGTATGTGTTGCCATTTGATGGTTCATCTATTTGTTCCTTCATTCCCATTATTCATTTAGTCATTTCCCGTAAGTAACTGAATATCAGGAAGGATTCCTCAGCAGGTCAGATCTCTGCCTTCACATCGTTCCTCGTGGTGGGTCTGCACTGCCTGGATCTGCTATGAGAAACTCAGGGTGAGGCGAGCCTTTCCCTCTGGGGCAGCTCCTGAACCTGCTCTGCCATACACTCCTGGCACTACAGCGCTGTTGCTTTGCAACACTGGAGACACATTCAGGATTCATTAAACTAGATCCCGTTCTCACCACATCCCCCCTGCAACTGTGTGTCCTGGGAGCTTCTCACAAAAAAAAAAAAAAAAACTTCCACAGCAGTCTGAACACTGCCACCCTTGCTGAGATCCAAGCCCTGTTCTACCTTCCCTGGACAGGAACTTGCTGCCAACACTAACTGTTTAAGTAAAAATACTGTTGTGCTACCAACATATTTTATTTGACATATTGCATTCCAGAGGGTAACACAAAGTAATCTGCTCTTGGCACATTTTCTCACCACTTACATTTCATTTACTCCACCAAATGTTCATACACACATACAATGAGCTGTGTGTTAATCCATCATCTCCGCTCCACGCAGGGACCGCAGACTAGGCTGTGTCTAAGGTTGTTTACAGCAGACACTGCAGAACAAGGGAGGGCCAGCATTATCAGATAGGAGGTGAGATTCAGCAAGTCAACAAAGTGTTTTCTGCTATTTGCGAAGACACTTTTCATAGAGAAATGCAACTTGGGGATTTATACTTAAGTTAAAATATTGGTGTAAACAGTTTTGCTATTACAAAAGCTCTCCCGGGATTCTTTACTATGCACAGTGAATTATAGAATCATACAATGGTTTGGGTTGAAAGGAACCTTAAAGCTGCCCAAATCCCATCCAGCCCGGCCTTAGGCACTGTCGGGAATGAGGCATCCACAGCTTCTCTGGGCAGCCTGGGCCTCGCTACCCTCGTAGTACAGAATTTGTTTCTAATGTCTCATTAATCTAAGTCTACCCTCTTTCGTTTTAAAACTGTTATCCCTTGTCCTATCACTACACCCCAGCTCCTGTCCTCCCCAACTTTCCTGTAGCCCCTTTTGGGGACGGGAAGGCCACTATAGCATTCCCTTCTCTTCTCCAGGCCGAAAAGCTCCGGCTCTCTCAGCCTGTTTTCCTAGGAAAGATGCTCCAGCCCTTTTTGGCCCTCCTCTGGACAGTCAGTCCTTCATCTCAGGGGACAAAGAAATACGGTACAGATGAAAAACGAGTATTTCCTGGAATTGATTATGAGATTAACAGATCCTAAACTATTACTAGTTAAAGTATGAATAGGCATTAATCTGGAATAAGTACAAAAAGGATGATTACCATGACTAGTTGGATTCAGTAACAGACTTTGATTACTTTAGCGAGTGCAAACAGGTATTTTAGTAAGTCTGAATAATGACCAGAAGCTAGAACAAAAATGCATCACACGCATCACATAAAGTCCCAAACTGAAAGAGCAGTGAAGTATTTATTCGTTTAATCTTCTGCCAGCAGTCTGCAGGCATCGGATCATGGATTTTTGGCCACTTTATTTAAAAAAAAAATCCTTAATTCTTGTATGTAGCTGCTTTTCAAGCCCTCCTGCAGTGCTTCGGGAGCAACTTTTACGGTAGGATTTACACACGGTGAGACGTTAGGAGCCCGCCCGGGGCCCAGCGGCCGAGCACCAGCGCTGCCCGCGGCCGCCCCCGCCCCGCTCCCAGCGCGGCTCTTCCGCCTAGGCCGCGGCGGCGGCGGGCGGGGCGCGGCGCCATGGCGATGGCGGCGGCGGCGGCGGGCGAGCGGAGCGCGGCGCGGCGGGAGGCCACGGGGCGGCGGCTGGCGCGGTTCGCCGCGCTCCGAGGTGGGGGGGGCCGGGCCGGGGGCCGCGGGGGTGGGCAGCGCGCGGGGCCCTGGGCGGCGGGAGGCGGCGGGAGGCGGGCCCGGCCGCGGCCGCGGCGCTGCCGCTGAGGGGAGTCGCGCTCCTTGGGGCAGGCAGAGCCGTGCGGCACGGCGAGTTCTGGGACCTCGTGGCCATCACCGCCGCCGACGCGGAGCAGGAGCGGGCGTTCCGGCGGCAGCTGGCCGCAAAGCTGGCGAGAGGGGAGCTGCCTCGCGGCGTGCGCTACCACGTCTTCGGGGATCCGCCGGGACACAAGATCGGTGCGCACCTCACGGCCCGCGGCCTCGGCGGGGAGCGGGGTTTGTCGGGCGGCCGTGGGGCGGGGGGGGGGCTCCGGCTGCGGGGGCACGGAGGGGCCCGTGGGCCCCTTCCCTTCCCTTCCCTTCCCTTCCCTGCCCTTCCCTTCCCTTCCCTTCCCTTCCCTTCCCTTCCCTTCCCTTCCCTTCAATTCCCATATAAATTCTATAAATTGTAATTAATTTTAATAAATTCTTACTGCTTACCTTAACCTGATACATTTAAACTGATTCTATTCCAATACATTAACCAATGTGCAACAAAAACCTAGAAGAAAGTAGTCTTACTATGCATAATATCATCCTATAATAAGTAGTTCGCTTTGCTGTAGAAGGTAACTAACCTCGGTAGTATATCAGCAGTATAAAATAGCAGGCAAGGATTAGTTTTCAGCAATCCAGCTGTTTTAAGTTTTAGAAGCACCAAAAAAAAATCCCAAACAATTATACTTTTCCCTCATTTCCTTATTGCAAATGTCAAAAGTACTTTGGAAAGCTTGCATCAACTCACTCGTGAGTTTTTGTGTGACGTGTTTCATGCTCAAGCCAATTTTTTCGGTAAAGTTATGGCCTACAGGAATGATGAAACACTTCAAATGCTGAGGTTATTCAGAGAAGGAATAGGAGGAAAAAGCACGGCTTTTCACAAGGCCTGCCTGTTCGAGGTGCCCTTCACTTTGAGTGCAGAGTTTCTGAGTGAGCGTCCATTATCTTTGTATGATTCTATCAACTGTGGTGCAGTAGAAAGACTGTGCTGTCAGAACTGGTTGAGGAAATTTCAGATGGATATCTGTGCATCCATTTACAGTTCATTAAAAAAAATTATCTCTGCAGTCACAAGGACTTTTAAAAAACAAATGACAGCTTATTTTCTACAGCAGAAGGAATCAACATTTAAAAAACAATACCTGATCACCCTACCACAGCACCAGATCCCAGGATGCTTCACGTGTCAGTTACGTTTTTTATTGGTGTTCTTTTCAGCCGGTAATAAAATATTTCTTCCTTTAGGAAATGGTGGATCAACACTTCATGTTCTCCAGTGCTTAGAGAATCTCTATGGTGATAAATGGACCTCTTTTATTGTGCTGCTAATTCATTCTGGTAAATACTGTTTGACATTTCACATTTTAAAATCATATCTTCTTTTTTTTTTTTCTAAATATGTTGGAAGGTAAGTAATAAGAGTTCTGAAATATAGTTCCCTTAGAAAAATAATCCCAAACATCACTGGTCTGATGTTTGAATTTCAGCTGAAATTTCTGGAGGTGTTGTTTTTTAAGCATTTGTTTTCAACACTTAAGTTGTTCAGTCAGTCAGTGGAGAAGAAAATGTAATTCAAAGTATCTAAATTAATCTTCTGCCTTGACATGCGAGTTTAAGCAGTCTGGTCTGCCCAAGGGAATCCTCATAAATACGTACAGAATGAATACTTATAGATTTAAAATTGCTTTGAGGCATTTTTTCTTTCTTCTTATTTTCAAGCAAAGAGCAGGAGTCATTTGATTTCGTCACTTTAGTTAATAGACACATGGTTCAGATTCCAGCTCTGAAGCAAAGTAAAAGGTAAAGGTAACGTAAAAGTAAAAGTAAAGGTAATGAAGTCAACCACTGTTTAAATAAAAGCTACTTAAGGCATACTAAATGTTAGACATAAGGTCAGATCTGCATTGAGAAATGTTTAAGAATAAGGATGATTTTTTAAAAATCTGACATTTTCTAGGGAATACATAGTATATGATCAAGCTATGTAGCTGTATAAGTTTTGTTTATGCTTGTTTACACTTAAGAACTGTATATATACTTTGTAATTACAAATGTCTTTTTTTTTCCAGGTGGTTATAGTCAACGTTTACCAAATGCAAGTGCCCTGGGGAAGATTTTCACAGCTTTGCCTCTTGGTGATCCTGTTTACCAGATGTTGGAGCTTAAGCTTGCTATGTACATTGATTTTCCCAGTCACATGAAACCAGGAATTCTCATTACTTGTTCAGACGACATAGAACTTTACAGCACTGGCGTTGCAGAAACAATCACATTCGATAAACCTGGATTTACCGCTTTAGCTCACCCTTCAGATTTGACAATTGGGACCACTCATGGAGTGTTTGTTTTAGATCCATCCAGTTTTTCAGGAAAAGGAGGACTTGAATACACATCTTGCCATCGTTTCCTACACAAGCCTGATATTGAGACAATGCGCCAGTGTGGTGCGGTACACGTAAGAGGAAATTGTTCTCAGCCATGTTCCTCTGGAGACCACAGTGACTCAGAAATGGACTCAGAGTGTGTTTATACAGACAGTATATTTTACATGGATCATAGCATTGCAAAACAATTATTGGTATTTTATAAGCAGATGGATACTCTTTGCTGTGAAATAGATGCATATGGTGACTTCCTTCAGGCCCTGGGACCTGGAGCCACTCAGGATTACACAAAAAATACAAGTAACATCACAAAAGAGGAGTCGCAGTTAGTAGAAGTACGGCAGAAGCTATATTCTATTCTGAAAGGAACTCCACTTAATGTTATAGTCTTAAACAACTCTAAGTTTTATCACATTGGAACTACTCAGGAGTACTTGTTTCATTTTACATCTGATAGCAAACTGAAATTTGAGCTTGATTTACTGTCTAAGGCCTTTAGCATCTTTTCGGACAAAGCTGATACCTTGGATAGATCAGCAAGTATCATTCAAAGCATACTTGAGCCTGGGTGCCTTATAGGACCTGGATCCGTTATTGAATACTCTAGAATTGGACCTGAAGTCTTAGTAGGGAAGAACTGCATTATCAGTGGATCCTATATAAATTTGAGAGTAGACATACCTTCAAACTGTTTCCTGTGTTCATTGAGTGTAAAAATTGATGATCAAGTAAAGTATGCAAGTATGGTATTTAGTGTAGAAGATGACTTGAAAAAGGGTGTGAAATTGCTTTCAGATATATATTCACTACAATTTTTTGGAGTCAGCTTACTAGAATGCTTGGACCTTTGGGGTGTGCAGGTTTCAAGCCAGCTCTTCTCCAGTGATAATACACAGTTTGGGTTGTGGACTGCTAGGATTTTTCCTGTTTGTTCTAGTTTAAGTGAATCAGTTAGAATGTCATTAAACATGTTACATTCTGTGCAGCACAAGTCAGCTTTTAAATTGCATGGCTTTAAGCTGTTATCTGTTGAAGAAATGCTCTCCTGCAAAGATGTAGAAGATATGTTGAAATTCAGGGATCAAATTTATGATGAAATCTGTCTACAAAGACAAAAAGAGAAATCTGATTTGTAGAAGGATTGGTACTTGGAAGAAATTTCCCGTCTTTCATTGTGGATGATGTGTTACTTCCCAGATTATAATAATCATAAGGAAAAGTACACAGATCTTCTCATTGGCTCTAGCAGCATGATATAGTTTAGCAGTAATTTATGTTTCTCCCTGTTTGTACTGCCTTTTTACAATAGTGTTTCAAATCAGTGTAGGTAAATTGATTTTTTTTTTATCGGGACATCCTATCGAAGCATTAATAATTTTTTTCTTTTTTTTTTTAATGTTGTAATTTTTTGTACTTACTGTTTTTCATCAGAGAAAAAGTATTTGCATGAGAAATCAACCTTTCCCTTATGAGTTGGGGACTCATAACACTGGGGTCAATACCTGCCATCAAGACATGTCAATTTTTGTAGAAACATAGAATATCCACAGTTGGAAGGAAACTGCAACGATCTTAGGGTCTACATATGTCCAAGAGCATTGTCTAAACACTTGAACTCCAGCAAGCTTGGTGCCATATGGCTGCTTTCCTGGGGTGGGGATTGCTGTTTAATTATTTGGGAGGTGTTAGATTGAGTGGGCAGCTATCAACTTTTTGTTATCCATAGAGATACTGATACATGTCATGGGCAAATTTGCATTTCTGTAAACTGAACTGTCATAGTCCTTGGAATGATACTTAATCCTCATGCAGACCAGTGGACTAAACAGAGAGATAAAGTATTTTGAGTGGTACCACAATGCACATCTTTGGGGAAACAGATAATATTACCTACCCTGTAATAAAGGTACACAGAAATCTTCTGTTTTCTATTGCTCCATCTAGCTCCATGTTCTGTTTTAGGTTGTGGCACCACAAAAATGCTATTCACAGAGAGCATACAAGCCTATGTATTCATTCGCATTATTTTCAACAGTTCATTACATAAGTAATCAGTCCTTGCGTTTGTAATACTAGGTGAAAAAGGTTTGCACAAAGTTTATATTCAGATAAATCATTTATTTTTAATATGTCTTCTGTAATGACTGCTTTTTTATTTTTTTCCATTTCACATTATTACGAACATGTGTATTCTGTAAGCATAATTTGACAGCAACATAATGCATCTTTTTCTCTTGCATTTATCAATGGGTTTTCATGTTTCACTTCATACTGTATAGTCTCCTTTTTAATGGAAAAAGAAATTGACCCTTAATTCTCTCAAAGTCAGGATTCAATTTAGCTACTCTTTTTTGAGCCACATTGGTGGTTTTACCTTGCTGGGCAGCTGAATTCCACCATAACCGCACCCTCACTCCCCCTCCTCAGAAGTGGAGAAGAAAGTATTCTGGAAAGAAAAAAAAAGAAAAAAGAAAAAAAGAGAAGAAAAAACTCACAGGTTGAAATAAGAATAATTTAATTAAAGGGGAAGGGAAGAGGAAAAAAAAAAAAAGCCTCAAAAAAGTACAGAGAGGAAAAAAAATTATTCTCTGCTTCCCATCAACAAGCAATGTTCAGCCATGTCCCAGGAAGCAGGGCCTCAATAGGCGTAGTGGTTGTCTGGGAGGACAGTCGTCTTCACAATGGGAGCCTCCCCTCTCCCTCCCCTTTCCCACATCTTATTGAGTGTGACACTACCTGGCATGGAATATCCCTTTGGCGGGTTTAGGTCAGCTGCCCTGGTGATGTCCCCACCCCACCTGCTGCCCACCCCCAGCCTGCTGGTGGTGTGGGGGAGTGGGGGTGGTTTGGGGAGAGTCTTGATGCTGTGCCAGCACTGCTCAGCAGCAGACACAACGCTGGTGTGATACCAGTGCTGTTCCAGCTCCAGGTGCCAGGTACGGCACTGTATGGGCTGCTGCAGGGAAAGTTAACTCCATCCCAGCCAGGGATGTACAGGCATTCTGGAGGTTAGCTCCGTTTGCTTTACTGAACTAGCCTGATTTCTGGGGACTCCATCTTCAGTGTGCTGTCAGAGGTAGGACACCTATTCGACTTGTCGGTTCTGTTGCTACTTGGAGTGTGAGATTCTTTTTGTTATCCAAAACATTCCCAGAAACTGACTGCTACTGTTACTTTATCATTCCAGGTTCCCTATCACTTCAGGATACCTGAAATTCTCTCAGCATACCTATGTGTAACAGCTGCATAATAGCTAACAATAGACTGCAGCAGATCCTTTTCGGAGGTCTGGCATTGAGCTTTGGTTTTGGTCAGTTCTTCTTATATCCATGTGTATCCTGTTAACACTTCGGGTTTCTCCTAAAGAATAATGTTGTTTTCAGTTCTCTTTCCACATTTTGCAACCCATTGAAAATTTCTCTTAAAACTGCAAGTTCTATTTATGAACAATTTGAGTGCTCTGATGTTTCTAAGCACTTGTAAAGCTGATAATTTAATCACATTAGCAAAATATCCTGTGTTGAGTTGCTTCAGAAGGAAGAAGAGGTTTGGATTATAATCAAAGGGGAAAATATGCCAAATCAGGTAGTAATTTGGCCTGCTTTTCGAAGTCACTCTTATTTTAATGCTCAGTATTGTAAAGAAGGACAAATATTATCTGATTTCTTTTTATCAAGCTTCCTGTAACTTCATTATAACAGTGTTTATCTCCCTGCTGACTGAACTCCCTCATGGCATCTTTCTTATGCCATCAGTAAGTACCATGTATTGATTTCATTGCTGAAAGCAACCAGGGTATAAATGGAAAATGGATTTGTTTCTGACACATAAGTAATGGGGAAAAAAGTAACAATAAAAGTATACTCACTAACAGTTTTGCATAGTATTGGGGTAGATATGATGAAATGCAGCTGGTGTGGTCTTATAGGCAGTGTTCCTTCCCAGCAAACACAGATAAGGAAGGAGGGGAGAACTGGCTGAAGTCTTACACTGTCATGGTTGGCACCTGGGTCAACAAGCTGCCTCTGTCAGTCCACCAAGTGCACAAGGAAAAGAAGGAGGTGTTGGAGTATTTCTCTCTCAGAATTCCTTTCTCGGAGTGCTTCTGACCTTCCCTGAACCACTCAGATGTGCTGGACCAGCTGCGGGCCAGAAAAGTAAGCACTGACTGCCTCTACTCACACTCTGCACAAAATGTTATCCTCTGAGACATGCTAGCTAATGCTGTTATAATTGAATAAGCATATATTTGACCTTCCAGGTAAGAAACATTTCTCTGCATTAAGTCTTTATGCCATTCCACACTTTCCTTCTGCAATAAATATTCTTATCTAAAATTGTCAAAGGACACACAGTGAAATTTAACAGTAAGATAATTGTTCTCAGAGAGTTTGTGAAGTCTTCTTCTCTGGAAATATTCAAAACCCGCCTGGATGCCATCGTGCTTAATGTGCTCTAGGTTATCATGCTCAGCAGAGGGGTTGGACTAGATGATCTTCAGAGGTCCCTTCCAACCTCGGCCATTCTGTGATTCTGTAATTCAGGGATTGCTGGTTTCTAATACCAGATTCAGAAAATGACTTACTGTGGAATCCTGGCTTATGATTTTCCTCCAGTCTGATTAATAAAGGATACAATACTGAAAATGACAAGTAAAACTTTCTAAGAACAGGAGGCATCTATTGAAACCTGGAGTTCAGTTTTGAGGAAAGCTTGTTGAGTTCCCTAGCTGGATGCAGAATTTCTGTGGGCCTCTAGATCACCGCCTGTCTTCATCTGTCCTGAAGAACAACTGAGGCTGGATGAATGTTTAATCATTTTACTCATGTCAGCTTTCTTTATTCAATTAGTTTTGCTCTGTTGTGCAAGAATAGGCCTCATAATGAACATCATCTTAATGATTTCCCTGTCTGCATGCTATAATCGACAGAGATTTAGCCGTACTGTATTTATTATATTATGAAATTTGAGAGAAGGGGATTATTTCAGTAAGCTTTTAGGCAGGAAATTGAAATCAGAGCAATTGGGCACTTAAAAAAGAACACAAGGGAAGGCAGCTTTTGGGGAACTTGAGTTAAGAAAGAAAGTTCCATCATTTGGATCTCAAAAGAAATGTGCTTAACTTGGACAAGGAGTTAGTGCTGCTCAGCATTTCCAGCTTCATGTTCCTAAATCGCTGATAAAATAGATTCATTTTCTCCTCTCTGCGCATGTGGAAGATTAATCCCTGTGCAAATGCCACTGTAGTATTGTGATAATAAAAATAGTAGTACTAGTCTTCTGTACACTTCTTTTAATCCACTGTCACATGGAAGCTGTTGTAAAACACCCGTTTCACTATGTGGACTATAGAGCTCCTTCTGCTTTATTTTTGTAATAACATGTTTTATTTTAATGTCCATTTCATTTTCTGTGACATCTGAATGTTACCAAAATTACATGGAAGTGTACAGGAGCAGCTTACAGCCTCTTTAAGTAAATAATAGATATGAATATGTTCTAACTAATCTGAAATAACAATAGACTTCATCCTGTAGTGCCTCCCTAAGAAGGACACTTAAACCCAGAAATGGGAAAAGAATTTTGCACATAGTACCCTGTGAGATTGGACATGACAGCTGCACATTCCAAACATACAGGCAAAATGAAATAAAACCTCTAAAAAATAATCAAATGAATTTGTACACCTGAATACTCTGTAAATATTACATTTGAATACAATACATACTGAAAAAAAAAAGTGCTTTTGACATATTAGTGCTACTTGTATACATGTTAATTATACATGTTAATTGCCTAACACAATAGTAGATGTAGATACTCCTTTTTTGTTTGTTTGCAAATAGTCAGTTAACAGGTTCTGCATTTTTTAATTTTTCTTTTTACCCATATATTCAATTATTCTGCAACTGCTTCTCAGGGACAATGATGTGAGTGTTTCAAGAATTCACCAGTTAATTGTTTTCAGAAGTGTAATACTGATGAACTAAACAGTTTTGTTGACTCCACTGCCCCACCGCATTATCCTCCCTTGCCGTAGTTTCCAGTCAAAAGCTGATCTTCCCTGAGCATCCCTATGAATTACTCTCAACCAGTGTCTCTATGAATGAGCATTCACCTACTCACATTTGCAAACAGTGAATAAAAGTATAGTACAGAAGCTGATGATTATTTTTTTTTCCCTAACTTCCTGATGTAGAAAGAATTAGTGAATAAATACTACGCATGTTATTTGCATCTTTCAAAGCCAATAATTTTACGTCTGTCTCATGGAATTTAAATGCTATTACTTTACAATGCTGTTGTAGTGTAATGCATCTTCTGCTCTTCAGCCCATGGCTTCTTACCTCACCTCCCACCTCACCTTTATGCTTCTGGCTTTGCTTCACTTCGCCTTGCCTTGCATTTAGATGCTGTTAAAAGCCTTTTCCCTCTAAGCAGTGCCCCATCGGCTGCAGGCCTGCAGACAGCAGCGCTGTGCATGGCACTGACAGCAGCCCCGGGATGTCCCCCATGGGCAGCAGGAGCTGCAGCACCAGAGCCAGCCAACAAAGGGGGATCCCTGGGCTAAGGAGCTGCCATGGACCTGTTTCAGACTATCCTATGATTTCTACCTGAGCTGACAAATTTCCAGTTGGGTTCCTACTGTGCTGCCAAGCCCACAGCTGACCACAGGCCGAAGCCAAGCCCCTCTGCAGAGCAGCTGTGCGTGCAGTGACCACTGTGGCAAGTCCCACACACCACGCTGCGCCCGCTGCTCTGTGCTGCCCAGCATCTCTCACCAGCTCACCCAGGCCAAGCGGGCAGCTGGGGCATCGTCCTCAGCTGCTCTGTGTGGGAAGCCCGGTGAGGGCAGAGAAGATGCAGCAATGAAGCCACAGGACATGTCCTGGAACGTTCAGGGGGCTGTGGGGAGAGGGTTGTATTTTTATGTCCTTGACTGCAAGGGTTTTATTTGTAAATCTCGGACTTTTACAAAAAAGGACAATATTTTTGCTGTTTGCAAAAGTGAAAGCCAAAATGCTTTCATCCACAGTATTGGAAAAGTCTGGAACAAGGCATGCCTCTCCTGACTTGGATCATGCCTCATGGCCGTTCACGGTCCTGCTGTAGGACTGACACCGGGGGGCGGCCACCTGCCCGAGGGCCGGGGCTGCTGGGAGAGCCCCGGTTGTTGGCGTGTGGGGGAGTGCAGCGGGCAGGTAGGCTGATCCAGCACAGCACGGCTGAAGGCAGAGCCTTTCCAGACATCCAAAGCTGTTGCAGCTGCCTTCCTGCCGTCAACCACACCGCTTGTGCACAGAAGCAAGCAGAGGGCAAAATGCAGCAGTGCAGACACGCGCGCAGTGGAAATGTGGAAAACGCCAAGCCTCACACACCTGAGAGGCAGGCAGGCAAACTGCAGGTAGCAGTGGTGGCCATTGTGGTATTTTGACAACCTGCGGCTGCTCCAGCTGCAGCCCCCCATCCAGAGCTGCTCCTAAGAGCACTGGTGACAAAGAAATAGGCAGATCTATCTTATTTGACAATCTAAGGCAAAATTCCTTGAGATTGAAAGTGTCCTGCATGAATGAATCACAAAATGCTCAGAAAACTCCATTAATGTAAAAAGAAAAAAGTTTGTCACTGAGTTCCTTAATCCAGACCATGGAAATAGATGTGTGCTGGGGTGTCCTGGCAGGCCTTTTTACCATAGCACACTAACAGGTAGGGGAGGTGGCCAAAAACTTGTCTTGGGCTGCACAGCCATGGCTGCCTTTCAGAAATTTGAAGAAAAACAAACATCACTAAGCTAATAAAAGCAGCAGGAGAGCAGACACCCTTTGCTGTGCTGTATTTACGGCTCTTCTGGTTGCTTGGCAACTGGATGGGGAGTATCAGTTAAGAGGCTGGTGCCTTTTTGCAAATATTTGGTTGCATATCACAGGGCATATTGTCAAAACAGTTCAAAGTCTTCTGAAATACATCCATGGTTTTATGTGTACATCAGTGCAAATAAATGGATGAGCTCGTGATGTGTCAGGAACTATCACAGGAGTGCAAGTTTGTTTATAGAGGGATGCAGCAAGCTGAAGATTTTATGTATGTGTATTATATTTACATATCTTCTTGCCTGAAATCCTTAACAGAAAACTAAACAGAATAGTTGCCAAGGTCAATCAACAGACTTTAAACATCTCTATGCATATATATATATATACGTACATATATCAACATACACATACATAATGTATATATCAAATACATTTTAAAAAGCAATAAAAGAAGGAAAAGAGACAGATACAGAAAACAGCATAAATCCTAAAATGGGCTGGGAAAATGAGTTTAAAGTGGTTCCATTTGATAGGAAACATAGGTAAACGGATATGAAGGGGGTAAACAACAGATAAGCACACGTGAACTAACCAGATTACCAAGGAGATTCAGTTTATGTGAGTGAAAGGCAATACTATTTTGTAATTAATCAGTCTTCTTTTTGGTTCTTAAGAGGAAGAATCATATGTGCACACAGTCTAGATTCATTGTGTCACGGTTTGTTTGTGTTTGTGTTGAGCTCTGCTCACTGTTTAACCTAGCTGGATCATGTTTTTTCCTATATTTTTGTGACATTGGGTGCAAACTAATATACTAACAAACAGGACAAATTAGATTGAGCACAGCATTTATCTATGTATTTATATAGATCCTGGCCCTCAGCTGCCTTGTCCATGGTCTGCTTGGAATGTGAGGAAAGCAGCTCAGATACGTCCTCCTCCATTTCTGGGGAAATACTATCTGGAGCAGGAACCGCAGCACAACAACCTCAGGAGTCTCCTTCATTCTTAGTAAGTCTGAAAGAGGTACCAGCCTAGTTTTCTCCAGGCTAAGTCTTTCATTAGCAGTCTGATGGACATGTTAGCCTGTAGAGTTGATGCTGCCTGTGGTTGTGAAGGGGCTGGAACTCTGTGGTGGTTCTTTGCATAAGGACAGAAGAATGCCAAGTAAACATACTGAATTCCTGACAGCAAACTCATTTTGTAGTTTAATTCAGTGAGACTTCCTTGGCATAGCAACATGTACAAATATTACTTAAGTGCAAGAAGTCAGTACTCTCTGATATGATACAATTTACACTTCATGACTATAATACCCAGAAGTTTCAAGGCCATTCTGTGTGTTACAATACATTTTAATGTTAAGAGTTGAGATCATCTCTAGCCTCTTTAAACTAAGCATGCCTTGGGGATCCTGAAAGTATGCTTGGGAGTCAGCTTCATAAATTCCTTTTTCTGTACAAAATTGGGAGCAAGCTGCCAAATCACCTCCTTCCCACCAGTTTTAGGTATTCGACAGATGGACACAAATATTTCTGTTGAAACAGACAGTAGATATTTAAACAAGCTGATTAGGTACCTTTATTATTTTTTTTTTAAACTTGACAGCACACACTGCTTTGCTCTGTGTCATTGTTGCATGACATTCCATTTGGCGCAGGGTTTATTTTTAGCCAGAGACTATCAAAGTATTTTTCAGTGGGACTGTCACTGCTCTTGAACAAGGAATCGTATTACTGCAAGACTTTGCTGAAACAAAGAAGATACATTGAACAAATGGGAAATTATAAATCTAGACCAACCCAAACTTGTACTGGTAATTAATGTTGGCTTTTTTAAATACAATATACCATACCTCCATCTACAAGAAGCAAATCATATTTGATTAAATAACTCATTGCTAATTTACTCTTGAGTTCACGGATAAGGTGTTATATTGTTAGTTTACACTGAATAATCCAAATCATATATGCAGTCTGTAAAAGTCTTTGTGCTATCATGTAAGATCATATTAGCTTAATTTATTGTATTGATTTAACTCATAATTCATTAGAAAAACCTTAAAACTTTGGTCTTTCTATGCTGTGTGTCTATGCTAAGATTTAGGTAATAAGAATTGAAAAATGCAACCTATGGTTAAAGTTTTCTCTTGTACAAATTAAAAATATTTCTGATAAGGATTCATATGTATTAGTTGTCTATGAAATCGGTCTATATGTATCTATGTGGGTTGTAGCAAGAATGATTTCATGGCTGTCACATTGTAATTAAACTTTCTTACTTCAATAGAAAAATATATGAAATAGTGTATAATTGTGTGTTTAAAATTTAGTGTTTTGGTTAGTGGTACATTCAGATTTCAGTTCCTGGTTTTTGTATGTTTTGAAGGTTTCATGAGTCGTTTTTTTTTTTGTTGTTGCTAGATGAATGGAAGAAGAAAGTTAGTGAATCATATGCTATAATCATAGAACGATTAGAAGATGACCTGCAAATCAAAGAAAAGGAGCTGGCAGAACTGAAGCATGTTTTTAGGTAAAATATTCAGGAAACCTGCTTATGAATGCCTTTCAGATGAGTATTTGCTATTAAACAATATTTTGAGGTTCAAGTGTTTTCTTATGGAAGGAGCCTGTTCTTTAGTGTATTTCTTGGAACATGTCCTTACAGTTGTGGGTAAAAGTCTCAGGACAGTACCAGAACTAGTGGCTGTTAATTACTAAATCAACATTTTGTAGCAAACATCTATATGGTTTTGTAAACAAATTAGATTTAATGGTATGTCTAATTTTATTATGTACTTTAAGTTTTATTGTGTGTTTCTTTAGTCAGGAACAGGAATTAAGTAAAAAATCTTAAACACTTAAGCAGATTGTCTTCCAGAAGTGAATTTCAAATTCATAACTGCAGTCACTTTCTCAGGACATCACATGCTAATAACCGTGTGTACCCAACAAAGTAACATACCTACATGTTCATCACCTGAAAAGCTCAAACAGAGAAAACACCCATCCCATTGACTATGAATAAGTTAATTTAAGAAAATTATCTGGTAAATAATTTCAGATATCAAAGCCACTTGAAAAAATAGAGGATTCTAATCAGAATACATCACAAACTCAACATAAATAAATAAATAAATAAATAAATAAATAAATAAATAAATAAATAAATAAGGTGATACAAATTATGCATCTTGGTCAATTTCAGCTAGAATAACTGTCACTGTTTGAGCTTGTTAATTGAAGGAAGTCATCGGGCTTGATTTTGTAATATGCTGACAATTTTGGCCGTGATCTGGTAAGATACTTCAGCACTTCCTTAATTTTAAGCCTGTTTATTAGTAATTATCTTTACAAACTGTAGCCAGAGTACTCATTATTTTAGAAAAGCAAAACAGTTGCAATACACTCAAAATTGAGATACACCATATAGAGATATAGCATATAGATGTATTAGATAAAAGAAACAAGAAACAGCAATTTCAAGGCTAGTAGATCTGTTGCAGCAGAGTTTCTCAGTCCATCTTGCCAACTGAAGCAAGTCTCTTTAAGATATCAGCCAAACTCCTCTTCTTAGATAAAGAGCACTGCTCAGAGAAATGGTGGACACTGGTTATGTTGTACTGACAAGGCTTTATTATTATTATTATTATTAGCCAGGAACCAGACAGATTTCTAAAATATCTGTAATCCAAAACTGGCCTATTAAAAACAAAAAGAAAAAAAAAGTTTTCTACAGTAACAGTGGTTATTTTCTGAAAACTTCTTTTCTCTGAAGTATCAGAAAAAATAAGTGATTCCCCCCTCCCTCCTCCCCAGTAAGTTTTATTTATTAGAAGAAGTTAGGACTAAGAAACAGGATAGCTGTTAGAAGATAAGTAGAAGATGCTAATTTGCCTGATTGAAATCTAATAAGTAGCTATTAAAATCCCTGCCATGAAAGATTTGGAAGGTAAATAAAACAATTTTTTCAAAGCCCAGCAGAGGAAATAAATTTCATTAGCCCCACTTTACATTTAGGGAATATATACACGTCAATGGGTGAATTGTTTTTGGGGGGGAGGGCAGAGGGGAGCGCAGGGAAGCACAGCTGCAATAGTGAAAAGTAAATTTATAAAAGTCAATCTACAAGTAGCATGGCACCTGTCATTTCTTGTATAAAAGTTGTCCCTATCCTATTCCTATATCTCAGAGTTAGTAAAGCAATGATTTACTAAGAAGACCACCCTAAAAATAAAAAGTGAGAATTTCATTTCTCTAAAACATGCAATTATGTCCTCCGAAAGGAATTAGGAGGAGACCTAGGATTCCTAAACTTCCACTGAGGTCTGCAGATTCCCAGACAAACCTACTGCTTGGTTCTCCTAATTGCTGATGCTTGAGCATGTCTGAAAATACCAAACGTTCCCAAAACAAATACCCCTTCTCTTGCCCCAGTATTTCTGATTCAGAGGAAGGACTGGATTTGGATGAAACCAGACCTTAAATGCTGGTAATTCCGGTACAGTAGTAATCTGGGGATTCTGACAGCTCCATTCAATGCTGTCAGAAATGAAAAGCCTATGTATAATTCTTAATAATGTTACAGCTACATGTGTAAGATTTAAAGGAATGTATGTGCTTCTGTAGTTCTTTCATATAAATATTTAAATATAAATATTTAATGATTTTATTTTGTTTCTGAGATATCTTTTGGAGAACATAGACTTACTTCCTGAAAAGCTTTTTATTTTTTATTGTTCAGAAAACAATCAAAGTTAGCCACTAACTTAAGTTACTGAAAGATATTTCTGGACTACTGACTTGATATCAGTAAAGTATTTCTATATTTACAGAGTGCAAACTGGGTCTAAATTCAGCACTGTGTCTCCACAAAATTCCACTGAGATTTCCCTTTAAATGTTTTCCAAATGAAAGAAACTATGCTAAAAGATGAAAACAGTAATCATCTGTAAAAATCTTTTTCTTCAGCTCTGATGAAGCATTCTGCAAAGTCAATTTAAATTACCGCACAGAAAATGGCCTTTCTCTTCTTCATTTATGTTGCATATGTGGGGGTATGTATCTGAAATATGTTTATTAAGCATCTTATTTACCTGGTTATTATTTGTTCTGTCTAATAACTGTCAGGAAGATTTTATCTTCAGTCAATTTCTTTCTTTGTGTTGTCATTGCTGACACTTGGATAAGCATCCACAAGTATTGGAACGCTATTTGCCAAGCTGGTTGAATCAAGTTACACCAAACCTTGTTGTAACTGATTCTTCAGTCCAAGAGAAGTTGTGACTGATAATGTGGCATATTTTATTACAAATGTTCAATTATTTCAAAATTACTTACTATATTCATTAGTTAATCCATCCATATTCATCAGGTAATATTTTCTACAATTATGTATTCTGTACATGGCATAGACTTCAGGATAGGGAGCTAGTTTTAATTTTTATTTATTTTTTTTGCAATACATAACACATTTATTTATTTTTTACATGTGTTTTTATACAATGTATAGCCATTTTTCTAGTAAAATGTATATATATGTATTTTATATTAAAGTGATAAAAAGAATAACTCAAACGCTCTGTTGAAAAATATCAGCTGATAGGATTTTTGCAGATAACAAATCAGGGTATGCAAGAAAAGAATGCACGATGTCTTCCGGCATGTTCACAAATGCACGTTAAGTGTGTAATTTAATTAAGTGTGTAAATCTAACCCACATTGTTCCTTTGTTATCCACCTAGTGAGCCATTAGCTCATGAACAATTTTGCACTTTTTACATTTGCTGGGACAAGCAAAGAGAATTTTACCCTAACGTTTCAGCTCCACAAAATATGTACTAATAATATGCATAAATTATTTGCTCAATCTTAGATGTTATCATCAAGGAGGACTGGATCCTGCACTGTTGAACACCAAGTGGATCTTTACTCTTAATTTTAGAGAGTACAAGATCATATCTAAAGATGACATTAGTACTTGGTAACATTAGAGTAACTGGTGGGAATGATGAGAGGAAGTTTAAGAAAACATACACAATTAATTAGCTAGAGTATGTGAGCATTTAGTTATTACAGCTGACATTGTCCTTAAATATAGTCATGATTATTCAGAAGGAAAAACATTTTTTGAGATCATCACTGCATCAGAAAAGTAGGAATAAAGCTACTTTCTCAAGCTGGTATTCATTATCATCCATCAGAAGTATCATTGTTATAATAATACTGTGTACAGAGGGAGACCAAAGCTTCACTTCTGAAAGGACGTAGAGTTATGTGTCTGAGAAACCAGAGCTTCTGGAAGCATCTGTTAATTAATGGAATTCTTTGTAGCATAGTCTGGATGTTAAAAGAGGATTCTGTTTCTTTAGAAGCTCAACTTTCCTTAACCAATTCTTATTGAAGTATGAACAGCAAGCCACTTCACGGCCAGGTCCCAGTGTGTAAGGAGATGGTGCTTAATTCAATTTTAAGGGTGCAAAATTTTTATTACCTATTTTTCTTTGCTTTCAAACTCACACTGATGTTTCTTACTCCCACCTGCATGTTTTTTCTGTAAATAATTTTGATTTCCAATTTTCATTCTAAAGGTAACAAATCACATATTAGAACTCTTATGCTAAAAGGACTGCGCCCATCCAGATTAACAAGAAATGGATTTACCGCTCTGCACTTGGCAGCTTACAAGGTAAACTATTTTGAATAGAAGGTAAACTACTTCAAATAGAATTGATGAAAAGCAATCAGAATTGAGCAGTTTGAGATGTCTGAACTCTCCAGTTGAACTCTTTAATTGCTACTTCCAGTGAAAATATCAATTTCACATTTCCAATGAACAGGAAAATAACCTATACAGAGCACATGTACAGGAAATCAGCATTTATTTTTGCACTGTCATCCATGGGGATATGATGTTGCTTTAGAAATATTGATTAAATTATGCAATGCAACTCAGGATAGCGGATTATTATTTTTAACACTATAGCTATTAATAGAAATAATCTCAAAGGACTCTATTTTACAATTTCTCTGGTTTTTGCTTCTTTTTTGTTGTTCTTCCTCAAGTTTCATGTGCCGATGTAATTCTAATTTTCTTCACCATTATATTCATCTGTTAAGACAACAATACCAGTAGCAAGGAACAGAGCAAAGACTGCCTTTTTCAAAAGGGTTGTTATGATTCTTATTATGCAGATGGAGCATCTTGGAAAATTAATCCATCTACAGACTAGCTCCAGATCTACAAAAGCATTTAGCTTTTTAGAGCAAACTAAGATCAAATTTAGGAGTTTATATTCTAAACTACATTGTTCAATCCTTATAACTTATAACATGCAACCTGTGTCTAAAACTATTTGATAGGAAAAGGGATATGAACTTTTTGCTGTCCATTGTTATCACAAATAAATTCCTAATAATTCCTGGCAATAGGAAAACCACTTCAGTATGAACAAATATTGTACTTCCAAAGGCATATTTTAACTGCTGTTTCTCTGTCATTGATTCATTCTTGGCCTGAACTCATTTAGTGATTATTTCTGGGAGAAAGAGAGCAATAAGTAAGTTTGGAGCTTTTAGCATCTCTTTTGTCTTTACATTGTGTACACTTCTCCTTAGCAAACAGTGAATAAAAATTGGAGAAGTCTCTTCTCTGGGCTGGATGATGATGGAAGATAGATCCCTAAGAAGTAAAAATTATGATAGCTCTGTTTGGTTCAGTTAGGACAAGTAATAGTGAGAAAAATGGTGTGGCTTCTCCTATTAATTCTACCACCAGACCAATCATTTTAATTCTCTGTGCTTAATTTCACTGTTTTTAAAGGAGAAATTATTAACTAAATTTGTTAACATTTTCTCAAGCATGACTTTATCACTATTATTTGATAGTTCCCATTGCTGTTGTTACACCTGGAAGAATGTGTTTGATATTGTGAGTATGTTTGATACCTGAGTCCAGAAATGGTGTTTTACATGCATACCTTTTAGGACAATGCAGAACTAGTAACAGCACTGCTGCATGGTGGAGCTGATATTCAGCAAGTTGGATATGGAGCCTTGACAGCCCTTCATATTGCCACAATAGCTGGTCATCATGAGGTATGTTTCTACTCCTGTGTACAGGAAATGATATGAGTGAGTGCCAATATTAGGAAGTCATTTTGTATGAGATCGATACTATTCAAAACAAAACTCAGAATTGGTTTAGTATAATTTATTTATTTATTTATTTATGTACATTTTGGGGAAAAACATATCTGTATATTGATTTTTACATTGAACATATATGCCCAAAGGGCCTAGATCTGTTTGTACATCTCTTACTTTAATAAAAATATCTTTAAAGTCTTGGCAATAAACAACATTGCCTTAAATATCAGAAGCATTAACCAATAGATACATGATGAAACATTGTCATTCATACGTGTCAGAATTCCTGAACCTGGATATGGGCTGAGGCTTAGAAATGCTGTCCCTCTGAGTGTGAAAGAAGCACAATAAAAGAGGTTTATTTCCTCTGCTAGGTCTCACAGGCTCTGCTCCACATCTCTGACATTTTTACTTCGAAAGGGGAGAGGGATTCTCAGTTTAGAGCTGTTTTAGCTTAGTACAGAGAAAACTATTATCAGGGTAAGTCATTTGTAGCACAAATCTCAGACACCCATACTGGTAAGTCGCCTGTCAGTTGGAGACTCCCATCTCCATTGTTGTCCCAAGAAGCCTTTCTCTTGGGGAGTACAGGAATGAAGAGAGGGATGAGATTCCCTGAATACCTATAATCAGGCCCTTTCCTTTCTAGACATGTTGTCAGTCATGAAACTGTTTTCTTTTCATTTACCACCTCAGTTCAGTCATTTTTTATATCTCACTTCTGTCACCCTGGCAACAGCTCACTCAGTGTAATTTATTATTTTTTTAACCTTGTGAAGTACTGAGTGTGCAAAATTACTTTGGTAATGAAGGGTTTATTATAAAACATATGTATGAATGTGGGTATTTTAATTTTTATCTTCTTTGGGTCCTTTAAGCAAACAAAGATTTTGTCTTCTGTTTGGTAAGTTTTGACTTTTATGGAGTGCTAGACTAATTCAACAAGACAGAAACATCAGATTTCTTTGAAGAGAGATAAGCAAGAAATGCAAGAAAAAAGTAACTAACTATGAAGAAGGAAATATAGATGATATTAATAACCAGCTTTAAGCTGTGAATTTAGTATTACGTCGTAGACTTATAATTGCACTTCCAATATAAGAGTTCAGCTGGATAACTGGAACAAAAAGTGGCTGTAGTTTTGAACGAAAAAGAACTTACACGTATGTGCATGGCAAGAAAGAATGTATGTTTTATGAACACACAAGTTACCACAGTTGTTGAGATTACTGATATAAAGAAAGCCATCTCTTCTGCTACATTCTCAGTCAGATTATACAGATGTACACACTGTTTATTACACATATGTAGCTATAAATAGTTAAATAATTTTATATGGAATGAAATGGAGATAAGACATTTCTTTTCAAACAAACAGTTTTGTTGGAGAAATGATAACTCTAGAAATTTTCTATACCGTCTGAAGAAATCTGCCAACATGTAAGTACCTGGTGTAAGAATGTACGAGGGTAGCTACTGAAGTTCAGCTGAGGAACCGTAATACTTCTTAATCTAGACCGTTTAGATTTTCTTTCTTTGACTTACTGTCTCTGACTAGTCTGAAGAAACCTTGCGTTCTGTAGAGAGCCTGTGTATATGATGAAGATTAAATGGAAAGAAGGTTAACACAATTTACAGATGGACACCAAAGAATTCAATTAAAAACCTGTCAGTCTTCAGTGTTTCAGTCAACAACTCTCACAGCGATCAGGGGACAAATCAATCTATAGCATCTGTTTGTCTGCAAGTGAGGAAGCGTCTTAACAGGGCTGGCTAATAATTCATATTTTGAAGGTTAAAGTTTTGGGATGGAAGAACTAGGCTCCTCTGTATGCCTGTACACAACTGAAGCTGAGAATGGGAAAGGATGTGTGTTTACCTTGCAGCATTACATCCCTAACCTCACATCTGATGTCATTCCCTTCAAGTAGACATAAAGGTGTTTTTTTGTAATCATTTAATGGAACTCTTCCTTGTGTATCCTATTACCAAAATAGTTTAAAAAACACCATATCTGTTTGTTTTGTGCAAGACATGGTGGAGATGCTAACCAGAAACTTAACCCTTTAATGATCTTTTTATTTTTTAATGGAGTGTTTCTTTAGTATTTCCAATATGGACTGTGTAACTAGGTAATGTTTTTTTTAAGGAATTATATTTCACCTGGAGGATATATCGTATCATTAATGAAATTGTACTTTCTAATGGAGTTTCAAGACTTCAAATTATTCTATAGAATGTGTTACCAGTAAAAAAATTGTTTAAAATAGTCTTTTTATCTCATAATATTTTCTGAATAGGAGAGGTTTCCTCCCCATACTCTGTACTTGTTAACTAAGTTTATTAACCAGCACAAGTTTAGTACCTCGTTGTGTCCTAAAAGAGCTATTCATAACAAGTACCTTTTGTAGCTGAGTTTGTTGTTGTTGTTATTTATTTGTTTTTAATTGCTGCCTCCTGTCATATTTGTAAAGCAGAGTCTTGTACTGAGATCTGCTAGTGCAATACCATGTGTCTAGTTTTGGCTAAACTCACTGTATGGGATTTTGATGCAAGCTGAGGGTCATGTTTTCTAAATAGTCCTATGAACAGCTCTTTTTTCAAAGACTTAGTCGCATAGACTTGCATTTATCACTGCCTGAAGTAATGTCCTTGCCCTTCCAGCACCGATGAGTACGTGGTCACTGGTTTGTAGTGTTCTGATGCCAAGGCTGCAGGTGTGGGAGTTCTGCATGATATTTGCAGAAGGCTGTGTAAGCATGCCACTACATAAATGAAAGGTCAACTATGCCACTTAATAGGTATTTTGCTCTGGACTTCAGTGATGCCATTGTATTTGTTTATTCTCCAGTCTCCTTTTTTGTCCCTGGAAAGTGAGAACAATTTAACAATTATGTAATAAAAATATTGGTTACAGCAGTCATCACTAGAAGCAAAACAAAAGGAAATGAGATTATTTTGTTCTGTTCTGCATGTGAGTTCCAATGAGATGAGAAAAGGTATGTCATTACCCACAGAAGCTAACTTCTCAGCACAGGGGCTGTCTCTGGCATATTTCTGCTGTTTCTGACAATTGAGAGCGACATATTCTGATCCACTACTAACAGCAAACTATGATTCATTTCAGACATTACCTTTTTTCCTTCTCTATGCGGTCCTTTCCAGAGCCCACAGTTGATGCGTTCACTGACAAAATATTCTGCCTTCAAGTCACAAACTGAGTAAGAGCCTTATGCTATGGCAAAATCTGCTGCAGTAAGGACATGTTTTTAAACCATTATGGGATAAAGATATGTCTAAGTAAAGAAGTACAGTATGGCATGAAGAGATAAAAGTTTACTATCATTTACAGCTATACTTCATACCCAAACTTTCTATAAGCCATATAGAATTGTATTACCTGAACTCAATTTTCTTGTGTGCAATGTTAATGTAGTCTTCAGACCTAAACAATGTTGACAAACATGAACAACATGTATTGAGAGAGACTGGACATATTTATATAGTTGTGTATGCATAAAAGCTTTTCCATTTTGCTGAGTTGTGAGGCATTCACTGTGTTTTAAAGTTAAGTTACATTTCCTCCAACCTTGTGCTTCATTTTACAATGCTAGGAAAGGCAAGATGTAAAACACAGGACAAAGGAAGACTAAAATATGGACCACTCATGTAGCTTGCTATATTGGATCTAGTACAGACGTACAAGTGAATGTTGTTCCTGAAAAGGCCAATTAACATGAGTAATGTAAGCAGAGTCCCTACCTCACTGTGAAACAGCATAGCAAAAAGTGTCCTTGAAAGCAAAAGCCCTCTCAAATACAGGTATTCTGGTTTTGCCTTTTGAGGACAACATGTCTTGTCATGTCTGCAAATTGTTCTAGAGCTGCTGTTGAGTACTGAATTGCTCTCCTCAAGGTCACTCTTAACATAAAAGTATTATAGGCTGTCCCTATGTTTGTATACTAGCCTTTATTCCTAGAGACTTTACATCACATGCTGGCTTTTATAACATCTGAAAGTGTTTTACATGTTTTGCAGTTGAAAGATACTGAAGGTTGTAGTTGAAGGATACTGAAAAGTTCATGACCTAATTGGTAGTGTTTGTTTTGCTTGGCAGGCAACTCTGAGCTCTGTAAGACATCCATATGTACACTTCTGTACAGTAATTATCACACTATACATAAAGCAAGAAATTCGTTATGCTGTATTAAACAGAAATCAAACTTGTTGATACTGACATCAAAACTGAAAATCTGCTGTGCTCATATCTCATGAATTCTAAGGGCATCTTCCACAGAGGTGTTCAGATACCTTATGTTCAGCATATGGTTATTGTCAGTTGAATAGCTGCTACTTTTCCAGCTGTGCTGAGACTGACCATCGAATAAATCCTTTTGTGATAAAGCTGGCCTAAGGTCTGCAGACTGTGGCAGGTACTGCCATTGTAGTAAGCAAAGTGGTTGTAGTACATTCACTGAAAATGCAAAGGTTTATGCATTTTCTAAGTATTTGTGTTTTCCTTCCATGTAGATTTTAGTTTGATGTATACTTGGTAATACTATGGTATTTTACAGTGAATAGGTTACTTATGGTAATCTCAGGAGCATTCCAAATCACAGCCTTTTAAGATAAATATAAATATGAATGTATTATGTCTAAAAATGTTGAATGTGGTGGAATCTGGATGATGTTGCAATTATTGGAAGAACTACATAAGCAGATACAAAGAGAGATGAATGCAGTTCAACTGACAATCAGTAGAAAACACAATTTAACTTCTATGATTCCTAGGAACAATCACAGCAACAACAGAAACCTCTTCGCTGACCCAGCTCCAGCCAATGCAAAGAATGACTGTCTTGCAACCTCAGGTTTCCAACCTGGATGCACAATATGCTAATTTCATATTATTAAGGCACTCGGGTTGCTGCTTCTTCAGGTTTGGGTATTTTTTTTTGCTAAAAGTGCAGGTCAGTCATCCCAAAGTCTGAATTTATTCCACTTCTAAAGTGAGCTTTTGGTTACCATGTACACTTCTGGGCCTTTGAGTGTAATAAGTGTGAGGCAGATGGAAAATTCTCATCTGACCTACCCTTTATAAAACCTTTTAAGTGTTCATACGAAGTCTTATGGTAGCTACCAAAGATTATTTGATGTGACAGTATTACTCCCAAATTTATATGAAATACTGTATGGCATAATACTTTCTGGTAGATATTTGAAGTATTAAAAGATAGACTAAAAGATAGACTTATTGACAAATTAAAGGGTATGCAAGGAAGCACAGAGGCCAAAGATGCATGGTGTTGTGCCCTGGCTTCTACTGATGTACTGGTATACACAGTGGCTGAATAGCCCAGAAGCTGATCACAATATCCCCATTTGAAACTTCCTCTCTTGTCCTTATGACTGAAACCATTTCATTTTATGCCATTATATGAGCTCCTTGGTAAATGAAATTCAGTTCTGAATTTGGACAAACGTTCATGAATAATTTTCATATATTTGCAAAAGAGGTGCTATTGAGAATACTTATGTACACAAGTTTAGCTGTAAAGTTCAGCTAGTGATTAAAGGTATCCATTTCCAACTTCTAAAATAAATATTAGAGGGATGATAAAGTACATATGTCTCAGTGTTGTGAAAAAACTGTTCTGCATGTTGCCTTGGAGCTCATTCTTTCGTTATAGATTTGTGTGGGCAAGTGCTCAACATGCCCTTGAAAACAGAGATCCAAGATAGAGAAGGATAATAAGTATGATTGGACCTGTGTGAAAAATTGGTGCCTGTCAGGTAGAAATACAGGAGCTCACTGAGCTTTATAATCCCAGTATCCTGGGAATTAGATAAAAATAAAGGATATGTAAAGAACAATAAAACTGAAAGAGAACAATATGAAAGCTAGACCCATTTGGTAGGCAATAGACATATTAAATAAAAATAATGAGAACCATATATTGATTAAAAGTCAGACTGCTTTTTATTGTGCTAGTATCATAGAGACAGCCTCAAAACAGAAATAATTTGAACTTCCCAAGTGTTTCAAAAGAAGACCTCATGTTAGTAAGACATGCAAAGGGGAATACCTTGGCACCACTCATGCCAGGAAATGACCAGGTTTTAATATTTAATAATGTGAAAAGTCATGTTTTCAGTCCTAAGTGTGAAGTAAATACTGTATACAAAATTCCCACATTTTCCAATCCAGGTAATATAGTATTTAGGTACTATTTGAACAAAAGTAAATTTATTTATTGCTACAATATATATAAAGAAATGCATATGTACACCATGAACTAATACTAAATCTTGTTTAAGACTTCACATTAATGGCACTGATTGGTTTGTGTTGCCAGTACAGAGAATGTTGTTTTCTAAAACAGAAGCCATTTGTCCTTGGAAAAGGCCACTTTTTTTTTCCATCATTCTTTTCATTCTCTTGTTATGTTTGCCCTACATTTCTGTTTGCATTTTCCTCCAGAGCTAAGAAGACTGAGCTTCCTTTCTTACAGTGCATTTCTATCAGGAATAAATCTTTTTAATAATATTACATTTAGATAATAAAAATAAAAAGATGCTAATATAATTAGAGGATGCAAAAAAACATTGAGTAAATACATATTTATAAAAAGATCCTTAAGACAAATAAGTAAATAAGTGGGAAATACAAAATACTCTTCTCTGCATTGGAGTTTCCAGTTGTTTTTGTCATATCTGGCCTTATCTTGCAAATGTCAGTGGAAGTCCTGCTATTTGTTTCCCATCTTTAGCTTCTATTGAGCTTACTGAAAAACCAAGATGCTGAGTATCCTACATGGATACGACCATTACCTTGATAAGAAAATTTTATTGTGAACAGTTTTGAAAAGCCCATGATTTCTTCCTTGGGAGTGATCAGCTCTTTATTGGAAGTATTCTCCATAAGTTGAATAGGACTCTGTATTATTCATTTGGTTCACTGGCTTAGCTGGGAACTGAAGATCTATAGTTCAAGTTCAGGCTTTTATTTGTTTCTTTCTCTATAGAGTTTTGAAACTGTCTGTCAGCCAAAAATCTCCTTTGCTAGATTAAATAGCTTATTTTGTCCAGAATTTCATTAATATTAATTGAAATATGGAATAATTTAAACACACACACATAGAATAAATTTAAGAAAGAGAAAATAGAATTTTGTTATCTCCCTGATTTCAATAAGTTTAATAGTTATTCATACAATTAAATAAATAAATAGCAGAGGTACATACCTAATCCATTCTGTAGAGTCTTTGACTACAGAAAATGGCTGGCTACATTTAACAGAAAAATAGAGGAAACTGTAGGGAAAAAAAATAGATCTGATCCCCAATTTACTGAAGAATCAGTCTATGGCTTTCATTCCATCAACACACCTGAAACAATTACAGCTAGCAGTTCTCTAAAAGGAGAATACTCGAAGCCATCAGCATGAATGGAATGTTCTAACTCATTTGAACCAATGTGGTATATAAATATTTCATCTGTTCTATGATTTAGTGTAATATTTTACTTCACCAAAACTATGCTGTTTGCTTACTTTATCTATTAAAGGAAATTGGAATTCTCAATAAGAAGAATGAAAATTTAATGAAAATTTATAAAATATGCTGGAAACCATATCAGAAATGCTACCAAATAAGGTTAATAAATCTCTCATTAACTCAGGTATTTTTGCAAACATTAAATGTTTCCAGCCCAGGAAGGTCTTTGCCAAATAAATAATGCATGTGCCTCATGCACGTGTATGTGTTAGCCAGTATTACCATGCTGGAAATCCAGTATCATTGCCTATTTTGTTTTGTAAATAAAAGCTGTCATTCTGAGATTACAACATCTTTGGATGTGTGAACTGGACTGAGAGTTGCAAGCAGGATGAACCAATGCTACTTAATTTTTGCAACTTGCAAACCTGAGAATCTTAAGTGTAAATGTTTTTGTAGCAAGGATATGTTGAGGATAACGGAGATAGTCCCATCTTATAAATTTTCTACAGTAATAAACCACTTACCATTCACAATTCAGCTGTTATTTCAGCAATTTTGTCACTTCCCATCTTCACTTGAATTTTGCTAGTAGTGGGAGTAAGATCAGATAGTTTAAGAAGCCTTGAAAAAATAAATTTATGTGAGTCTAAAAGTTTTTTCAATGTCCTCTAGTTCTTCTTTCATTTCCTTCATTATATGCTAATGCTTCATTTCCCAACTGCTTGTATTACCTGACAATAATTTTTCAGACCTTTCCAGAATGATTCTGGAATCACAGAATCACAGAATGGTTTGGATAGGAAGGAACCTTAAAGGTCATCTAATTCCAACCCCCTGCCATGGGCACAGACATCTTCCACTAGAACAGGTTGGTCAAAGCCCCATCCAACCTGGCCTTGAACACTTCCAGGAATGAGGCATGCACAGCTTCTCTGGAAATATAAAATAAAATAAAATAAAATAAAATAAAATAAAATAAAATAAAATAAAATAAAATAAAATAAAATAAAATAAAATAAATAAAATAAAATAAATCTCACATGGCATACATATGCCTGCAAGATAATGGGGAATCAAAGATCTTCTTCAGTATTTGTCTCTTTCTGAAGTTTCAACCAGGTACAAATAGGGATAGAACTCACAGGTTTTGAATTCCACAGCCTTTTTAACAGCTACCAGCAAACTGTGATGGTGATTGAAGTGAAGGACACCTTTTACAGCAATGAATGGGAGCACAAGATGTTCAGCAAACACCAGTGAAGAAGTATTGAGTTGTAACTCAGGCAGCTTTTATTAACCTGGTGATACTAGCTTCCCTGAAAACAGTGAGACATTTGCAATGTCTTTGCTTTCTGCCCAAGTGTCCTTTGTAATAAATCGACATAACTCATTTTTAAGCTAGAAGTCAAAATAAATGCAGCATTTTAAAATTATTAAATTCACAGTGATCTCTTTCTCAGAACCATTTTTTTTACCCTGCTAGTTTTGCATCCAATTATACCATAACATCGCAATTTTGATACAAGAATATTTGGGAGGTACTGTTGAAAGCCATGATGAAGTCAAAGTAAATGCTAAAAGTCGTTTAGCCACTTAGCCACTGCTCTCCCCTCACCCACAAACCTACTTGTTTTATCACAGAGCACAGCCAGGCTGGTCAGGCAAGACTTAAACTTGGTAGATCTGCACTGATAGCTCTGTACTGACTGCACCCAGTCACACTGAGGCATTGAGAGGTTAAAGATCTTTCTTCTTTTTTTTTTTTTTTTTAATCTGTACTTTGATGTTGACTACAGATCTAAATTGACCATTTAGTTTTTAGTTCTGTAGACACAGAGTCTGGCTATGGCTGCTTAGGATACTTCTCATCTCCAGGATTACCTTCATTTGGGAGTCCTTTTCCTCTTGCCGTTTTCTGCCTCCTTACTTGCATGTGCTCAGATCTCATGTTCCTGGAGCAAAACCACAGCAGCCAAATGCAAGCATCAGCTTCTGGGACTTGTTTGTAATCTAAGTCATGAATGCTGCTCACTGTTTATCCCATTCCCATCGGAAGTATGTCTATCCCTGCCTAGTATGCTGTACCACCACATATGCTCCCAGGATATTTTAGTTTCTGAAGAATGCTATTTGACAAAGATGTCCAGCATTCCCTGTTAGTACTGAGGTGCTGAAGAATAATTCCACGGGACAACAGATATAGCAATTGTTTTCTCCCCTGGTCTGCTTTCAGTATAAGGGCTTAGTCCTTGAAACACTTAGGTCTCTTCTGTAATCCACTGGGCCTTTTTGTATCCTGTTGAGGTCCCTGGGTTTTGAAGAAACAGAATTGGATTTTGGTCCTATTTCCAGGGGAGGCATACAGCTGACATCATAACAAAATAGTTAAAATCAATTAGCAACAGGCAAACCTGAGTATGTCAGGGAATGGACCTCACACAGAAAATGTATTGTCAGTCATACGGAAAAAAAATAAATTTAAATTGTGTAAAGGAATAATCCCTGGACACCAATATTGCGTAGTAACAGGTTTTAGTTCTCTGAGTACTTGAGAATGACATGGATTTAAAGGACCAGCCACATCGTTGCGTGTGTGAAATGGTTTGGTGGTCTCAGCTTAGATACAAGTTGACAGAAATGTGCATCATCATAGCTGGCATTAAATGACATGATCAATAGAAGTCTCAATGAGGAGATACAGGTATGAATATAAGCATATAAGCTGGCTATTGCCCCTTCTTTGTGATTTCTTTAGACTGCTAGGAAGGTGTTGCCCACTTACTACTGTACTGTGGGTGATTCACAGTCCAGCAGCCTTCACTATCATTAGCCTCAAACATTTTCATCAGAACGATACAGAGAACTGCTTAGATAATGCATGTTGTGAGCCACTGAGTGTTCACAAAGACTCCCTTATATGAAGAAAAAGGAAGGAAGGAAGGAAGGAAGGAAGGAAGGAAGGAAGGAAGGAAGGAAGGAAGGAAGGAAGGAAGGAAGGAAGGAAGGAAGGAAGGAAGGAAGGAAGGAAGGAAGGAAGGAAGGAAGGAAAGAAAGAAAGAAAGAAAGAAAGAAAGAAAGAAAGAAAGAAAGAAAGAAAGAAAGAAAGAAAGAAAGAAAGAAAGAAAGAAAGAAAGAAAGAAAGAAAGAAAGAAAGAAAGAAAGAAAGAAAGAAAGAAAGAAAGAAAGAAAGAAAGAAAGAAAGAAAGAAAGAAAGAAAGAAAGAAAGAAAGAAAGAAAGAAAGAAAGAAAGAAAGAAAGAAAGAAAGAAAGAAAGAAAGAAAAAGATAGATTAGCCGCTTTTTAAGCTTCGATAAATAATTCAAGGCAGTTTCATTTCAGACTTCTATTTTGACAGTTATTCAGAAACCCAGTGTTTGATGATTAATAGCTGTTTATGACAACATTGGTTTCCTGAAAGTTGAAAAAGTGATAATTTGAAAGAAAATGCTTAAGGTTATATGTTGAAGCCAAAGGGCTATTATCTTCTAAAATACAAAGAAATCTTTACACAATGAGGGAATTATGCTTGAGGATTTACCTGCATGCATTTACATTTAAAAGGATCTTTCATTCTGTTTTATTTACTTCTGAAAACTCTGATATGTTTACTGCTCTTTGTTCATAATGGTTAAAAGAAAATTAAAGGACAGACTCGTTTCTGTGCCTTTGGCTTTGCAACTCAAGTTTTTTACTGGCAAACATCTTCAGGCTAATTTATAAAGCATCAGTGACATTCAGTGTTCAGATAAAGTACTGTAAATTAATCACTTTTACACTTTATACATAGTTCTTCACTTTTATATCTTGCTTGTTTAGGGCTTTTTGCTTCTTTTAAATTGGTGATGTAAGGATTAGAAATCTTGTTTTACTAGCTGACCTCATA
The DNA here is from genome assembly GCF_047663525.1 of Anas platyrhynchos. NCBI lineage: Eukaryota > Metazoa > Chordata > Aves > Anseriformes > Anatidae > Anas > Anas platyrhynchos. The sequence goes on from NC_092594.1 coordinate 39,448,503, forward strand.
TATATAGTGCTTCTAACTGGAATTTTCTATCTGTTTCCTTCTAGGCTGTTGATATTCTTTTGCAGCATGGAGCTTATGTGAATGTTCAGGATGCAGTATTTTTCACCCCATTGCATATTGCTGCATATTATGGGCATGAACAGGTAACTAAGTGGAGCAATTTCTGAAAAGTTGAGTTTCTGAAAGTTGAGTGTTGGAATACTCCAGAAAACTTCAGGTTTATTCTTAGATATTTTTACTTTACCTTTAAGAGGGACCTACCATGAAAAGAGCTCATGTACTGAAGTCAATTCCTGGTTGCTCTAGAGTCTGAATATTAACAGGAAATATCTACACTTTAGTCCTCTACGCTAGACCATACAAAAATTGGTATCTTCCCTCTGGGTCTCTTGAAACAAATGATTATCTAGACAGCTCCATTAACCTATAACAGGCTTGGACCCATAGACACATTTAATTTGACTCTTACTCATCCCACATTTCAGAGATTTCATAAGGAATGTAATGTGAGTACACTATCTTAAGTCTCTCTAAGGAGGTGAATATCATTACCTACTAATAATTGAATGGCAATTCTATTGGTTTTCCTTAAAATTCACAAATTTAATTATGGACACTTTAAAGTTCATGGAAAAAAATATGGATTAGAGAGATGGATTTTTCATGAAGTATGGTGCGTATAACAAGTTCAAATGTGCTTGTTTCATTCACGCAGACCATGAACTTATTGAAACACTATCTCAAAAACTGACCAAAGCTGGCATCCAATCTTCTAATTCTCTTCTTTTACTGAAGTGTTGTTCATATATGGTTAATGTAGCAATCCATTCATTTGCCCTGAATATTTTTTATGTCAAATGTAATAATGGGTCTGTTTTGGCTTATGTAAGTCATTCCCCATACCTTTCTTCGGCTAAAAGCATGTACTCTGGGCCATTTTCAAGTTACAAAAGATGAGCCCTAGGTAGAATGTATTTTTCATTTCAGTGACATGTTACCCGGAGTGCATTGTAGAGTTATAGGAAAAGCTTTTGAAAGAACAGAGACCAGATTCACATGATTGAAAACGTTCCACTTCTGTGGTTGAATGTCAGCAAGGTGTGAACCATGGATGTGTTCCTGAGATCCTTCTTTTCATATACATGCACCTCATCATCCAGTAACATTAAGAAGCTCCTTTTATGTTGGTCTGAAAGATTAGTTTCTTTATTTGCCATAAACCACTTTGAAAAAATAATCACAGTCTTGATTAGATGCCTACATATAGTATTATCCAGCGCAATATTCTATCTGATTTTGTGAAAAGATTTATTTTCATATGATATTTTAATTAATCTTGATGAACTAATTAGGTAACTCATCTCTTGCTAAAATTTGGAGCTGATGTGAATGCAAGTGGAGAAGTTGGAGACAGACCTCTCCATTTAGCTTCTGCCAAAGGCTTTCTCAATATTACAAAGCTCTTGATGGAAGAGGGAAGCAAAGCTGATGGTAAGAAAAGATATTTTTAAAAATCATCTTTAACATGGTATTCTATAGATAATCAAGTCTTGAGTCTTGAATTTGAATTTAATTTCCTAACACTTATTTAGGAAAAATATAAAGCAAAACAAAAACAAAACAAAAATATAAAACAATATTTTAGTAGAAGAGATTTTCATAATGTATATGCAATAGACATAAAGTATTATTGATTATTCTGAAGAAGTTATGTTAAGTATAAAATATTTTGTTTGGTTTCTTTCTGGCTCAAATGACAGTGAATGCTCAGGACAACGAAGATCATGTACCTCTGCACTTCTGCTGTCGATTTGGACACCACGAAATTGTAAAATTCTTACTTCAGAGCAGTTTTGAAGTTCAACCACATGTGGTTAATATCTATGGAGACACACCTTTACATCTGTGAGTCATGTGGAGAAGCTCTGTTTTACATAGCTTGGACCTAATTAAAAAGTTGGCATTGTTAACAACTCTTTACTGACTTCATCTTCAGTGCTTGTTACAATGGAAAGTTTGAAGTTGTAAAGGAAATAATTCAGCTCTCAGGAACAGAAAGTCTCACTAAAGAAAATATATTCAGTGAAACGGCTTTCCACAGGTGAGATATTTAAAATACCATTGTCAATAGAATAGCATTTCTAGATGCATGCAATGCAACACCTGAAATAACAAGCATCTCACCAGCCAGGTGAAGAACAAAGTGAGCTCAACATGGATATTACGTTTATGTCTTGACATACAGGAGAGGACATGGATTAAGAGGTACAACCAGACTGTGATCAAGGAGCAAGGCAGGGAAGGAAATGTAGGAAGAGCATCAGGTCCACCAACATCTATATGAATAATAGTTCCTCTTTCTGACAAGTTTGGAAGCTGACTGGAGTTCTTCCCAGAAACCTTCTGGGTTCTAGATATTCTAACCTAGAAATGAGGTGGTAGAACACAGTTTGGTTACAATGCTGTGAGACTGCAAAGTGTTATATAAGAGGACTTTGAAAAACTGACTTTATTAATTTATACAAGAATAATTAGAATGCTCATGAAACAACAGACACAAACACATTTGCTTTGGTGGATTAATCATGCATTTGCATTTCTAAGAATCTTTTATTCTGTTATGTTATGCCATTTTTATCTCTTTGTAATTCTTTTTAAATCTTTGGCTACACAAAGTATTTGTCCTCTTATGGATTGTAGCATTCAGTTTTTCTTTCATTTTTGCAGTGCTTGTACCTATGGAAAGAACATAGAACTTGTGAAATTTCTTCTTGACCAGAATGTTGTAAGCATAAATCACCAGGGAAGAGATGGACATACAGGTAACATCCTCATCTTTATTGTGTATTAGTGCATATACCAGCACCAAGGATTTCCAAGGTAACTAACATGGTAATTCAATGATCAGCATCCAATTACCTCTCAGAGAGATCTGAATTTTTTTTAAATATATTTTCAAACAGGCTTAAAAATGGTAAGAGTTCAGTGAGGATATGCCAGCTTGTATATGACTAGTAAAATGTGATATAAAGTGATTCTCCCATAGTTAGACTTCTAAGCAGTTCTAAGAATTGGGCCAAAGTATTATTTTGCTAGGGCTGGTACATATAGGATGTGGTGTCTGAAGGGCTGCATGCCTCCATGTCTCTACTACAGGCAAAGAAAAAAAAAAAAAAAAAAAGGCTTCTTTGCTTCTACTTGTTTTTCCTCACATGCAAAGTTGTTAAATGTGATTTGTAGGTGGTAGAGTAAATGCTGACATGCTGTATAGCAGGCAATAGATTGGTTCTTGCAACATTATTTTTCCATCTACTGCCTCAGGTTTTTGTTTCATAATATATTCCTTTATCAGGTAAATTAGTTTGTTCTTTATATGTGTTGCTGCAAGGCCTACTATAGTGTTTTGACAGTTATGCTTACCATGCTTCTCTGATGTTCTAGGATTACACTGTGCTTGCTATCATGGTCATATTCGTCTAGTACAGTTTTTACTGGATAATGGAGCTGATATGAATCTCGTAGCTTGTGATCCCAGCAGGTCCAGTGGAGAAAAGGATGAGCAGACGTGTTTGATGTGGGCTTATGAGAAAGGTATTTCAGTTTTCTGGTTTTCATTACAAAATTCATAGGAACAGTATAGGCAGGAGATAAGAGCACAAAATAACCCTTCAGTCCCTGTAGACTGAGCTCTCACCATCTGCTTTCTAATTCACGGCGTGAAGGGTTATAAAAACAAGCCCTTATTTTTATCTTCTCAGATATTCTGTTGAACATGAGTTTACTTCAACACAAAGTCAAGGACAGAAGTATTTATGTGCTGCTAAAACAGGAAACAGCCTGTTCAGAAAGGCTGCTGGGACATACATGAAGAGATTTAATTTTATTAATGAAGGAGGCATTAAAAGGAACAATACATCAGAGTTAGCAATCTTCAGTTCTTGCAAATATGGCTCAAAGCAGAGTATTTTCCATGGTTCCTGTTACACTGTTGATATGTCAGCTGCATGGTGTGTTGGGTATATGTGGCAAGGGATGGGTAGCAGGATGATCTGCAGGAGTGACTTCTGTGAGAAGATACAAGGAGCTGCCCAATGTCAGAAAAGAGCCATGTCTAGCCAGCTCCAAAAGGGACCCACTGCTGGCAAGAGATGATCCAGTGAGCAATGCTGGTTGTGCCTCTGGGAGAGCAAAATAAAGAAAAGGTAAAACCTGCTGCACAACTGTAGTGAGAGAGGAGCAAGAAAAACATGAGATAAACAATCCCACAGACACCAAGGCCAGTGAAGAAGGAGGGGAAGAGCTGCTCCAGGTGCCAGAGCAGAGGATCCTTTGCAGCTCATGATGTCCCACATGGAGCAGATCTCCACGCTGCAGCCTGTGGAGGAGCCCCTGGTGGAGCAGGTGGCTGTGGCCTGGAGGAGGCTGCGGCCCATGGAGAGCCCCTGCAGGAGCAGGTCCCGGGCCGCAGCTCAGGTCTGGGGGAGCTGCTGCCCACAGGGAAACTGGGTGGGAGCAGTTTGCTCCTGATGGATGGACCCCGTGTTACAGACCCATGCTGGGGCAGTTTATGAAGGAATCCCATCAGTGCTCAACAGCCATGTATTTATGCGGACTACCCTGCAGTTTATTCTTCCTGGCATTGTCATGCTTATGGACTGTGAAAGGATATTTAAGTAGTCTCTTAATTGCTTTGGTGAAGAAGTTTCCATCTTTGGGCTAGCATTTATGTTAATTTAATCAATAACACTTCAAACATTTATCTCAAGTATCCTATGAGTTTGGATGTCTATAAAGCTGTTATCTGTAGAAACCTGTCCTTGAATTAATTTACTATGTTTTAGAGGAGTGTTCCTCTTGTTCCTCTTCTGACACACTTTGGTGTGAGCTCATGTTCCTAGCAGCATTCTGAGCCAGCAGAACATCTTTCCTGGAGAACATAGTTTCTAATAACAGGAGAGGGAAAAAAAAAAAAGCTTAACTTACCTTTTCTGCTTTTTCACTGAGCAGGCAGGAAATTGCTCCAATTAAATGGAGCTGCAAGAGCTATTGAAATTAAAGATAGCATTTGGTACGTGATCAAAGCATCATGACCTTATTCCAAAAGTATGAGGTCTTTTTCTTCTTGCCTGCTCTCGTATTTGTAATCAGCAATCAGGAACATTTCCTACTGGCTTGTGTGTATGAATAAGCAATGCTGAGCCCAACCCTTTACAGTGAGCACAAAACAAGAACTCCAAAATGCTGTTTTTTCTGTATGTTTTCTAGGGAATGGGGAAAAATACAAGTTATATTTGGAGGACTCTGGAACGTTCCCCCATCCTCCAAACCATTGCAGTACTATTTATTATGACAATGATTGTAATGAAGTAAAACAGTAGACTTTAAGGGCCTTTCAGAAACCTGATATTGGCAAAATATTTTGTACGAAAAATACTGTAGAAAAATAAATAAACAAACAAACAAATAAATAAATAAATGAAAAGAGAGCTTTGAAAGGCTTAGAAAGGATTTTTGAGCATTACCAAGCAGAATTTTGTACATCAGATATCTGAGAGACTGAGCATATTGTGTGCACACAGACCTCTGGTTCTTTGCAAGAAGAATGACGAGTATAGCAAATATCTATAGCAGTATAGTGTAAACATTTTGTCCAGCTTGAGACACCATAACTGAGATATTTTCAGGTATTGGTTTCCCTTCTAAGGCTTCTTGAAGACTACAAACAACCTCCATCGATCAACCTCCATTTATATATTTCTGTATCAGGTGTTTTGTTTTTTTTTCTATTGCCGTGTATCACATGTTAGTATTAGGTGAGCTCAAAATAACATGCTTGCTTTTAGGTATTTTCCCAGTATTTCTGTAGTTAAAAATTATATTAAAATTTAGATTAGCATTACTGTATCCTTGCATCCTTGCTTACATGTTTTAGAGACACAGTTCTTTTTTTTTTTTTTCTTAATCCCCTGATTTTATATAAATTGATTTTTAAAGTGACTGTTGAGTTTACCAACAAGTCACTTGAGTTTTACAACACTGTTGAGTTTTACAAATCCTTATATTCCCTCTTTCTTTAGGTCATGATGCCATTGTGACCCTTCTGAAGCATTATAAACGACCTCAAGATGAATCACCATGTAATGAATATTCACAGCCTGGGGGAGGTATGGTCTGAGAAATCACTTTAATTGCTAAACAAATGGCCTGATCCAAAGACCACTGGGAGTCTCTGGGAGTGCTCCACCAATGTGAAGGAGCATTAGATCTATTCTGCATGGCACAAAGAAAACTAGTGTCATGAGAATCCCCATTTTCCACATATCATATATCCCCTTTTTCTGTCAAAATTCTTCCTTTATCTGAAAATAGAGTTGTCACTTTCTATTCCTTGCTAGGAAGAAAAGCTAAAAGCTGAGATGATCATTTCCCAGTAATCATTACTCATAGCTTTTAACATCCTTAATGCCTTGTTTAGCTATTCTCTTTTTGTTGTCTACCTCTGATGTTTCTTTGATTACTGGCATTCAGTATATTTCCATGCTCAGTCCCTTTCATATTTTTTAATATCTTTAGATACGTAATTCACCCTTGGGAAGAATTAGTTACCCTTTCTTGCTACAAAATTACTCATTGGCATCTGTATGGCAAGTGGCAAGAAGAATATTAATTCAAGCAGATAGATAAAACATTTTACAGTGTTTTGAGATTGTTTCCTATGGAGAAGGTAAATATGTTATACATTGCAGCTTGTCCAGGTCATTGACTTCCTGTCATGTAAATAGGAAGAACCCGACAGTCAGCAACAGGATCATTCTCCTCCTTACCTTTCCACATCCACAGAGTAGTTTAACTTGTTCCAGGTTTGTACATATCAAGTTCAAGTAAATCTTTAGAGGACCAAGTTTATTCATGCATTGGAAATCCATTTTGGCATTAAAACATCCAGAGGGACTTTTAATGTTGACTGTTAAAAAGAATTCTCCTGTTTAAGTAGAAAAACGAGATGAAATTTTTGGTACACAAAGCTGAGGTCTTTTGAAACATCTACTTAATGAGCTGAACAGACCAATTTACTGGCAGCCCAATTGTCAGAATTTGTTAATATGATCTAAGTACCTTTACGTTAATATGATCTAAGTACCTTTACAAAATCTATCTGATATGAAAGGCTACATTGGCCCTTCTTAACGTTACTGAAATTCAATATTGTTCTACAGAGTTTAGTGAAGCTATAAGCAAATCACATTCAAGAATCTTAGAATGGTTTCGTATGGAAGTGACCTTAAAGGTCATCTAATTCCAACCCACTGCCATGGGCAGGACACCTTTCCCTAAACCAGGTTGCTCAAAGCCCCATCCAACCTGGCCTTGAATACTTCCAGGGATGAGGCATCCACACCTTCTCTGGGCAACCTGTGCCAGTTCCTCATCACCCCCTGAGTAAAGAACTTATTCTTTATATCTGATCTAAATTTACCCTCTTTTAGTTTAAAGTCATTCCCCCTTTCCTGTAGCCCCCTTTTGGTACTGGAAGGCCACTATAAGGTCTCCCTGGAGCCTGAGCATTCTCCAAGCTGAACAACCCCAGCTCTCGGCCCCTTGATCGTTTTTGTGGCCCTCCCTTGGGAGTTGGCTTTCTGGGCTGCAAGCACACATTGCCAGCTCATGTCAAGCTTCTCTTTGACCAATGCAGCAATATAACATGCCACAATCTTTTGTGTGTGAATACTTGAATGTATGTTCGTCCTGGTGTTGGTTTTGTTGTTCTTGTTGTTCTTTAAGCAACCATTGCCTTGTTAATTTACCTGTATACTTATCAGTATGCTTATATTATCTTTGAATTTTGTAAAACTCATTCTGTTCTTTTATTTCAGATGGTTCCTATGTGTCAGTTCCATCCCCTCTAGGAAAAATTAAAAGCATGACAAAAGGTATTCTCAATGGCAAGGGAAAACTCAGAGTTTTATACTCTTCTACGCAAGGTGTTTTTCAGCCTAAATGTACCACACAAGATTCATTATTCTTGGATTTCTTTTAACTCAGAAATGTAGTGTTGTGCATAAGCAGTAGCTATATCTCCCTAGGATAATTTCAGGAAACAATTATCTTGAAATTTTTCTTCTTGGTGTCTGCAGAGGTGCTCAACAGCATGATAATTCCTCTACGCATCGTACTTTAATTTTCTTTAAAATGTATATTTTGTTGTTTTTAGGAGAAAGGGTTGTGAATTAGTACTTATGAAATACACACACATCCATGAATAAATTGCATTATTCTGAAACACCTGTGGATAAAACATTCATATGAATATTTCACTTTTGGTGGTCCTTTCAATTTTCTATTTCAAGTGGTCAGTCTGGGTTTAATCAAATCCTTATATCCTTTAGCAGCATCGAAATGTTCCATTGAGAAATATTCTGATGAACTTTATAGTAATAAGCCAAATAGATTAACAAGAGAGAGATGTTTGTTAACTAAATTAAGTTGCAAAATTCAGATTCTGTGTGTCACTGAAGAGTAGATCAGATGCATGCACTGCATTAGCAATAAGTATTAGCTATACAGGAAAGAAAAAAGGAACTAATTATCCATATAAAAGATTTTATACAATCATTACCTGATACAGTCAGAATATTCTTATGGGACAGTGTTCATCAGTGATAAGATTTTAAACCCAAGAAGGCCCAAGGCAACTGTAATGTTGCAATTATTTGTTTGTTATTGAGGTTTATTTTGAAAGAAAAGGGAATAGGATTATCGGGCAACCACTTTACAGGAGGAAAATCAGTTTTTCCTTTGTAATGGTTTTGTGAAGTTAAATGCTTATATTCTGTACTTCTGTGTGACCCTGTGTTTTACCAATAAGATAACTGTTTTCTTTTACAGAAAAGGCAGATGTTCTTCTCCTCCGTGCTGGTTTGCCATCACACTTCCATCTTCAGCTCTCTGAAATAGAGTTCCATGAGATTATTGGCTCAGGTACCAGAAATAATAATGCCTCCATTTTAAGTGCTTGATGTTCATAAGAAATATCTTATCATCATACTTATTTATTTAAATTATTTTAGGGTCTTTTGGAAAAGTATATAAGGGACGATGCAGAAATAAAATTGTAGCAATTAAACGGTAAGCTTGCCAGCCTTTTCCATTCCACTTGGTTGATGAGGTAGTTTGAAGTATTTTTGTAATGATTTTGTTATGGTTTTATCTTAATTTTGTCTCATGTAAATTCTAAGCTACCGAGCCAATACCTACTGCTCCAAATCTGATGTGGACATGTTTTGCCGTGAAGTTTCCATTCTCTGTCGACTGAATCATCCATGTGTCATCCAGTTTGTTGGAGCTTGTTTAGATGACCCAAGTCAGTTTGCAATAGTCACTCAGTATATTTCTGGAGGATCACTCTTCTCCCTGCTTCATGAACAGAAGAGGTATTACACTTGGTCTTTGCTAGGGCTTGTGGTACAGAATTTGAAAGACAAGTAAATTTGTACCAATGTGAATGCTAATCATTTCACTATAAAACAATAGTAAAAGGAACACAATAGGAAAAAATTGGCTTTGATTATGATTATTGGGTGCACAAAGAAAATTAATAACTAATAAAAAAATGCAGTCATTTTGTTATATTCTATATGTTTATATTACACAGATTATATAATATTATTTTGTATTTAAAAAAAAACATTAAATGTTCCAGGGTTTACAGATAAGAATGATTTACATATTATTTTTGTCTGTTTATTAACTTTGAGTAATACTTGTGTGGTTTTTTTCAATATATAGAACTCTCGATCTGCAGTCTAAATTAATCATTGCTGTAGATGTAGCTAAAGGTATGGAGTACCTCCACAATCTCACACAACCAATCATACATCGTGATTTGAACAGGTAAGCGCCTTTCTTTATTCTAAAATTCAGGGAATATAAAGCTTAAAATCAACAGCAATGGTCTACAGTCTCACCTGTGCTTGCAGACTCTTGTATCTGTGTGGTCTCTCATTAAAACTGGTGGAGCTTGGAGGAGGGTCTGCTTGCATCAGTTGGACTGGGTAAATGGGACATGATACTTTCACATTTACAGGAGGCTTTAATACATTTTACTTGAATAACTTGACACATAGTAGTCAATTTCATGCTAATAATAATTTAATTGACAGATTTCTTATCTGAAATTGCAAAGTATTTACATCCTATTTGTATATATTAATCATGCAGGATTGCCTTTTTACAATTTATGCAATGTGGTATATCCTCCCAGTGTATATTTGGAATCCAAGGAACTATATGATTCATTTCACCAATTGCCCCTCTAATAATTAGGGACCTAATTTTAAATCATTGCTAGTCCCCCTAAGGAAATAATAACAGAAATAATTCTTGACTTGCAGAAGGCAATCCCTCCCATTCATTTTATCAGCCTGTCTTGAAATGGGATGAGCCTAGGCTTGTTCTAGGAGGGAGTAGCCAGCTAGTTTAGATTAACTGCCTGATGCTTATACTCACACCGTTACATTAGGTAGTCTACATTAGAGTCAGTCTAGACTGACAAGGGAGTCTGCCTGAGTCAGTTATCCAGATTTCCCTCTGGAAGTGAAACTGATTTGAAAAATACTCACTGTTTTTATGCAAACTTCATGAGACACATTTGCTGAACTGTAATTGTCACTGAAGGATGCAACTGTTAAAAACAGACAAAAACGTATCTTCTTACATTTGGCCCAATGATGTTCAATATTTCTTAGAAACAAGAAACATTTCTACTGAGTGGGATTTCTTTGTGTTGTGTCTGTACCAGAATTCACTTAAACTAGCCATTCTGTGCTAAATTCTGCTTTGGAAGCAGACCAATCAAAATTACCTATAGGCGTATATCAAGAAAAACAACTAGACAAAGAAGTTAGTGCTGAACAGCTGTTGCACTTTTTAGCCACAGTAGGTTGTTTACAAACATCTCCTTCAAGTATATATATGATCACTGTGACAAGAAAGTTATACAGAAATAATTTTTTAAAAAGTAGGATGAAGTGAGTTACAAAATGGGTTTCCTTCAGTATCAGGCATACCTTTCTTCATTTGACATTTGTTTTACCACTTGTTTTAAATAGAATTGAGAAGTGTTTGTGTTGTTTGTACCTCAAGTGATTGGTCCTATAGGGTCCTATAGGGTTACAATGATACAATAAAGAACATTTGCCAATATCTTGCTCCAAGTTTTCATTTCCTAGCAATAATGAAAGGTGTATTGAAAAATTCCGTGTGAAATACACTCATTTTGGGGGGAAAAAGAGATTAATTTTTCCCTTGCTGAGTGAAAAAGTAAACTGATTGTGAGACACTGCCTAGCTCAGGGTTCTGGAATGAATTTGTGAAGGAAAGATATAAGAGACAGCAAGCCACTTTCTGTACATTGGTATTGGCATCTTCAGGAGAAGCACATTGCCTTCATATGTGAAAGGTTCAGTTTTCCTGCTTTAAGTGTACCTACAGTGACAACACTACAAAGGACACCTATAAATTAAGGGACTTTAAATCATTACATATTTGAAGGACAAATTTGTCCTTTATAAATGGGAGTTTTTTTGAGATTTATAGCATGATATGAATACTGGGGAGGGGCTAGGGAGGAAGAGAGATAATAGATCTGTATATAAGAACAGTCATAGACATGCAAGCCAAAGCTGACCTTACTTGGCATCCTGTCTCTTGCAGGGGCCCATTGTGAGAAATTTGAGAGCCAGGCATATATGTAATGATATATTATGCCTAGCTGAATTTTCTCTCCGTCCCCAAGAAATTTTGGTTTAAAACAGTACTTTTAAAAATGCTCTTGAGGTTCCTTTATTAAATGAAATATCTCTATTTGTGGTTATGAAAGAAAAAAACAGCCCTGCATACTGAGGAAGTTAAACAGAAATTAACCTCCTGTAACCATTGCCAATTACACACCCAGTTACTTGATTTAGATGTGCAGATATGGTGTTTCTGTATGCATATGATGTTCATGTGATGTTTAGGAGAATACTGATGACCTGATTTATTTATCTGTATATACTGATTGTATGGAGACCTAATAGAAGTATAATAGTATAAACCATATTCTGCAATTTTACTGTAACAGAGCTACATAAAATTTGTCACAATTTATTTTGTATGTTGCTTTTATTGACTGAATACTTTCAAAGCTATGTCAATTATCAAAATTCTTGTAGCCTAACAAAACCTAGACCTACATTTTAGAGGCCTTTGAAACGCTTTATTTTGACAGTTTAAATAACTTTTTCTATTCTTGCTATTATTTTAGTTTTTACTTCTACATTTTGTAGACAAAGTCTGGACTTTGTCTTGTACGACAAAGTCTGAACTAAGGGGAAAGAGAAACTGCTGGTATTATAAACTTCCTGTTGAGTGAGGAAGAGCTTGGCACTGGACAGATGTTATCTAAGTTAAACTTTTTTTTCTCAAAAAAATATAGCTGTTTATAACATCAAGGTGGCTCCAACAGTCCTAGAGACTTTTGAAAAAGTTAAAGAGAAAAGCTGGCTTAGGCCTTAATGAGTGTCCAGTTTTTAAAGTAAAAGGTGGATTTACTAGAAGTTGCTGTGCACAAAGCAACCTGGATATCAACCTGCAAAAATGACCAGCTAGAAGAATGGCTTCTTACTACCTTATTTTTATTTTTCCTTTATGTACCTATAAGATACCATATACCTAGATTCTCCACTGCATAGCATCAATGTCCTCCTCCTAACACTCTAGATTCCTTCTCGTCATGCCACTGTCTCTGACTTTATACATCTTCCACTTTCTTAATGTGTCTCCTTCATAAAACCACATACTTTCATAGTTTACTTTCAGACCATCAAACTTTGGAGCTCAGAGTGAGATGCTTTCTTTTGGAGCTGGGCTTCTTGGCTCTATCATGGCACAAGCCAAAATCCCCACATCTGAATGCTACAGTCTAAGTAACTCTCTCAGGACTGCAGAAGATCCAAACCTTATGGTTCAGCATTATGCCTTGTCACTACTGTCTGTTAGAAAACTGCTTCTGCACAAAAGAATTTTTAAATAGTTTTCCACACACAGAAAAGTGTCTCACTAGAGAGCCCAAAAGTGTATCATTGCCTAACAGAACTTATTCCAGATCACATTTGTAAGGGTCAAAAGATAAATTGCTACAAGGACATCAGTGTAGCTGATGTACAGTGCTGAGAGTAGCTTAACTTTTGAAACTTTTTAGTGTAAGAGCAGAAGTCATGTTTTCAGCATGAGTCCCAGTCAGCCCACAGACACAATTACTAGATGAAAATCTTTATGATAACTGAACAGAAAGACCAAGAATGAAATTCTGACCCTTTCGTGTTAAGTTTTGCCAGTGGCTTCTCAGAAGCCATGTGTGGTTTTTTTTACCTTTCATTTTCATATAGCTTGTAACCCTCTATGTGAGTTCTGAAATCTAATGCAATGCACATAATGCATTAAATGAATCTGCAACATGGCTTGATGGAACAGAGAAGAAAACGGATCTTTCATGTCTCTACCCTGGAACAGGGGTTATCCTTCTGCCATTTTAAGAATAATTGGGAGTTTTATTTTGCTTTCCAGTTCTGGAAAAGAAGTTCTGACCGTTATCAGAAATAGTGGCATCTATCAACTTATTACTACTTAAATTGAGTTTTAGAGCAGTGAGGGATTGTAGTCACAATGATTATAGCACTTTAGTAATAATAATAATAAAAGACTATTTTAGTATCAATTTAATTTAAGCCATAACAGCTGGACATGGTTGGACCAAGCCTTTGAGCAACTAACCTTGATTTGATGGCTGTAACTATCTGTAAAAGTTTCTGAGAGCTGGCTTAGTGAGAAAGATGAAAGAGAGGATGGAAGCCTGGTGGTAATGGGGATGGTGTCTGCAACTCCTCTTTGTTATAAAATCCCCTTAAAACCTTAAAATAGCAGTTGCCTTTCATTAAACCTACAGTGTATTAAAGGTAGAAGGATCTTTTCATGGCCCTGTTCTTTGGGAAAGGAACATGCACTGAATATTCTTTCTCTGTCTCTTGCCCTTAGAAAGAGAAATTGTATCTGCCAGGCTCGCAGAACTACTTGCTTTTGTTAAAGCCAGGGTGATTACGCACTTTGATTCTTTCATCTTTTTTTCTTTCCTCTGCTTCATGAAGAGAATGATGCTTGGTCTCACCGTTTCAAACTGTGTGAGGCCTTAACAGAAGACAATTAATTGTGATTCTCCTGAACTCATTATTAACCTTCTGTCAGCTCAGATCAAATTTATCTTCCTGCATTTCTCAAAACAGAGACTTAAGAGTTCCTTTTGCATCATCTGTGGTTTTCAAATTTCCAAGTGCCATTGAGGTAACAATAGTGTTTGTGAGCTGAATTTTCTAAACCTTATTTCTGTGGGTTATATGTTTTTTACCTTAGAAAAATTGGTAAGTACAGTGTTCACTGGAGGTAATGGCCTGACAAGCCCCTGCTGGAGACTACCGCCTGCTTTCAGATATGTTCATACACTCGGCACCAAGATGGGATTTCAGCATTGTTTTGTCAGAAGCACTTATGTATGCCATGTAAAGACAGGGTGAGAGGGTCTGTTTATTGATTTCTTGGCTTCTCCACAAAAACTGTCAAACCAGGTCCTGACTGAGCTTATTGTCAGGCTGGGTTTATTCAAAGCCTATACAGCCCTTGAAAAGATTGAAATTGGAGCTAGGGCTCAATACATTTTCTTCACATCAAGAAATTGTGATAATATTTGTGGTACTGACAGACGCCAGATTTAAACTGAGGCCACAGAAAAGTTCATACTTTTGCATGATTCATGTGCCTACATTCAAGCAAGGGTACAACATTTGAGAGTCTCTCTAGTTAGCCTTACATTAGATTAATGTTTTCATTTGCTATCTAGTGGGGGTCTCAAAACAATTCCACATGTCCTACTAAAATTGCTTAAATATTTTTGATAGAAAATATATATGGAAGTTAAAGTAAGATTTAATATAAACTATGAGAGTCATGGTTACACCGTAACCATTACATTTTTATAATTAAATTTATTATCCTGAGGTTTGGGTTCAAGTGAAACTAGAAATCTTAAAGATAGTCATTTGTGGAAGTCCTGGCTGGGAGAGCTTAAGTTGTATCTGTCCTAAAAACTATGATTTGGTAAAATTTGTATTCCTCATCTAACTGTTCTTGCTCATATCTACAGCTCTAATAGGTCAAATTACACTTTTTTGTTGAGACCATCAACATTACTTTCATTTTCCCTTCACCATGCATGCCAGCTTTTTCATTTCTTTTTTCATATACTTTTCATTCTCATGATTTACTTGGTTCAGTCAACATTTTGATGAATATCATGTAAGCATTGTTGCATCCACATTCATATGCTTTTATGAAAAAATCATATAGTTTTTTTTTCACCTTGCTAAAGCATTTTTTGAATCTTTCCCCATGTTCTCATTTTTTTTCTGAAAATCTGTGATGCTAGTTTCTAAGTCTTTCTCTTTTATTTGGTAGCACATAATTGGTGTTTTTCTTCTTCCTCTTGTGTGTTCTTTGCTGAAAATTAAATCAATTGGAATAGCTTCTCTGATCAGTAAATCAATTTTCAGTGGACTCTATATACACTTCCTGCTAAGAAGCATTTCACAAAAGGCAAAAGAAATCTTGCCTTCATTGTCATGATACATATTCTTGTACTGGATCTTAGATATGGTGCATGCCTTTCATTAGCAAATATTTAATTAGCAAATATTTATTTGGCAAGTATTTTGTTTTGTCCTTGAGCTTGATTCTTTCCAAATCCCTAAAGGATTTGAACCTGTGGCAATAGTTCACCTTCCCAGTTTATTTTAACAGCTTCTTCTCTCATCAAGTTTCTGTACAAGGCACATAATCACCCTTTATTTTATTTTATTTTATTTTATTTTATTTTATTTTATTTTATTTTATTTTATTTTATTTTATTTTTATTTTTTTAAACCCAGTTAAGTATAGAAGTGAGGAAATGTTTTTCCACCTCTCTTCAGCTTTTTCTGGTTGCTAATATTTATGGCACATCTTGTCCCTGCTGTGATATGTATTTGCATTCTATGATGATAATATCAAAGTGGTTCAAAAAACAAGTGAATGTGTGTGTAAAACCTCAGAATTTTCCTTTTCTCCTAGAATAAGTGATATTGAACAAATTTCAGATTATTTCTGAGCTGCTTGGAAAAGTATAGATGATCCCCTAAGCCATAGGTCTATTAGGATTAAAGAGTGGTGCAGTTCCACTGCACAGGACACCAGGGACCTTCTCCTCGTGCTGGATTCAGCCAGATCAGGGCAGGCTGTGTGCAAAACTCTGCATGCAGCACTGACTGTTGTGACAGCGTGACTCCCCCATTTAATGGTATTTTACCTCCTCTTAAGCATGTGGATCCTTCTCTGCAGATTAAAATGTTACAACTACCTGTTAAATAATCCTAATTCATGCTGCATATAAAATAGTTACTTCAGTGTTCCTGACTCTACAAAACGTTGACATACATGAGTTAACCAAACTGGGATAAATGTAATGTTTTGTGTGGAACATGCATTAAGTTCCTTTTTTTTTTTTTTTTTTTTTTTAATTTGGCTGCTGGCAGTGCTTTATCTTGATCAAGCACAGAAACAAACAAAGAAAAATATTCAAAGCTTCAGTATTATTAATTTTTAGTACCTGTTCTTCACAAGTTTGCCTTCCATTTGCTATTTTACGTGCATACTACAAAGTCTCTCCCAGGAACTGGGTTCCATAAAGCTGTTTTCGATTTTGGAAAGAAAAGCTTACATCTCCAGACATCCTTCTAGCATAAGAATGAATTTTGATTCATTGTTGCTGTTCTGTGAAATGGAATTCACGATAAATTGATTCCATTGAGCCCTTTTAGAGAACCCAAAAATAAGTGTCAGCTTTCCCATGTATCCTATACTGTAACCATGCTCATCAGTGAGCATATGGTCACTTCTTTTTGTACTGACTGATAGAGTCCACCTGTCTCTGTCATTATGTTGTTTTTTTTGAAAACACACATTCAGAAAGGCACAGGTCCCACCAACACTGGTATACCCCAGCGTCCACCATCTGAGGAAATCAGTTCTCAGGCTGTCTCCAGTCCATGCAGGCAGCCTGCCTTTGTCCATGCACACTCAGTGCCAGGAAACCTTCCAGCCCAGCACCCTGATCAGACCATGCAGGTGTCTTTTCCCCAGTGCTTGGAGAGCTCTGGGTCTCGCTGCCTGGTGAAGGAAGTGTTAGGGACATTGCGAGGAGTGTTAGGGACAGAGCAGGGGAGGGCACAGCTGAGTAAAGCATGTCTTGTTGGTACCTTTGGCTCCAGGTCCCTGCTCACTGACCTGATTTTGCGACACCTGGCTTCTTCAGTACTCTGTTGGTCTGCACGCCACCAGTTTCCCTAGTTCACCCTTCTCACAAGCTGCACCTGGCCACGTTCCCAGGAGAGTTGTTGCTGCCATGTGTTGCATCAAAAGAGAGCATGCCAGTTTCAGGACAGTGTGACTGAGAGTCCTGTGCCGGGCATTAGTCACGTTAGGAGGTCTTTGTTGGAACATTTCCTTTTAAAATACCTGGTGAAGCACCTGCACATTTGCAATAAACTACAGGCTGTTCTGGCCAGCCACCTTCCTTTTGCTGCATCTCCCTACAAAGAAAGGAGGTATGCAACTACCTGCTAAAGTCCAGCTTTGGTGACAGCCATGTGTTTACCTTGAACAAAACTTCGTGAAGCACCAGAAAAATAGAAAAGAATACAAAGAAGCTATCCCATTCTCTCCAGTCGTGCTGAGAAGCAGCCTTTGCTGTGGCTGGCGTATGATCCTTGTGATCAGATGGGAGAATGGGCAGGAGGGAAAGGGGGAGAGGGAAGGTCAAGAGACAGTGTACTCAGTGGTGGAAAATAAAATCCAGTTATGGGTTTTGGGAAAGCAAAGACCTGCTTTGGAAGTGTTTTAGACATGCCTGCCTGCAGGCGTAGACAGGCATGACTTTGTCTCTGCTTTGAGCTTGCTGGAACTGAAGAATGCCTGCAGTGCTGTATCTGTGCTAAGCAGTTTGCTGACAGGGCAGAGTGCATTGAAAGCAGCATTGTACCAATGCACACACAGACCCAGAGCTACCCAGTGTCCCACAGGAAAAATGCCCTTCATGGCCCCCTTCATGGGCCCTCTTGCATGACCCCTGCCAGATCATTTGTAATTTGGTAACATCGTCTGTCTTGAGCCCTGAAAGCAACTGAGAAATCCTTTCTTGGTTCAAACCTTATTTCAGCATTTTGAAATTGCATTTATACCTATTCTGCACCAATCTTGTGGGGTTTATATTTCTAAAAATGGAAGAGATAGCAGGGAATCATAGTAAAGATTTTAAAACTGTATTTCTACACATTCACTTTTGAAAAAATCAGTGTACTTTTGAGAGGTATTGGAAACCTTAGTTCACAGGTGTACGTGAGAGATTCGTGTACGTGGTGAACTCCTGTACGTGAGTCAAATGATAGTTATTGGCTCTTATGATTTAGTTAGCCAGCATTCTCCGCTACATACAGTATGGCAACATGTGATTCAGAAACACTTTTAGTGGTATAGAAGGGCAGCACAGAAATGCTTTCAACTGTTTTGAAAGCCAGACTTTCTAATGTGAAGACTGTTCTGCACACACATATTTGCTTTTGGGGAGAAAAAGAAAAAAAAAAAAGAAAAAAAAAAAAAGAAAAAAAAAGTCAATATTACAAGAAAAGTAATTTGGACACAGATGAAATCAATATGTACTACAGCTCACATCAGAAGTTTGTATACAGTAATATCCTCTGAAATCAATGCCCATTGCAGGATACAACCATTTATAACTTCACACAGATGTTGCAATGATCCACTGTGAGGTTAAGAATAAAGGAGCTCCAAAGCTGTAAATACAGTGAAGTGAATCAGATTACCTTTTACTATAACTAGATGCTATCCTAGTTGAAAACTATTACCCCTTATTTTTCACAATGTATTGACTACAAACTATGGCTTTCCAAACCGTCATCAACTATCCTACAGTTCAGCTTCTTTTCTAAAAAAACCTTCAGATGAGAGTGTCATGTGGAACAAGACATGAATCTGAAATAATACTGATGCCTAGGGAAAAAAAGAAAAAAAAAAATAAGAGAAAAGATTCAAAATAGCATGTTTCTACACATATAGGAGTGAAAGAACATCATTTTTCTCAGTTGGGAGGTATTTTCAAACACCATACATAGTCTTTTTTTCATCCTGCTCTGTAAATAGTAAGACCAAAAAGAATCATTTAGTCATCACTCAGTTTAGGACTGAGAGATATTATGTGAGTCAACAAACCCAGTCCTCTGCTGTCACAACCAACCACTTCATAGTCTGGTATCTATAATGTAGGCTGTAAGTTTGGTTGACTAATGCATGTATTTCACTTGGAATGCCATTATGTATTAAAGACTTCAAGAAACAAATAATATATTAATCTTTTCTTAGTTTATCTGCACTTAAAAAGTTGGAATTGCCTTACATCTATCAACATCTATCAACTGGCCTCTTCACATTCTCTTGGATTATCATAAAACTTTTATTCTCTTAATATTAAGTAGGTGACTTCCAAAAAGGCTATTTAGTGTTCTTTGTCTCTTTAGAAAAGCTTTGTATTTTCCTCCTAGCTCACCTTAGGTTTTCAGCCACTAATCCTAAATCCTAATCCTAAACCCTAATTCCAATTTGAAGTTCCACGGTGCTGTAAGTATGCTTATGTTCCTAACTTCCTAGTGACTGCAATTTCATTGTATTAAATACATGTTACATGTTTGTGTTCAGCTTTCCAAATCATAAACAACTCATCCAATGTTGTGGATTTGAGTCACACCAGGAGTTTTCCCAAGTGAAAGTCCTGTAGTCCAGGTGGATGGCAATATGAAAATACTGAAATTCTAAGCATGCAGATACCTTTTATTATTCCATAACGAAAGTTTTCTTAACACAGCATGTCTGAAACAGTAGTGCATAAATTTTGATGAGATTCTATTATTCTGAAGGCATCCTCTCAGTTCTGAGAGAGACCTGCTTGCGATCACTGGCCTGGCATTTCCAGCCTGCAAAAGCAAGAGAGAGAAACTAGGTCTGTTGTTAGTTAGCTACCTCCTGGAAAAGTGCTCAAATGTGCTATACATCTATGAAAATAGGAGTCTTTCTACAGCCAGTTCTGAGCATGAGTAGCTAAAATGTATTTGTATACAGGGAGGGAACACTTCTGTTTTGACATCCATATGCTGTCAAAGGTAAGTAAGCAATGCAGTAAAATGACACATCATTTTGTATATTCAATATATTATGATGAAGAAGAAAATAAATGCATCTGAAAGGCATTTATGGATTCACAGAAGCCCATAATTGTACAAACATGTATATAGGTGTTTATTCAGTGCTTGGGGACTGAATGAATTCTCCTAACAAATCCCTGTCTAGTTTGTTAATTTGTTGCATGAAGAGATGCGACAAAGAGATGCAAATTCCACAGTTCAGACAAAAGACATGAAATGGGGGCCAATATTAGGCGAAAGCTAGATTTTCAAGATTTATGTTTGAAGATTCACTAAGCTATATCTACAGTGTCACGCTGCTCTTAAAACCAATAGTCTCTTCTAAAAGACCAAGGACTATGCCTGTCTTTGGGAGATGTAACCAAGAGCGTCAAAGAATCTGATTTGATTTAATACTCATTGCCATTCTCTTGGGATTAAAAGACTGAGAGAAGGAAAAACAATCTCTCTTTTTTTCTGTCTTTCATTTTCCCTTTTGGGGCTATTAAGGATTAGATACAAGAAATAAAGCAAGATAAAAAAAAAATATATATATATGCCTGATAAAGGCTATCGTTCTTTAGTGGTTTAGTTCCACAATATATTGACAAACACAAGCAACAAATGAAACTATCTTAAATTGTAATACTATGTAAGATAACAGTCGGCAAAAAGATAATACTACCTATTCCAACATTGCTCATATTTTGTTCTTTTTCTCTATACAGCACTTCTTAGTACTGGCAAAATAAATGTCATTTAAATTATCTCTCAAGAATGAACATGTGCATTTAAGCTAAAACAGGTGTTACCAAAGGGTATAATTGCTCCATATCACAGAGCATATCACAGAGATCCACAGTATAAGAAAATTCAGAGGTAATGTCACATGCTTACAAATTGTGCATTGCACCTCCCTCTAGTGACCAGCCTGCATATAAACCTAGATCAGGACTGTGGAAACTCCATCTGAACTAGTTTCTACCAAAGAAGTTGGGGGGGGGGGGGGGAAAGAAGGAGGAAGGGAAAAGAAGGAGGGGTACCTTTTGTTTTCTGTAATGCATGAATTTTATTGCAATTCCCCCTGGGAATGTTCCTTCTGATACGTGGTGTTTGCTAGTTGAAGAATGTAAGCTTCTAGGGCTTACTGTAATTTATAACATGTGCCAGCATAGAGGGTAAAGGCAGACTGGAACACTTTAACCATTATGTATTATTTAGGTATTTACAGGTGTGCAGGAAACAGTCTTTTTACTTGCACAGCACGTTATAAAATGTCTTATTTCCATCTTAATTTTCTTAATTCAGAAAAAAAAAAACAAAAGTTGAAAAATTCCCCAAATACCTGGCTTTATCTTCTAGCCTGCTGTTGGAAATTAGTTTATTTGAAAGACCTTTAGGTTTAATTTTCCTGGTGACATCGACCTGGTCTCTATATTATCAACTTCCTTGAAATGTCTCTGTTATAAATGAAGTCTCATCTCAATCTGAATTTAGTAATATTTATAAAAGAAATATTTAAAAGCTATAAAATGCGAGTAAACAGCGCTGGCTGTTAGGGGAGTCTATGCTCCACCAACATGCACACACAAACATCAAACCTTCTAAATATACAGTATACTGTGAGTATGCCTATATATACGCACAATCAGGAAAGGTAACAATCCTTTAAGTTCCATGACTTAACAGTCCCCATTTTCCATTCCTTTAGAACATTATGTCTCGCTTTAAGTTGTCAAGCAACTCGGTCTTCAGGCCTTACGTATCCCGTTCTTCCCGGATCGAAGAAAAGCATATCCATCTCCTAATCAAGGCCAAGAGGCCTGGGTCAAAAGGCACGTCCAGGTCATCAGGGGGCGGAACAGCAAAAGCCTGCGATGGCTGCTGCAGCAGAGGGGCTGATGGCGCAGCAGTCGGATCAGTACAGGAGCCTGCAGCTCCCTCACTGTCTGGCAAACCACACGTGTCTGACTGTGGTCCCACAGGGCTCTTTAAGGCCTCAGAGACTGCTCACCAGGTGCCGAGCAATCCCACTGCAACCTTGCCATTTTTAGTTGCAGAGTCCCACACCTTGACATCAGTTTGGTCCCATATTTCAGGATCATAAACTTTTGATTGTTAATAAGGAGAATAAGCTGTAAGGTTACCAGGACAGTCTTTGTTCCTAAGGACGTGTGATTCCCCATAATGCCCGGCTGATTACCAGAAAGGGGCAGTTGTGTGCACGGGTCCGCTTCTCTCAGCTCGAGCTTCTTCCCAGCTCCGGTGCGCCCATTTCCAGCGACTTTCTGTACGAGCTTCTCTGAGCAGTTTGCTGAGTTTGGCCGAACCTATCTTCATGAGGCGATCAAAGTGCCTGTTCCCTTCCTGGTCTCCATTCTGCCAGCCTGTTCCTTTTCACTCCTTTTTCCTGCTTCTTTATTGATGACGTAACTTCATCGTGTTGCCTTTTTTCATCTTGAGGGCAGGCTCCCCTCTTATACCCTTCTCTCCACAGCAGTTCTTTTCAAAACAACTTTTCACTGGTCAAACAACTTTGCAAATAACAGCAACAGTGAACACCCAGAAACTTCCATGCCTCAATGACTGGAGAACAAGAAACCTGAGACTGCATGGAGTCTCCTGAATCATCCTTCTTTGTTCCCTCTAAACAATTTTACATTCCTGATGGCCTCATCGTTAAGAGTCTAAAGTTATCTCAACCACGGTGCTTTCCGACCCCCATGGCCATACTCCCACATCTCCCCCTTCTTTATTAATATCAACCACTCTCGGCACGAATTACCAGCCCATATATAACATCTCCATCCCAATGTCCTTTTGTTAATAACTCTAACAAACATATGCATCTTATGGATGAAACTGAACAGATAGCAGAAAAATCAGCAAGAACTCATTTCGCTTCTTGTTATTGCTGTGCTGTTGTGTTCTTCCTAGGAAGTTGTATGAGTTAGGTTTTGAGAAGGTGACAAAACTTTTGGAGTATTTTTTTAATCCGGTATCCTCTCTGTGTAAGTAAGATTGCATGAAAGACTGTATGCATTCTGCATGAGCCTTCAGTACTTTCTGACCAGAGTCAATTAGAGGAAGTTTGCTTCCCAGATCATTGTGATAACACATCTGTTGCAGATATTACTGAGTTACGAACTTAATGCATATGCTGGGCACATGTAACAGGGCAAGCTAAAAGCCTTTCAGAAAGGTCTATGTTTCAGTAATGTAGGCTATGCTATAACCATTTAGATGGTTGTGCCAGTTCAGTCAAAAAGCCGTTTGACCCCTTCAGTGTAGTTGTCTCACCAATGAGGAACGCATCTTCTTTTTTCAAAACATATCATCTGGATCAGCCACAGTTCTTAAACTGAGTCAAGAATTCAGAGGGGTTGAATGTCCTTTGTTATGTAGAAGGTTGGAGTAGTCCCTAAAGACTTTAATCTGTAAATGCAAATATTAGTAGCCATTTCAGGATTGTTCCATTTTGTTTTTCCTGAATCCTCATCCAGTTATGTTATAAATGTCACATTGTAAATTGGCTTCTGTCATTTCTCTTGAGGAGTTTGTTGTAGAGAAAAAACCCATCTCTGAGTAAATAATTAATATCTTAGTTACATTTGATTAATTAAAATTATCTACAATTCTTTTGTTCTGAAATTGTACATTAACATTGATATGCCACCATCATGACCAACAAGCAGGACAGGAATAGAAAATACAAGTGGTAGATTTTTTCAATTTCTATTCTTTTTCATGGCAAATCAAAGCTCAGCACAGATTTAAATTTTCTACCAAGTTACAAGCAACTGAAATAGGATTACCAATGAGGTAATGTTTCTTAACACTTCTACAACTGAAAGAAGTTATCTGAAGCTTCCAAATAACATTATGTACAAGTTATTAAGTGCTACATCAGGCTGTTTTGCCAGAGAATCAGACTCTGGCAAACAAGCCTCTTTAGGCTCACTTGGGAAAGTAGTGAATAGACTGCAATTCTCTTGTTAGGTTTGAGCTCAAAAATAAGCAGAAACACTGCTAAGAATTGGACTGCCCTGCTGCTGACCTTCAAAAGTCAAAATGCTCCATAAGCTAATAGACATGCAGCTGGAACAAGATGCAACTGTACGCAAATACAAGATCCTCACTTCCTCATTAGAGGACTGGTTTCTCAACTGAGGCAAGACCATAGAGAAGAAAGCAGGCAGAGCAGTGGCAGAAACAATACTGCTTGTTGGAGCAAAGAGTGAACACTGCAAGGATTATCAGTAAAAATACTTCCTCAGCTAAAAAGTAAAAAATAGAAAAAGCAGAACTCTCATTTTGGCCAGTCATTTTAGAGTTCTTTTTCCACAAAATACGTGTACTAATAGATTAATTTTTCAGAAAATTAATGCTTAGCAAATTTTGTTGTTTCACTAATAAGTGACAAGGAAAGCAGCATGGAAAGTAATGATATATGATGCCCCTTCTGGGCTCTGCTCCAGAGGTGAGTGGAGATTGTTGCAGGCCTAGCCAGATTCCCTAGACTTCTTTGCCCAAACAAGAGCAATACACATTAAAAGTTATGTTTCATTTGTTATAAACACATTAAAAGTTTTGTTTAATTTGTTATAAATCAATGTCTTTAATCAATAGCTATTTGTCGACTGGGATGTACAGTAGAAACAAGAGGTTACAGCTATTTGGATTCTTTGTAATACCCTTTTAGCAACTATAGAACTCAGATTGCTTCCAAGTCCCCAGTATATTAATTGAATTAAAGTTGCAGTGGAAATGCCACATACATAGGGATGGTTTTTTTCCACTGTAAGTTCCTACAGAGCCAGAATTTCTTCCTCAGTGCAACCCCATGTTAAAAATCCCTGGCCCAGTTGCAGATGAGCTGGTACAGCCACATCAAGCACCAGCTCATGCTCCTTCCACATGAAAATACTGAGCTAAAAACAGCATTTGTATGTTGTCTTGGCAGTCTACTGAGAAAATGTACCCCTACCTATCAGGAAGGCCAATGAGTCCAGGCAGAGCATCCCTCCAGTGCAGATGTTCAGTTTTCAAGGCTGGTAACTTCTGTCTAGAACTGCATTCTTCTTTACAGAGACCTACAGCAAACTCTCAAAAGCTGTCCTTTCCACACTTCTGAGTTTAATGTCTTGTATGAGTGAGGCTTGTGCTTTTGAGAATCCGAAGGGCTGTGAGCTGCTGAAGTCTGTTTTTGATGCACTCCTTAAAGGCTTGTTCTAGATAAATCATAGCTCACTTCTAAGATGCTTTTTTTTTTTCATCTTGAGAGTTCCTCAACACTAAAACTGTCCTAAAACTTACAAATACTGTACCAAAAAAAAAAATAATAATAATAATAAAATAAAATAAAATAAAATAATAAAATAAAATAAAATAAAATAAAATAAAATAAAATAAAATAAAATAAAATAAAATAAAATAAAATAAAATAAAATAAATAAAATAGTGATGTGGCTGTTTACAAGTGGCATTCATTCCCATCCCACTAGTTTACTGAACATTCTTCACTTAGGTACTTTAATTGGGAAAAAATCACTCAAATCAGCAGCTGCAATGCTAACCTCGTTTTCAAACCCTAACCTAACAGATGAGACAAGTAAGTAATATGCTGAAACTGCTACTAAATTGTTACTGCTAAATAGACTAAATGATAAAAACGCAGATCTTAGATTCTGGGTTCTTTGCATCTTTCTGATCCACCTGTCCTTTGTGATCCTTTGATACTGTCTTCCTTAACTGAACTAAAGATGAATACCTTTAGGGAGCATTAAACTGTGGACTAGTAGATTCCCTACGAGTTAGCAAACAAGAACAATATCACTCAGAAAACAAAACTGTCCTTTTACAATCGAATCTACTCTTCATCTTCAGAAGTCAGAAGTTTCTACATTCCTATTGGTATCATCTAGTTTTGTTTGTTTGTTTGTTTTTGTTTGTTTTTTTCTATTCAGTGCAAGTTCTTGGATAAAATGTCTCAAAATGAGAATTCTTTCCCAAGGGTAATGCTCTTTTTTTTTTTCTTTTTTTGGTCTCCTCTCTCATTTAAATCTATCAGGGTGAAAAAGTATAGTATATGTTCTTTTGGTTCTAATTTAATTGGAACATCTTCTCACAGCATCAGTGTTAGAATTACACTATTTTGCTTTGATTCTGTTTTCAGCTCTCCTGCCTGACTGCTCATAAGATGACACTTGTATAAAATGATTAAGAAATATTTATAGCCTTGTGTAGAAATCTTATTGTATCTGTTTTTTTTTTTCATACTTGTAAGTTTATTTTTTGAAAACTTCTAATTGATAGGATGGATACATATGTAGAGTTATGTTTCCTTACAGATATCCATTTCCATCTCTGTCTTTGAGCAAATAATATGTAAATAAAGCTGAATTTTCTTCACATTACCCTCAATAAATGGATTTAAACAACCACACAAATCTCCTAATTCAACTCGTCAGTTCTAGTAGTTTTAAGATAAATCCAGTAGGCTTAACTCTAAGCTTCCAAATAGATCTCTGCCAACAGTCAGTTAAAGTTCTCGTTATCCAATCCTTTACATTCACTGAGGCTTGCAGTTGCTATGGTTTCAAAGATTTCACTAAAACTAAAACACTTCTCTATGTGCCAGCACAACTAATTAGCTTAGATAAATAATTTCTTTGATCTCAGGTGCCCTGACAGACAAGTCATACAAGTGCTGACCAAACACAAGTTTTCCTGCATTTATTTCCTCCTCTCTAACTCCAGAAACTGGGGCAAAGAAGAAAATTTATATTGAGATACCTAATATATGTCTAACATATAAACATCATATTTTCCTGGGATTTCTTGCTGTCCTCAATTCATTTAGCAGAAGTGTGCTAAGTGACTTAAGTAAGTGTCTTAAGTGACTTTAAGTCATCAAGATTTTAGCTATAAATCAAAAACTGTAAACTTTTCAGCATCTGTAAGACATTATTAAACAATTATCTATAATAAATATTTTTCTTTTTTTTTTTCCAGTCATAATATTCTTCTGTATGAGGATGGACATGCAGTTGTTGCTGATTTTGGAGGTAAAGAGTTCTTATGATAAATCTATAAACTAACTTAAAATTCTCTAAAACTAAATATGTGCTGACAAAGGAAATGTTGAGGAAGTTTGTTCTTCATTTTGTTATTATGAAAGGAGAGAAAAGGACACATTTTAAGGATGATAATGCCCCTATTTTGTGTCTCAGCCAAGTTAGAGGTTGCTGTGGAGTACTCCACTGTATATGTGAGAAGAAAACCCAGATGACAGTGAGATGGGTGCATCTCAGTTTGAGTAAGTTTTAGCGGTGGGTTAGAGAAAACTAAGTGAATGCCTCTAGTAGAGGACATGTCCTCCTCTTCCAAGACAAGTGCTCAGAATCTGAGGACAGTGTTGTGTATCAGTCTGTTACTGTTAGGAGCCAAACTCCAGGGCTTTCATTTTACTTAAAATAGCAGAAAGTAGTTCAAAATAATAAAGAACTACTCCATAGTCCATAACTTTAGTTATGGACTTGGCATTTTCTATTCAAAATAAAACTAAGCTATATTTTATGAATCTGTATCTTGTGCATCGTCTTGGTGTTTATCAGTCAAGCTGCACAAGAATATGTTCATGTTGGTGCAAGAATGGAGTATGGGGAGCTGGTTTTGACCTAGCTCCTGAAGAACTACTTCACCTAAGACATGGCCATTGTTACTGCACAGTATCACCACAGATGTGATCACTAGAGATGCATGGATATCAGCTTAACACAGGAGTGTGGTGTAGCATGATATTATCTGTGAGGGACACAGTGCTGACCCAGACTTGCTGTTGTTGAGCTTGCTGGAGCAAGGAGATAGCACAAGGCTTGGACCACATGGGAATGCCTCCTTCTACGGAGTGTTGCTGAAAGTACTCCTGTTCGTATAGATGAAAGTATAAGTGTATTTTTCTGATATGTCAAAGGCATCTGAAGTCCCGCTTGGGAACTTATTTATGTATCACAAAATAGAGCACACACTACTTTCATTGTATTAATGCAAGATCTTGTCACTTCTAGGTGTGCTGCTTTTCTGACATTAAATAAGACTGACAAGCTTCTTTGGGACTGAATGTCAATGCAATACTCAGTTACTGTTTGCTGTAAATCTAGATACACTGATATTGACCAGTACAAATAAATGTGAGAGTCCAAATTCTGAACTGGATCCTCAGTTGTTATTAACTGCTATTAATGACAACAGAGCTGTGTAGATTTATACCAATGCCGAATTTGGCAGGCAGGTTTGAGACACCTCATTGTCTCTACGCACCCTTGTTGAATATCAGCCATCACAATTTGCCTGGATTTTCAAAACCCCAGTGGTATTAAAAAATACTTTTTACCAAGACTTTATAGTTATTACTATTTATAATAAGGCTGATATTTATAGTGGCTTGACAATAAAACTTTTTTTTTTTTCTGTGTGTTTCAGAATCAAGATTTTTGCAGTCCCTGGATGAAGACAACATGACAAAACAACCTGGGGTTTGTTTCTTGTTTTGTTTCACATAGTTTGTATAAAACATACAGGCAAGCTCAGTTTACGAGAAAATTATATTAGAAATGTCATTTTTTGATGGATTAGATGAAATGGTATAGTGTTATATCTCTTTTTATATTTTTTCATTTAGGCCTCTTTACTAGCGAGATTAGTGAATACAAAATATATTTTCTTAATCTGCAGCAGAAAACAATTTTATAAGGCTCTTCCTTGGGTTCTAGTGCCCCCAAAATCCTTAGTAAAACATATTTTTTTCTATCCATCCTTCCCGACTCATATACATACATTGGTGGCAGGTGGTCCCTATTTCTAATGAGAAGTTAGTTATTTGACACTTATTTTCTTTCAGAATTCTTTTCTCCATTTTAGGCATATTTTTAAGAAAGACAGCTTTTATAAGACAGCATTGTCTTTACAGGTTTTAGTCCAAGTGCATTCTGTGTATCACTCTGTGGTCATGAGGCTTTCCATCATCATAATGACTAATTGTGGAATGCTAAGGCTGGGGTTCAGCACTCATCTTTTCAACCAGTTGCTATGTGCACTCAGTGTGGAGTACCTACTACTGCTGTAGGCCTGGGTCTTGTCAGGCTTTGATGATCTCTTGCTGAGAAGGGCTGGTTTGTAAAGAGAGAAAGGTTAGTTAGTGAGGTGCCAACAGCTGGCAAAGAGACCCTGCACTCATCACTCCAGTGAAAGGGTGATTGCTTGTGAAGCAGTCTCAGAATTGTGCTTCTGCAGAGAGTAGTAAGATCCCAGAGGGGGCACTAACCCAACACAGCGGACATCAGTTTTTCCCTTTGCCAGCTAGAGTGGTGTTTAACTGGTATTAGATGGCAAGCTCAGACCTTATACTTCAGACTATGTAAAGTTGAGTGTTTTGTTTTTATTCTAGCAATAATCTCTTCCTTAAAGCTTGATCACTGTCTCTATAGGGTTGAATCATATATCATACTAATGCTGTTATGCATATATCATACTAATGCTGTATCATGTGAAAAAAATTACTGCCTGAATTTTGCATGCTATGGTGAAAGCTTTTCCCAGCAAACTTACAAGTTGTTTTATTGAGCAAGGGAGGCAAGGAAATAACAAAAGAAAAGAAAAATAACAATACAACTAGAGGAAAAGAGACATGCATGAGGAAGTAAACTCTCTTAATGTATACTTGATGTTTCATATACAGAACCTACGCTGGATGGCCCCTGAAGTGTTCACTCAGTGTACAAGATACACCATAAAAGCTGATGTTTTCAGCTATGCTTTGTGTCTCTGGGAGCTGCTAACAGGTGAAATTCCATTTGCTCACCTAAAACCAGGTAAGATGCTCAGTGAATTAATGTTTAAAGATCCAGTTACACTGCAAGATATTATTTTACTAAAAATTATCGTTAAGTGCTAAAACTCAGTGAAAGGCATAGAACTACCCCACTATAATGCCATATACTACTTATTTTTATAATTCTATATTAGAGGGTTTTGACCTCCCGTGACATCAACACCAGCCTTTCCAGTTTGTCCTCCTATGGCATGGGGTCGATTTGTGACCATGCTGTTATGCAGCTCCCTCCACACAGGAAGGAGGAAGAACCTCACTGATGTATTTTACTCCAGCAACTGAAAAACTTGTGGAAATTGGGGGATTTTTTTGTTTGTGTTAAGCGGTTTTGGGTACAATGAATACAGTTGCTGGGGGAACAGATGCTCAACATTTGTCAGATGGCTTTCAGGCAGAATTTTTTGATGTTTGGAGAAAGCATGGCCAATGGCAGCATTCTGACCTTTAAAAAGGTGAGTTTCTCTTCATACAAGTGTTTGTGCCCAAGCAGAATATATATATTTGTAATTTTGTATGTATACATGTTCTGTAAAAAGCAACTTTGAAGGTGCTGTATCATTTGTAATATGTATAAAACTCCTACATTTACAACATATGTTTACATAATGTCTATTCAGTTAAAAACAAATCCCATATTTTTATCAAAGTATGTATTGCAAGGTGAGGAATAACAGGACAGTTTTTAGGAAGAAAGTCTCATATCTGTAAAACATTGTCACTCTAATTATGCATTAATGACTTTTTTTTTCTTTTTTTATTATTGTTACCTTTGTGCAGGCTTAGAGGTCCAGGAAGCCATTCTTGTGAAGTTCGTTGTCATAATTAAGTGTTGAAAGTAATGCATGATTATAAAATATCATGCTAACAGAATCTTACCCCTTTAAATGGATGTATTATCACATTAAAAGCAATTCCATCTACCCTACTGAACCTAGTATGATATCCAATTCTGTTAATGTGTACTATATACTGAATAAAATACCTATTCATCAGTTCTTTACCTGATGAAAATGAATAAACATTTTTAAATTGACTTGTAGTTACTCTGACCCAGAGGAATGGTAGATGAAACAGCCAGTCAAAAACAGAAAATATTCAGAGGTTGAAGGCTATTACACAGGAGAGTTTAAAAGCATCACTAAGTTCAGAATTTGGGGCACCACCCAAAACCTTTTTGATTCATATTTGAGAAGAACAGATTCTTGTCAATCTGAAGTATTTTTTAAAAGATGTCATCAAATCATAGAATCATAGAATATCCAAACTGAAAGGAACCCACAAGTATCATCAAGTCCAATTCCTGGGTCCCCAAAGGACCACCCAAAAAAAAAAAAAAAAAATCAGAAATCAGACCATGTGTCTGAGAGCATTGTCTAAACACTTCCTGAACTCTGGCAGGCTTAGTGCCATGACAACATCCCTGTGGAGTCTGTTCCAGTGCCTGACAACCCTCTCAGTGAAAAACCTTTTCCTGATATCCATCCTGAACCTCCCCTGTCGCATCTTTAAGCTATTCCCTCAGGTCCTGTCGCTGGTCCCCAGAGAGAAGAGCTCAGTGCCTGCCTCGTGAGGAAGCTGTAGATCATGATGAGCTCTCCCCTCAATCGCCTCTTCTCCAGGCTGAACAATCCAAGTGACTTCAGCCGCTCCTCATACATCTTCTCCTCTAGGCCCTTCACCATCTTTGTAGCCCTTCTCTGGACACTCTCCAAGTTTAATATCCTTCTTGTACTTCTTGTCTTCTGTGGTGCCCAGAACTGCACACAGTACTCGAGGTGAGGCCGCACCAGCGCAGAGTAGAGCGGGACAATCACCTCCCTCGACCGACTAGCGATGCTGTGCTTGATGCACCCCAGGATGTAGTTGGCCTTCCTGGCTGCCAGGGCACACTGCTGGCTCATGTTCAGCTTGCTGTTGATCAAAAGCCCCAGACTCCTTTCTGTGGTGCTGCTCTTCAGCATCTTGTCTCCCAGTCTGTCAGTATAACCAGTGTTGCACCTTCCCAGGTGCAGAATCTGGCACTTGCTCTTGTTAAATTGTATAATGTTGGTGATTGCCCAGCTCTCTAATTTGTCCAGCAAACTTGCTCAAAAAATTTTCAAGTCCCTCATCCAAATCTCTTATGAAAACATTGAAGAGGACTGGTTCTAAAATGGAGCACTGGGGAATTCCACCAGTGACGTGTTGCCCGCTTGATGTAACCCCATTTACAAGAACCCTCTGTGCCTGACCCATCAGCCAAGCATTCACCCATTTTATTATGCTTTTATCTAAATGTGTTCTGATGGTTTTGTCCAGAAGGATACTGTGAAAAATGGTATTGAAAGCTTTACTGAAATCTAGAAAGATTACATCGACTGTCATCCTTTGGTCGACTAGCTGGGTAACCTTGTTGTAAAAGGAAATTAAGTTTGTTAGGCATGACCTTCCCCTGGTGAACCCGTGTTGGCTCAGATGAATGACCACGCTGGCCTTTAGTTGTCAGCAGAAGTTCTGATGACTTTGGCATAAGATTTTACCAATAGGTAATATATCACATACCTTTGGTGAAAATAAATGGGGGTGGGGGAGGGAGCATTTTTCATTGCAGTTTTATTTTGGTTTCCATTTGCCTTCTCTTTTCATGGCATCTGATAGGCAAAAGATTAATCCAATAGTATCTGATTCATACTTTCCAAACCTCATCAGAGTGCAGTCAAAATTAGGCTGTGTGGCTGTGTTTGCCTCTTCTGTCCACATATAGTTACAATACCACAGGATTTATCTGATATTATTTGCATTCTGAAATATCATTACAGTCAAAAATTGCAATGAGAACAGAGAATGGATGACTTTCCTATGACAAAGTCTGTGATGAGAATGGAATATGGTTAAAAAATACATTATTGTTACAATTCTGTGATTGCAATCTTATGGTTCTACACATGTTCCATAGCTCTGATCTCATATCATTTTAAAGTGCCAGGCAAACAAAGGACTTTACTTAGCTTATGATACTTGTTCAAAATACATTTGTTTTCACTTGAAAACATTTTGCTTAAAATGAATGGAAGGGACTAGCCATGTGTTTGGATTCAGTAAATGTGTTATCACAATTGGGAAAATATTTTGGCAGTTTTATGTTGGTCTGTAGGGGCTATAGCTTATAAAATGATATGCAATAGACTTTTACTAATGAAACACTTTGAGTTAATTTTAGTAATAGAATGTAATCGAACTAACCACAGGTTATTTTAAGATATCTGAGTTGTTACCAATTTATCTGCAACTGGATTATACGTTATCCTGTCTTAATAATTAAGAGAATAATGTATTTAATTAAAAAAAAAAAAAAAAAAAAAAAAAAGTTAATTCATTCTTTGTTAGGGATGACCCTGAACTAGATTGTCTTTCTATTCAGAGCCATGGGTGGTCTTAGCTATCTTTAAAAGCGGTATGGATTTGAAAGCCTCTTTAAGCCACAAGTTTTATCCACAGGTGTGGTGGCTGTGGACTTTTGTGCCTGGGGTGTACAGCAGTAGCAGGTAGTCTGTGTCTTCCCTAGGAACACCTGTAACACCTGGATGCTCACATCTCTCTTTTGGGCTGTTCCCTTGCAGCAGCGGCAGCAGCAGACATGGCATACCACCACATTCGCCCGCCCATCGGGTACTCCATCCCCAAGCCCATCTCTGCCCTACTGATGAGAGGCTGGAACGCCTGCCCTGAGGTGAGTGTCCCGGCTCCACACAGCTGGAGAGGCAGCAGGACAAGAGGTACAGACATTTAACGCCAGCCATTTGTCTGACTTCACAGGGCTTCCCCAAACGCACCGATTACTGTGAGAAGTGCCACTGCAGATAGCTCTGGGACAGATAATGATGAATGCTGAGAAATACAGAAACACAGAATAGTTGGTGAATTGAGGAGGAAAGCAAATGGTTATTTAGACATTCAATGAAATTTTGAGTAATTACGTTATAAAACTTTGATTGTGACTTATACTGAGTGGAAAAATATTTTCTGCTCTCAGACTTCTGTAGACTTTTTCTATGAATTACTGACTTTTCTCCACATTAAAAGTGAAATTTGCATCATCAAAAAGAGGAACCAAGGTACTGTGGAAGTGTATAAGCTTATATTTTTCTACCATGCCCTGAGGTTTTTTCCATGATACACTGAAGATACTAGCAAAAGAGTGGTACAGAAGACAGCAGGTCCTGAATACAACCAGAAGTCCCCTCCCTAGCCTTTCTGGTAGTCCTCCTTCTAGGAACAGATGGGGATAGGACGCACAGAGAAAAATTATGAAAATTCTTGTTTCTAGGGCTACTTTCTTCATGGCAGTTGCTTTCAGCTCATAACACACAAAATTTCTCACTCTTTTGTGTTCTTAAGTTGCTATGAAGACAAACTCTAGATTCTATTTTTCTTCTCTCAAACAGAGCATAGTAAGGCTAATGAAGAATGCATTGCCTGGGCCTAGAGACCAGTCCTAGTAAGGTGATATTGTAGCGATGCATTTTCAGAACCTTGGGTTTTGAAGTTGAACTAAGAATTTTTTGGATCTGCTCAGAACTTCTAATATGCAAAACTCTGGGTTCCAGGCAGCATCTCTAGCTAATTGTTTGGAGAGCGTGCAGTGACTGGTTATGAGATCTCCAGGTAGTAATCTTAAAAGCAGTCTACCAGGCTGTGAATGGAAGAGCACTTGTCCTGTAGAAAGGTTTTTCTCACAGAGGATTACAGAGATGGGTACATCCTGTAGGTCCTTTCTGTGCTTCTGTGTATCAGCCAGGCAAGTGACCCTGTGTCTATAATGCCATTTTTGCATACATAGCTGCAGCAATCACACACACACATTTTTTTGCGTATTGCCCTCAACTGTCTGAAAAGTCAAGAAAGATGCTCCAGAGACTAGGAATTCAGTTTGTTTATAAAATGTTCCATGAAGTGGGATAGCTACGTCAGAAGACACATTGGATGAATGGGCTTTGGGTTTGGAAATATTTTTTTTCGTATGTTTGGTTTGCTGGTGCTACGCTGGCATTAAAGGACTGCATTTAACAAAATGGGAGTTTCAATATAGATTAATGGGAAGGGATTTTAGAACGTCTATAATTTTCTGGTGTTACAGAAGCCTTGTTGAATATGCTGCTTCATATTATTGAACCAGATACCGTGACTTTAAATTTCACACTGGAAGCAGAGTCCTGTATTTTTGCCCTTAAGTACCATTTTTAGTTAGCTTAGCTTAGAAAGACAGGTTTTTGTGTTCCTAAACCTATCCTTGTTCTGGATACTTGAGAGCTTTCTCAACTGATTTAGTGGACTAAGGAACATGCTTAGGTGCTGTACCAAGGCAGTGGAAGAGGGAGGTTTGTGTAACTTTGGGTTACCAATTTCCTTCAGAGAGTTTTGCCCCCTTACTGTATTCCTGACTGGATACTTACCTAATATTTCATTTTGAGAATTGCAGATAAAATGTGTTGTATGTTCTGCGCATGGCATAGTTAGCTTATTTCATAGCTATTTTGTCTCATTTTTGTTAAAGTTTCATGGATACTTGAATATGGTGTTGTCTTCCCATTTTATGAGCTAATGTTAGGATGGAGTGGAGGGCGAGGGGGGCAGTTTGTTTGTTTTTTCCATGTAACTATAAAGCATCTGCTAATAACCATCAGCAAGTAACTCACATTCTGTTTAGAGTTATTAATAAGATGTCATAGTAAATTGTTGACTTAAGCGAGCAGTATGTAATGAATAGAGTCACTGTATCTTGTTAGCATTTCCACAGCTCATTTAGCCCCAAATAAAAAGAAAACATCCTTTCAGAATTTTAATGCACTTTGCTGCTCATCAGTATAACTTGAACATCATTTAATCTTACTAATGTTATAGAGCTGCATGGCAGAATTATAAGGCAATTGATAGCTCAATCAGCCAGAGGATAACTTGAATTTTGCACAAAATGTGGGCAAAAACTTATTGAAATGAGCTTTTTTAAAAGGTGTTTTGCTACATAAAATTACTTTACTCTCAGTAACAAAGGTTTTGGATTACTTCTGAAGGCCTCAGAAAAATTTCAGGACAGCCATAGGACAAAGAACGTTACAATGATAACACCTTCTAGTCAGCATTTGAAAGGTTTGCTGTACAGTCAACAGACTATTCTAAAACAGTGAATACAAATATGGAATACTGCTATAAATTCACTGCACAGCTTAAAAACCAATTCTTCTAAAGTGTCTCCATTATACCATGTATGTATGTAGCGTGTATAATAATCCTTGACCCAGTGATATCTTCTGAGCATAACACACAAGAAGAGGAACCGAATGCTATTAGTGAGCCACCATAACAAGTAGAATGAGTAAAATACCTAAATGGTAAAAAACATCACCATATAAATACCCATTTTGCAGAATTTCACTGTAGGTGCATAAACAAAGATATTTCTCTATATATTTATTTAAAAGAGGGGTTATTTGTTAGGGGAAAATGGTTGAACTTTGGGGCTCAATGAGTGTTCACAGAATTCTCCTATGTTAGCTTAGTTTAAAAACAAACAAACAACAACAAAACTTAGGTAATAAAATGATGTCTATCTGGATGAATTTTGCTGAACATCTATGAAATGCCTCCAGATTGGAAGACTTATCCTTTTAATCATATTTAATTTCATTCAAGGTTCATCCCAACTGAAAGTTTGTTCCTATGTATCATGTCGCTGTTTCCATTTATCGAGTACTTGAACATCTGCTTTCTGCACACTCCTGAAAATAGTTGTTTACAAAGGCAAATAGATGACTAGAAAAAAAATTAGACTGGCTCTTAACCAGCATTTTCCATTAGATATTTTAATTTATAAGATTTAATGAGAATCAAAGTATTTGCCGTAGAATCTGTGGCTCGGTTCACATAAACATTGCTTTAGGTTTAGTGAGTGGAACTCTTATTTTAAAGGCACTGATCAGTTCTTCCATAGTCTCTGATGGGCTTTTGATCAAGTTCTGTTGAATGTGGTAAAGCTTGTCACATGCAATAAATGAAGTATTTCTTAAACACTTTGTAGACTAAAGCTTAGTGATACTCTAATACTGCAAGAGAGGGGACTTAGGTACATGGTCATATACCACTTTTATAACAAAATCCTTTATAAAGGGAGCCACTGAAATCACCTCACAATGAAGTTTCTGTCCAGTCATCAGACAAGATCTCCTTTCTTCCCACCAGCCTTGCACCAGCTAAAGAAGAGGCAACTCTGAGAATTCCTTGACCCTGTGAAGGATACCGTGTTTGTAGGGAAGTTATTTGCATGGGAACATTTTGATAGGCACAAGTTATTCACAGCAGTGAATAACTACAGAAGTGAATAACTTACAGCAGTAAGTTATTGAAGCAACTTACTGAAGCCCGAGATTTCCATGAGATCGCAGTATCTTTCCAAAGTAGTTCCTCCTTGTTGGTTTTGTTTGTTTATTTGTTTGTTTTTATCTGGAATATCTCATTGCAACAGTTGGCATCATGTGACAGAAAGAACACCAATATTTCATTGTATTACTGAAATCTTATGACCTAATCATTATTAGTTCAAGACTAATTGTTACTGAAAAATAGAATAATGCAGTTAATGTTAAACACACAACTCTTAGTTTCATAGCTTTGTACTAAACCTGCAGTTCCCATCAGATTCGCAAGCAGACTAAAAGCAATGCAATGAAAACCAAAGAAAGGGAAATGGAGGGGATTTGTGATTCCTCATATATCTGTTAGTTTTTTCAATCACAGAAGATGTCTCTTCTATTTTTAACACAGCTCTGCTTTTTCTATTGTATGCACAGGGAAGACCAGAATTTTCAGAAGTGGTCACAAAATTAGAAGAATGTCTGTGCAATATTGAGGTAAGGTCCTTATTTCTACTGTGGTATATCTGTGTGCATGCAGTGTCATAAAAAAATACAAATAAGGGAAGCAGCAGGTGCTGAGGGGAATGGTAGCTTTTGTCTGGAAGTGCTTGAGCTGCTTCATCCTGTTGCAAACCAACACATTGAATTTTTAAGGCACATTATCAGTAATGGTTTTCATGGGTGTCAGGAGGAGCACCAGATATTGCTGTGAGTGTCAGCAACTACTCAGAGAGAGGAACGCTGATGAGAGAGCGCGACCAGTGGGGTGGAGGTGTGGTTCACATTAGTCCTTGGCAGGTTTTTTCCTCCCATTCATCAAACCCAAGTCTACTTGGTTTAAGAAGAAGAAAAGACAAACTGGACAAGACCCATGGAAGAAAGGTAAAAATACAAAACATAAGAAGGATGAATGCAAAGACAAATTCCTGCTCTGCCCTGTGGCTATGACATAAACGGATGTATCAGCATTCAGCCTGGTATAAAATAAGTGGTGAAACAGCAACTAAACTTGAATCAGGGTTGCAGTTCCTAAAATTATATTTTCTGTGTGCATGTGTATGTATTTAAGAGTTTAAAAAATCTAAATCCTTCCTTTTAAAATGTATCACTGCTCTTGAGCTTAAGGATCAGAAAGACACCCATAATCTACTGCATTTCTTCATGTTCTGACTATAGTTGGTTGCTCTACACATAGGTGGAAGCTTTTAAGTGCAAAAAATTGTGAAGCACTATATCACAAGAAACAGTGCCATCTCGTGGGACACATAACTTCTATGATACGCAGGCAGCAGTGCATGCAGGAAGAAATCTGGATCAAGAGTTCACACACACACACACACACAAATAAAAAAATGCTTTATTTAGCCTTGGAGTTAGACTTAAGCTCCACTGTGTCCAGGGCAAAGCCTTGTTTCTGGGGAAAACTCTCCACTTCCCTCTACTTCCTGCTCTTCTTCTTCTTGCTCAGCAAATCATTTCTTCTCCTTTTAAATATCTCTGAATCCAGGCATGACAAGGACTTTTTGTGCCAGCAAGTCTATGGCCCTGCTGCTGCATACATGCATTTGTATATACACTGATTCGAAGATCGAAGCCAAAATTTCCTTAAGTGGTATATTCTTTATTGCAGCACTGGATGCACGGGGGATCTTTCCACCTATCATGCATGTCTGAAGTAACAAACCATCTCATATTTATACAGCAAAACGATGAATATTCTATTAACACCTATACATATTCATTACCTAAACCCGCCCACTCTCGCTTCATATGCTAATTAGCTTATCAGTCCTTGTGCAAAGCCTTCCATGAATTGTGGGCCGGAGTCTTTGGGACATGGGCAGTGGTCTTTGGGAGGAAGACCATGGGTCTTCCTCGTGATGCACTTTTCACCTTTTGCTTAAAAAATGCCAGATAGGATGAATCAGTTGTTTTCCAAGCTGAGTTGGCTTTTGGCCTAACTGAGGGTCAGCAGATAACGGGATGTCTCAGTTAACAAGACATAACAGAAGGTTGACTCAAGTTATCTCAAGTCTCAGCCTGACTGAGGGTTGACAGATAATGGGATGTTTCAATTAACAAGATGCTTCAACATAACAAAAGGTCAACAGATAACAAGATGTCATCTATTTTGTTCTCATTAATTTTTAACCACAAGATTTATTCTATCCTAAAGTGAGTCTATACAATATCTACACACGTATTAATGTGCTAGCCCTGTATTCACATTGTCCCATCAGTCTGAACTCCTGTCCTGAGACACTCAGACAGGACCACTCTGATCAGGCAGCACTGCCACCTTTCTGGTACAGGTGGGAAAGTCTCACACAATGGCTCCCACTAGGGAAGCAGCAATGCCTCCCAGCTGCACAGTGAATGCTCACAAGCCAAGTAACTTGCATCTGGGCTGAAGTTTATCTTATCTTCTTGAAAGTCATCCAATCCCAGCTTAAAAACTGCTGGCAATGATGAACCAACCACTTTGTTGGCAGGCAGCATCCAGCTGTCCTCCTCAGCTGTTCAAAGTCAGAAGGCATTGCTTTTTTTCAGCCAAACATTAAGGAAATATGGGACACACAACTTGTGAGAAAGAGCTGAGGACAGATATGTATGAATGTAATGTAATAACAGTGCCTTTTGTGCTTTTTTTTTTTTTTTTTTTAATCCAGTTAATGTCTCCTGCCTCTAGCAACAGCAGTGGTTCTCTGTCTCCTTCCTCATCTTCGGACTGTCTCGTTGCACGTGGAGGTCCTGGCCGTAGTCATGTTGCAGCATTACGTAGTCGTTTTGAGTTGGAATATGCTTTAAATGCAAGAGCTTATGCTGTCTGGTCACAGAGGTATGTTCCACCCATTGCATGCTCAGGAGGGCTCTTACTCTGAAACAGAGAGAATCCTTCCCAGGGCTGTATGGCTCACTTGGCTCAGATGGGAGGGATTGTCCCCTGCTACCAGGTGTGGCTGCATGGGAAGCAGGCGGTAGAAACACACCCTGGGGTATGCAGTACACAGCTGATCCACTGCCAGGGCCAGCCTGGGAAAGCACTTTTGCAGTCTTGTCTTCTCCTGTAGCTCCTCTAACATGGTGGTCTGGGTTATCTGAACACCGAGGAAGCTGTCCTGCTGTCAAGACAACTGCTAAGAATTTGCATTTTTCACAATGGATAACATCAAGTTAGTGGAATGGCTGCGATAGAAAAGCGAAGTAATTGAACGGGTGACATTTGTTAATACTGTGTTTCTCAATTCTGGATTTTAGTTTTCATTTTTTTTTCATCTTGATCACAAATCGTGATATGATCAAATGAATGATTTAATTAACACTGGCTAATTGTGTTGCACTAAGAGGAGCAAGCACCGCCAGGTGCTGTCATTCTGCAGGTAAAAGCACCCAGACTAAAAAGGAGACAGGCAGAAACCAGGCTGTCCCAGCAGGTACCGTGGCAAGAAATACAAATGCAAAGTCCCTTTTCCTTTAGGAAGAGGAAGGGATCTCTGCCTCACAGAGCACTGCTGTAGCTGTTCCTACTGGGGCACATCTTAAAATTTGCATTTCGTTCAGTTTATGCCCACAGAAGGATAAGAACGCCCAACATTTTCAATGCAAAGCAACATATGGGTTCTCTATACAACCACAACATTAAAGTTAATATCTGAGGCAGTCTACCCTACCACTCAGGAAGACCTGGCTTTGAGGGCAAATTTAGCAGTCTCTTGTCTCTGTCCCATGGGGACTGAGAGTACTATGAAGATGAAATGATCTCTTAATCTCTGCCAGAAGAGTTGTGCGCTTAGTCTAAACTTTACCCTTTAGCACCACTTAGCAGTCAGAAATATTAATAGCAGAGCTTGTGATTCATTCCTGGTAACAGGGATGTGGAAAGTCAGAAATACAGTCAGCTAAAACGAGGAGCTGGAGTAGAGGAGCATGGTAAATCAATCATTTCACTGTTTGGGGTCTCTGACAGAGAGGCAGATGGCAAACACCTGCAGACAGATGCTGAAAACTTCCATATAAAAATAAAAATCACACCTAAAATGTTATCTGGCAACATAAGATACCAGATGAATTTCTTTGCTTTGATGTACACTGCCTTGGCAGGACATGGAGGTGGGGACCGAGGTCAAGATGGAAAGAATGTGAACTAGCCTTTTGTCTATAAAGGACCAGATTTTGCTGTTAGGTGTAATAGATGCGCATGAAAGGAATAAGAAAATGGTGTATTTAGGTTACAGCATAGATACAAGAGAGAGAAAAGGGACACTTAAAAGTGCCTCTCTTGTCCTGTAATTCAGTGTTCTCATTACAGCACTGAGGCTTGTTAGCACACCAAAATGGGTTCTTCTGTAACCTCACCAGTTATTTAAAGTTGTATGCTTTTATCAGATGCTCTGCCATACAAACTAACAACATTTAAATCTATAAATAGCACCCAGGAAGGCTCATCCAGAGGCACAGCATTCAATGCAAAGGGAATGGCTTCCACTGCTTTAGAAGTTTTTCAATTATACAACACCCTGAGATGATTAATAAATTCACTTTCTAATGACAATGTTTTTTTAGGATTTCTTTTTTGTAAGCATAGGCATTTTCAGAGGGAATGGGCCCTATTTTTGTGTTTTTTCCCCAGCTGGACTGTTTTTCTTGGGCTGTCCCCTGTTTTATCTGCTGACAGCTTCGTGTCCTGTGCCGTATTGCACAGCATGCAACTCCATTCCACAGCAGCAACAACCCAGCTAACGAAGTCTCCATCTACTATGGAGCTGAACAGCCCCAACACCGAACTTGTTTCTTGCCTTGTAACTTCAGTGCCAGTGTTTAGCAAATCTCCCTCCCTTGTGGCAACTGTTGCTATGCACAAAGTAATGAGAGGTGGGCTGTGGTAGTCTAATACATGGAATGAGCTGGATGAAAGAGCAGCGCATTTTAATTGTCTGTCTAACGGGACAGCTTAGCGTGTCGACTCATCACAGTATAGATGCTGGATGTTAGGAAGAACTTCTTTACTGAAACCCTTACTGAAAGGGTTGTTAGACATTGGAACAGGCT
This sequence comes from Anas platyrhynchos, assembly GCF_047663525.1. Lineage (NCBI taxonomy): Eukaryota > Metazoa > Chordata > Aves > Anseriformes > Anatidae > Anas > Anas platyrhynchos. The sequence continues at coordinate 39,491,204 of NC_092594.1, forward strand.
GCCCAGGGAAGTGGTGGAGTCACCATCCCTGGAAGTCTTTAAAAGACATTTAGATGTAGAGCTTAGGGATATGGTTTAGTGGGGACTGTTAGCATTAGGTCAGAGGTTGGACTCGATGATCTTGAGGTCTCTTCCAACCTAGAAATTCTGTGATTCTATGTAAACTGATACCTCCTATCTAATTTGCAGCACTGGGCAACACCTTTCTCAGGGTCTTTCTTTGGATGACATGAGAAGAAACTTCCAGTATCCACCGATTGACAAAAATGGTGAGTTATTGCACAATACTCTTCTTAGTATCTTGCAGTGTTTAACCAGTGCAGAGCTACAGTCTCCTGCAGTATAAAAAACCTGAAGAAAAAATTAATGTTCAATGCAGGCTGCTAGTTACAGTCAGTGAGAGCTTGTGAGGTCTTACCCCATGCTCCATGCAGCTCTTTACCACTTTCAATCTATTTGTGCACCAAGCTTTTTGGGAATGGGATGTTCTGTTCTATCTGTGTGTATGAATCTGTGAATAAAGAGAAGATTGTGGTATTATAACTTCACCCCTCTCAGAGGACATCCTGTCATTCTGCTCCTCTCCAGAACAAATGTTCTGACTGCTTCTTCCTCTTGCCTTTCCTTCTTGCCTTTTCTTCTTGATTTTCCATCCTACTACATTTGAGCATGTTTTTATGCATTGCCACGCAAAGAGCAATCTAGCATTTCCTAGCCCCTATAAACCTTTCTTGTTAAATAGATCTTGTTCATGTCTCATCTTGCAGGCAGCAACATGGGGTTCAGTTTCTTGTCCACCCTTTCTGAATGGCTCATGAGCTCACTACCGGCTTCTTTACAGTTTCCCAATCAAAGAGTAGTTTCATCTTAGAGCAACTTTTAGCCCAACAGCATAATTTATAAATACATCCTTAAAATAAAGAACATATGAAATGTAGTTGGCATTAGGATGCTATCCACCAGATTGCATTCAGATAACTCGGATAAATCTTTCTTAGTGAGGATCTGAAGGTCAGACTCTTAATCTCACCTTCATACAGATCTTCGTTCACACCAGGCTCAGCTGCTGCATTCTACAAAGACCTACGATTGGTATGAAACAACTTTTGCTATGTGCTAGCTGTCAGGGTAGTATGTTTTATGCCCAGTAATTTTCTGAGTTTTATGCTCAGTGACTTTCTGTGCAGCAATATGGAAGTGGGCACACCTACCAAGTAAACGATCTCAGAAACTCCCCCAGCTGCCATCCACAAGCACCAGCTGATCTGTTCACCTGAACATCCTAAGATGCTTTTCTCTGTGTTCCATGTGCTTTCATATGCTTTTCTCTGTGTTTGAATCACAACTGTGTTGAGCGGATCCATTGGTTGCATGATGCTGCTGTCCTCATTCAGTTTGCTGCTGCCAGCTAAGCTGTCCCCTGAGACACCCTCACCCCTTTCCTGTCGTCTGTTGCCACTTTTCTGCTACTTTCCAACACATTTTGCCAACAAAACAATTTAGTGTTTCACTCTGCCTGAAGCACATATACATCCTATTTGTTATCTTTGTTGTCTTTCACTGGTCTCAGTGTGTCTGTTGCACTACCTCCCCTCCTCTGAACTGAGCACACTGGATGAGAAAAAGAAAAAAAAACAGTCATATAAATATTTACTCAGTACAGTATTAAGAGCAGTGCTGATGCCATAACGAGCAGTGAGCTAATGACCTTTGAAACTGAAAAAAAAGAACAAAAATGTTACTACTTTTCTTATTGTATCTATATTCCACATCTGCACAAAGCAGTTCCTCAGGGCACAGCTTTTGTCATACACCCAGCAGCTGGACAATTTGAGGAAGAAGAAGCCAGGAATAAAACAGGGACTGTTCAGTGAACTCCTAGAGTAAGACCATCCAGGAAGGACTGGAGAGGGCCTCTCAAGTCTGCACTAGAAAAGGACAAAAGGGAATAAGGGCTGGTCAGAAAAGAGACTGTCCATGGCTTCATTTAAACTGTGGAATTAAGGTGGGATTTCAGACTCCACTCACAAAACCTCAAGATTTATTTTTAAATATTCCTGTTCTTGAACCTGTTCAGGATCCTGTCTGATAGACACAACAGGACTGGAAAGCTCCATGCTGTATACTTCATTTCATCAGGCTTATGCAGCTCAAAGTTGAGTCCTGTGCTGTCTCCAGGATAAGTATCTTGAGGACCATCAGAATCACCATCCTCTGTCACAAAGCACCAAAACCAGCTGCTCTGGAGGACCTCCATAACATGCTGCAGCCCAGTCACTACTCTCTCAGGCTGTACCCTAGCCTTCCAAGATCCTGGTAGAGTAATCAAGCCATAGCAATGCACAGCAGCACGCCAGAAAACAGAAAGCCCTGATACTTTTTTTATTAGAGTGCTTGGTCTAATGATTGCAAATATTTGCACTCTATTTATGGCACATAAACCAATTTCACTGTTGTCTCTCCTTACCCATCTCCATTTTGATCTTCTTTCTTTTCATTTGCTTTTTGCATAATGTTTTCCATTATCTTCATTTGCACTTGCAGTCTGTAAGCAATAAATAATTCCTTCACCCTTTTTCTTTTTTAGTAAAAGCCCTAAAAGCACCCTGTTTCCATTCCTGAAAGAGCCCTTGTCAAAGTGAACAATTTTCTTCATTGAATGTATTTGAAAACAGGAATTTTACAAATAAACACACCCATGGCCTCTTTAGTGAAAGCAAAGGACCTGCTCTTTGTGGGAAGTGTCACAAATTGTGAGTTCAAAAGTACATTGAAAGGAGAAAAATCACATGAGATAGATACACAATGGCCAAAGAAGACTGTATATCCTCTAAAGTTTAAGATTAGCATAAACAGAAAGTTTAACTTTAACTTTGCTTATCCTTGCTCATTGCAGCACTCAGACACAGGCAGACAAGCTACTGACAGCAACATTGCAGCAACAGCCACCAAGGTTTCCCAACAGCAAAGATGGTCTTGGCGAGGCTTGCAGCACAGCAGCTTTGCTGCAGCACAAGGAAATGCATCATGCATTCCCTGAACACAGGGCAGACAAGAAGAAACCCGTGGGAGTAAGGCAACCCAGTAAGCTTGTTTCTGGGTGGTACAAAACTCACAAGCACAGCAAGGGAAAAAAAAAAAAAAAAAAAAAAAAAAGCACAGAGCACAGGTTGTGATTGAGGGGGTTGGAGACATGAAAGCATTTAAGAAAGCAAATGTTCCCCATTGTGTGGAAGCAGTAAAGTCAAAGAAACTGATGGTGGCGCATGTGGACAGTCTTCAACCCAGCATGACCAGAGAATCTCATCAGAGTGCAGTGTTGTCACCATGACCAGAGATGTCATTAAAAGTACATCATGCTCTTGTTATGTGCCCCATCACAGACCAACACTCTCTGAAGCACGATGGCATTAACTTCAATGGTTCAATGAAGGCACGTGCCTCCTTCACCTCCCAACATCCGGGGCACATCCAGCATGCATGACAGCAATCACGGGCTTAAGATTGCATATTTAGAACATGAGTAAGATTTCCTTAAAGATACACTTTGTCATGCAGCTTTCAAAACACAGCATGCCATGATCAGAAGATAATCCAAAGCTGGTTATGGAGTACAGCTTGGGGATATAATGGTCACTGCAATTTTAGTTACCAGAGTCTTCATTTTATGCAGCTGTGTATAATTTCTGTTTGGCAGTAGGAATTTGGCATGGAGGAGCATGAGCAATGTTTTCTAATTCTCTCCCAATCCCTACACCCCAGAAAGTTTTTGTGCACTAGTTTTCTTTGTTCCCTGAGCATCTGAAAGGCTCTGTATGATGCATTGTTATCAGGACATTTGAGATGACTACATAGGATTTATTTTTATGTTAGTACAGTAAAACAAGGAGAGCGGGAACAGCTGACAATGACAGTGTAAAGAGAGAAATGGATTCTTATTATTGGAAAGCTCATTGGAAGCACTGTCAAGAGCAGTTGATGTCCATTTTGTAGTGTCAAGAATTAAACAAGTTAAAATATTTTAAAAACACTTGTCAGAATGCTGATTTTGAGCTCTCCTAAGTTCTAATTGAAAGGACAAAAATATATATAGTTTTTAATGCCAAATGTCTTTAAAACACTGAGATTTTTATGTCAGATTTTATGTATTTCTTTTATGTTGGTCACCAAAGCTTCTTTGTGTTTGACTATGTTGCATTTATTCCATGAATGATTGGGTCTCTTTACTTCCCATTTAAATTTCTCCTCGGTAGATGATATTGAATGGTGACTTGCAGACAGCAAAAAGGTATGTGTGATCAGTGCCTATTTATCTCAAAATGGTACGCACATTATTTTGTTGACATTGTCACTGCAGGGGCAGGTAGGGGAGAATCGCTGCTGTGTCAGGACGCACATGAACTTCCCTCTGCATCTTGCAGGTTACGTGTCGGATCCCATGAGTACCATGAGATTTCATTCCTGCAGCAGCAGCGGTAGCTTTGAAGAAAGCAGCTGACAGCATGGACCGCCTTACTGCAGAAAGTCACCAAAAACCAGCAGCAACTGTTCTTACCATACCAGCCTAACTCCCAAGCATCGCGTGCTATATTGATGGTACCCAAACTGACCCCTTTATTTGCTGACAATGAATGTCCCTCTCATGTTATGTGCTAGCATCTTTTTCTGCTTATCTTGAGGGGGCTTTTTCTTTTGGTGGTGTGCATCTACCCTTTAACAAAGTGAATGCCTGAACTTCCAGCATGAGCATTAAAAATATGAAGAGGTGACAGTAAAGGTGTGTCTGTTAAAGTTTAAAGCTCTGCTGCAAGTTGTTGTTACCTGGGTCCGCATCCCTGACCAGCAGCTGCCGCAGAGCCCCAGCCCACCTCGCCACTGCAAGAAACAGCTTGTCCTTCCTGCCACCACGCCAGCCAAGCTCCAGCTCCCAGCTCCTGAACGAGATTGTCTCTTTTGTGAGCTCCCCACCGTCACAGAAACACCTTGCCCCGCATTCTCAGTACCTCAGGCTCACACAGCTCGCTGGCACAGCAGCCCCACTACATCTTTTCTGAGCCCTGATCTGCAGTTGCTTTCCTGCTCTCTGAGAATAATGGGGTACTTGGGTAGCCATCATAACTGTACTCTTCCAGACATTTCTGTCTTCTCATTTGCTTCCTTGTTTTGGTTTGAGTTCCTTTTTTTTTTATTATTATTATTTTTCTTACAAAGTACATGCTCTAGTTCAGTCATTTGGTAACAAAAAAGCCACATGGGAACTTCAAAAGAAACTTTTCACCAGCAGGGTAACACGCAAATCAAATCCCAAACCACCTATGTTACTGCAGACAGGTAAAATCATTGTGCCGCAATAATCCTAAAGCAGAACAGAGCTACATTTTTCACTCAAAGCAGTTCCAAGGCAAAGTGCCAACTAATGCATGCTGAGTGTGCCTGCTGAGACCGGGTTTGCAACAGATTTCTCACTGGAAGTTTAAAAAAAAAAAATGGGAAGGGCAAGACAACATGAACCCTTCTTCTAGAGGCAATTACACAGTTAAAATTATGCTGTTATTTTTCTGGAATCTGTTTTGAAAATAGTAAATTTTTGCTGCAAGCAACACTGCTATAATATTATTCCTTAATTGCATTTGAATACACAACTGTCAGGTGGGTAGAAATGTGGGTTCATGATTACTGCATGTTGCTCTGTGGATATTATTCAGGATGTTGGATTCTTATGACTACAGTGTCTGAACCGAGCTCTGTGATAAGGCATTGTGCAGTGTGACAGACATGCTCTATAAATTAGTAATAGGCTCTGCTGACTCATGTCTTGCATGCTGTTAGTTTCATAATCCTGAAGCAATAAAAATGGGGAAGGTTTCACTTAGTGAGGTTTACAGGTCTTTTTCCCATTTGTTTTGTTTCACCTAGGGAAAAATTTTCTATTAGTCTGTAAAACCAGAGTATTGGGAGTGTGGTGGTTTTTTTTGAGCAATACAAGAAACTCTGAGAGCCAGCATGTTCCTAACCACAGGACTCATTTCCCTAATTGTTAAAATCATACACACAAGAACCATTTATAAATATTGAAGTATTTTAAATTATGTATTATCAGTTTTCCTGTCCCTTACAGTCACTGCTGCCTTACTCTTTTGGGATTTCCCTGATGACCCAGATCTTCTGCAGCCAAGGAGTGTCTTGGGAGTTCAGGTGCTTCTTAGTGACCAACTCTTGCCTTCTTTTCTAAAATGTTGGATTGGATTTAGTTATATCTGCTACTGCAAACTCACACCCCCGCTTAATCATCTCCAGAGTGCTCTGAATGTCAGCTATCTTTAAAGGAAGATTCTACCCATAAGGAGAAAAAACAAACAAACAAACACACTCATGGCTGAAGTGCCAGGAGCAGAGACTGGAGGCTGGCAATCTGACAATAAACTGCACCAGGAGGAGTCCCCTGCACAACACTGTGGGGCACGGGTCCTGCCACCACCTCGCCTGCTGCCATTCAGCAGCCACAGAAAGGACGAGGACGCGCTGGGGCAGGGACACTGCCCCAGAGCTGACATTGGGGGATCCCTGCCTCGGGCAGAGCCACACGAGGCTCCCTTGCCACAACGCAGTCAGTGCTGCAATGGGGACCCCATTCCCATTCCCTGTGCTCTTTTTTTGCAGAGTGAGAGTATTTAACAGCATTTTGAGATGCTTTGCTGATCACTCTGGCACTTACCTACGACACACAAATCTCTTACCTTTCCCATTTTCCTCCTGTGCTCAGTAAAGCAGATAAATGTCAAACAAGCCAGTTGTTTGGTTCGTGACTTGCCTGAGTACAGCCTTAGCTGTAATCCTGAACCTTCCAGGGAATCACTGCTGAGGCAAATCTTTGCCTCTCACCTTTGTCCACCCCTAACACTTGAGCAACCTGTGTGTATGCATGTGCATTCGTAAAACACTTTTGTCTGGTCTTGCCCACAAGCCACATCCATTTGCTTTTCATACAAATCTGTATGATCCAGTTTTAGTAGCACAAACACTCAACCCAACATTACTTAGTCATTCAGTTAGAAAGCAGAGATAACTACTGAAGACAAGGCCCTACTTGATTGCCAAGTATTATTCTTACAATTTAATCATTTGCAAAAATTCAATGAACTACACAGACTGATACATCATGTTTTTTTCTTGTTTGTTTGTTTGTTTTTTAATAGACTCAAGTAAATATGCGTATGTGCAAATGTGTAGAGAGAAAAAACAACTCTGGAGGTCATTAGCATTAATTTGAATTCCAAACACTTCGTATACCAGGTGTATTCAACTGTAGAGTATGTAAATACAGGTTATTTATTTACTGTAGTTTTTTATGCTGAGCAACACTGGAAATGTCTTGGTCCAGAGAATAAGCCAATACTGATTTTATGGACACTCCCTGGTTAAAAGGAAAGGAGCATTGCTGAGTTCTCAAAAGTCGAACACATGCTTTGTAAGCAAATATTGCCTATCTTGCACAGAATAAATATTTCCACTGCACCACAAAGGATCACTTAATGCAATGCTTTGTTTAAGCTGCTGATGACAGTAAAGCTATCAGTCTTCTTTGTCTGCTTTCTTCTTTCAAAATACTTCCTGGTATCCAGATTAAAAATACAAATGTAACCGTCTTTAGTACAGGAGGAAACAAAAATGAATTGATCGCATTTAAATTTGTATGTGTTTAAATGTATATTGTTCTTAAATAATTTAGGGTAACAAACATGTCAAAATCCTGCTTGTTTCAGTTCCTTTCCTGATCTGAAAACCCAGCTACAGCTACATGCCGCTATGCTTACCGCCCCTGCGCATGGCGGGCAGGACCTCAGGGTCCCTCCAGAGGTGGGGGAGCTGAAAAGGGGATGGGCAGCAGAGACCCACAGCCAACCCGGGGTTGAAATGTCCTTATTCTGAACCACATGCTGCCACAGGTCCAGCAGCAGTTCCACCACAGACTGCATGGGCCTGTGGAGTTACACCTAACACCAGTGAAAGCAAAAGGCTCAGGCTTTCCTCATTCACATTGTAAATCAGTTACAATTGCTCTGATTTAACATTTCCCAACATCTTTTCAAAGTTCTGAGAACGCACTGAAGTGTGGTCAGCACCAAGCCTGGCTCTGCATGGCGAGTGCTCCACAGCAGCCACCCCTGCGCACAGCACCCGCCGTGATGGGGCCGCTTCCCACTCCTGCGGCAACACCCCGATGCCCTGCACCAGATCAAACCACCGATGTGCTCAAGTGTCCTGCACACGCCAATGAAGACACAACCCCATCTCACAGGGAAGAGTTTACAGTTTAAAAAGCCAAATAACTCACATAAAAATGCAGAGAGGAGATACAATCAAGCACATACACTCAGATGTACATTTATAGTCCTACAGTAACACACACAGAGTACCTATCCTTAGCTGTCACTCCTGTCAGGTAGCAAAGGCAAGGGGTGTCTGGGGAGGATGGGAAGTTCCCCACTGCAGTATTTTATAAATAACATAAATAGCAAGTGTGGCAGCTGTGGAACAATCCTTGTGATTTTGGTCTTCATAACGACAAAGGAGTGCTGTTCCCCGGGCTGGCATACACTTGCTAATTTGAGCTGTCTGCTGCACACTGAGAAGCTGCTGTAGAAGAATGTGACAGACAGTTGTACTCGCAAAGTAAAATGAAGGAGTGAGTATCCTGAAGGGCACAAATCTAGTAGATGTGTAAATGTTGCAGAAAACAGCACTGAAGAAGCTGCAGAAAAAGCTTAGAGGACAGTTTCTTCCTTGTCCTGGGGCCCTATGGAGGGCACAACAGCTGCATCCAGGTTTACAACATCCTAGGAAATGATGAGAAAAATGTTAGCTTTACAGAAAATAGGCTAAACTGAGGTAGAGAGATACCACTGTAAGACACTTCCTGCAGCTAGATGCCAGGGCAACCAGAGAAGCCAGCTGCTGCTGCTGGCATGCAGCACAGAGCTCACGGGCAGTAACAGCAGCAGTGGTGACACTGAGGCCGCTCCACACCGCCAGCAGCACTGGGAGACGGGGTGATGCTGCTGGGAGCCAGGAACACAGGGCACTGGGCATAGCTGGAGGGCCGAGAAGACATGGGGCTGCAAGCTTTAGCACCATGGTGAAGGTACATGCAACAGGGCTTCAGGAACAGGTAAGCACACAGAAGCTGCCATGCAGAAGGATTTGCCATCCTGTACCACAGCTATCAGTGGCAGATTCTTAAGGGGAGCATAAGAAAGCAGCAGTGAGAATATGAGACATCATCTGCTCCCAACACTGCTCCCAGCAGCCACGAGCCTGGGGATGTGAAAAGGAACATGCCAGCAGCAGACCCAGGCAGGACTCACCTCACAGCAGCTCCCATCCGTGGCAGCAGCTCCCGCATCTGGGCTTCCTCGCATGGGACTTTTCTTCCTCTGCTCCTGAGCCCCGGAGTCACCCTGTGTGTCTTCTGAAACACCCTCAGCCTTTCCCTTCTGGGCACTTTCACTGAGGCCAGACTCTTTCCCTTTGATATGTGCTCCCTCCTGCACCGTCCCTCCCTGGACTGCTGGCCCCTCTGCCACTGCCACCCCCATCCTGCTCTGTCCCCCTGCCCCCGCTCTTGTCCCCCTCTCCCATGCTCCCACCCCATCACCCATCCAGCTGTCCCCAGCCACCGCCGCCTCCAGCCCCACCGCTCCCCCCCCGTTCTCTGCCTTCCTCACTGCAGTGCCAGCTGCCTCCCCAGCTCTGCTCTCACACAGTCCCTCTGCGGGCGGTGCTGGTTCCTCCACCACCTCCTCACCAGGAGTTCTCCCCGCTCCCAGCACCACCCCATCCTGACCTGTAGCACACTCCCTCAATCCCTGCTCTGCAGCTTCCAGCTCCCATGGACCTGCCACTCCTCCCATGACTCCTCCACCTCCTATCTCAGCTCCAGCTATCTCTGCAGATAGTCCCATCACTGGCCCATCAAGATTTTCTTCCATTACTCCATCTGGCTTTGCTTTGCTGCCCAAAGATGGGTTTTCAAGCAAAAGTGCTTCTGCTGAACCCTCCTCATCTTCTGCTGTTGCTGTCTGCTCCAACAAAGATGACCCTTCACTTGCAGGATCCCTTCCAGCCTCCACCAGAGCCCCTAATCCAGATGCTACTTGTAACACTGGACCCTTGCCTGCATCCACAGACTCCTCCACCACCTCCTCTGCTCTTGGGAGAGATCTCTCTTCCACTTCTGGTGGTCTGTCAGTCTCAGACATTGCTATTCCTATGGCAGCATCCTTCATCTCCGCCTTCTCTTCCCCTGAAGCTTTCAGTTGGGTGAACTCATTTGGCTTTAGTTCTTCCCCGCCTGTGCAAACTTCGGTATCCCCTAATGTTTCCCTGAGAGCCACAGGTTTCTCCACAGCCTCCTCCCCTTCAGAAACAGCTTCCTCTATAGCCTCCGCTCCTTCAAGGCCAGCCACTCCCGTAATCTCTTCTTCTGCCAAGTTTGCATCCTCCACAGCCTCCTCTCCCTCACATACAGCATCCTCCACAATGCCCTTCCCTGCAAAACGTCCCTCCTCCGCGGCCTCCTCTGCCTCAGACATGGTGTCACCCACTGCCTCCTTCAATAGGGGCTCTGCCATCCCCACTGCCTTCTCCACCCCAGAGGCCTTCTCCATGGCCTCCCCGCCTCCAGAGAGCTCCCCAGCTCCCTCACCACACCCAGGCACTGCCCCGTCTGCCTCCCTGCGTGCCGGCCCCCCCACTCCTGCTGATTCCTCTCCCTTGCTCCCTGGCTCCTGCAGTGCTCCCACACTCTCCATCACCCTCATCACAGCTTTCTGCCCCCCAGCTACCACTTCTGCTCCAGGCACTCCCTTCCCTGTCTCCTTTTCCTTGGCATCTCCTTCTGCCATGGCCCCCCTGGCAGGTGCTTGTCCTTCCGCAGCCAGCTGACCCGCTGCTGGCACCACGGCCACCACCTCTCCCTCGGGCAGCACATCTCCTGCCTGGGCCGCTCTCCGTCCTGCGTCGTGAGCGTGAGAATCTCCTTCCTCAGCTACACGGCCTTCCTCCACCAGTGCTTGTCTCTGCCCTGCCACCTGCACTCCTCGTGCCTCTTGTTCTGCTGCCTTCTGCACATCAGGTGCTCTTGTTCCTTCTGCCAAGAAAGCTCCACCTGGTGCTAGTAAGACACAATTGAAACATTGGTTTTACTGAGAGCTGAGTTAATGTTAAGGCTGGTTTACTGGGTTAAAAACATTATTTCTCACAAGCAATGAAGGGACATCAGCATGGTGGCAAGAAAGAGACTTGCCATGCTGCTTCTTACCATGCACCCCTGCTCTGACTAGGTTTCTGGTGCTGCCATTCTGGCATCTGCCGTGATAAATTTAGGCAAAAATGTAGATGCGTGACTGGCCTCCAGTTCTGACAGTTCTGCCTGCCCTTTCCCAGTCCTTTCTCCCTCTCCCCACGCCCCCCCACCTGCCTTGCAGAGAGCTTGTGTGTACACAAAATAGCTGCAAGCTTGACAATAACACTCAAAATTCAGAAATAGGTGGTAAATTGCTCATATAAAATATGCATACATGGGAAGAAGAACACACAGCTGTTCATGCAGAGTAATGCTTCCCATGCATTCTGTAATTACACCTGGGGAATAATACAGGGCCTTTTCCTACACCCTGAGAATTTAACAGCAATGTTCCTCATTGAATTTGGTGCTCCAGGGCCTGTCCCTGGGCAGGCACCTCCAGCAGGCTGCATTGCTGTACCCATGTTTTGCACAAACACAGCAGGTTCTTATTTAGAAAATGGGAGGTTTTGTGCCAGTGAAGAGAGCAAGGAGCAATGTCCTTCCCAAGCTACCCTTTCGCAAACTGGGCAAAGGCTCTCTTGCCCCAAATCATCTCATGCGTTTTGACTTATTTGATGCTCCTGCACTACTGCTGTACTCCAAAATCATTGCTTTTTGCTGTCTGCTTGGGCAAGCACCCATGCAACAAAACCCCATCTCTGGAACAGCAGCCAAAGAGGACTCCAGGTGACCAACAGGCCGAGAGGACAATATTTGTCTCTCATTCTGCCAGCAGAAGAGTGGAGCCCATGTCTGGTTTCCCACAACAGTTCCACTGGCCTTACTTACTCCCTGCTGCCCCCATCCCTTCCTGCCCTTCAGGGCTGGATGTGACCACTCACTAGGTAGGTCAGCTGCGCAGGAGCACAGAAGGTGCACAAGGCAGCTCAAGCAGCTGCAGACAGTAAAGGAGCCAGAATAAAGGACAGGCTGAGAAGAAATTTTACTGAGAGAGAATGGAGACCATGAAAGGAGAGAAGAGAGCACAGAAAGCTGATTCCTCCCATCAGACCATGCATCACCTGACCAGTAGACCACACTTCAAAATTAATAACTCCATATTACATGTTGCAATATGAGAAGTCATGCCTTCCTGCAAAAGCACCTTGCACCGAGTGTATTGCTTACATGTACTACTGGTTTCCTGCCCTGTAAATTTACACTGCTGCTACTAGGAGGTCTGCTAGAAAAGAATTGGTTGCTTAGAAGTAAGTACAATAAGACTGACTGACCTAGCAGCTAGTCTCATTCAAATTGTCCACCCACCTCTGCCATGAAGTGACAAATAGCCTTCCAGAATCTGCTCTGGAGGATGCATCTGTCCCTATTTAAGAATATATTTAACCCATGGAAATACTGTCTTGCCTCCACACATTTACTTGTAGAGGTCTTCCGTGAATCGCTGTGTCTTCTAGGTGTCATGTATTCAAGCCATGTGTAATTACATTTAACTGAATATTCCCTCCAGCGATATATTAAGAAAAACAGTTATCAGTTCTTCTGAGACTGGAGAAAAAGCACCTGTTTTTTTTATACATGTACCTGTGTATTTGGAATTTAATCTGTCTGCTGCTTCAGAATCAATGAAGAGTTCCACATGGAGTGGGAGAGGACTTGTTCCCACAGTCTTCCTTGCCACAAACTTGCATTATTCTCTTCCCAAGTCCTTGCTTCTCCCCTGCCATTGCACACCCTGTGATCTCTCACTTTTTTCCTATGAGGTTGTGTTGTTTTTTTTTGTTTGTTTTTGTTTGTTTTGTACACCGTTGATTCTTTCTATTTGGCCATATATGTTACTTTTCTTCTTTTTTTATTTTATTTTTATTTTTTCTTCTCCTTCCTCCTGTGGTTTCTCCCACTTCCTGCTTACAACTATCCTTCCCAATGAGAACCCTGCACCCACACAGCTCTGAAGAGAAGCATGAGAAAATTTTTAAAAGACCATTTCAGTTGATGTTACAAAAAGCACTTGCTCAGCATGAAGGCCTTTTTGCCTGCACCACAGGTCCTAAAACGTATTGATGGCTCCACTACTGCTTTGACATTGCAACTACCTGAATTACTAAGATCTGCGTAGCAAGGAACCATGAAAGATGGTCAGGGAAGTTCACAGGAGATCACTGACAAGGTTGCTCCTGGGACCCAAGATCCTGACAAAGGTTTCTGAGCAACAGCACACAGCCTGTTTGATTCATTCTGCTGTTCCAATGCTGAAGAGAAGACAAGAAGCTGTCCACTCCAGGACATGCTTTGCTGGCTCAGGCTGATGTCCAGGCAACACTTCCTTCAGACTCAATGAAATACCAAATGCTTTGCTAGCTGTTGTGCACATTGTTTTGCTTTGACCTGGTTATGGGCCTGAAGTCTGACTACTTGGAAGTTCAAATTCTTTCCAGTTTTCTGTCTATGCAATACTTGACAAAAGAGAAACTGACAGTCTATCAAAACACAGAGCCCAGGGAAGGATGAGAAATACTGATCACAGAAATTCTCTCATGGGCTCAGCAATATCTCCTTGTCACAAAGAGCACAGCAAGATCAGAAGATGCACAGCAGGAAGCCAACCCAGGTATTTCCATACTTCTGAGAGATCGTGTCATGCCACTGTTTATGATTTGCACAGACTCACTCTAGTGGAGCATTTTGCACCACTTGCTTCCTTCAGCATACATGAATTACTGTGATAATTTATTTCTGCACTGTTAATGACAGCATTGTTTTGGAGAAATCCTGTCAGGAGCAGAGCACAATTGGTCTCATCAGGGCAAAACAGAAACAGAAACAGTGTCCTATCAATCTCATGCAAACACAGGCTGGAAAGCTAATGAGAATGACCAGCCCCATGGAGAAGTTCACGTGAAAAAAACAGAAGCCCAAGAATGGACTGAGAACGAGTTTTGACACAGCAGAGGACTGAGTACTTTCAGCTTTCCTGGTGTCTCTGGGGGCTCTTAGCCCTCAGCATTTTGGAGGGCTGGAGTAGTGGAAGTTGGAATCACATGGCATATTGTTAATTATAAACATCCTTAAATTTTGCAATTTGAATCTTTATCATGTTTGCCACTGTCCTAAGTGCCTAGAAGAAGCTAAGATTCCCACGTGAGTTTTGTTACCCCACAATGTATCTTTCAACATGCTAATTATATCTCAAAAAAGGGGATTATTTTTTTCCTTTATTTCTCTAGACAAAGCTTCTTGGCAATTCCTTATTTGCTATAAAATTCACCTATACGACTCTTATGTGGACACGGAAAAAGCCTTCTTCAATTTAGGATTGCAAACTCCTATCTGTATTTTTTATGATTCAACAATTTTTCTTTTTCTTCCTCTCCCCTACTTGATCTGGTCTACCCCTGAATCTCAGGTAGTCTTCTGGCAGCAGAGATTATACAGGGCTTGGCTAAGAACACTGTTTATATATATCTACATATATAAATGCTGCTACCGTGTAACATTTGGACATTCTATCTATACTTGATAGAGGGACTCTGTTGAAACCTAGAGCCATAAAACCAAGTGCACTGAATGTAAACATATAAGAATTTATGCTAAGAACAATGTTATCGTTTTATGCTAACGCAGCCTGAAATTACTATCCTTTACACATTCATTTGATCTCTCTTTGCTTTTGTATTACCACGTAATTTCCTGTTCTGTATGTTTTCAGAGTTCTTTCTTCTTCACCAGTCCTTACTCAACTCATCTGAGTCTAGTGGTGAAGCTGCTTACATTCAAGTTCCTTTCATGCAAGTGAAGAGAGGGGTTCCAGAAGCAAACATCTTTGAAGACTTCAGCATTATTCAATGATTAGTATGCTAATGTCTTTACCGGCTCAATTCTGAATGCATAACAAAGCAAAAGCAATACACGAGACAGTCAAAGTAACCCAGCAGCAACAGATTTGTCAAGCATTAAGCTCCAGCGTTTTAGAGTTTATTCCACACATAGCTGTCTTAGATCTATGCATTGCAGTGATCAGAAAGCAATAGAAACAGAACAAAAAAACTTGAAACAAAAGAAAAGGATTATACATTCCACTGCTAATGGGGTGTGGAGAAAGACAATTAGAAATTTAATCTGCCATGGCTTGTGCCTCTCCTTCTTTATGTAAACACCAGTGCAGGTGACCATTCTGTTATACTGCCTGATTTAACAACATCCAGGAAATTTCTTCCATAACCTAAATGACACTGTAAAGCAAGGGCTTATATTTTTCCCCTTCCTCAAATACAGTAATGCAGACATTGTTTATATGGCTAACCGTCTTTTATGTGCCCATTATCTATAAAGGTAAAGTTGAAACCACAAGATGCCCATTTTATCAGAAAATTGAGGTGTCACACAACTAACAGATCTGCTCCTTGCCAACAAATCCATGACAGAGTGAAGCAAAACAACTATGGAACTACTGATGTAGTTTTGATCCTCATCTGCTGCACCATGATTCACATAGCATTTTTTTGGTGTTCTTTTTGAATCTAGTATTTGGGGCAATTGCTGCAAGTTAGAGCACAGGAAGCTCCACACTGATATGCGAAAGAACTTCTTCATGGTGAGGGTGACAGAGCATTGGAACAGGCTGCCTAGGGAGGTTGTGGAGTCTCCTTCTCTGGAGATATTCAAGGCCTGTCTGGACACCTACCTGGGCAGCCTGCTCTGAGGAACCTGCTTTGGCAGGGGGGTTGGACCCGATGATCTTTCGAGGTCCCTTCCAACCCCTACCGTTCTGTGATTCTGTGATTTCCACATTATAAAGAAAATTCCCCGGCACACTGATTCTCATATAAGTAATGAATTATGTTTGTATTTTACAGTAATTTCATGATATGTGAAACCTAACTTGTGAAGTTAAAAAAAAAAAAAAAAAAAAGAATAGCCAAAGCCTTACACTGGAAACACTAGAAAAGAAACAAGCAAAAAAAAAAAAAAAAAATGAGGTTACATTCTGGTTATTTAGCTCACAGAAATATAGAGTATTTCAGTAGCTTGAAAATAGTCCAGCAACTGCATTCCCCTTGCTGCATCATGACTTAGGATAAAGGCAAATACAGCAACAGTTGCATTCACAGATCACATCACAGTTCTGCAGGGGGACTGTACTCACCACTTCCTTTGTCACTTTGAGGAAATTCTTCATTTCTATTCTCCACTTCCATCATATTATTTTCCAAAGGCACTAGAACATCTTTCTCCCCACTGTCTCTCTTGTTACTTGCATTCTTCTCCCCATCTTCCTTTATGTTACTTTCTACTGTCCTAGCCTGTCTGAGTTCCCAATTAACTTCAGGACTTTGATGCTGTATTGATGTTATGTTTTCATGAAAAATTTCAGTATCTTCCCCTGCTGGTCGATCTTCCACTTTTGTCTTTTCTGCTTCATGTATGTCTTCCTTTTCCAGTGTAAAAGTTTCCTGGTTGTCCTCTGTTTTGAACAGTATATTTTCCCCATTCTCACTTCTGTATTGTGCATGCGCTGTGTTATCAGATGCCTTTTTGATATCATACTCCTCTTTGCCCTTAATATTTTCTATCATCTTTTGAACGTCAGAGTCATCTCCACTGCTATACTGAGCACTGGTGGATGAGAGAGAATGTGCAGACCTCCTATCTAGAAATAGAAAACACAATTTTATTTTAGTATCTATCACTAAGACATTTGTATTCATTGGCCGCAGACAGATACTCGTCTGATATCAACCTCTGTATTAAACCGTCTGAAGATACTGTGACAAAATTCCAGTAACGGTAATAGGAGAGCATTGCCCAAATGTATCAGTGTTAAAATCAAAGCCATTTAACATATATTTTTTTACGATAATGGAAATGAGCCTCAGTAGCTCCATCTGTCACAAAAAAATACACTTTAAAAAGCCCCTGTAAATATGGCTAAGATGAGTTTTAGAATAGTTTCTTGAGCTCTGCTTGATAAAAGATTTCAACAACAGCAGCAGTCCTTCAGTTCACTCCTGTTATGGAATCATAGAATCAATTCAGGTTGGAAAAGACCTCTAAGATCATATAGTCCAACCTTTAATCTAGTACTAAAGCCCACCACTAAACCATGCTACTACTTTCTAAATCTACATGTTTCTTGAAGACCTTCAAAGATGGTATATTATCGCAGTGAATATCATAAAGATATCCAAAATCAGATGTAAAACAATCCAGTTGAATAGGAAATGAAGCTCACTGTATCCTCTAATAATACATACATGGAGCATCATTTGAAATTCATAAATGGAAAATTTGCAGGGAACAAAACAAAAGCAGTGATAATTCTTCAATAACATTTAACCAAACAGTAGAGATTATCGCTGTAATGGACATTGCCAGTGTCCAAAGTTCATATGGATTCAAGAAGAGATTAGTCAAAGTCAAGGAACAAAAAGCTATTTAGGCCTACTAACTACAAGGGACCACGGTTGACTCCAGTGATTTACAGTGGTGGGAAAACACAGTGGGGAAGCAGAGCCAGAGATCTAGCAGAGTATAAAACTGAAGTTTATTCAGAATTTATGTCATTAAAAGACAGCAGTTCTGAAATGCAGGGTGTTTTGTCAGGTTTCCCAGTGACTTCTGAGATAAAAGTGCGCATCCTCAGGAAGTGGTCATAGCATCATGGATGTTGTTTACCATTAAGTGCTTACCTGTCCCAAGGATTTAGAGCTACTAATCTCTAACAGTGTTGGCTGGCACTATGTCCATTTCTGCAACTAAACAGTTCAGTCATGTCTACTGTGAGCTGGCACATGCTTACATTGCCCCATAGGGTTAGCTTTTTTTCTGTGACAGTTAGTGGAACTGGTAAGAACACAGGTAAGATAGCTATCTTTTACCAGTTCAGTAGGCACTAAATGATCTTTTCTATGCAGACTCAACATACATTACTGGACATGCACAACATATAAAACATGCATCAGGTCAACATCTCTAAGCCTCATTATAAAAATACTAACCTTGTTTGTCATCCTCCAAGTCACTGTCAGAATATCCATCACTTTCATCTCTCTCACTGACAGAGGCCTGCAGTGCCTTCTGTGATGAGTTTTCACTCTCCTTTTCATAGTCTAAATTATGTTTTTCATCATCTGGGGATGACTTTGACATTCCATTTCTTTGATCACTAGTCTGTCCTTCTTCATTAACTTCTTCTGCTTCAAAATCTTCATCATAGTCTAAAATAAAAGAATCATACTGTGAGACAGGAAATGGAATTCACAACTACTAAAGTTCTTTTTCAGCAGACAAAGGTTAACTTCATTAATTTCCTTTTCCCTTTTCATTTGTTCACTCGTAAAAGTCATGAGAGAATCTAAAACCACAGACAGGAATAGTAAGAGCACATTATTGTAAAAAAGCATCACATACTTCATAGATAGAGTAGCACAAATGCAATAAAGCTACTGAATGATGTACAAAGTATGATTAATACATTAAAAACAAAGTAAATTAAAAAAAAAAAGTTAGCCATTGAGAGGACTACAAGAATTAACAGGCAAACTCAAAAATAAAATGCAAGACACTCTCTTATTACAGCAGAAAAACTCATTGCAATGATAAAAAAATAGAAGCAATAGAAAAAAGTGTAGAAAGATAATATATGGTGGAACAAAGTAAGATAAATGACACAGCTAATTAACAAAGAATTGCCTTACAAACTGAGTTAATTAATTAAATCCAGGCAAAGGGTGCTGCAGAGGAACATTCTGCTATCACACTATTCTAATTTGCTCATTTAGTTCCCAGATGAAATCCTAGTACAAATGACGCTTACAGCAGAATTACTATCTTTACATTAACAGGGTCTGGATTTTTTTCTAGGCTACTAGCCTGACACATAACATAAGATAGATAACTTTGCTCAGCTCTAGAGGTAAAAGCTGTCTTCATGCATATGCATTAAAGCAGCCTTTCCTTTCCAGCCAGGAGTGCACTATTTTAAATCCCAGTCACCAGAAAGAATAGTGATGTCCATGATTTCCATTTAAAATTCAGTAATTCCACTGCTACCACTAGCTCACTGCACATGCTGCAGAGAAGCAACACACCTACATCGTGATGGAGAATTGTCACTGCTGACACACCAGCTGTCCCTCTTGGCCATTATTTCTCACCTTTTACCATAATTGCTCACTTCTTTTTTCTTTTCATCAATGCTTTTAAAGTCCTGAAGTGACAGAATGCCACGGGCAGAAGTGACGATTATCTGATGCAGAAGCAATTAAGCAAATAAACAATTACCCAGACAACACAGATTAAGGGAATAATTATATTTATTTTCTGTATTAAAAATCTATTGAGTTTCCAACTGCATTGTTGGAAACAAGGCCTCTTTAGGTAACTGTCAGAAAGATGCCTACCACCCTGGAAGGAAAAAGGCTTGATTAATCACAAAAGCACATCCACAAGGACTAACAAGGAAGCTGTGCAGTAGCACTGCAGAATTATGAAAGTAAAAATAGGATTAGGAAATAAAAATGAAAATCTTTCTCTGAGTAACACTTACTCTGAAAAAGGCATTTTAACAAGGAGTGAGTGAAAGAACAGGCAGAGCTAGCTCTCTCTTCCTTTAGGGGCAGGCAGAGGTGTACACAGACTGGTGATGAGACTGGCCTGAGGTGGCACTGGGAAATGCCACATTCTCAGCATGAAGTTTGAGCTGCTACACATCATTTTTATACCATTATTTTCAATTATTTTCATACCACAAATATCATCTTTGTCCACCAAATGAAACATCCCTTGGGCAAACTTAGAGCAAGGGCAGCCTCTCTCTGGTCTTTGTTTTTAAATCTCTGTCAATAGAAACCAGGTGCAACTCAATCAAAAGGGGCAAAGTCAGCCAGGTACAGCTGTCAATGGGAGTGCTAGGTAAAGGGAAAGGATGATCATCACAGCAGGGTCAGAGCAGAGGAGGCAAGAAGGGTGAGCTGGGAGGCCAGGGACAGAGGGAACGAATGTTCAGAAGAGTGAGGAAGCTGGAGGTTAGTGGTGGTTGGCAGGTACATGGTGCTTGGGGCTGTGTGATGGAGAAGGGGAAGAGCTTCACATGAACAGAGCATCTTGCTGCTGCTGGCAACAAAGAGAGAAGACTGAGGTATTTCACCTAGCTCTCAATCTTGCAGTCATTTTGCTGCTATGTGTTCCTCCCAGCTATCAGCCACTGATAACTTCACCATCCTCACCATTTTTCTCACACATGAGCTATCCTAAGAGCGGATACCACCAAGTGAGCTAGAGGCCCGCAGCCCCACACCCTCTCCAGAATTACCCTCTCCTATTTTTCATCCCCTGCTTGTGTTTTGGAATACCGTACCATTTTTACCAGTGTCTTCCTGACTATCTTCTGTCTCATGATTTAATAGTTTTTTCCTTTCTTCTCCTCTATGCTCCTGTCCGGTCTCCATTTTCTCTTCAATGGTTTCCATACTTGCTTCATGACCTGGTAAGATGACTAACACCAAATCTTTGCTTGATTTCTGCTCAACACTGCTATCACTTGGCTCACTGTGTGCTCCACCTTTCCAGGAACCCACTTGCTTTTCCTCATAGTCCTTCTCAATCTTTCTCTTGGGAGGGGATGGCTTTTTGTCCAGACCCATTGCAATAATGCACCTACAAAAAAAAAAAAAGGAGAATTGGAAAGCATGGCATTTTTCTGTCAGTGAACAATGGAAAAACAGTAGACAGTGAGCTCTCCAGCTCATTACCAGTTGTGAGATCAGGCGCGTATCTGCCTCCATTTCACCTCTCAGACAACAAGGATACTAATAACAACTGGCTTTGAGAAGCACCCTAAAATCCTCAAGTGCTCCACAGACACAGATGCAATTCTCCCTTGAAGGACAGTAAGGCTATCTACACTTAAAGGTGACAACTGAAGGATAAGCAGTTTAGAGTCAAAATTATCAAAAGGGTTCATTAACTTCAAGCTACACCAAGCATGATCTGCAAAGACATAATCACTGTGAAAGGCAGGCAAGCTCCAAGTCAGAGGTGTGCTGGATACAGATCCTGCATTATCAACAAGTAAAGCAGTAATACAGGTTTTATGAATATAACATTTTTTAATTTGCTTGCTGGGTCAGGGGTATTGAATTTGGATTATTAAAAATTCTGTTCTGTTTTTTATCTAAGAGAAATCCAAACGTATGAAAAACAAAATGCTTTGAATGACTTGTTGAGACTCCTCCTCTCATATAAAAGGAGTGCCAAATTCCCTTTCTTATGGTTAGGAGAAACACGTAAGAGACCAGAGTTCCTACTCCTAATTTAGCATTACTTGCAGACATAATGAACAACTCTACACCACCTATGAGTGTGAGGACATTGTGCTGCATGGAATAAGTTGATTCAAATCTACAGGCAGAGTGAAACTGAAACTGGGAATTTCACTCTAACTAATCTTAAGTCTCTGTGGATAATTGTATTTTCTTCATAGACAACTATGTCTTAAAAACGTTTCCTCCACCCAAAATGCTTTTCATATCTAAAGTTTAAATGTAATTCCTCTCACATTACAGCTGTTTACAAACTACTGTGAATATCCCATCACCAAGAAGTCTAGAAATCTTTTAGTTTTGCAGGCATAAAATGTAAATGTGCCAATTTCTAAGAAGAGACTTTAATTATTCCTGGTATTTTTCAGGGACCTTTGAGATACTCAGTCATAGAATCATACAATGGCTTGGGTTGAAAGGGACCTTAAAGATCTTCTAACTCCAGCTCCCCTGCCGTAGGCAGGGATGCCACCTACTAGATTAGGTTGGCCAAGGCCCCATCGAGCCTGACCTTGAATGCCTTGAATTGTTTTGCTTCACTCTGTCATGGATGGGGCATCCACAACTCTTGGCAACATATTCCAATGCCTCACTATCCTTAGAGTGAAGAATTTTCTCCTAATGTCTAGTCTACATCTAACCTATTTTAGTTTAAGGAAGATTATGCTAAAATTAAAGCTTCTTGGCAAAACTACAGTTGTTGCTCACAGCACCAACCTCTGTACCAAGAGAATGGAACTCTTCTCTGCACAGATTTGTTTTCAGAACATGGCTAACATTCAATACTGCCATATTCTGCAGCCAGGAGTATTACAGCACAATTACACTTTAGAGGCAGAGCTGTTTGATAATAAATGATCTTTTTATCACAGTCACAAAGAAAACCCCAAAGACTACAACTTACTAAACAGCAGTCTTGATATTCCCTATCGCTTCCACCAGAAACATGAAGGTGACATGCTTATACCACTCCACGCCTATTCCTCCAAACTCTGCTGTTGATGAAGCACTGAATACCTTCATGACAAGCTGACAGATGAAGTGATATGATGCAAATGTTGACCTTTGCTATGTGAATTCCACAGTGTTTGAAGAGGCAGCACAAAAGTCAGCTGACTTTGATGACATCCTTGAACGTAAGAGTTTGAAGGGTAAGCTTAATTATGCACGTTGCAAGGGGTACTCAGAAACTGACCAGGTTCTACAGAGCTGTGGAATGCCAGAAAGATTTAAAAAGAGGAAACAAGTGATAAATACTCTAAAAATTGGGCTGCTAAGACCCTGTGAAAAAAATGCATGTGACTCCATACCTATAGCAAGGAGATGCTCCTTCCACGTTAAGAAACCCAAAGTATCCATGTCTGCCTCCCAGCCTGGAACGCTTCTGATGTTTGTACTCACAGCAAGAGCTCAACCTGTCCACTTGCATCCCATTGAGAAAAAAGGTGAGACTGAATGGGAAACCATGGTGCCTCTTTGAGACAAACTGGAAGGTCTCTGAAACCACAGAAATGAAAGAGTTCAAAGAAAAAGGTTATGCTTTATGGTCAGCCCACTGCATTTCTTGCATCTCATCTACATCATTGCCAGAGCATCCAGCCCTCTGAGGTCGGGTTCTTCCATTCTCAGCTGTATTAGTTGGTAAAACTCTACTCTCCTCCAAACACAACAGTCTTATCTCTTTCCAACCCATCTCTTTCCACCCCAGAAGTACCAGGATGGACACACCTGCAACAAGCTAATACATCGCCAGTTTAGCCACTTGCTGCTACAGCATGAATAGAAACCAGAGACTCTCATCTCAAAAAAAATGACTTTGCCACACATATTAGTGGCTCTGGGCCTGAAGTGATATGATCTTACTCATAGCAACACTAAGCAGCTGAAAGCTACTGTTTCTGGAGTTTTTTCAAGCTACTCTGCAAGGGCACTGTTAGGCATACAAACTTTAAGAGCACTGAGGCTCCTACCCAGCTCCCTTCCAAGAGAGACTTATTTGTAGTGCCTTTAATTACAATTCATGCTATCCTTCCAAAGTAAACTGAGCACACAAAAGTAGGGAGAAAGCCACACTACCCCAGCAGGTTCCCTAAGAGGAATGAATGTAGCACAGAACAGGAGGACACACAAAGGACACCTTCTTGCACAGCTGGGACAAAGCTGCAATGAGTATCTTTAAATCAGATCTGTGGGCACACTGCAATGCATCCACAACGCCAGTGGACAGACTGAAGTGCAGGAATCTCTGCACCATCTTCTCATATCCAGTAAAAATGCAAATGCAGACACAGTGGGTTCTGTGAGCTGGAATGAGGGGTACAGCTCTCTTTCTCACAAGTGAAAATCTCCCAGTCATTTCCTCTTCCTAATTTTCCAGAACATAGTTTGACTTTTACTGACGAGATAAACCAGTGTGAGTAACCCTTGAGATATCGATGGAGTCACATTCGTATAAAAGAGATGGAAACTGGGCTCTCGCTAGGTACTTTTCTTTCTGGAATAATAAACATGCATTGATATATCATAGCAAGTCAAAAAAAGATAGCATTTATGGACAGTTTACAGCTAAAACTATTTTATTAATCATACATCTCTATATAAAATTAATCTAATCTAACAGTATTTTGATAAATCAGTTCTCTAAACTCCTTCTAACATAATTTCCAAAAGTAATTGCAACCTCAATTTCAATTACGGAACTGTAGATCCAGATTTCTCTTTGAAGGCAGATGGTGAAAAATCCTTGGATGCACATATCTTGACTGAGATCAGTTGAAATCATTTTGATATCACATCAGTATTTTAGCCAAAAAGATGTTGCCAGAGTCAAAATGAACTCTTCCACTCTTTATCCTTACCTCCTTCCAAAAGCTTGCCTTTGAAGACACAAAGGTTTTCTCCTCCACAGTGCTGTTGACAGACTTTGACTTCATCTTTATAATCAGCATCATCATGAGATAAATGCACACTTTTTCCTAGAAAGATCATGGTAATAGATGCATTGCTGCGTAATGAGGGCTTAGGTAATCCTCCAGAATTCTGCAGCAGAAAATACATAAAAATGCACTTAGCTTCCAACAATAACAAAATGAGAGCACAATGATGATACACATGCCGCATAAACCTGAACCTTTCACTCTTTTAGGACAGTCCTTGAGCTGCTTAAGCTGAAACGTGCTTTGTAGCATACAGAAGGGCAAGGAAAGATTTCAGACTGAAAATCCACTGCATTGAATGGCCTGAGATTGGAGAGACCAGCTTTAATGACCCATATAGTCCGTTCCAATCCTGTGTTCCTGTAACTTCACTTCCAGGAGGCATTCCTGGCTGGAGATCTAGTGTAACAGACAAAGTTTTCATACACTCGGGGTGCTTCATAAATCCCCCTGAAGTTCTGAATGTATCAGTGAGGACGGTAATATACCTGTACTTAGAGAAGTAGAAAGAGACAACTTACCTTTGTTAAAAGTTGCTCTAAGCCATTTGGTGTGGGGGGGGGGCGAAATCGTCTCCCTCTGGGCATCCCATTTCTTGTTGCCTTTACACTCTTGTCTCCTTTTTGTAGAGGGGGAGGTGGCACTGGCATCACGTAATTGTTAATAACAGGAAGTCGATATGGGGATTTACCAGTCACATATTCCATTGAGTTCAGAAGTCTTAACTCAGTCTTCTCCCCCTGAAAAAAAATTTAACAGTCAGTGGTAGCAGATCACAGTCCCATTCCAAAATCTCCCAGTCCCAAGGAACTCCTAACACAAGCCAGTTACATAATGGTTTTCTAGGACAGAATACAAATCCAAATCTCACCTGGGAGTAACTGTGTACATTTGAAGACTGTTTTGTTACTCTAAAGAGTTCTTGCTCTCTGTCCCCACTAACGGGGCTTACTAGGACAAATGGTACAAAAAAAAAAGAAAGGTTTTTGCTACTTCACAATTGTAGATGAAAATGAAAACTTTGATGAAATGAAAATGAAGACTGTGGGGAAATATTCCTGAGTTATCAGTGTTAACTGCGTGCCTGCCTTTTTCTCTACATAACAGATCTTACATTATGAAAGAGAAGTCATCATATTTTTCCTGGCTGTGACCAGGTATTAAACCATTAAAATAATGTCTTGAAAATTAAGGGTAGGTTAAGAGAGTTTAGTGAAAGCTGCTAAACATTCGATAGGCATATTATCTATACTAAATATATAGTTCTGGGAACTACAGTATTTAGCAATATTACAAAACTGTCACTAAGATATATTATTTTCAGAATGAAATATGGCCTCACCCCACTAGCTAACTGCTGATCATTTTCAAGCATATGGCACTTTTGTTTAGAGCCTGAAGTCTTTGGAACAGACCCTACTACAGCACTGCTGTGAAGTGGCTGGAGTCGAAGTGGGTGTTGCATATTTCCTGGAGCTGTATGTGGTCGACAGGAAGTCTGGAAAAGGAAAAAGAAAACAGCTAGAAAATCTCAGTGTTTAGTTTCTAGTGCAGAACAGTACCATACAGAAAAAAATATAGCACTGATCAAGATAATCAGAAGTGATGAGTGGAGCTCAGGTACCTTCAGCAAATTTATTTTCTAGTACCTTCTGTTTCTGAAGAGCAACACTCTTTTAGGGATCTCTAACTGAGCATCCAAAAACTGGAACTTCCAAAATAACCCTTGGCCATAAATCTAGCCTTTGTTACTGTCCATTCATGGTCTAACATTGAAACAAACATAATGAACTCATAAAAACCGTAGCAATATGCTCTATTTTGCTGACTTGAGTACATGGACACAGAGAATTCATAGTAAAATCATGTCTATTTTTGTTCAATACTCATCATTTTTCTGACTTTTATTTATTTCATCCTTCTCTTTTATACCCTTCAGAATATCAAGTTAAAATGTTAAAATCAAAATTAAAAAAAAAGAAAAAGGTTTAACTCACTATCTTAAAAAAAGAAGACTCTTTGAATCGGTGTTGATAAGAAGGATGTCCACCACTATAATCTGCAAGTCCAGGTGCCCTCTGTATGGGATGAAGAGAAGTTCATTCAGGATTGAAAGTCTCTTTTCAGTCTGCACAAGTTATCATTATTGAAATGAAGAACCAGTTAGAACTGTACTATACATGTATATTTGGCCATTGACCTTAGACTCTGGAGTCACTGTATTTCAAGAGTATATTAACATTCCTTCTCTACATGTTAACAGAGAATAAGAGGCTTCTGAGTCAGAGCTCCAAAGCAAAGATTTCTGGAATGAATCATCATCTTATTTCATCCCTTCAATTCCTTTTTCTAAAAGACCTCCATTGTTTTCAGGATTTTACAACATGTGCAAATTTGCCTACAGTCACAGTATTTATTGACCATATTTACTCTACTGATATATACCCAACCTTGAGTGACACGGCAGATAAAAGGCAAAGATTAAAGCAGATTTATCTCAAAGCAAAATTAATTTTATGTATTGTAATGAGCCATTCCTGCAACACTGGCTTCCCCAGATTTCTCTTTTAGTGACAGAATCCTGCAAACAGGAAACCAAATACAAGTGATGCAGAATGAGACTCTAGTCTGCAACAACCAGTCTGCAGACCATCAGTGGTCTAGGCTAAGCACAGACGTCATAGGTACATGTGCACACTTTTTGTTATGTGTGCTAATATAGCATATGAAGCACTTGATGAAACTCACCATTTGTGAATGACTAGCTGGTTCTCCAGCCACTACAGGATGCAGTCCATAATGACTTCTGGGACCAACTGGTGGATGTAGGGAGTGCACAGGGCTAGCACCTTCCACTGATCTTCTGGATCGTTCCACCTAAAAGAATGAAAATGAATGTATCCGAGGTATCAAACAGCATGTTTGAGCTTGCCTTCTGCATGTCTTTCATTGGACAGTTAAGACAATTAGCATCCCAATGGATGGCCTGCTAAGGAAGGAAGGAAATCATGGGAAGAAGGACAGAACAAGAGAGGGACGAGGGAAAATACTTGTTCCCTTCTCTGATCTATTTCTTTGCAGCCCTCACCAGCTGCTGATCCTCCCAAATTCTGTTCATCTGCCTTTTTTTCTGTGCATCTCCCAATTTTTAGTTTGGTTGAAGGTCTCTCTTAAATGTGCTTGCCTCTGCCACTTCCTTGCCCTGACTGCTGCCCGTTCCTACCTTTTTTTTCTCAAAAGCTCCACAGTGGATTGACTATACTTCTGGAAATAGAGAGCTATGTCTCTTATCCTCATTTTCTCAGTTATCTGTCTTTCTTCTTTCCTTTTAGATTAGTTACTTAGACAATCACTGAATGTGTGAGAAAAGAATAAATTGCACTGCAAATTCCTGCCAGGTTCTTGAGTATCAATGTGGCATCACAGCAGAGAAACAGATCACGTATCCACAGGCATCTCCCTTACATCTCTCACTGAAAGAAGCAGTTTTGGTTTATGTAACAATATTATCCAAGTGCAGAGTCCCTTAACAGAATGCCTTAGTCACACTCCTTCCCTACAACAACTATGCTGCTTCCATCTTCTAGTAGCAGAAGTTCTGTAAGTAAATGAGGTCTTTGCAATTACCGGAGTTAGTGTTTTTCAAGTACATCTCTTTTCTTTTCTTGATGAATTGCTCATAAATGTATTATTTAAATTCTAAAAGACTTGACATTGTTTTTCAACTGCTCAAAGAAGCAGCTAGCTTCTTAATACATTCTTCTTAATGTATGCAGGCTCCTAGTGAAGAAATAACATGTTGAGGATATTTTAGCCAAAATGAGAAAAATTTTTCCCCTAAACATTCAGATGACTTCATGGGGACAACAACCATTGACTTCTGTGGGATTTCATGGCTTTGAAACCACAGAAACAAGCTTTACTCACATCACACCAAAGTAACGACTTCTGAAACCTCTCTCTTCATTACTTACACGCTGTTTCTAGTAAATATCACGTGGATAGGCAAACAACTGATAACATGATCTCAGTGCTCAGCAACAATCAAATGCAGATAGTGGCTAGAATTACTAGAAGAACCACAACACTTACATTAAATTATTCATCCAGTTCTGGTTTGCCATTTCAAACCAGAAACAGTAGAACTAGAAAAGGTTAAAAAAATGGTAACAGTAATGAGAAGCCTGGAATGGCTCATGTATGAAACATTCAATGACTGAGGCTCTTCAGCTTGGAAGACTGAGAAGGAATATGAGAAAGGTATGTAAAACCATCAATGCCTTGGAAAAGGGAAACAGTTATTAACTTTTACATACTGAGAACAATGGAGCATCAAACAGAATTATCAGAAAGCTGATAAATGAATTATTGTGCAGAAATGCAAGGACAGACGAGTTGTTTTTTCATACAACTCTTAATTAAATTCCACAACTGAGAACACTGCAGAAGTAGATTCAAAAGGACTCAGAAATA
Organism: Anas platyrhynchos; assembly: GCF_047663525.1. Classification (NCBI taxonomy): domain Eukaryota; kingdom Metazoa; phylum Chordata; class Aves; order Anseriformes; family Anatidae; genus Anas; species Anas platyrhynchos. Next base: position 39,520,240 of record NC_092594.1, read on the forward strand.
TGCACGGAAGTTCCTGAATTGCTGGATAGAAGAAGGAGATGTAACCTGGGGCAGGATCATCTTCTGCTTGCCTGTTTCTTGTACTTGTCCCATAAACATCAGAGAAAGGACACTTGGCTCACTAAATCTCTGGTCTAACTCATTCTGGCTGTTATTTAACAAAGCCAAATTGCCATGTCCCACCAGTACTCCGTAGCACTCAAGCCTTACCTTGTTCTTCTGCAGAACCCTCTCCTTCCTCATAGAATTTTCAAGTTTCCTTTTTATTTCCAGCTGATGATGACGCTATTAATGTAAGAGAAAGACAATCTCATTAAGAGACATAACGAGATATCAATGAATACAAGAACACTTGTTTCTGTTCTGTTTATCACTTGCCTGTTCCCTGGTCATTAGCCTCATTGAATCCTATTATAAAACTGCTATTGACTCAATCCACTTGCATTATACCTGTGTATCTTAACATTGGCAAGGGTCCAACTGAGCATTTTTAAAGCTGCAGTGATTAACTCCATCCTTGATACACAGCAGGAATGTGCACAAATTTAGTACTCAGATAAGATATGCAACAATTTTTTTATTAGTTTGACTGGAAAAGTTTTCACACAAACTAGCCCTGTGAATATCATCTTATAATCTATTTATTTTAAGTAATTTTACCCTCGTGTGCGAAAAGAAATAGGTGGATTCAGGTATACTAACTAATAAAGCTGTCATCCCGTAGAATGTGTCACAGATTTATCATCTGACGGAATGACTCCAAAGCTATCAGCTCTCAGCAGAATTACTGGTTCTAATCTCTCCCATGCATGCAACTTATGCTACTGTTTCCTAAAAAACTTTCCCTACATGCTTTCTTTAACCTCTTGCCCCATTTATAAGGTGACTACCAAGTGCAGTAAGTGAGCCACTATGACAAGTGCTCCCAAGGCTGGGCAGTGTATGGCAGTGTATGGTATCCCTGTCCATAGCAGGGGGGTTAGAATTAGATGATCTTTAAGGTGCCTTCCAACCCAAACCATTCTATGATTCTGTGGTAATGACTAGAGGCCAGTGGAGACTTCACACAGGCTACATCAAGCATAAAAATTGTCCTAGATAACAGCCACTAGCTGTCAGCGGGGAAGCATCTGAAAAGGCTTACCCATTCCTAGTAAATGCATACCTCCATGTCAAGGACCTTAAGAAATATGGCCCGAGCCAGGCACTCCTGTACATATTTCTGGTGATCCCTCCTCATAGCATTTAGCCGGTATTCTTTCTCAGGTATTATTCTTCCACTCCTTGAGATCTGCCATAAACAAATAATATGTAACTAAAAAGAAGACGGAATAAAATATATTTCTACACAGAGCATAATTTTGCAAGAGGATTACTTTCTCATCACTAGCCGTCATCTCTGCTTCTGCTGTGGTGCTGGGACTCACCGCCCCAGCACAGAACTGTAGTTTCTCTCACCCCATGGACCCTGTCAGCCGAATGAAGAGAGCAGGAGAGAAGCAGCCACATTTCCTAAAAGCTGAGGCTCAATCTTACTCTTCATGTGCTGTCACCTAACTCAGTGGAGGGGAATTAAATACTTGCCTTCCTACACTGTAAGGGTTGCATCTGCCTCTGCTAAACAGAGTCACACCTAGGAGTGCTTAAGTGCCAGTCCTCTCTCTTTCACAAGAAAACATGATGTTTTTTCCAAGCTGAAATGTTTGATCCTACACATACACTGCGCCGTGTCATCTATTCCTGTGATCTCTTCCTACCACTGTAAGTAAGCGCCTGTGTCCAATAATCTCTTCGTTTAATACAGAGGAGTCGTGAATTGGACAGAATCATCTCATTCATCACATGAAGAGAAACAGAAAATGAGTGCCTTGTTCGTCCACATTAACTACAGGCAACACCACTTACATCTTTCAGCCTGTCAATATCATTACACTACTATGCTACCAAGGGCAAGGAAATAGTGATATCTGGGGAGGCTATAGGTGCAAGCAGAACACTTTTTACACTTCCACAAGTCTGTGCTCCTTGGCATGAGGTTTTCCCACCATCTAACTACGGATCCCCATCAATCCTGTCAGGGACTGGGTGGTGGAAACTGAAGGGGAACCCACAGCCCAAGGCAGCACCAAACACACAACTTGCCAAAGTCTCTGCAGTTTCCCTGCTGGTACTTTCAATCACCACTTCCTACAGCTGCTATGCTGTCAGGGTACCAGAGGCATCTGCTGGCTGTGGTCTGACAACAGGGAACAAGAGGCTGAAACTTTTCTTCCCAGCATTAAGCTGGCAGCCAGGAGCACAGCAGGCCATGCAGCAGCCATGCCCCTGTGGAACCACCACCCATCACCCACCTATGTGCCAGCATCTCCATAGCCCAGGTGGCTCTTGGCCATCCCAAAATGTGCTCAATACCAGCAGCGGTATTTCCTCATCTGTACTACTGTCTTTAAAACCACTCAGCACATGGAGCTAAGCACTGAGCTCGGTATTACCTGTCTTTCTGCTGTTCTGATATCAGACTTATGCACTACAGCCCCATCCACAGCCCTGTGATATCTTGCCGACCAACACTGGGAAATAACACAGTGGGAAATATCTGGACTGAACAAACCCGCCCTCAGTCACAGTGTGATCATATGTTTTTGACCTGGCACAGCATCATTTCATGTATTTGGCTAGCTGGTCAAATTCTTACCAACAACAACATGTACCTCTAACAAATAAACAACAGAACCTCAGTGTTTTGACTTTTCAATATTAAAATAAGCACAAATTCTTTTTTTTTTTTTTTCCTCAAAAAAAGGAAACTTTTCAATCTCACCAGTCCTGATCTCTGAAGATGTCGTCTTATCCTGGTATTGCTGAAATACCCAGCCAGGTGTTTGTCTGTAAGGCTATTGTAGGTTGCAAGAAACCTGAAATGAAATCAATACAGATGTCATAAAAGCCTCCTGACAGCCTACTTGTTACAGATTTTTGCTGAAGTTAAAAAAAATTACCCAGTAGTTTGCTGCACAAAATGCTGTCTCGACGATTCATGTCCAGAATTTTTTCATATAAATGCCCACTAGATTATGTAAAAGTAATATCTTGTTGCCCCATGAAGAGTCATATCAGAAACAAGTGACTTCTATGCAGCGTACAGCCGCTCAGAGCTGAACAGCGTACCAGTACCAAGGCACAGGTTCCAGCAGAGCCCACACCTGAAGGCCTCTTCCAAGAACTCCCACAAGAGCTGCCCCAAATAATAACCTCTGACCTGTGGCAGGTCAGTCTCATGCCATACAGAATTTGAAGCTGGATTCCTGGCTGAGTCCAGCAGACAGAGATCCCAGCCTATGCTTCTGCAGCAGGCCCTGCTGGAGCTTCATAAGCTATTGCTAGCCACCAGGAGAGAGAGTTCCCTGAAGTCCTGCACCATTGCACTCCTTCCACTGCCCCAGCACGTGCTCTGTGCCCCCTTCCTGCCATTGCCTGCTAAATGGTGCCAGAAAGGGCAGCCAGAGTTTCTGCCAGTTTTTGCAAAGCACTGCATAATAACTTGGTTATTTCAAGTTATTGGAATTGGGTTGGAAGGCACCTCCAGAAGCCTTCTAGTCCAGTTCCTTTGTGCAGATGAAGTCTGATGTAATATGCTTGAGCATATCAGTCCTCAATGCCAGTTCTCAGCCATTAATATCTGGTATGAATTACAAAAATGCAATTCTCAGTCTACTTATGTTAGCAGAAACTGCTAACACATACTTAAGACATGACACTTTCTGTAATATTTTCATTAGTCTGGAAGTCGGTATACACATTATTATATTGGGTGTAAATCTTCACTCTGATTATGACTACTTATTTGTGTTTTCAGCCAAAGCCATGTTTCTACCTGTTTTTATGGCACTTTCCTGTTCCTTATTGTTCCCACCATCACAGGGATAGCGTATCAAATTCATCAGTTGGAACACCTACACAGATAACTAACTGGTTTCAATTCTGGCTATAAAAACGTAAGCTTAAATCTTCACCCTCCTTTGAAAGATTTTCTCAGTTGGGATTCAGCTACATGTCTGATAAAATGTTGCCTGGCCAACAACTAATTTGTTAATGAATAGAACAGTCAATTTCCTCCATTTCACTCTTACACCAACAGAACTCACAAGCCACACAAGAAAACCCATCCATGACAGCAAGATTAGGAATTGTCCTGCCTACTTCAGGGACCGTTCTTTCAAACACAGCAGTTACTCTAGACTATTTAAACAAACATCCAAGAATGCCTGTCCCACAAATATATTTGTAAATTCAATTGCACAAAGACTGTTCAGGGCAAGAGTCATGACTTTTGTGATATTTATAGGCTACAAAGCATATGTTACTCTAGTACACTTTTTTTCTGGATGTTACCATATCGTAGCAGTTTGTCTGAAAATGCAGCTAGCATTGATGAGAATACTTTTCCCCTCTAAAAACAGCTACTTCATTTTACCAAAAATCATTGGGTCTACTCTATGGGACTGATTTGCTCAAGTTAAATTTAAAAAACAAACAAACAAACAAACAAAAAACTACTCTGCAGGAAACCAAAGAGTTTGTATAGAGGGCCAGCAAGCGCAGTCATCTCTTACACCATTCTGTCTGCATGAATGACAGTCCCGATACACCCACCAAGCTGCTATCCATTTACCACCTTTTTGCAGAGGCTGCTGAAAGGATGAAAAAGAGTACTCATCAAAGCTGGGATTTCAGAAGATGGCTGAGAGGTGAAGGACAGTGCCTCTCTTTCAAGAATCCAGCCTCACCTAGTTTAGAAATCAGACACTGAAAAAAACACCATCCACTTCAGTATTAACTTATGCAGGTCAAAGCTAAAGACACAGATCTAGATGTATTTTACCATAAAGTGCTCTCCAGATATTAAAGAGACTGGTCATCTTGTGCTGCAATCGCTCTCAAATGTCACTCAGTTTAACAGACTTCTGGGGCTGTGCTGTTTTAGTGGACCGACTGGTTGTGCTAGACTTCTGCTAATCTTTTCCTATTTAATGATCTCAGATTTAAGGTACATGGCTTCTTCTGTATCCAGAGCAATATAAAAGGGACCAAAATTAAATGCAAGAACCTCTTCAGTTTTTTCCAGCTCTCAGTTCCATATACTGAATATTCTCTTTAATGTATGCATGTAACAATTTGAAGTGAACAAACTGCAACTCTCTTATATTTATTGGTGAAAAACTGTAAAACCAATAAACATGGATAACCAGACAATGTAGACCAAAGCCCTCCCTTGCTGTACCCAAGATACGCCACACATCTCTGGAAAGCGAACAGAGCTCAGTCATTGCAGCTACCAAAGGTCAGTTCTTCCAAAAATTGAACCTAAAACAGGAGGGTTGAACACAAAACTGAAGCATCCATAATCTATTTTTATATAATTCTTAGCATAATTTTACCTTATTTCAACCCCTGGGAAGCCGGACAAATAGCAGTGTGACAGTAGCCTTAATTAGGCTTAATTTTTAATGTTCTATATCCATTCACATCTGTAAAATGTATACAATCGGATACATATTGCATAATATATTCATAGTGACCTTTCATCTGTGTAGGCAGAATATGTTTTAACTAACACAGTAAGAGAGCTCTTCTTCCCTTTGGCTTTAAATTTAAATACCACTATACCTGTATTACATATCTTCCAATGGGATCATTCAAGATAAATGTCTATTGCTAGGCTGAGTTACCATGCACAAAAGTATATTCAAGGAAAGAAAGAAGACAAAAAAAAAAAAAAAAAAAAAAAAGAGAGAGAGAGAGAGATGATGAATTTACTGGAATTTTATCTGGGGTTTCACAGTAATTTCACAGGTAGCCTACCAACAATAAATTGAACTTTAAACAAACAATTTAGTTTACCCTGTTATGCATATTGATTAAACACTGGTACTATGGCAACTGTTCTGCATTACTTTCTTCATCCATTGTTTGTGTTTGCATTTGAAACTGCAAGATTACATCAGTTGCACCTAAGTGTTTACTTATCGCCTAGCAATTGCAAATGGAGGCAGAGGAGAAATTCAATTCCAGTCCTTTCCATTCCATTTGATTCCTTCCATCTAATATTTCATGGATCGTGGAATTAGTTAAAATGCAGTTCCCTCTGACCACAGAGATGTAGCAAATATAGTTTCACAGACATCCTTTTATACTTATTTTCTCATTTAAATTATGAACAAGTGAATTAAATTCAAAGTTCAACAGAGTATTGGGAGAAATAAGAAAATGTTTTGGGCCTGAACCAAAAGCCATGGGAACTGTTAGAATGCAACTGAATCCAGAGGGCTTTGGCAGAGCCACACTGCCAACAGAAGCCTGAACTCCCTGCCCAGATGAACAAATGCCTCCTGGCCAAGAAAACAGGGTGCCAGAGGGAGGAGCCATGCACAGCACCCCAGGCACCGACCTGCATTCAGCTTCAAACCAAATGCAGAAAGCAGGGGCTGGCCCTGCAAGCTCATGCTCACTTGGAAGGAGATCTGCCAGTTTTCCTGCTCACTTCACATGCCCAGTTCACCTTCCTCCAGAAGATTTTAGGCAGGCATAGGTGGGATTGGGTCATATTAGTACTATGCCTTGGCTTGGTCAAAATCCTTCTGGACTATCCCAATGGCATCAAAGGATCAGACTTGTGCAGTGCTCCAGAAAACAGAAGTCAGGCATACTTTCCAGTCTATGGGCTGCCAGGGTAAGGCATTAACCTCTGGATGAGATCTGTGCCCTTCATTTGCACAACGTATCTTCAGCGTATCTTCAAGGCTAAACTTCAGCCACAGCTTGTGTTCCCTTGTGCCAACAGATGACCATAGCACAGACGTGTGCAGTGTGGTGAAAGGGACACATCCCAAGAGCTATTTCCTTTCAGTCTCTGCAGACTCACAAACCATGAAAATTCAGAATGCTGCCTACAAATTACAGAGGTAAAACAGACAGGAAGATGATTCAGAAAGATGCAGTAGCAGAGCTGCTGCAACACAGATCTGGGCTCATTATTAACTTCACAGAATAATGCAGCAGCTTTTAGCTTCTGAGCAAGTTATCTGAGATATAACACTAAAGTTATCTAACTTGATATCAGTCAGAAACAAGCTCCTCAGCAAAGCAGATCGTTGGTTTCATTTATTTCTCTGATCCTGCACATACTAACAACAAAAAATAATAGAAGTTCCTGTCAAAGAAGTTATCTCCTTCAGATTTAAATATTGAAGTTATACACAAATGTCACCTCTAAATCCTCTATAACAGATGAAAGTGCAGAACTGACAAAAATGCTTGTTGGAAAAACACATAGCAAAGAAAAAACATCAGTCTTAAACAGAATTATGCAAAATGCTTGTTACTGCTATACCTTAGTAAGCGCAAAAAGTCATTTTTCTGGATATTGCTGGAAGTCATTTTTCTCTGTCCATCTTGTTTATTCTCTTATTTAAAAAATCTGCTTTGTTATTACAATTGCAGGTATTTTTTCTGGCACAGAACCTAGACTGACTGACCTGTAGTTTCTGGAACTAGTTTTGAAGCTCTTCTCAAAATTAGTATCTCACTTGTTTCTTTGGTATCACTGCCAATGACTACATATCATCATTCATTCAGTAATTTCATATTTAAGGCTCTTCAGAATTCTTGGATATAATCAGTTTGTTTCTGATTTTTTTTTAATCAATTTGTTCAAAATCCTCCCTCACTTGCATCTAAATTTGAGCTGAGTTCCCCATATGCATGTCCAATCAAGACTGATTCAAGTTAAGAAATCTTAAACTCTTCAACAGTGTCATTTCAGACACAGAACTTTTACTACAGTCACTGAAAAACAGTAGCATCGTATTTTAACGAGAACTTTTCAATTAAGTCCACTTTTTCCATAAATGTCCTTTATCTTGCTTACTATCAGAGGCCAGAATACACTTTACATTACAATAGAGATTAATTACAGTCTTAATTTCTAAAGCAAAAAGTCAATAGTCAAAAAACATTTTGCTTCTCACATTACCAGAATTTTACAGCATGGGACCATGTAGAAAAGACCAGACCAGAACAGAACAGAACAGTTGGAAGGGACCTTCCATGATCATCAAGTCTGACTGCTGACCCCTTCACAGCTAACCAAATGTTAAAGCACATTATCCAGGGCATTGCCCAAACGCCTCTTGAACACTGACTAGCAAGGGGCATCTACTGTCGCTCTAGGAAGCCTTGTCCCAGTGTTTGACCACCCTCACAATAAAACAATTTTTCCTAATGCCCAGTCTGACCCTCCCCAGCCCAGCTTTGTGGCATTCCCGCACACCTGTCATTGGTTACCTGGAGAACTAGTAAAAATGAAAATTGTTCCAATTTACGTGCAGCTTTTATTAACCAGCCAGTTCTACTGAAAAAGAGCAAACCTCTAAAGCTCAGTTAACATGGACCTGCCAAGGCGGGGAAGAGCTGCCAAGGAGCTCTCCCATCAGGTGAGGCCAGCTACGATTCCCATCCCCAAAGTCATCTGAGCACAAAGACTTTCTGGACCCCCAAAAAGGTGGGAAACTAAGCCAGGTCACTTCCTCGCCCAGGGCGCACACTCTACCAGAAGTCATGACGTGTGGGGCACATGCTCTGTGTGGGTACCCAATGACCTCAGGAAGCCCCGGCCAGAGGGAAGCAGAGCACCCTGCGTGCCAGCCACCAGCACGGGGCAGCAGACTCGTCCCCTCCCAGGGCTCTGCACTGCAGCAGCTTCACCTTCAGCCTCTGACACAAGCGGCACTTCTGCTGCTTGCCTCTCACGCTTCAGTATCGCTTACATTTCCAGGGTGACACCTTCACAGCTCATTCAGGAAAATTAATTGCTGTCACTGGAGCCAACTCCTCCTTTTTCCCAATAACAGAAGTAATAAATTAATAAAGGCAACTGCAAATACCCCGATCAACTGGCAGAATGGTACCACAGAAACCGGAAGAGCCACAGTTTAGTTTGCTGTTTTAAAAACGTATTTTGGGCTAAAGTACAATACGCATCAGACCAAACTGCACAGAGAACTCCCTTTGCAGCACAGGGAGTCCAGCCGTGTGTGACAGACCACACAAAACATAAAACGCACTACAGCTGATGACTAGGACTTCAGTAAATCAAGGAACTGCCCATTTGGAACTCTATATTCTACATGAGTTTCATTGCATTATCATTGTCACTGTTATTTTATTAACAGTATCCATTTTTTTATCAGCTCACAGTGCACCTTGCACTGTATTCAGAGCTAGTGCTGTGTATCACAATGATTTTGATGACCATTCTCAGTGTTTTGAAGGGACGTCAAACAAAAAGTCACAGCAGGCCTCTTACGTTAGTTTTATGAAGCAAATGTTCAAAGTTAATAATTTACTGTGCAATGAACTCAGTGACTGCTCACCAAATAAATAATCTAGGAAGGCATCAAACTTTAGTTATTGATTGGTAGAGGCACAGGGAGTTACAGCTCCTGTGTCGTATGTTACAACTGCAGCTTATTGCTCCAGTCAAACAACAGTCCCAGCCCTGACCTGAGAGAGGCATTCCTAACCTTTAATAAACCACTGAATCTTGCATTGTTTCTGCTGGATACATAAACAAGAAAAGCTTGTTTTGGCTTGTTTGGCTAACCGTAATGCCAACGCACAAGCTGTTAACCACAAACAGCAAGTTCAATATTGCACAAGGCAGGGGCACCTGCAACAGCACAATCTGCTTGGGGGACAAGATGGGAGACAAGATCACAAGGCCTTCCAGATACCCAACCACCATCTGCCATTCCCTCCATGAGGAAATTATTCAGCCACCATGAACTACAGCCTTCTTCCCAAAAAAAAAGGCTGTCAGGGTCTTTAAACATCATTAAGATCAGATTTGCCAAAGTGTTTTTTTCTGCAGAACTAGAATTCAGTATTAAATCCTGGAAGCCAGGACTTTGTGAATCCTAGCTGGGAATGGCCAAATTGTCACACGTGCAAAAAATAGATGGCACGATTTCATCACAGACATTCGGGAAACAGACTGCTGCCTTTGTTACACTCTTTGTTACATAAATGCTGATTTTGTTTGGTGACTCCAAGTTCAAGCTAAGCGAAGGAAATGCAGAAACTGACTAGGATGTGTTTGCATTCCTCTCTCTTTGGGCCTCTCCTCTTCCCCTCAGCCTCCACAAAAGGAGGTTCTTGCCGTGTCAGATACAGGCTGTAACACTTGTAACTAGGCCTTAGATCACAGCCCTTCTGCAAAGAAGGGAAACCGTGCACCTAAGCAAATGGGTCACTGACTGACCAACAACTGCAAAGCCTTTGGACTTTAGCCCCAGGCACAGCCTGAGTTTCTACATTTATTAATGTTCTACAAATGTTCACTACTACTGCTCCTTTTATGAGAAACCATGCTAGAACTCAACTACTGGAAAAAAAAAAAAAAAAAGATGAAAAAAAAAAAAACTACTCACTGAAATCAGCAGCTGACTTGAAAGTTTAATGGGATTTTGGATTCTAACAATAATTAATCACTTTATTTCGAACCCACAAAACCCGTAAGCACATGTGTAGTTTTACTCATGTGGTAACTCAACCAAGTAAGGGGGAGGTTGTGGTTGCGCCAAATCACTCTGTATCTCTGCTCAAATATTTGCAGGACCACTTCAGCCCCAGTCGTTTGGTCTCCCACTGAGACAAGGACACACAGGTCACACCTGCCTGGGCTTTTGTTTCAAAAGCTTTACACAACTTTCCCTACCTTTCTTCTGATTGACCTACTTAATGGCCAAAGCACTGAGGATTCTTTGCCCAGATATTTGGTGAGAATGTTATCATTTATTTTATGAATGCTTTGCCATAAGAGGGATGGTCACCAAGCTCAAAGGCATCTGTAGGTCTAACAAGCAAATGAAAGTGAACTTGTTCTGCGGGTATCCAAAAGTAGCTATGCTGCACTAGAAGCAGTGACTTGCTCAGCGCTCTGCCTGAGCCTGGTGCAGGATCCTTACAAAGCTGAAGGCACACAAATGTAAAGTCCTGGTGGCCATGCCCTTCCGCACAGCCTGGCTGTGAGCTGCTCTGCTGGAAAGGCCCTGCTGGGTCCGGAGGGCACAAGCCGAGGAGGTGCCAGCTGCAGGCCCCAGCAGCGAGGGAAGCCAGCGGTACCCTGGCTGTACAGAGGGGCATGGCCAGCAGAATGAGGAAACAGTTTGTCACCACTACTTGGCACTCACTAGACCCCACATGCACTGCTGTGTCTGGTTTTGGACATTTGGAGGCCACTGGGACATTGGGAGCTGGAGCCCTTGCCATGGGACTGAGGGAGCAAGCGCAGCCTGGAGCAGTGGCAGTTCTGGGGAGCCAGGCAGGCCCCCACTGCCATGCATGGTGGGAGGACAAGAGACAACAGATACTGGTAGAAACAGGAGAGGTGCAGGCAGGGTCTGACGGAGAAGCTTTTCCTCATGAGGATAATCACAGGGTGGAGAGGTCGCCCACAGTTTCTATCCTTGCGGTTTCCAGGATCAGTTTGGATAAAGTGACCTGGCTTGGTCTCACTGCGCACCAGGAACTGGACTACAAACCTCATGCGGTGTTCTCCACTGTGCATTATTTTTTGATCCTAGGATTTATTTGGCAGTTGTACTAGGCTGGCATAGCTTTACGCTTTCTGCAAAGAAACTGCTTTACACCCAGCCTGTGAGGAGCATAGGGAAAACCCATGTGTTGGATGAAGTGGTTTGCTTCATCCACTTCAGCAAGCTCTCTGTAAGTCATGGCTGGGCAATTTTCACTGCTTTTGGTGTCAGATGCAGACCACAGGTATTCCTTGACATAGCCGTGGACACAACACAATCAGCCTCAACACTGTTGTTTCCCAACAGCCGTGTTAACAACAGATGCCTTCCAGACTGCAAAAGTGCCATTTGCAGCAACTAGAGTGAAACAGTTTTCCAAGAAAAAGATTCTAAGTATTTTGTTAATAATTAATTAATCATATATTTTCTATACTGTTCTTTATAAAAGGGTTTTTCACACATACCAGCTTTTCCAACGGATTTTAAATATTCAAATCACGCTACAAATTCCAATCCTGAACACAACTAGACATGGAAAAGGCCACTAAAAGACTCCTGTTGTGCAATAAACTGTTGCATGGCCTTGAGCAAGTTACATTATGATTTCTTTATTCAGAACATTGTCCGCTGAAACGGAATGTCTCAAATCCAGCCGTGGATACAGAAAGCTGCACAGGTCCTCAATCACAAATATCGAGGAGCTCACATCAGCTTGAGGAGCTCTGGAAATTCGGAAACCCCCTGAGCTGGTCAGATGAGGAGGAAGGCGCAGAGCCAGGGGCCGCCCAGGCCCCGGGATTACAGAGCTCGGCTCCACGCAGGCTGCCCGAGGTCGCTCCGAGGCATGCAGCACAGCAGCCAGACTCCTCACAAGCATCCGAACCACCGCTTTGTCTACCCTGCAGCGCCAGAAAATACCTTTATGTCTTTCAGGTTGCTTGCAGTCATTGCTCTTACAAAGCTGCAAATGCACGGAATCGTTAAGAAAGCGTCGCCTACCAATGCAGACCCTTCAGGTCAGCTGTCCCGCTGCCCGAGGAGCCGGGGAACGAGTACGTTTGCACGGTGACTGCTGCAACAGCTCCTCACCCGGTTCCTCGTCTCCCCCGGCAAAGCCGCCCGGCCGGCTGGAGCCGAGGGGAGCCGGAGACCGCGGGGCGCGGAGGGGACGGGACTCGGGCCTCGCCGCGCCGCCGCCGGGCTCCCCGCCGAGCCCCCGGCCCCGCGCCCGCCGCCCCACTCACCCCGGCCGCGGGTCGCTCATGGTGGCGCCGGGCGGCGGCGCCCAGGGGCAGCGCTCGGGGTCCGCGCGGCGCTGCCGGGCGGGGGCCTCGCGCTGCCGCCGCGTCCGCGCCGTTGCCAGGGCACGGCCACGCGGTGACGCCGCGGGGCGGGGCGGGGCCGGGGCTCCCCGCGGGCCGGGAGCGGGCGCTGCGGCGGTCGGGGGCCGCGGCGCTGCCCGGCACTGCTCGGTACGCGCGGCACGGCCCGGGCATCCTTCCCCTGCTTCCAGGACAAATGGCAAGCCCCGAGGCACGCACGTTGGCGAGCTCTGCGCTTGCTGGGATAAGCGAGAGGTGCCCCCCCCACCCCGTGCTGCACCTCCGCAGAAGAACTGCAGAAGAACTCCACCCTTCTCTGCTTCAGATGCTCGTGCAGCAGCAGTTTGCAGGCTGCACCCACACGTCTCCGCAGCATGAGCTGTGCACGCCGAACCCCAGCCTTCTCTTCTGCCTGTGCAAAGGCCAGCACAGAAGTGAGCCTGTGCAACCTGCTCCCAGCCCTCGCGGCAGTATCAAGCAGACTGCCACTGGGAAGCACTGCTCAGAAGCCCCAGCTGATGAAATTGGGACAAGTTGCTGTAGCACAACCTGGCTGACAGGATTACTCTGCCTCACTCAGTTGCCTGCGATCCTCATCTTCTTGCTCCATCCTTTTTGCCCCCACCATGGGAGACAACATTTAAAACAAGGATATTCCATGTTGATGGACCATACAGATGGGGTATGGATCACACACACCTAAAAGATTAGGCAGAAATGTGACTAATGAGGGCTCTAGCAAATTTAACTGCAGCAGCTGAAGAAGTTGTCTAGCAGAGATGATTGTCCCTTCACTGCTCATTAGTGTCTCTCTGACAGTGAACACAGCCTGGAACAGCCACGAACCATTATGAAAGTGGGCTTGAACTAATGCACAGTAGTCCTAATAGGAACCACTGTAACTGAGTCATGGGCAAATTTAGGTTCCTCTAGGGAACCTGCTTTGGCAGGGAGGTTGGGCCCAATGATCTCTTGAGGTCCCTTTCAACCCCTACAATTCTGAGAAATTTGTTCCCCCCACCCTTGGCATGATAGAGGTGACAATGTCTTACACACCAGCTGAAGCCCAAAATTACTTTTTCAACAACACCAGCAATACAATTCCGGTCTCTCAAATATGCATCTCCTGCACTTAGACTGAAAGCACCCACTACAGCTTCCTTACTCCCTCCTGCATTTTGTGTTCGTTGCTATGCCATTATTTTTATTCAATTCTTTTCCAATATTAAAACACCCTTTTCCATTTGTGCAAAACTTCAAAAATGCACAAAAGATTTGTTATTCTAAATTTCTTCACAAAACAGTCTGTTATGTTTTCTTACTTTGCTATGTTACCTTTGTACAGAGAAGCCAGCAGTGTAATAGCAACAGCAGAGCTACCCTGACACCTTCTGGTGAGCAACCCCGCAGCAGACACTGCTCAGGACAACTCTGCTCTGAAATTTCATCTCTCAACACTATCTATCTATAATACAGAAACTGCACTAAGCAAGAAAGGGATAATTGTAAATCATAAACCTCTCACGTAACACCCCCTGACCAAAGGTCAAGCTAAAGAGTATTTAAAAGCATACGAGTAAAAAGAGGGAGGAAAAAGGAAAAAAAGCTGAAAGAAAAAAAAATTATTCAGTTCTTTTCTACTGCAGCTAGATATATAGTTCCAATTAATCAATTCTTTAAGGCCTTACTCCAAATAACACAGGTACATGACTTAACACTCTTGCCCATCAGTCACCCCTCCAATATCAGTTTCCCCAAAATGTCCTCACCATGCTTGAGCCACACTGGATCTCACCCTCCCTGGCAGCTGCCACCAGGGGTGTCCCTGCCAATGGGTGGGCTGTCAGCGTGCAGGCAGCTGACGGAGAGTCCGAGTCCACACCAAGAAGAGGTGGCTCCTTTTCTGTGGACTGTGCTGAGTCTGTTTAAACCAGTTAAACTGAATTTGGTGCTGTTGATGTGCTCTGCTCAGCTTATGTTTCAGGTAGTTGCTTGCACATATTATTGTCTTTGAGTTTGTACAACACTTGCATTTTTTCATTCCCTTTATCTGTGTGGTCTTACAATAGTGGTCCCCTAAGCATTAAAACAAAATGTTAAGATCTGAGGAAGAGGCTTAAAGAGACACATTGTGGGGCCGTCTCTTACCTTAATACTTTAACAATGGATTCTAAGTAAATTCTGTGACAAAGGATGAATAAAACATTAGCTAAAGAATTTACAGTCCTGGTTACATGCATATAGTAAGCTACATATATTTGTCTATCTGCTTAAAAAGCAGGCTTCATTTTGCACTACTTATAGCTTCCCTGTAAAGAGGATGATCTCAAATTCCAGTTTAGATACTAGTTTCCCTATCACTAGGTTTCCATCAGAAGGCCACACCAGCAGAGAAAAGTTATTATTTCCACATCAGCCAAAAAAGTTACAAAAATTAAAGTATGCTCAAGTCCATTTCTTAGAAAAATAAAACAGATTAATGAATCAATATAATTACTAAGCTAGCATTTACTGTTCCTTTCAAACCTGATCAAAAGTATATTTTATAAAATATATTCAATGAATCATATAAGCAAAGGTGCAGTTAGAACAGCTAGAAAATACATGGAAGAAGACTTTATGGAAGGAGCACCATCTTTCCTCGAGCACCACTGCTATGAATAATGTCTTCATGAGCCTTAACCACTTTCTCCAGTGGATATTCGGAGCCTACAATCGGTTTCAGCCAGCCAGCTTCTATGCCATCAAGAAGTGCTGTTGCACATTCATGCCTTTCTTCCTACATAAAACAAAAGACAGCATTTACCACAAGTTGTTTACATTTTAGAAAAGTATTAATAATTTC